>NC_137697.1:15825599-16425599 GCF_964034855.1 Anser brachyrhynchus | reverse complement strand
GAAAAAAAAAACTTAACAGGTTGTTCTCTTTGTGTGCTCACTCCTGGATTCACAATTATATTTTAGTGCATGGAAAGTACTGCATAAACGGTATAAACAATCTCAACGAGGTATTTTTTCAGTGCTTCCTGGTAAATATGACTGTAAAAAAAAGCTATAGAAAAAAAGGCAAAATGCAATATTTCTCACAAAAATAGGAAAAAAAAAACTTGTGACACTTCTGTTTGCAACTGGTTTGTTACACTTCAGCAGTGAAACAGAAACTAATTCTTGGAATATGCACAGTTTTATAGGAACTTGCATCACCCCTTTGGCTAAATTTTGAACAATAATATAAATATAAATTTATAATTATAAATATAAATTTTATAATTCCTTAGCCATTTACTCAGCACTTGGAAATGTCACTGTGCGGACAAAGTAGACTATGCTCCTCCACATTAGCTGTACTAAGCAAACAGCCATTCAAAGTAAATATGAACAGGACTTCGTTTAATGCAGGAGAGAATGTCCATTTATACCTGTTATTTTCTCTAAAAAGCTGAAGTATTACATGTGTGAACACGGGAAGACGTCTATATCCACTAATACACCTGAGTTTGAACCAGAACAAGTCCCAGAATGGAAGTACAAAGTGCCAGTTCACCTTGTTTCAAAGACTGGTCCAGAACTCACTGAAATTAATAGAAGTCCTACCACTGACTTCTAAGCGCACTGAATTACATGGCTAGTTACTGCTGCATGATTTCAAAACTACACGTAGATCAGCAGTTTCTTCTTATAAAAACATATGCTCATATTTTAGGTGGAGTTTTCTTTATGAATTCTTGCTCAACAAAAAAATGAGGATTTTTTAAAATGAACATTTTAGATTATTTTTTTTGCATACATAAAGAAGAATAAGAGTTATGTTAGGTTTTTATATGCTTACGTCTTTCTACTTCAAGTAAGAAGATTCCATGTTTAATGGATACTATGAAGATCTAATTTTAGTCTGGTGTAATACAACAGAAAAAAAGGAAAAAAATGTTAAAAAAAGAAAATAGTAGGTTTCTCGTTTTTCTTATGAATAGGCAAATAAATGGCAGAACAGAACAAAAATCATTTGTGGATTATTACCAAAGGTGAGAGCTATCCCATGCAATCCAAATGTACCCATCTCCAGGAGAGCTCCACAACATTTCAGACATTTATCCATGCAAGTACAAAGCAAAGAGAAAATGAAAACAGCTATTTTCAAAGCCAAAAGGATACTTTTGATTTTATTATATAAAGACTGTATACACCAGGAATAAAAATTGCTTATAGCTACATGTTCCTTAGCTCTGTCAAGGATATTCTGAAGCAATCTGCTGACTTCCAAGAAGAAGGAGCGCCTGCAGAAACAATTCAAAAACATTACGTTTATGTACAGAAACACTTCCTTCATGTGGGGTATAACAACTCCTGTGCATAGGCCCTGGACCTTTACGCTTCCTTGGGTTTGGACAACAGGCTGAGTGAGAAGGCACAAGATATGAGACTGAGAGAGATTCTGAAAAACGTTGCCAGCTTACCTATTAATTTGTGTCTTTGGACTTTTACAGTGCTGCCGTGGTTTAACCCTGCCAGCAGCTAAGCACCACACAGCCATTTGCTCCCCTCTCTCCCCTGGATAGAGGAGACAATCAAAAAATGAAAAAAAAAAAAAGTGAAAGCTTGTGGGTTGAAATTAAAACAGTTTATTAGGACAGAAAAGACAGAAAAGAAAGGAAAATTAATAATAATGATAATAGCACTACTACTAATAGTGTGTACGAAACAAGTGATGCACAATGCAATTGCGCACCACCCACTGACCAATGCCCAGCCTATCCCCGAGCAGCCATAAACCTGCCCCCCCCCCCCCCACCAGCCAACCACCCCATGTATTTGCTGAGCATGATGACATACGGTACAGAAAATCCCTTTGGCCAGTTTGGGTCAGCTGGGTCTGTCCCCTCCCAGTTCCTGTCCTGCCTGCTGGCAGGACAGAACAAGAAGCTGCGAAGTCCTTGGCTTAGTGCAAGCACTGCTCTGCAACAATTAAACGTCAGTGTGTTACCAACATTATTCTCATCCTAAATCCAAAACACAGCACCATGTCAGCTACTAGGAGGAAAATTAACTCTACCCCTGGCAAATCCAGGACAAGTGCGTACTGCTAACACAAAGAATTTCACAAATGATGCAAACACACTTGCTGTGCAATAAATATGAGAAAACTGAGCCAGAGCAAGTTTGCCCTGCGCATCCCGGTTTGCATCTCTGGGTCATTCAGCACTCCTGCAATTCTCTGGTGTAGGTCATAGCAGCACACATACCCCACACTGTGCAGGGTTGCCTGAGATGGGCCTTAATAATGGGAGTGGGACTCGTGAAGGAGCTGTACTGGTAGGGAAAGTATACCAAGAAAAGCAATTCGACAGGCACCCTGTTGTTCCTTTAGCTGGTGAAGGTCTTTCCATGTGCTTTGCTACACGGATATGCATGAGAGCACAAAATCCCACCTCCTTATCATATGACTCCAAGGAGATTCTGTTGCCAGGATGCTGCAGTGTTCTCTACCTAATTTTATTGTTATGTGGGACAGCACTGACCTGAGAGACCAGAATATTCTCCATTATGTGATATGCAATAACTCAAATTCATACAGACATTTATACACAGAATGTTGCCATTAATAAAACTGTATTTATTAGAAGATAACTAAAATATTTATTTTTGTATCATAAATTTTTGCTTTCCTTGTTGGTATTTTTTTTTCTATAGGCAAACCAGTTATTCAAGTATGCATGTTAAAAATTGCTTCCTGAGTATCTGCCATATGAACTCAATATAAATGCTTTTAATTTCCAGATGTAATGAAAAGATCCTCTTGTGTATTTATAAAGGCTCTCCTGGATGTTACTTTCTGGTTTATAAATTGCTTTCAAAGCTGCTTAGGCAACACCAAATAGTTCATGATACAATCCAGTAAGCACAGTGTCATTCTGGAAAGTGGCAGGCGAAGAAAACATCAAAATCTGTACTGAAACACAAAACATAGAAACATAAAATTGTGTTTATTTCTGAAAGCAAGGAGAGAATCTTTTTTACTAAACATTTAT
The DNA here is from genome assembly GCF_964034855.1 of Anser brachyrhynchus. Taxonomy (NCBI): domain Eukaryota; kingdom Metazoa; phylum Chordata; class Aves; order Anseriformes; family Anatidae; genus Anser; species Anser brachyrhynchus. Next base: position 16,422,471 of record NC_137697.1, on the reverse strand, counting down.
GTAGTGTGAAAAGCAAACCTAGTCCAAAAACTGTATAGTGTAAATTCATTTTATATTGCAGGAAAAATGTGCTCTGAATGCCATTCTCTTTGCTTTGAGGGCTGCTATACTAGGTTTTTAAGGTGTACAGTTTGAAGAGCATGTGGGCCTGAAGCACCCACATGTGCTTCTGGAGTGTTGAGGAAGAGACATGCAGTTTCTGGGTGGGAGGGCTGTTATGGTGCAGCGTGAGAAGAAGGAGGAGGGGAGAGGCACATACATTTGGAATTAACCGAACTGTAAGTAGATGTCTATGGATGATCTGCTCACACGAAGTCCCTTTAACGATACTGCAGAAACAACTAGGCATTTCCAGGGTTACGGTTCATCTTACCAGGAACCAACTGTCTGAGTTGCGTTAGATGTATCATACCCTTAAATTGGCACTTCTTTCAGCAGCTGTAACGAGGTATTAGGACTTAGTTGTAGCAGGTAGGCAAGACAAATCTTTTCACCAATACTTGTTGAAGAGACACATCCCAATTAGAAGCAAAGAAAAAAATCAGTGCATGAAATGCGGGAAAAGCCTGTATAAAACCTTCCAGGAATGGGATCAGATTCAGGAGAGGGATGGGAAATTATTAGGGACAGAAAAGTTCTCTGTTTCATGGAGAACGCCCATCCTTATCTGGAGGAATACAGTGCCAGCAGCTTGAGAGAGAAGTCCATGCTTAACACTGTGCAGGTGTGGATGGAGTCAATCGAGTGGATGGAGTCAATCTCTCAGGGCACAGCTCTTTCCTGGCGCAGCACCAAGACGAAAGTGATCTTTCCTCAGCCTATATGCTGTACACAAGAAGAAAAAGATGTTGCACACTCCCGCTTGAGCAGACTTCTCCGATCTCCACAATATTGCTGATAGCATTCCCCACTTGGTTGGAAGTGCTGAAAATACAGGCGGGAGATATTGCAATGACCTGCAGAGTCAGTTCAAATGAGAACTTCCAGAAGCTTTGCACTCTGGGTTACATGAAAGGCTAGGTGGGTGACACTACAACCTAGATCTATCTTAAGGATTGCCAACTGTTACAGTAACATCTTGTGAATGTGCCCTAAAGATGAGAGATGGCCCATGGGCCACCATTAGAAAATCTTGCTTTACAGTACGATGGTTCTTTGCCATGTAAGAGAATCATGTACTATCTCTATTCTCTCACCCCCAAAAGACCCTGGATACAGAAGACCTGATGTGATTCAACTGTATGGCAGACAAATTTCATGACTGGGTTATTGAAAATATACTTTAACACTACAGACAAATAAATGTAGCATGCTCTTGCTGCCAAACCCAGAAGTTCTTTCCCCAAACCCCTCTTCCTTCACATCCTGGCAGGTGGAAAGGGGTAGGTTGAGGAACTTCACAAAATTCAAGGGAAGAGATGCAGTAGTGTGTCTCTGGGGGAATGGTGGCTCGTAGGTCCTGCCACCTTGCCTGAGTGGGCTTTTATCTACCTAGCAGTGAGATGTCCTAGAGAGCTAAACTGGTACACAAGTTAGCAGCTCACCTGACAGAGTCTGAGTAGCCATGGCAGCTCCAGACTTCTTAGCATCCAAGACAAAAATAAGCTCTGTTGCTTTTAATTCACTTTGGAGATAAATGATATAAACAGGAAAACATGTTTATGTAACACGAGTGTCCACATATATGTTTGTTCTGTAATGCTTAACCCACTTTATTTTACACTGACATTCACAAACAGAAGAGTCCCAAGCATCCAGCTACTTTGTTGGTAAAAATCTGGTGGCAATCTAATCCAGGAAATGATGTCTTTTAGTTAGTTCTTCTAAAGATTTTACAAATAAAAATATTTTGACACAGTGGTAGTGGAGACACATATGGATTCATATAGAAGAATGCACAAATAGTAAAAAGATGAAAAATAAAATGCAGAATACTTTCTTAAAACTGACTAAAGAAAAACTCTCCCAAACCATACTCCATGCTTTATACAAAATGTATTTGCTGTGGATCCAAGTAATTGTTTTGTAAAACTTTTATGAAAAACTGGAAATTCTAGATTCTTATTATATCTCTTAGGAAAGGAGAAACTTGTCTAAAAAGTCTGTATCTTACACAGTCACTGCACACATCTGCAGCATCAGACCAAAGTGCAGGGCAAACACTTGACTCTTACTACTGAAAGAGTAAATCTCAGGTAAATAATAGAAAATACCACAGCCTCCTTGACATGGAGGCTTCCTTTTTTTTTTTTTTTTACATTCTCTCATATTCTACTTCTTTAAAACCCTCCTCTTTAAACAAGCAAACATCGAGTTTGATTAGCTTACATTGCATGTACAAAACAGAAGACATTGTCATATTAAACATATGTTCTCTGTGAAGATGCTGTCATGTTTGAAAAGAAAAATCTTCTGCCTTCACAATTACAGCTGCTAACCCATGCTTAGACAAAGGAACTGCATAATCTTTATTTTCTTCTTTACATTTCTTGTGTGTTATGCCAGGTATCTGCTAGATAGCACTGGCCCAAAACCCAAGCCCCAACTCTGAAACTTTCCAAAATATTTGAGAGTTCAGGACTTATAGAGTACTCCCCGTGAGGGGCCCTAAGCTCTGGAATTCGATTCCCTCTTTGGTCTACTAGTTCCTGGATTTAGAAACATTCCAGGCATGCTACATAGTCCTTCTTATCTTACAGGCGTTCAAAGAGGATGAGTCCTGAGAGATGGAAAAGCTGGAAAAATGAAGAACAATGTAGGTGGGGTTTCATAAGAAGGATCTCTAGAATGTCTTTTTTTTTTTTTTTTTTTTTAGAATATGTAAATAGGAACATTCATAGTTGGAAATTCTGATGAACTCAAGTATTGTTTGGAAAACTTGTAGGCTTTCGTCATGCTAAATGCCGAAAGGTACTTGGAACCAGGGGTCATTATATATGTCTTTTGCTTGTTCCACAACAAAAACGATACAAAGAAACCATGCAGTATAATTGAGTCCCAAATAACCGCACTTACTAAATAATACACAAACATGCAAGATATAGCTAGGGGCATACTGCTGCTCTGACTGGTTTCTGGCAGCTTCTATAAACACAGAGGGTGCTATTAAAAGGTTCACAAGTGATTTAAAGAGACACTAACGTATCCTTATACACTAAGAAATCAAATTGGTGGTGCAGAAATCAAATCAATAAATAAGAAGAAGTGTAGACTGTAAAAAGAAAGCATTCCACTATGTTGTCCTTTATTTTTTTATGAGAAAAAGTAAAATGCAATGGTTGTAGGAATTCTGGTCATTAAGAAAAACATTCTTAAGCACCACAAATCATAACTGAGAAAGATTCAAACACTAATGCTAAAATAATACTGAAGTGGCCTGAAAGCAGAAGTGGTCTGAGTTATACCTAGTTTCAGTAGCCTGTGAGGTTATTTAATGCATTGTTTTTATGCTTTAATTGTTAACCAAGCAAGTAATAAATAATTATATATAAATCTCCCCCAGACCAAAATCAAAACAATAAAAATATACTTTAACATAAGTGCAATAATACTTGCTACAAAGAAAGACATATCCACACTACATCCCCTTTATAACACTCAGATAGAATACAAGGACATTAAAGCAGACATAACTGTAGATACGATTAGGCACATTTCAAAGAAGTCTTAGTGTAACCGCAACATGAGTTTCTAGAATAAAGTTCACTCTTCTGTTACCACTTTCTGCACAGACTTTAAACCAAACCCCTCTGGTGTTCACAAAGCATAATCCTAAGGGCCTTTAAAGATACCAGCAGTATACAATACTGCTAAGTGTTTCTTTATATTGCATGAAGATATGTAGAGTACATATCCTCAAATACGGTACGATAGCGAACTACTCTCTTTATGTGTTTATATATATATGTTCATGTACAAATATATATGGATATTTACAATGCATCACCCATTACAGACAACAGTGAAGTTCAGCTTTGACTGCATAGTGTTATATCTTGGTATCTGATGTTTCGGGATTATGTAATTCAATGTCTTGAAAGGGTGTAAAAGTGAGAAAGGACAGAAGAAACATCTCTGAAAATAAATCTGAAATTACCTATCTTGTGCATTACTGAAATTAGAGCTTTACCAACACACCCTCACATGCTACTATACAGGTACCTTGCTAAAGAGCTCCCCAGTTAGCAGAGTAGCAGGGCCATGGGAGAAGCCCTGGATAACTTAGAGTTGAAAGAGGTTTTTGTTTTGAATACCAAATACATGAGAGAACTTCAACCAAAACCAAAGTGCAACCTACCTACAAGAAAATATTTTTCAGGTGGTGAAAAAAGTGATGCATTCCAACTCAGAAGGTTAATGTCATAATTTCATATTCTTTTCCACATTCACTGACCACATTAGGGAGCTAGGCAATGTTTCAAAGAACTGGAAGAGAGATAATCAAAAACAATTTTAAAGTGAGCATCAAACCGATACCTTTTCATGAAATCACTACATTAGTGAATCACTGCATGTAAATTTACACTTACTATATTCTGTTAAGTACATTTTTTTAATGCATTCTCACCTAGGGGTTAAAGATGCTAAATAGAGCACCAGAGGCAAACACATAGCACAATGGGTCTCACAAGGTTTATTTATAATGAAGATTCTTTGTGGGGAAATTTTGCACAGCCAAGAATTGATAGAAAGTCATAGTCTTGATGAAAGTTGATTCCAGGGAACTGACTGGAATCAGGACCGAAGATTCCTGAGAAAAGAGGTGGCTTATCAGCACCTCTCACGGCGGATGTGAAATGCAGCGTAAATGCAGAAGTTATACTTGGAGGGTATCCAAACATCACATTACTGATTTCTCTCCAAAGGGCATGTAGCCAGCAGGGCCCCAAGTTCTACCCCTTGGCAGCACAGTGAAGATGCTTAACATACAAGACTTTTTCCAGCCATGATTTATGGGAGCGTTTGTAAATTAATATAAGCATTTCCTACAAAAGAAGCAACAAATCTGCCATTGTGTCAGCCCAATCCCCAGTTACACTAACGTTGTTCTATACTTCCATGGCACTACCAGGGAGGATAAAGAGAGCAAAGAGTATCCGAGAATATCTCCTCCCCGGTAAGCCACTGCTAGCACTAAGGAATCTAATTTGAATCACTGATACAGGGGACTTGGGTACTGCTATTCTGTGCTTTTGGAGGAAAGCGCAATGCAAGGAAGAAATCCTCTTATTTATTTTACCTTCCTTCATTAGGTACAACTGTTTTAACTTAGCTCCTTGAGGCAGAGGCACATTGTAAAGCATTATACTGTAAATTAACATGCAAGTTGAGCATAGGCAGTCATCCCTAAACAACTCAGAAAGCCCCCTCCTCTGCCTTTAACTTTTTCTTATGTAGATTCTCCAGGGGAGTAAAATCTAGCAGCTACTTCTAAAAAGACAAACAATTCAGTACCTGCCTCCCATGGACTGATTTAACCAATTGTTTTGTGGGTAAAAAATTTGCATCCTGTTTCTCACTGTCATTTCTGAGTCTGATTCTCCTCCCAGTCAAGTCAATGGGAAATTCAATACCAACACCAACAGGGCAGTAGTGGTCCTGGTGCCAAGACTACACTTCATCTAGCAAAGGAGTCCTTTCCACTGCTGACATGGGCAATGTGGTTATCAGGGCATTTTGCTGAAACCACAAGTCACACGTCTTTCTGTTCTCCATTTGAAAATGGAGAAAGCAAAATTTCCAGTGGAAATGTTTGAACAATTAAATAAACACAACAAACACAGAGTATTTAAACTTCGGGGCTGAGTATAAACAAAACTTGTTCGGTTCAAAACGTTTTAGGAATGAGGGTCCATGCCTTTCCCTTCCTTGAAAAGGACCGTGATGAATGTGAAAAAATATTTTTGTGTCAGAGCAGAAAAACGTGTGCCCTCTGTCTTTGGAATGCTTCCTTGGTATTTTTGATTAAGTGAAAGCTTATGCCCGACAGGGGCAGAGAGGAAAAGGCTTCCCTTTTAGAAGCAAATTGTAGTAAAAAGCATAAAATTTAAGCAGAGAAATGAAGTAAAACCTGTAACAGAAGAAACAATCATACAGGTGTTTCTTTGCTAATCACAGTTTGCTGCAAGTCTAAGATCTCTTTCATATTATGCTGAAGGGGTCTCAATGTTGGTGAGAGTAAGCAATTCAGTATCCATGTTATATAAAGATTAAGCTGAATCACAGTCTTCAACCACATTATGAAACACTTCCACTCAAAAAAGACACCAAAGCCAGTGGATTTCTCCAGCACCCATTATCTGCTGTGGAAAGTAGCAGATGAAACCTTGGGGAGATGTGACAAAGCAACACCTATCTCATCATCCAGGCTACATGAGAGACAGTAATACCAAAAAATCTTGATCCTTAACTTATAGGATCACTCTGCAATAAAAAATACTACTGACTAAGACTGTTTCAAAAGCAATACTGATACAATTATGTTTTCTAACCGGAAATAAAAATTAAATCTAAAAGGCAAAAAGTTCCTTCAGGTGCCACCACCAACTGACTTCATTGTCACTAGAATCGCTGGTCTCGACTCCATAGACTATTCACTAAATATGTATTTAAAAAAAATCTCTTATGACCACCTGTTCCAGCTCTTGTTTAATCCTGGTCACAAGATTTCTTTGAAGCATCCTCTTCATAAAATCTCTCTTTCCCTGGAAAAAGGTCCTTTCAAGGTATGTGAGCCTGACCTATCCTTTTATAGTAAGTGCATGCACATATTAGGCCATGAACGAGTCTCTTCTCCAGATGTGGATCATAAATATTTAGTGAATATTTCAACTATTTCTGAACCAATTCTTTTATTAGAATAGAATATAATCAAAACTCCTAGTTACCCTTAAACCTGCTGGCTGTAAACTCATCCTCTTTTCTTCTTACCACCTTTCTGCAGTTTCTATCTTCTGATTTACTAATGCAAATTAATGTTTAGTTTTCCCTTTCTTTATACTTATTTCTGAAATAGCTGCTTTAATTTTCTCTCTAAATGGGGTTTTTAGACTGTATCATCTGCTTTTTGATGCTGGGATTTTTGACTTATGGGGCATCTAGTAAAACGTTCTTTAAAGTGTCCAATAGTCATTTGTACTTTATTTATTTATTTATTTATTTTTGTAATTTGTTTAGCTTTTAAGTATTCACAGCATTCTTAAACTAAAGTGTGAAAGTGGAAGATACGAAGTTCAGATTTAGGAAAGATCCATACTGAATGACTCAGAATGAAGAAACTGTTAAGGAAAAGCAACTGATTTTCTTGCAGACATGAAACATCCTGAAAACAATTATCATGTGCCTGAGCTCAACTGTCTGAGCTGTTCTAGTCAGGCTACCAAGCTGCTCCTCAAATGAATCAGATGCATACTAGTGTATCTGGTGACAGCCTAAGTCACACGATTTTAGCTGGTTGTTTTTGCTAATTGATGCCTGTTCTAAGTGGATCCTCTATATGTTTAAAACTTGGGAGTGGACCTGGCATTGGCAAGGACGGGCAAGCTGACAGTTATCCAGACTGATATGCATGTCATTAACAACTTGATTTCAAGAATACACATTTGTATGTTTTGCTAAACTGATCACTGATGTCTTTGGAGCACAATCCTGAAGCCAAGGTATTTCAGATCATGAGATCAGTCTCAAGACTGTTTGCTGTTTTTATATTCTAATCTTGGCAACATTCCCCTATATTTGATCATTCTGCTTTGCTAAGAAAGAATTGAAAAGCTTTTAACTTTAGGTGTCTAAACTCCAGCATGAATACAAGGTGAAAGAACATACTAGAATTCACTTTTTTGCCATATCCAAGGCTTTGCTGCTGAGTGGAAGGCAGGGATATACATGTAATGCTACAGACTACTAGAGCATTCCACTTTGTAGGACTAGGAATTCCAGCAAGGTACAGACTCCCACTTCTACTAAGTTTTTTTTCCATATGAGACAGAGCAGTAAGCAGCTCACAACATGGGCTGTCTTTCCCATCTCAGAGACTCGTACATACACCACTCCTGTAAGTTAATTTAATGCTGAAATGGACACTCCATATTGGTACTGAGGAATTACACAGTATCTTTAATCATCAGAGAGCTCCCAATGCTTTTGAAGTTTTTCTGAACACATATATGAAGGGAAAAAAAAAAAAAGATTATGCAATCTTCAGATGGAAAATAGTAGCCAGACAAGACACAGGAAAAATATACTGTAGCACATAGGTCTAGTTCCCCAGAGAAGAAATAGGATACAGGTTCTTTGTTATGAAAGCAGTCCTGAGCCATTAAACCTTATCCCATAATGAAAGAGTCTGAGATTTCACTTCTGTCCTGGATCACACAGAATTCTTGTGGTACCCTGTAAAATGGAAATCGAAATCATCACAGCTACGAAAGGGAAATTCTGTTTAGGAAAATGTGGTTTACTTGATCTAGCATTTAGCAAGGACACTAGAAAGGCCATGAGAGATGTTCTTGGCTATGAGACAAACACTTCAGAGTACTGAAATACTACAGAGTACAATTATTATTATTGCAAGTATCAGGACCTCATTTTTACACCGTATACAGAGCACAATGATTCAAGCAGAGGGGTTCTTGGAGTCATCATCCTGGGACATTCGTGCAATTACAGGTAGGAATAGCGTGACACTTACTGAAGCAGCTGCAACTTCATGAAGCAGCATCATTACTTTCTACTGCTCTTGGAATTAAACTAAAAATAACTATCTCAGCTCTTTTATGAAATGTGATGAACTAGATAGAAATATGTCTCTGGTTCTCCAGGTCCTCTCAGAACATATGTGGTAGTTACAGAGCAGGCTAAATTTTTTACCTTAGAGTGTAAATGCATTAAGTCATAAAAATAATTTAAGACTTACATGTCAATCAGTCTCCTCATCTTCACCTTTTCTGCTAAGGGAGGTGCACACACACAAAAAAAAAATCTTGGGAGACGAGTAGGTAGCCACTACAAACACCAACTTCTATGAAGTTTATATAGTAGAAAATAGGGTCAGACCACAAATAGAAGAAAATATTAGAACTGCATCAATACTCCATGAATTTGAAAACTTTGTGTTTAGATCCATTACTTGTGTATGGCTTTATAATAAGCATGTACTGGATGTTAAACTGTAGGTTCGACAAAATGAAGGGAAACCTGAATTTGAATCCTAAAAGTTATACTCGTGGTCAACTGGGCACTGTTTCTTTTATTCAACAACTTCAAAGTATTTTAAGAAGGCGCATAAATATTATCCCCAACATACACACAAAGACACGGAGTTGATACACTGAAGGGTATGTTGTTTGCTCTGTGTTCCTTGCACTTCAATTTGGCATTTAACAGAGGTGCTTAAATTAGGGAGCATTATCCTCAATCCTTAGTGCCCTCTATGGTCCGTGAAAGGGAACAGGCAGCATCAGAGAGCGGTTCGCATCGTGGAGGGCCTGAATCATTGTTCGGAGGCATCAGTCTTTCTCCGTGGACTTTCTCCACTCTTCCCGGCCGGTGAGACTTCGCTGGAGATGCCTAAAGTTCTCAGGATGAGCCCAGGCCTAGTGTCACCGTCCGTGTAAGATCCCGTGATGCTCAGTTTCTTACTTAACTGTGACACTAAACTGTGAAAAGCTCTGAGGATTCATAAAGCTCTATTGATGATGATTTTTAACCCTCCTTTCCCTTAAAGATTTTCCAAGAAAATCCAAGAACCAGTTAATACTCGTATCAGTTACTGTCATATCAGATTGCAGTAATGATCTAGGAGAACATCTATATTATTTGTTTAACTTCCATTTGCATCTTTGATATTTCCTTTCCATTTTTAAATGTAGAAGAACTAAAATAGGAACAAATAAAGGTTGGAGTAAGGCTTGATGTGCTTTAGTTTTTCAGTTACATAATTAATTATAAGGATAATAAAAATAATGCTATTACCTAAGTAAGTCCCCTAAGAGCACAGAAGCATTTGAACGTTCTTTAATATTACATATATTTGTATTGTTTAAATGTATATATTTATATTTATAGATACAGATACAGACAGGTATTACCACTTTCTTAAGATACAAAAGGTACTACTTGGCCTATCTGTCATGCACTGTCCTAACACATTTCCCATTCTTAGAAGCACACGGTATCAGGACAATTTATAACGATGGTTGGAAGTGATCTAAGCGGAGCAGCATTATTACTCACGACTTCATCTTGGATTCTCAGGCCTAGCTGTGCTGAATGGTAGCCAAACAACAAATACAAGGGGTTGCTCATGCAATTTACAGAACAAAGATGTAACGCAGATCCACTTAAACATAAAACACCAATGTTTTTAAATAGAGATTTGTAGCAAGGCAAAAAAAAAAAAAAAAAAAAGAATCCTTAATCCCCAGCGGTACAAAGGAGTTTTGTTGGCTCCAGTAAAGCTATAGAACCCAGACTGCTTATTGGCTGGCACAAACTGTGGATGTATCATGCACTGTCAAAAAAGTGCCAATAAAGCTTTCACAGCTGAGATTTTACAGGATCAGGGAGGGGGAAAAAAAAATAGTTGAGTTTAATTTTCAAAACTACCCTTGTGCAATGGCACAAGATTTTTACCTGGCTCTTATAGAGACAGGAACATTCAGCAGGTGGAATACAACATGCCCACAAAATTAGTAAGTAAACACAAAGGTTATTGTAGAATTCATACTGCATGTAGAAAAAAGTAGCTTCAAGGAACCAGTTCATCCTCAGAATTCACAGATGACGAAAGGGTAGTTAGAGATTACACAGCGTGAAAAGTTTAGCAACTTCCTTATATAGAAAGATTCTGGACCACTGACGCATGTCAACACATCCCCGCGAAACAAATGCGTTTACTCAAAGCTTGTCTTCAGCACGCACACTCAAACACTCAGAGACTCTTCAGTGACTGTTGGCATGAGAAATGCTCTGCTTTCATGCAAGTAGCTCTCCTGTTTCCCATGCCTGCATTACATTCTCAGCACATTTCTGTGCACTGAATCTTACTTTATTATTGCTGGATTTTTGGAGAGCCATTTCCATTCCTCTGCCCACTCCCCCTTTGAAAGTGTGACAATGGACAGTAATGCTTGTCCCCTCCGGCATGTTCTCATGAAATTCCATCGAAATAAACTTTTAAGCTTCTCATGTATGTGTACGTATATACATTTTAAAAATTGACAAGTGATTTTATCAAACTTGATGGTTCATAAATTCATTTTATATGATATTTTGATGCTAGTTTTGTAGCTGCTGGCATTGAGTTGGCATGTAGTTACGGACAAGCTTAATTCCATGCTAAGTAAGGTTCCTCCCTATCCTAGATATCTGGAATGAGGCCTAAGTAAAACATTGGTATATTTGGTATGAAGCAGCAGACCATGACTTTCAAAACACACTCTAAATGATGTGATCTTTCACCAGTGTATCCTTCCCTCCCTGTCCTCGCCCTTACAATTCTCTCACTCTTCTGCTTATGACTGACATACAAAATTAAATAGTGCCTGGATTAAACTACACACAGGCACATGCATACAAATTAACAGGACGGATCAGTTAAAGGTGTCTCAAAAGAGATGTCAAATAAAGTCCAGATTTACAAAGTCGCAGCTAACTGCCAAAATTACAGTGAACATAAACATACGCTTACGGTGGTCTGTTGAAGTACTCCGATGGTGAGCGAACAGTTGCACTGCTTTGTTTAACTGATAGAGAACTCTGGAATTTCTGCTCACTCTTTGACTACTAGAAGTGTAACAACTGAAAATGTAACTCACAAAAGCAAAACAAGGAGGTTGAACTGTTCTGAATTAAGCCCCCCTCGGGTGGGCATCCTGTAACTTCCCTTCATTCCTGACTAACACAGATGCAAGGCTATGTATAGCCCGGGCCTCTCTCCTCCAGCTAGCTGCTCACTTTCCCAAACCTGAACAGGACATAATTATTATGCAGGAGGTCTCTGCTGCTTTGCCAGCGTAACTGGTCAACAGCTTCAGAAGCTGTGAGAGGGAGCAGAACACACAGAGAAGGTAATTACATAAGATGATTCCTTGGGAAAGCAAATTAAAAAATCCCTGCTTTTTGTTTAGTCCCTGCTGTGGTGAATCAGGCACTTTTGTCTTTAAATCAATAAAGCTTAGAAGAGATGGAGACACAAACAGACAGATGAGACTATTATTATTATGGGAAAGACGGGAAGTAGAAATTAATTTTGCAGTAGGTTTAAAGGTGATGATGTTAGGCATGCTTGGCTACGCAGCATGCAAAAACACCTTACAGTGATACAGAACAACACCTCAGAACTAATATCTAAGTGCCAATAAATTCGGACAGCTACATTTTGCTAACATTTGCAAACTACAGATCAAACAGGGACCTACACCAGAAGAAATCTAATGCTTATGTGCATGCCTAGGTTAAGTCATGTGCAGAGATCAAGTTTTCAGATGTTACAAGAGCCTGAACTCTGCGGACAGGTGTTGGGTAGGAACTCACAGGTAGCCCTTCACGAGAAGTACCACACAGTACGGGACTGCATTTAACTTACTCAAGTCTTTTTAACTTACTGCATGTAACTTACTGAGCATTTTGGGTGACTCCCACCTCTCGTCAGTAACTCCCCGTTGCCAAAATGCACTCTCATTTGCCTGCCTTCTGCCCTTTGAGCGACAGAGCTACTCACGGGCAGAAAACAGACGCACGTCCCGCCCGCCCCAGCCCCGCGCCGCCTGAGGCCGGCCGTTAGCGCCCCAACCGCCGCCGGGCGGCCATGACGGGGCGGGGCGGTGCCGCCGTAAGCAGGCGCGGCGGGGCCACCGCCCCCTTCCTGCTTCCGCCGTGCGGCCCCGCAGCGCTCCGGTACGGGCGGCGGCGGGCGAGGGGCGGCGGGGGGCGGCCGGGGCGCGTCCCGCCCTCACGGCACGGCGCTTGGGCCCGCAGGCACCGCGCCGCCCGCAGGTGGGGTCCGTTACCGCGGGGCACGTCGCGACAGGCCGCCCCGCGACACGGCCGGGGCCTGGCTGCCGGCGCGGCCCGCTCGCTGCCCGCGGTAGCGGGGAGGGGTGGCTCGGCGTGAGGGAGTGGCCGCGCTCCTCTGGGCGCTCGGAAGCTGTTTCTTATTTTTTTTTTTATGTCTCCTCCCGCAGCGTCGCCGCTTGAGGAGCGGGGAAGATGTTGGACGTGAAGGGCTGGGCCGAGTACGTCGTGGAGTGGGCTGCCAAGGACCCGTACGGCTTCCTCACCACGGTCATCCTGGCCCTGACGCCGCTGTTCATAATCAGCGCGGCGCTGTCGTGGAAGCTCGCGAAAATGATCGAGGCCAGGGAGCGAGAGCAAAAGAAGAAGCAGAAACGCCAGGAGAACATTGCAAAAGCCAAGCGAGCAAAGAAGGATTAAATGGGCAGGAAAGGCCTTCCTCGTGAAAAGAATCCACTTTTTTATTGAAGCACTGTTGGACGTTTTGTGTTGTAACCTTCCTTTGATACTTGATCCTCTTACATCTTGAAGTATGAAATTTAACTCCTTCAGTATATTTTTTTCTGCCGAAATGATCTGTGTTAAAGTTTGCCCAAGTGACACATGTTACAGCCATTTAATCTACTTGTGTTCCAGTGCAGGCTGCTTTTCTAAATTTGCATGTTAAATTCAAAAATGAATTAGTCGGGTGGCACTGGGGGCATTTATTTATTATTATTTTTTTCTATAGCTGAGCTATGACTTAACAAGTGTCTTAAAAGTGTCAAATTATGGGGATGACTCATTAAATGCTATAACCTTTGGTTTCTTGGTATAGCAAGCCATTTTCTGTGTTGCAGGACCTCTTTTCTGTGGTCGTTCATGTTGTGCTTATGTGTATTTTGTAGTTCCTGGTAAACTGGAATACAGGAAGGCAAGCTTTGGTACACCTGCAGCAGAGCTGTAGAGAAGCTGGCTTCCAAGCTTCTTGGTTTGCTAACGTATTTCGTGTTTCATCGACACTCAGGGCATATGGCCGTGCAGTTCATTCACTGTGTGCCCGTAGGGGCTGCTGTAGCTTATTTGATGGTGGGGCTTGGCTGCACAAAGAACCTAACTTGGCTTTTCCTGTTTCCAGAACTACCGACCCACCATCAGTCTTTGTTTTCTCTAGGAAACTCATTTTTTGTTCTTAATGCCTCCATTTGTCTGAGGCTATTCATGTTCTACAAAGTACACTACAGCATTGTTTGTTTTTACATCATTATCACCTGAACAGTGTACCTGTAACTCATTTCTGTCTTCAGAAGCTTTTTATGGCTCAGAGAGTAGCCATAAATGGGGTCAGAGCAAAGGCCCAATGGTCTCATGTTCTATGTCTTCGTGATCCAGGTGGCTGTGGGGAGAGTACACAAGTAGGATGTGCATGCTGGTGACAGCGGTTCTTCCTACTTGCTACCTTTGATTTAGGACCTTCAGACTCCAGGTGGTATCATTGTGTTCTTGTGGCCCTTGAAACTTCGCCGCCCTCCAGGTTGCAAAATGCTGGCATAGTAGAAAAAGTCTTAGTGGGGATTCTGTTGTAAATATGCCAAAAATTTTTAACCTTAATTCCAATTCATGTTTTTCTAACAAACAATTTTTTTCAAAGCCTAATCTTGATTATTAGTCTAGTTTTAAAGCTTGTCAAAGTCATTACATTTTCAGACTTTGCATATTTCTAAAAGGCAACACAAAGTCATGGTTGCTACCAACTAGTACTTCATTATATGTTTAAAAATGAAACCTTAATGTCAGAGGAAGCAAAGAGACCCGTAGGGCTGGCTGACAGTAGCAGGATAAGAAGGGGGACGTTTAACTGAAATGACTTCAAGTGAACGTGAAGTACGTAACTGCAACCAGAAACTAATGACCATCTTTTAGTTTTATTGGTCAAGGCAAGCATTGTTAGAATGACATACCCACATCTTGTGGTACGTGATTAAGTCACCATTGTCTCAAATGTTAAATGTGTATGCCACCTTTAGTACCTACATAGTTTAAAACACATTGAACAGAACTGATTAAGGATGCACTGCATAAATAAATTTGATACTTTTTCAAAAGATTGCGTGGACTTTATTTTGACTTGAAGTTCTCAAGCATGATTTCTAAGCAAACAATGTGCACATTTTTTGTATCTGAACAAGTACCAAACACATCTAATAATTTAGGGAAGTCTTAACATACAGCAGACATGAAAAATTATTGGGGGGTGGAGGGGTATTAGTGACAATCCCTTCTCCCGAAATCTCTTTGCCATTTTTCACCAGCTTTACTAAATGCTTCAAACCTCTTACAATAATGTTAGACAGTTTAACTCAGACTGACTATCCTGTGCTTACTGCTGGCTTCAGGTAAAACTTTATTCAAATATGTTGATTCCTTTACTGAAGTTGCAAGAATGTCTCTAAAATTACTGCAGTGTCACAGTGATTCCTGTTCATTAAATCAACTTTTCCATCTAACTGCCAGAGGAAAGCTTCTACATTCAGCAATGCTGGGCACTGTCATAGAAGTGAAAAGGAATTCTGAAGAACTATATTAAATGCCTATGTTTGGGAAGATAATTTAAGTGTACTAATTAACAAAAGTTTATTACATCAAAAACGATTTAAAAAATAAATCCATCTTCAAGAAAAAAAAGCAACTTATTTAAGAAAATTAAGTTTTCCAGAAAACCCACCTAAAATTATTTAAAGAATAATGGAAGAACAGCAACTGTGGAGAATGAACTTAGTAATGCATCACTTTTTCACTAAATTAAAGCATTTTACAGTAGTTTGTCACAACTAAACTTACTTGAACTGTTCTGCAAAAATACATGGAACTTGGTTTTAATACCAGTTAAGCGCACACTCGCCATACATAACGCCTGTTTATGCCGTCTGTTGACGTGTTTATCCATTGCCAATATCCGTACACTACAGATGGTTATTTAGGTTGACTACTGCTGCTGCCTGGTGGGATCCAGGAGCCTGGCTGAAAGGTGTTCGCGGTGCTTGCTGGATCTTGGGAAGGCTCGCTCTTTCCGAAGTAAGGAGCTGATGCATGGCCTTTAACATGTGTACGAACTGGTTCAGCAACAAGTCCCTCCTTGTACTCCTTGGCCTGAAGAAGCTTATCCTTCTCATACACATCTTTGACCTTCTGCTCCATCTCTTGTCTATAACTTTCATTCTTAAGAATCTCCTAAAAACGCAGCAGAAAGATAATTAGATACAACGGATGAAAATTCAGTGCACAATGTTGGAATGAAACATTTTAAAGAAAGTGTTTTTCTTAATTTTATAATCCAAGTGTTCAGCTCTGTAGGTAAAATAAAATGCGGTGAACTTGTTTTTCTACAACTGCAATTTCAGCCCTAGTTTAAAATGTTAATGCTCTGATTATGTTGTTGAAGCAAAGCTGTACTGTAATGTCCCAGTTTCACTATTCTATTAGATCAGAAAGGAGAATAATTAGATAGTCATCCACAAATGCACTGAAAATCAAGTTACCTTTAACCTTATTTTCTATGTAGGACTTACTGCTAAACAGCTATTTATCACTTGTGTTTCCTCCTGTAACCCACTACGCCTTGAACTTCAGGCATCTGTGCCCCAGGGTGCAGTTTCGAGAAATGCAGATGGACAACCTTGACTCGGTTAGTGCATATGCTAAAGCCATGCAAGATTAATAAATACATGATAAATAAAATAACTGAAAGGAGGTAGAACAGAACTGAAATTACTGAGGTGGTTACTAGTAATTCAGGAGAGGAAAAACAAAACAAAACAAACAAAAACAAACAAAAAAAACACATAAAACTGGCTGTGGTAAACACTGTCCCAGAGATCCAGCAAAGGCCAACTGCGCATTGTGGTAAGGACACTGTGTGCACCAATGCTTAGGCTGGCTGAATGTTAACTCTAGCTATCAGATTTGTAAGGATGATTAAGGGTGTAAATTCTTCAAACAAAACTTGCCTATGCTTTTGTTAGGGCAGATAGTGAAGAGTAGTAGAAGCAGCAGCAGCAAAGCGATAATGAATTTTTACAATACTCTGAGCCCAAATACAACTTAATTGTAACCAACACCGTTTAACAAGAAAGTTGCTAATATCCAAATTCGGAACTGTGATAGAAAAGGAAAAGACTGAGCAGCTTTCTCCAGGTTACAAGTACATGGCAGCGCTAGGGAGAAACTAGACCAGTACACTTCTTTCTGTGCAGAAGACCACAACGTTATTTTAGGAACAGCATTAAAATGCATGTGATATTGCCAAGAGTTGACATAGCAATTATGTGCAACATTTAAGAACACACATATGTATAAGGCAGTATTTAAAGAAAGCCTTATCACAGAGATACAAATATTAACATATTTTCCTTAGTCCTTAATTGCCTCTTTGCTTAAATTCACAAACATACTGAACAGAGGCAAAACACTTCACATGCCTATATAGCAAGAAAATACACAAGCAGAATATAAATGACTTTGCAGACTGGAGGGGGCAGTGGGGAAAATTCTCCCATACAAAAATAAAAATATTGCCAAGTGTAACAAGGCCAAATTTTCAACAGCCAATATAGCAAAACCTCATTATTACATCTCTCAATTCTGTCTTGTTTACCACATAAATCGACCATGACCTTATTGATTTCAAGGGGTGCTTGTATTACCCCACTACTAAGAAATTAGAACGTATACCTTTATGATGTTTGAAGACTGCTTCATAGCATCTGCTACAACAGCACAGAATGGTTTATTAAAATAGGAATTTAATTCAGTTACCGTGAACAGCTACTTAATAACTTCAAATCTTTTCCAATGATTCCTTTAGCAAATTTATCTCATGTGGTCGAGTAATAACAGCTGTAACTAAATCCTGAATGCTTTAAGCCCATTTTACATGTTGATGTATGATCATCATCTGGTTTTTGGACTCAGATAAAGCTCTTTTATCAGCTTTCAGTAGCCAAAGTATAGCTGCAATTTAGTAAAATAACCATGCTTATCTTGAAAAAGAAGCATGAGAAATGATTGTCATTAGCCAATATACCAAAAAAATAAAAATGCAGTTCTTTGTTCAGAATCTATACAATCACATCAAGACAAAAATTTCAGGTTGAAAGAAACTGTGCACATCCAGTTTATGCATAAAATTCATGCTACTAACATGTGCACTGAATTTAGGGTTCCTGTGATGAAACCAAAGAAAATGTGAATCAGGAATCTTGTGGCAGATTAGAGACATTGAGTCAAACAGATTAGGGTTTTCTTAGCATAAACATCTTGTTCTTTGATACTAGGTTTGTTCTGCGAAAGCATCTCATAGACGCTAAGTACTTCTTGTTTTTTTTTGTTTGTTTACTTCATTCTCAATTCTCACTAGAACTTACACATTCTTTAAACATTGAAATTGTATATCTAAATACCGTTGGCTCAATTTCCATAGGCACTACAGTTTCAAGCAATTAAGAGACTGAAGTTTCCCTGCCACTACAGACATTTAAATAAATAAATAAATAGATAGATAAATCCAAGGAGTCCCAGTAGTTCCAAATCTGAATGCGATAACCAACAAAGAGCAAAAGATGACCTGCTCATGGAGTGAGCGCAGTCCAGGACATCTGGCTGACTCCCAAGTGCATCGCTACAAAAGGGACCACACTGTATTTCATGCTGCTGGCATGTGACCCCCTTGGTGTGCCTGTTCCAGCTGCTGCCTCTGAGTGAGCTGATGAGGGATTTTTCAGTAATTTCTGCTTTTCTTGCTAACTTTTGCAAGCTGTATTTTTGTTTAGAGCTCTCACTTAACTTGCACAGAGATGTATTGCCAAGCATTCTCTGTTATTTGGAAACTATGTCTATACTCTACGGAAGGGAGAAAAATTCAGAGGTCTGTCCCCGGTCAAAGGACTTTCAGTGGCTGTAAGTCTGCAGATAGAGGACCTGCTTTTTGTGTTGAAGGTTTGGAATGGACTGTTCTTTCACTCCTCAAGGATCTCACAATGTTGCTGCTTTACCCTTTCTGAATAAGCAAGCAGACTTACAGAATAAATTAGTTCCTCCTGGTAGGAAAATACCATAAACGCAAAATAGGTTTCTCTATACTTGCTTATTCCCACAGCTGGGGTCTTGCTCAGAAGTGACTAGTCCTTGAAGAGTACTTCCTGCTCATCTTCTCCACAGGCAAATGCCTTCACTTCACCCTTTTTATCCTGCAGCACTCCTGAACCCTTCAATCTGAGGAACCCCTTCGCCCCTTCCTCTTCCTTCCTTCCCATTTCCCTCTACATCTTCAAGCCATCCACAGGTTATAATACCACTTGCCTCTTATGAAGCATTTTCAATCTCCTGAAGGCAAAGGACAATCCAGACTTATGAGCAACTAGCTCTAAGGATAAAGGTAGCTAGACATACAGTACAATGTAACAATATCCAAAGGAATTTTGTTTAAAGGTTATTTTAACACTGTTACCTGTTTTTGTTCTATTCAGACAATTTTCTAAAGACACTACACCGAAGCCCATAAATACAAGGGCTTAATGTATTATTATTTTTGACCAAAGATTCCATTTCAGATGGGTTTATATATTGACTAAAATAAAAAATAGCTTCCTAATGTTGCCTTAAAAACTGTTCCAACTTCCTAAGTTATTTTAATTACATACTCTGACATACTTATGATTTCAACTGATTTGAACAGTATCAGCTCACTAGTATTTGGTGCCAGAACTGAGAAACATCTGGACAGATTAATGTTCTTTGAGCTGTACAGACACTGCATATTCATAGAATGCATGCATTTTAGTGTCTAGCTTGAACACTTTGTTTAATCACGAGTGAACTTGAACTTTGAACTCTTAAGAATGAATATATATAAGTTAGCAGAAATCCTTTTTAAACTCAAATTTTTAAAAAAACAGAGAGAAAAATCTGTTTTGAAACAATATTCAAAAAGTTGATTGTGAGACAATTTAAAATGTCAGACTGTTTTCTTTACTGACAAAATAAACAAATGTCCAGCAAAGTGCTAGATGTCATGTCAAATCATCTGCTTCTGTAGTATTGCCAAACTGGTTCACTAAACTCCCTTTTCCAGTTCCACACGTTAAATAGGCAAGACAAAATAATGGGATGTTATACCATATTTCAAGACTAGGAGGCAAGAGATGACCTTGTCACTGGGAAGCACTGCATGTTCTGACCCAAGGACAGGTCTTGTTAACTCAGCATCTGAGCATGAGCTCAGCAGCACCAGGCCGGGAATAACAAATGATGTGGTAAATGAAGGGCTGTGTCAGTGCATGGAAAAAACAGAAGAGCAGTTTAAACTAGAAAGAAAGACTTATCTGGCTTTTTTAAAATACTAATTTAAATGAAACACTGAGCCAGCTGGTTACTAATTCTAAAGAGATATTCTAAATATCTCTGGTCAATCAACAATTGGTATTAGTCAAATCAATCCAAGATTTGCTTTATTTAGTTTTGTTTTGTTTCTTCAAATATCTGACTAGTTGCAACATTAAAATACAGATTGAGTTCTGTACAATAGATCTTATTTTTTAAGAAGGATGCTCCCTACATAACTCAAAACTAAACCGACCAGAATTATCTTGGTAGGATACATGACAATTTATGGCATCTTTCATTGTCTAGGTTTTGTACAACAGGTTTTTTTACCTTTGAATGTAAATCAGATAAACTACTCAAACGAATTACTGAACGAGCATAGCTGCTGTTTCAAAACACTTACTTTTACTTACAACCAGCAGCAACCCCTTGAACATATGCAGATGCAGAAACAGACCTGTAATGGCACTGCATGCTTTTTGGCAAGACAAACTTTCACTCCCACTATTCTGTAAAGGAAAGGTAATTCCTTAGGTTTATCTGTTAAAGTTTACTTAAGCTGAATGCTGTTTGTGCCTTGTGAAAACAGTGCTCCTGATGCTGCAAATGAGAAGTGCGCAAGCTCTTTGGTTTTAATCAGTAACAGCACAAAACTTGCAATGAAGGTTTAAAGCACTCCACAAACAGTGTGTGTTAAACCAATATATTAGTTACAAGTAGATGCTTTAATAATAGCCCAGTATTTAGTTTTAAACGCAGTGCCGTATTTACTACCAAGTTAAATCTGTTAAATACTAATGCTAACTCACAGCAATTTTTGTGTAAATCAAACCTACGCAGAAGCAATGGTAGCTATTACTGAATTACTGAATTGTTCTTCCTGAGCTACAGAATAACTGGCATGGGCTGAAGGAGTTTCTAGGGCACTACAGTGTGGTACACACATTTGGCAAGAATGTTGTAATGAGAGGGAAAAGAAAGAAGAAAGGCACAGATCCTGGAATGTAAAATGTGTTGAAAACACCTGGAGTCAGAAGGGGTTTGCTTCTGACTTATTTTTGCAATACAGCAAAGATTTCTGTACAGAACCACAGAGATGTTCAAGACCACATCTGAAACTATGTAAAAGCAGCAAAAATCACAAACTAGCCTGGCACCAGTGCAGTCTGCCAGGAATAAAGGGCAGCAGCACACAGCCTTGCTGCCTACAGAGCAGACAAGAACTATAGCTGTGAGTCAGTCCCAGTTTGGTGCTTGCTTTCCCCTTACTTCATGCATGATGCAATCTGTACCAGCCCTCTTCCTGGTACACGTTACTTTTCCCTCCACCCCCATTCAGCTGTGCTGACAGTGAATTACGAGACAGAGCCAATCAATCCTCCATGCACTCCCACCCACACTGACAGGAGCAGCAGAGTGGCAGCAGCTCTCTCCCATACAGCTTTGGGATCTGCAACATGGGCAAGTGGGAAGTATGGGGACCTCAATAATCTTCTGCGGATGTTGACAAGCACCTATGTTTTGAACTTGAAATCAAAGTTAAAATGAATAAGAGGAAAAACTGTAAAAGATAATGTCTTCTTCAAATCCCACCCCCAGCAACTTCTCTGAACACTCGCTTTAATTTAGGCTTTGTAGCTCAGCTCTATATTGTCAAGTAAAATGCCCTTTCACACTAAGTAATAATCCTGTCTGGGATCGTGCACAATTTACTACGTAAAATACTATTTAGTGCAAGTCAAATCATTTGAATACGTCCCAAATTTTCAATCATGGTTGTGATCCCTGACAATAATGGTGGAAAGTATTTTGCTCAGAAGAGCTGTTTATCCCTTTGCTTTTTTAACAGCATTTCCCAGAACTATAAATCATATTCCACAGCTTTCTTGTGGCTTCAGGAATAAAATACTCATTTGCTAAAGCCTATTCTCTGAGTAAGAATGTACAATGTCAGAGCTCTTATTTTGAAACTTCTCAACTGAAGCATCTGAAAGAAGATAAAAGCAAACTATAATGTGCAATCCAAACAGTGTCAAACAATGAATTTTTCTAAACTGTGCCCCATTCTGGTTAAAGGAAGGTGAATTCTGTATAAATGAATCTCCATGATTGAAACTAGTTTACAGCATACCATCTCTCAAATAAATAATTCTTATGATCAAACAAATGGGAAAAGCGGGTATGCGCTGTGGCAACCAAACAGAACGCAATTTCAGTGCAATTACTGGGGCTGGAGGATGGACAGGGAGGGACAACCATTGAAACCTGGTGCTTATTACAAGTCACTGAAGTACATTTTTCCTCCCTTCTCTCCCTCTCAACATTTCATCCATTATAAAACTACGCAATTCAGAAGCTACAGAGTTTTATTACTGTGTAACAAGTATATAATGCATGAGAAGAGCACTCCTTCACTATGGTACTTCTTATTTCAAACTATTTCCAAGCTCTTGGCACTAGTTAAAAAAACAGGCAATTTTATCTTACCTCCCGTGAAATATTACCATATATGCATGCATATTACCACATATATACCAATATTACCATATATTACCTGCATACAAAGCAACAGTGAGGTTTTGATTTCAACTGGGCATACCTCTAGCTATGCAGCCCTGTATGGACACCAAAGAAAGCAGCACCTAAGTTACAGTGCAGTGTCTTCAAGTATAAAGATGTGTGTTCACAGAGTAGTTTTACTATAGGTAGGCATCTGGCAATTGCAGGCTATCATACTGGCAGGTTCAGAAACGAACCACATTCCTGCCCATAACAATTTCTCTAGGAACTGCCATGAGAACCTTTTATGTGGTTTTAGTTCATACATTCTCTGGCACCCCAAGATTGCCTGTAACCTTATTTCTATCTCCGTTCTACCAATGAGGTCATAAACAATGCCAAGCTACTCTGATGCTTTTGAACCTCAGGACATTGTCAGGAGTAGTGTGTAGCTGCAAGGTCTGTTGTGGGCAAAAAATAAGGCTTAAATTTCTCAATACATTCAGGTACTTTGTGTTGCAGACATCAGGATTCTCTAAAAGCCTCTACAACTCCAGTGCACACTGAAATCAGAAATATTAAAGAAACCAAATGGAAGTTATGCACAGAAAAGATTAAAAAACCTCACTAGATGCCTGATATTTTTAAGGTTTGCTTCACCCTTAAAAATCTCTCTTAATTCTTTATCTCCAGTTTAGAAGCTGAAAACTCAACATGTCTTAGATACAAGATATCTAAACCAATTTTGATGATACGACTCCTGCAGGTCCCATCACTGGTGTTTATGGAGAATAGGTCACCTGCCTCTCCACTGCCCCCCGCAAGGAAGGTGTAGACTGCGATGAGGTCCCCCCTCAGCCTCCTCTTCTCCAGGCTGAACAGGCCCAGTGACCTCAGGCCCAGTGACCTCAGCTGCTCCTTATAATTATAATAAATAATTTCCTTTGATGAAACATCACTCCTATAAAACAAGTGCTATATCTGAAGACAACTTTTAGTAATAATTTCAGACATGAATGCTTTGCAGGTAAACAGAAGTCAATATAAAGGGATAAATTATCAAATCTGCTTCCACAAAATAGGATTTGATTAAAAATATTTTAGTATTTGTAGTCTTTAAATATTTTCATTTATTTAAAAACTTCTCTAGGCAAGAAAGATTTCCTGTTTTCCCCCCAAAGGCTACATCTGTCTATTTTCCTATACAGACAGTAAGGAAATGTGATACTCCAATTATTTATCACTTGTTAAATTGTTTAAAATATGATTTAGAGCTGCACAGGAACAAATGTAAAGACAATTTATTTTCAGACAACCATATTATGATCATACACAATATATGTAAAGGGACAGGTGACAGAATGATATAACTATGCAAAAATATGCATATACAAGCTCAGATTCTCACATATTATAAAGCAGTATGTGTATATATGTGCATGCACACACATGCTTACACAGGGTACAGATGTGATGCAAAGTTTTCTATCAAAATGGACACCCTAATCACCATAGGAACAGGGTAAGCTTAAACATAAGATAAGAAACAACCTGATATGCATTCACTTGAGAAGTTTTCACCCTCATCATAACTGAGAATGAGATTTGGCATATTTCAATCTGTAATAATATCAAAAGGCAAGCAACTGCTTCCAGTGTCCCAGAAGCTTGCTGTGGCTTCTATTGGTGGTCAGATTAGAAATAACCAAGGCAATAAGCAGTATTCTTGGGTTATGATTAGCCCAGAGCATGAAAGTCCTGCTCCAAAAGACTGTCCTCCAAAAATAGTGGGGGAATTGCAATTGGGGATATGAAAGAAAGAAACAGTATGCATGTGGTACACTCAACACTGAACAAGTTGTCTGGTGAAGTCACTGCAGTATTCTTCCATAAGGAAAATTACAATCTAAAGAGAAGATGTGAAGCCATTTCTTCTACATGAAAATTCATGTTTTATAATGACAAAAAAGATGTTAGGTATTTCTGGAAAAAAGAATGGCCTGATTACAAAATATTACCAAGCCTTAAGAACAGTGTCTAATAGCCTTAGCTGCTGTCATAAGGTCACTGTGTTGACCAGTGTAAGTAAGGACAACTCACATTCATTCTCACTTCAGTAAGTTTGCAAACAACACCAAGGTGGGGGGAAGTGTCAATCTGCTGGAGGGTAGGCTCTGCAGAGGGACCTGGACAGGATGGGTCTATGGGCAGAGGCCAAGGGGATGAGGTTCAACATGGCTAAGTGCTGGGTCCTGCACTTTGGCCACAACAACCCCATGCAGCGCTACAGGCTTGGGGCAGAGTGGCTGGAAAACTCTGCAGGGGAAAAGGATCTGGGGGTGCTGATTGATGCTCGCCTGAACATGAGCCAGCAGTGTGCCCTGGTGGCCAAGAAGACCAACGGCACCCTGGCTTGTATCAGGAACAGTGCAGCCAGCAGGACCAGGGAGGTGATCGTCCCCCTGTACTCTGCTCTGGTGAGGCCGCACCTCGAGTCCTGTGTTCAGCTTTGGGCCCCTCACCACAAGAAGGACATCGAGGCCCTGGAGCGTGTCCAGAGAAGGGCCATGAAGCTGGTGAAGGGCCTGGAACACAAGTCCTATGGGGAGCGGCTGAGGGCACTGGGGTTGTTTAGTCTGGGGAAGAGGAGGTGAAGGGGAGACCTTACTGCTCTCTACAACTCCGTGAAGGTTAGATGTGGGGAGCTGGGGGTAAATAAAAGATAAGCCTAACAAATACAAAAACAAAGAAACAAACAAAAAACACACTAAAGGGGGATGGTAGACAAACAGAATAAAGAAAAGGAACAGAAATTTTAATAAAGCTTAACACATGTCAAATTTGATATTAAAAAAAAGATGCACAATGGACAGTGGAAAAAAATGGAAAATAATCATAAAAGTGTTAATACAGACTCCAAAGGTAGGAATATTGGCACAATTGCAGAAACTTATGTTTCAGGAACTGTAATGCTGTTTTGTGGTGTTACAATATGATGTTGACAATAAAATGTCATTAAGGCACAAAATACAAGATTTGTGGGCTTTGCATTCCTTTTCAGAAATAGTCTAGCCCCGTGAGAAATATATGAAAGAACAAGGAGATTTGTTATACAGGGTTTCAACAAGAAACACGGTCAGAAATATTCCCTGGTTCCCTAGCTGTCAAACAGCAGTTTACCATATCAGCATTACTGTCAAAATGGGAATATAACACAGAATAGCAGCCAGTAAAGTTTATGTACCTAAAACACTAAAGCCATTCAGCCCTACATATGTGTGCCAAACAGTAATGTTTGTAAGTATGTGCTTCACCAGTATTATTATATCATGATATATAGGTTTCAAATCAGAAAAAAAATAGAACATGCTCATCACCCCCATAATATTACAGAAAAAAATCAAGCTGCATATCACATTTAAAATGTGACTATAATATTTTCAAATTAACAAGAATTTTTAATATGCGTATATTTGAACTAGCTTTTCTTACACAGGAGAGAAAAAAAAGCACTTTAGAGATTACTCCAAAGAAAACGTAACTACCTTTCAAATTCCTGGTATATCACTTCTGCTCTGATAAGGTCAATGCAGTGCCCTGCAGGTAAAGTACCTAGCTGCTAAATAATTTTTCAGATCTATTACCTTATGAAACTGAAGGTATAAGCAGTCCTGTTACTCTGAATGCACCACTGTTCACAATAATGTCTAATCCTCCATAAACTGCTTTTTCTGGAAGCTAAAATATTCAGAACACCATTGATCCACAGTGCTCTCATCAGCAGAGACTCCCTTTGGACACAGAATGAACAGCTCCAGTGCCAGAAGGAGCTTTATTGCCCCAATTCTAAAACCAGGGCTGTCCATGTTCTCTGTGCCAGGTTCATATTAGCCTAATTAGGGCAGTCTGGCTTTTGAAAGTGACAGAACAGAAGACATGCAACACCCCATGTCTTCAAGTATCACTTGAGGTGATATGTTCAACAATAAAAGTTATATGTATACCATTAGCATGAGCCACAACTAATTATAAGGAGGTCAGCCCCAAGCTTAGACAGAACACCTACTGAAGTATCCCTTCTGCACAGATAACTAGGATTAGAAGGCAGGAGGAAAAAAAGTTAAGTTTAAACAACAAAACACTACTTCTCTGAAGGTTAATACAAAGTGTGTTCGTTTGTTTCAGGTCCTAAAAAGCTCTGAGGAGAAATTTTACTTAATTTTCTTCCATTCATGAGTGTATTATAACCCTTATTGTCTCTAAAACCTCAGTGGCAAATGGGAAAAAGAGGCAGAGATAAACGTTGAAAAGCTTGAAGTTGTGTGGGAGGCTCACTTCTGTGAGCTATGGCTTGTAAACATCAATGGACAAGCTTTCCAAGTTCGTACTAACATACAGGTAGGCAGGACAACTTTTCACAACCAGTGCGCTTTAGAAGACCTACGTGGCCAAGCCCTTGGCCAGAGCATGCCAGCGTAGCTTCACTGCATTCAATGCAGTTTATTTCTACTGATGCAAGCCAAGAACCTGCCCCTCTGGGTGTCAGTTTCAGTCTTCTATAGTAACCCATGCTTCATCTACTCAATCACTCTAGCTGGCACTTAACTTGTAAAGCAAGTCAAGGGTAAGGAGTGCATGTGTGTGCGTACACAGATCAACAGTTAAACTCATTCCACTCTTTACAAACTCATCAGCGTGAAAGATGGTGGGATATTTCACCGTGTTGTTCCACTAGAAACCACTTATGGAAGAAGTCATTGCTGTTACTTCCTCATCTTGTTAGCACTGTAAAATGTTAATACATTTTATTTTCTTGTACTGATGAATACACTGGCAACTGAATTTGAAACCCACAGTTTCATGTCAACTACCTTGAAAAAAAACAAAACTATTAATACGTAGAGGACCTGTTTTAAAAATTCACAGCAGTAATTTGAGAATTCACCTGATTAAAGAAATTCTTGTGTGACCATGATTATCTTAAAGACTCTTATTTCACGCAGATAAGAGAAACAACTAAAGACATTGAAGTATTTATTCCCATTTCTTTTTCTTTTTTGTCCTAAGAGATAGACATCTAAATTTCACAAATTAGGCAAGCAATGCACTAAATTCTCTCCATAAAGTGACAAATCACTGTACAGGTAAACTCACTTTAAATGTATTATCGTAGTTTAACTACAACAATTGAAAACATAAAGACAATTCATCTCTTACTTCAATGGTTGGTGGATCCTTTCTTTTTTTTCTTATCCAAGCTGCAAAGGAAATAAAAATCCAATTGATTATATTGAAGACCACAGCCAGTATTACAACTCAAAATGATAATGACTTTTTAACAGAAAGTAAATATTTATACAAAAACTTGCCACAACCTAGCAAGCCATAATATAATTTCCCAAAGTATAAAGTTCCAGGATGTTATTTCCCATGTCAATACTCTCAGTCTTCACAGAAGGGAAAAAAGGCACTCCTATTATGAGAGCTTAAGCACAGTTCACATACCACCCAGACTGCCGAAACAGGGCTTAAGCAGGGCTCAAGGCCCAGCCTTTTGTTGAGCTTGCTATACAAAGCAGAGCTTCACCCTGAGAAGATGACAAGATGACTACTAAAAAGTATGAAAAGCTTTAGACCACTCAGGAGAAAAAGGATTCCTGTATATGCCCCAGGCATTGTTAAAGCCTGAAAACCTCTTATTGACATTAGTGCTGCCTGGAGTTCCTTTACAAGGATGCAAGATACAGACCGAAACCTGCATGAGCCCTGGTTGCATCATGTCAGATGGATGCACAGGATTACATGCTGCATCAAGGAGGAGGTACTGTAACACAGGGAAGGAAGGCACACCCCCTCCATCTCTGTAAATTCATGCTGGAAAGGACAGCGGAGGAACTGAAGCAGTGTCAATGCTGGTTGTCCTGTGATTTTGGTTTTCCATCATGAACCAAAGTCAATAGATGTATGCCCACTCCCACCACAAACTTAAAGTCAGTGTGGAGCTGATCAGATGCAGCAATCCAAGGGGATCCGCTACAGATGGAAAAGCAGCACCGTGTCCAATCTTGCTTCATTCGGTCAATGAGTTATTATAGAGAGCCCCAACTCTATTACAGATGTTATCAGAGAAACACATTCCCTGACTGTGACCAAGTCAATATCCATCTCTTTAAAAGTACCACTGCTGTAGCATTTTCTCACAACAGTTAAAATCCACAGAATTGCTAAGTGCCAGTTTGCATATTTTGTAGACACTTGTTTTTTTCTGCTTGTATTTTTCAGATGAATGAGTAGGAGAATGCAAGTGGCTACTAATGAGCAGAAGGACAAACATAAGGAATGCCAGTTCCAAGTGCAGAGAAATAGCAAAATGTTCTTTTGTAGGTTTGAATAATTAAGATTTAGATGCTTGTTACTGTGCTTCAAAATTAGAGCAAAAATGACATTTTGTTATCCCACAATCAAATTCCCGGTCTGACTTGACACTGCCTTTGAAGTTTCAGAAATGCTTTAAGAAGGAACTATTTCAAATTTTAATTTTCCAATGCCATTTATGCCAGGTGCTGGGGGGAACTGGGAATGGGTCAGGCAGCAAGTCCAAAACACTACGAGCTGCATGGAGTCATTATTTCACCCAGCTACTGAAAGTGTAATTACCCATACGATAAAAGTCTAATGCTATTCTGCTTCAGCAACATTATGAAACTGGTTTTAGGAGAAATAGCTTCCAATTAATATCAGAATGGAATTAAAGGAGGCAAAATGCCATTACATAGCTTAGAAAAAGTGGCAAGGCCAACAGCCTTAATTAAAGGTTAACAATGAAATATCTTTAATGATATGAAACAAGGTCTTACTTTTGTTTCTTGTCTATCAGATGACATTTTCAGAAACATCTTACAAACACCACTACGTGACAGCTCTTCTCAGTAGTCTTTTGATACTAACAAAGATTAGACCCAAATATGCCAATGTGGGGAAGTAAGTGATTACTGAACAGTCAACATCAGCCTTTCTGCAGAAGTTTTATGTTACTGGAAAGCAAAAAAAAGCCCATTATGATAATACAAATGCAACCATACGACTTCATTAAATTCTACAGAGTTAGAAAAAAAATTGTATGTATCTGTAGCACTTTCAAGCCTTTCAATTTTATTAGAATTTCCAAATATAAAATCTGGCAAGACCAGAGCCTAAATTGGCGTGATGGAGACTGACGTTTCTCAGCTGACAGCCTTGCAGACACTCTTTGTAAAAGGATCAACAATGTTATTAGAGAAAATCGTAGCACACAAGCCTTTCCTCCTGCCAGAAGTCATCTTTGCTCATACTTAGCAACAGTTCTAACCACATACAGAAAAGCAAGAAAGTGCTAGAAATATCAAGTATAGTGAAGTATGTCTACCGGAGACTAACCAATAAAAGATGCACAGTTGGAGAAAATTGGAAAAGTAGTAGTTCAAAATGTCTGGTGAAAAATGAATTATTAAGCCTTCTAAATTTAAGGGATTACTTTCAACAAAGTATCATCCTCCTTCATTCACATGTGTCATTTCTCAGTTGTATGGAGGTAATTTGTTATAATACTACTGGTTTCAATTCCACAGCTCTCAGCATCTAAAAACTGCTTAATGTTGTTCAAACTGCCAGTATTTTCTTACAATGCCAGTATATTCATAGCTGCATTTTAACAACTAGATTACAACTAGTGATTCTTAAAATTTGCAATCCTACAAAAATTAAGCTGCAGTTAGAAAATCTTGCTGATATATAGTCACTACAATAGATTTTGTTTTACTGGTGGATGAGACTTTTAGTTGGTTGTTTCATTAATGATTTTCAGATGAATGGAATGCTTCTGTTAAATGATATTATCTTTTAATTATCTGCCTGAGTTTAACAAGCCACAAACAGAACAGTGAAGAGTAATATACTGTAACAAGTTCTGTGAATAAAACCTCTGAAGAAGGAGCATTATGCAACTTGTTTTCGTTCATTAATACATCTCAATTAGAACCCATGCTCAAAAGCAACAAAACAATCCTCAGCTTAGGTATATTTCTCATCAACCATACCCATAATTATCCTGTATTTATTTAAATACACAAAAAATTTATATAGTTACCATGCTATTTTTCTTCCCAGCTATAATAAACATTTAACTACACACTATATAGGTGCTATCAACCTTCCTTCTTTTTAACAAACATCAGGATTACAAACCTTTTTCACCTCAATTCTAAATAAAACTTAAAAATAAAACTCAAAGATGAGCGACCATTTTCCTATAGGTAAACTCATTTTAGCATCTCTAATGAGCTGCATTAGAAAATCACCATTTAATGAAAAATTCCTCCACTGCTGGGGAGCTGAGGGAGAAATATGGTAACAAAAATCACTAAAATCTCTTTATAGCCATAAGATGAAGTTAGTTAGCTTTAATATATAATATTCCCTCTGTGAAAATCCAATTCAGAAATATTTTACACAAAGCACAGCTCAGGATACATTACAAGATTAAAGGCAAGAAAAGGCAAGAAAAACATCATCTGAATTGGGTGTATTTCAGTATATTCTGTTTAAGTTTCAAATAGTTTTATCAATCTTTTCTATTTCAATTTATAATTGAATTAATTATTTTTTTTTTCTAAAAAGCACTTACCTGACTACTCTTCATCAGTCTTTAGGGAGAAGATCTGGGGGATTTTAATATAGTTAATCCCCAACAGTTTTCTGGTGGTTCTACTTCAAATAAAAGTTTAAAAAAGCCTTCCAATTTTTCTATAGTATCAATAATATTTTCAGCATCCAACATAGAGTTGCAAAATACTGGACACCAACCCTTTGTAACTTAGGCATAAGAAATTCATGGTAACAAAAAAAGAATGTATGTTTAAAAACTGTATCATCGGTGATACCTTACTAATCTAGCACCAGTCTTAACAAAATCCAACAGAACGATAACTTGAAATTAACACACTTCACTCTCTCTTTTAAAAATACTGCCAGGATATATAATTTAGAGGTGGATAGTCAGTATGTAGCTTTCCCGGCTTTCTTTATGCTCTCCATTACACTTCTGGTCAACAGAGGTTTAAACTAGTAAACAGATTTATACCTATTTGTTGATGGAAACAAGGCAGGTGTGTGCTTTATTACATGTTATTTGAACACACATATGCATGCACACTTAATTAATGTCCAGTGACACTTACAGATGGAAGGTATTTCCACATGAACACTCTCATCCTCTACATCAACAGAACAAAATGTTCTCTTGCATTGTCAGCCATGATGTTTTAAACAAGGTGAAGCAATGAAGGTTGCATGTACGTACTGACTGCAACCAAAACATGCTTCCCTGACCCCTAGCCCCTACAATGCTTTAGCAAAATGAATTGATTGCCTCTATTTTCAAACTAATTACATTGCTGCTTCTAATGTTATCTGGACAGCATTTCCTACATTCTGTACACATTGTAAGGCGACTTCTGTCTAAAAGAAATTTTTAAGTTAATTAAGCAAGATAGTTAGATGTTTCCTACCTTGCGACCCTAACATTCTTTCATCAGTGCTCATTTGCATTCTCATTGGTATGCATGAGATTTTCATTGAACTTTAAAACTCCTACTGGCATATAACACACTGTAATAAGCGTAAAAGTGAGCATGCAAATTAAGACTCCCATTAATCACTAAATGTTACCGGGGGGGAAAAAAAAAAAAAGAGGACTAGGAGTAGATGAGCAATAAAATGCTGCAAGACGCATGCAATCTCATGAATCTCTGTAAATATGTAAAATTACTGATTTCCTCTCAGAAGCATTATTGACACATCCTGAGGAGGTAACTTACATGTTCTACAGTAGGTGAACATTCAGAACTAATGTCACAGAAAGGTTATATGTTGGCTGCCTAGGGAAAAGAAAAGTATGCACTCTCACCTTGTACTAAAATATAAGAGGCCTCATCTAAACAAAAATATGTACTATTTGTATTGTGTGCCGGAATTACTTTCTAAATTCAAAACTATAATATAAAAGGAAACATTTTTGGATTTTTGAAACAAAAACTGACTTTATATGCTGCACACAAATAGTTAACACTAAGGAGAACACAAGGGATTATCTTTATATCACTGAGCATGTTTCAGTTCTACAAAAGCCTTAATGGACATTCAAGCATCTTGTAAATTTCACAGGTCTGATAACTTAAGAAATTTAATCCTGTTATGCACTTAAAATTAGTATCTTCAGGAGAAAATTCCAGTCAAACCCTTCGGGAGCGATCCCTCAGCCCTGTATTTGGTAAACTCCCAGGAATAACACACAAACATCCTCTCCCAAGTCTGAGAAGCAGCTTGCAACATTGAGCCTGTAATCTGGATGATTGCTTTACTGTCTTGCTTTATAGCTTCCTACTTGGTCTCACTTACCCTATTTCGTGTTTATAACTTGATAAACACAGTACCAAAATTAGCCCCTTAGTTTACCAGCAGTACCGGCTGTATGTCTTAGAAATACAATGAGATTTATCTTAGACCCCCTCCAAATTTCACTGCAGCCTGCTCCCACTCTGTAAGCAATCCCTTTGCCCCTAATTTCATGCAGGTTTTCCTCAGGCAGCTCCTGCCCTTAAATATTTCCAGGGATAGTACTTTTATTCATTTAGGTTACATCACACTGTGATGTAGAGAAAGGGGAGGGGGAAAGGCCGCCCGGGTAAGTGGCTTTACATCAGATAGTCACTAAGGATTAGTCAGAAGTGAAAAAGCTGAGCCCTGGTAGCACAAAGGCAGCTCAGGTGAAAGAAGCGCTCTGCAGCTCTCTAGAAAAAAGGAGCGGAGACTTTAGTACAGTCCTTTAACTGGAAAGAATGAGAAGGCTAGGAAAGGAAAATGCTATTGATGAGCCAGACAAAACTGAAGCAGAGAGGCTGCAAATGTCGGAGTGCATATGCAGTATTTGGAGAGAAGACCCCTGGAGGTATAAAGCATGTGCCCAGCAGAGAGGATTTAGAATACTAAAAATCCTCCCCCAAAATCCAACAATAAGGAAAAAACAATAATAGGAAGTATTATACAGCCTTCTAATCTTATATTAATCTTCTACTACAGAGATAAACAGCAACTGTTTTAGAAATCCTCCTGCAAAGCCTCAGACTATTTGCTGGAATGATCAGTGTCCACAACAGCACAAGTCATCAAGTGAACACCCAAAGGAAGAATGCACTGGGAATTTTTCAAGTGCCTGGACACAAGATAACAGAGTGAAAGTTCAGCACAGGTCTTCTGCACCTGGGAAACATCAGATTTCTCCTTTCCTCTTAGAGGAAAAAACACAGGGAGAGAATTGTAATGAGCCTTTCAGCGAGGTACGTCTTAAAACCTTGTGTTAAACTTTTCCCACTCAGTTGACTGTATTCTACAGCATTACGAGAACCCTCTACTCTTTTCATTCTTTCCCATTTCTTACTAAGAAAATTTTGCATTTTACAGGAAGCAGAAAAGAAGTAGCGATGAACGAAACTTCAGAGCATCCCACATCACTAGTTCAAATCTCAATATGTAGCAAAGACAAGATAATTCTCTGAAGAGCCTCTACAAACACAGCAGAAGTTAGTTTTGGCTTTTAAAATTTATTTTAAATTTCCACAAAACTGTTTATACAATTTAGATGGCATTCAACAAAAAAAGCCCATAGGCTAGCTTTTTTTGTGGAACTCCCATGTTTCAGAGGATCCTTGCTTACCTTATAGAGTCCATTTGGCTCAGTTGACCCCATTCTTGGCTCAAGCTCCTATAGCCTCAAGGACCAACTCACATTCCCTCTCTCCTTTCTCTCTTTCTCCAGGGGCTGCTCAGTTAATTTTGAGGAATTTCCCCAGCCTCCCTGAATTTGTCTGAAACTTTGGGACCTAGAAATTTCCACCACTACTGGTGGAAAAATGCTTAATTATTTACAGGCTCTCCAATTCTCATAGATTGTGCAAAGAGGAGTATAAGAAACCAGAGTGCAGAAAACCAGATACGATTCTGAAAACAAAAGCAACAACAAACATCACTGTGCCACCAATAATTCAACTGATATACAAATTACCACTGCAGTGAAGGCATAATTAAGAAGTTTAATACGTTTAGTTGTGGTTATTCTATCTGATCCCCCCTCGGGCACAAGTATGTTCACATTTAACAGCAGAGAGTCATGATTACACAGGCTTTATTTACATTTTTATTAAGTACCGATTTCCTAAACATTTATCCTATTTGTAAAGGGGTTATGATAAGAATTTGTAATAACTGAGCAGTTAAACAAAAGTCTGCATTACCCAAAAGGAAAGATAAGAGACAACCTATTCATATAGTCAGGCATTTCATTAAAAATACAGAACCTAAATTCAATGGCAAAGTTATATTGAAATAAAACCAAAATTTTCAAGATTTACCTTCCCATTCTGTTGGAAAGTCACCCATCTCATACTGATAAGGTTGCCGATTTATTGCTTCTACAAATCTTCTCTCTGGTATAATCTGCCCTATAGCAAAAAAAAAAAAAAAAAAAGGGACAGTTAAATATGTATATATATATATATACATATACAGTATTTAAATTGCTGGTTATGCTATTGTTTTGAAAGAATTCTTCTTACACAAGCGTAACGATGGCTGCAGGATAAAAATGAAGGATTAAAATACTGAGAAGACAATTATCATCTCCCACAGAAGCCTATCTGAAATGCTATCTATTTTATTAATTTTAACAGAAGCTTCAATGTTTTACCGTTCACTTGGATCACTAATGACAAATGTATTTCCAGTCAAAATGCCCACCTCAGTCCTCCCTTTGAGGATGTTTCTCTGAGGCAAGTTTCCAATCAGTTTTCCATCACCCATTTTTTCCTTCAGTTGGACATTTTCCACACCTTTGCTGGTGAGGAATCAGCAACTTGAAACTGCCCTAGAGTCTAAAACCAGCACAGATGGTTCACTGGTGAGCCCTGCCCAGCAGCCAGGCCACATCAGTCCTATTGGTGGCAACTGTTCTGTGCACGAGTCTTTTCACATGCACTTGAAAACTGAGTATTTTCTGTATTAAAAAATGAAAACCATTAGGCATATCTCTGATAGTAAACATTTGATACATTATAAGATGAGCCAATGTGGAGAACCACAACCTACACCCTTCCCACAGATTCTACTATACCCAAAAAGGAAAAACGAATGTTTGACTGATGATATAGCATACAGCAGTATATGGTGTATATTTCAGATTGAAAAAAAAATACTTAAAGTGTTTTTAACCACTAAGCTTTCACTTGTGAGAGAGCATTGCAATGTTTTTAAATTAACAGATACTGGGAAATATGTGAAAGTTCCCCATTCTTTACAGACAAAAAAAACACGTAACATTTCCCAGGCTTTTTCTCCTAGCACTGAGGCTGCTATGGAGAAATTTGACATCGTTAGGAAACAATGAAAGAAGTAACTGTATAAGACATGTATTTTTCATACTAAAAGTCAGTAGTTACAATTAACCCATCACTGATTAATAGCTAAAGTGCATACTATTGTTCATTATCAAGTATTTAATACAGCAAAATAATAAGAATTTGTATAGATATTTCTATTCCTTTTCTAAGTACCTTCTTTAACTTATACTATCTCTTTTGCTGACTTCTGTATCTAACATTTTTACTGTTTCAGAGATGCATCATCAGGTAAAGAAAATACAGTGTTTTGTGCCTTCATCACCAAAATTAGATTCTTTTATTAGTGTTAAAAGATACATGTTTTATATTTATTTGTTTTATAAATACACAATTTGTATACACTGAATATATTATACTTCATACACTTGCTTAAAATAATTTCTTTTCAACAATACTGAGGATAAATCATTTTAACAACCTCTTCTTTACATATTAAGCAAAATAAAGATAGACTTATTTTCTCCCCATTGGGAAGATTCCCAGAAAAATTGAAGATCTATCTATAGATCCTATAGAAGTCTTGGAATTAACACTGTTCTCCATTGTTGGATAGTCACTACATTTTACTGTGAGCACAGCATCACTTTAAAAACTGTCCATTATTTCAGTCCTACGCAGGTATAAGACGACTGTGAGTAAATTAACATAAGCAAAAGT
This sequence comes from Anser brachyrhynchus, assembly GCF_964034855.1. NCBI lineage: Eukaryota > Metazoa > Chordata > Aves > Anseriformes > Anatidae > Anser > Anser brachyrhynchus. Next base: position 16,385,455 of record NC_137697.1, on the reverse strand, counting down.
AAAGAAGGAATGTATTTTTCTACCTGCTACCTCAAACGGTGATTGAAGTTACATCTTTAGTTAAGAATATATTTTATTTGAGAATGTATAATCTACTTTTATAATCTACTTTTAACATACAATGCTTTGCATTGTGCTGCAAGCTTTTGTAAGACACATGTAAAAATTCATTCCCTGTATTCCACAGTCAAATCACATTGGAGAGCTGAACTCAAAAAATTATTTCTCAAAGATGTTATTTTGAAGAATGATTGCATAGTAGCACTGGTGGCTTTTACATCTCTCTGCATTTGTAATGCACTTAGAACACTGACTTCAACTGTTGGATTTGTTTTGTTGGATTTGCATACTTTCTTACTGCACCTATTTCCTCTAAGCCTTTCTGTCCCAGTTTATCTAAAAGTCAGTGTGATGACTTTAATTTCTATTAAAGATTGAAAACAAAAGTGTTTAACAGGCATTATGCAGCCTGCTGACATGAGAGGTTAGCAAATGGCTTAATGGATTACCTTCTAAATTTCTACAGCCTTCTCTACAGACAAAAATATGGTTAACTGTAGGCGTGTGTAGATGTTATGAAATTAATATTTTAATACTTCAGTGTATTCTAGGGAAGGGTCCCTCTCCTAGAAACAAAAAATCCTAGTAATTTTCACTGCAGCCACTAAACCACATCTGTACTAAAAAAAAAAAGGAAGAACCCTCCATATCAAAACGCAAAATGAAGTTGAATAATGAATAATACCAAGCTTGTGTTTTTCTGTAATTGAAGGAAAATTCTTTCCACATCAGTTTCTTATAACAATATATATATTATTTGAAAGATATCTAGTAGCCCTAGATTTTCACAGTTTATAAAATTGTTATTTGAAAAAGCTTTCTCTGCTAAACTCCAGATAAGTACACCTAACATGTACAACAAGGACAAACTATGGCATGCATTATCAGTTAAAAAAGAAACTGGACTACCAGCAAGGACCTAGGTATTTTTGATACCTGAACTAAGCAAGAGCTCCTCATAGCTGCAAAATACCAGGATGTTTTGTACTCAGCAGATGGAAACGAGATCATTTGCTTACATGTGTGCATGCATGGAGCTACCACACTAAAGCAACAATTCACTACTTCGAAGCAAAACAAATAAATCTCAGACACTCAGGAGAACTCAGGACCAGGACTCCTTTGGCCCCCTGATTTTGCACTGTTTGAATGATAAGAGTCCATAGAAGAAACACCATTAATTGCTTAGAGAAAAGTAATGATAAAGAAAAAACAAAAACAAACAAACAAAAAAAACCATCAACTACACTCAGACCAAATATGCAGCCTTCAATTTAAGATAAACAGACTAAGCAGACTGAATTTCAGTTGCACGGCATTGCTGTAAACTTTTTGAAGAAACAAGCCAACAATTTGAAAGCATACCTATTTATAAAAGTGCTACACACTTCTAAGGGATGACATTGCATAGCTCATTTACTGTCAGTACATTATGTCATCATCAGTAATGCAACATAAACTTTGCCTGGTGAAAATAAAAGTTTCTGAATTTTTTTCTAGCACTACCTTATGTTGCTCACTGAATGGGTCCCCTGTTTCTCATCTCATGCCCAGTAAAACCTCAACAAACTCCACGTTTTGCTAGTTAGCAAAGCAACTGAACCGTCAGGATTTCTTCCCACAAAACAGAAAATTACTTCTCTAGGAAGGACAAAAAAATAGATTATTTCTCTCCCAGCTGCGTAAGTGATCCATCACCTTCAAACTAAGTAAATTCTCGTCCCTATTGGAGAAAAAAAATGTTGTGAAGAAAAGGAAAACAACCCTTTTAAAGGTGAAAACTAATTTGTACAAGCTTAGCTCTCTCCTTGGCATAGATTTTTAGCAGAGTGACTGGAACAGAAGACAAGAAGATTAGTATTTGTATGTCACATCTATCTCTAACCACAATTTATGAATTTTCTCCAATAATTCATAGACTTCAAGTCATTTAATGCTTTCTAAAATTATAAGTCACTTTATGCTTTATAAAATTATATTAGAAACTCATTTCAACTTTTAAGAGTAGCAAGTGAGACCATGGATTGCTTCATTCTATGGTTCCTATTTCCATCAACCTCAAGAGAACAAGGATCAATGACTTCCAGTTTTACAGTGGTACAGGACCAACCAATACTAAACTCGTGTCGAATGAGCAAGTTCTGAGAAGCTTGAAGTACCTGGCACTCAGAGCCAAAATCGTGATTTTAATTTTTGCTATTTTTATTTTGCTATTTATCTTGCATTTCTCAACAATAAATTTGGATTTATAGAGTTGTCTGCAAGTGTTATTTTCATTGCGAAGGAAGATAGGTTTCTTCAGATTTCTATTGAAGGTTTGAAGTCAGGACAATTGCGTCTGCTTTTGGGAACACAATGTCCAAGGAAAAAGCTCATAGGCAGTACATGCTTGCCAGTACCTTTTTCCTAAAAGAAATGCCAGCTGACAGTGCCAGCATCATAACCATGCTGCCAAAGTATTACTTCTTCGTTTATATTAACTGCAGCTCCAACAATCCCACGCTGTGTACCAAAATTATTATTCCTACCTTGCTCTGATTTTCTATGGCACTTTCAACTAACATTCAACAAGGCAGAAACAGTTTGCCATGTTTAATTCACTTAATTAGGAGATTTTTTTCCAATAACATTCATTAAGTATTCTTCATATCCCACAAATAATGTGTTTGACATCGTACAAAAAGATTAAGGGTAGGTTTATGTTGCAACAAAAGCTAAAGATAGCCAAGCTAGTTTTAAGTGACTTCTCTTACATACCAGAAACTACCTATTCACAGCAAATTCAGAGCTCTGATCATTTTCTCCCATCTTCTCTCTGAGTTTGACAATCTTCCAGAAACCTGACCCAGCAATTAACACTAGCACAAATACTCTGCATTTACTGAAGCCTCTGGTCAATATACCTTAAAAAATATGGCCCAAGTAGTTTAACACAGATGAAATCAGACTTACAGGACTTATGGTCTCTTACAGGAGAGAAAGCTTTTTGCTTTTGTTTTAGTTGTCACAATGTACTTGCAGTCACCAGGGAAGACATCAAATTTTAAAGCTGAATTTAGATGAGGGAACGTTAACTTTGCCAGAGACATGTCCCTGCCTTGTATGTTTTGTCAGAAACAGATATGAGTGTAACGGCAGCACATAGACTTTACTTCTCTGTTGAAATTTCCATTGATGATGACTTTTCACATCTTGATAGAATCCACTGTCAGTTTCTCAATGAAAAGGGTATGTATATAAATAAACTTCAAAAGCTTTTCTAGGATGGACTGTTGGTACTCCAGAGAAGTTCTCACTCTTGTAAATGTGACCAACGCTACTATTTCAACAGCATTATAGTGCAGTTAGCCTGACTGTCCTAAATGTTAATCCAAAATGTTAACTTAACAAACCCAACTCTAGATATCATTGAGATTTTGCCCTTCTTATAAGCATATGCTGAAAATTGAAGTTTTTGCAAACAAGGTTTACTGTCCAACAGTCCACAAATTGATAACTGATCCATCACAATGTTTAGGTACTTGGCAAGGAAACAAAAAAACAAACCTACATCAAGAAGAACGACCACACATTATTCTTTGAAAGAAGAGCCATACTGTTTATTTCTGAGAAGAGAGTGCAAGAAAATTATTTGCTGGCACATAGAAAAATTATTTAGTAACATTCTTGCTGGAGTCTTGTACAATTATAACAAAATTAAATGCCTTATCCTCTCACATAGTACCTTATAGAACAGTGCCTTCCAAGCGGGCAAAACTCGGTCCTGCACTACTTAACCCAATCTTAACATGATTAATACTGTAACATGAATAATACTGTAACGTTTTCTACCCAACATGAATAATACTGTCAGGTAACCAGGTCTACAGGGATTCATTCCAATTTCAAATACCAATTTGTACCTTTCGTCCACTAACCAGAATTATTTTGACAGCATTAGCTTCTCTGTTTCTCTTTTTCTCTGTATTTAGCTTATCTGTTTCTTTCTTCTTACTGTCCCTATTTTGCTTAATAGGGAACAAGCTTTTCCCTCAACTCTTTAAAAAGACAATCTGCTTTCATAACATCTTTCAAACACCTATAGTGTACAGGCTGCAATTTGATTCCATCTACCAGTTAAAAATGTTTATGCATATAAAAGCTTTCCAGTTTGACGCAAACAGCAGACTGCTTTTTCCCCTCTTAAATCAAAGGAGCTATGCTTGTGTCAGTCATTAGCCCACCCTAATTACATTTTTGCTTAGTAATTCCCTTGCATGTATTCAGTCATTGATATACTCAATATATGTATATATATATATACACATTTTTTCTATGACCCATTGCCTAATTAGTCTTTCAGAACAAATTAAAAGTTTCAGGAGCTTAAAATGTGTAATACAGATAATACCAACGTTCAAATGAAAGTTACGCAACCAAAGTGTTGATAATAAAGACACAGAATAGATCAATAAATCTGAAAAAAATACTTACAAAATCCCAAAGGTAGGGCTGGGGGGATGGGAATGGAAAAAAGAGATCTCTGAGTTTAAGTATATATTTGCTATAGTTAAAATGTGAAAAACAAGTCAAAAAAGAAATAGCAGAAAACAGACTTTATGGGGGTTTTGTTCGCTTGTTTGTTTTTTAAATGCCCACATATGTTCTCTCTCTCATAACTGTAAGTCTGCTTTCTTTGAAGACCACTACCTGCCTAGTCTAGGACTCTACCCTGAACACATCTGTTTAGTACACAGAAAACTAAGATGACAAACAATATAAAAATCTGTCTGGAAGCAATGTCTTTGACAGAAAGAAATATGCACATACATGGGTTGTAAGGCTCATTGATATATCGCTGTAATTTCTGGAACTGGTAATGGAACAAGTATTCTAATAGTGATGCAATCAACAACTGAACAACAGGACAACAATTAGACAATGTGCAGTGCTAATAACTACTTCACTATCCATTTTCTTAAGGCGATCTATAACCACAGATCTGACACAAGTCAAAAGGTGTTCCTTAACACACTGTTCTCTGCATTTAGTTTACTCACCAAGACAACATAGTACCATGTCACTGTTAATAAGGTCAGTCCCTTACAGAAACAGCTTGCCACCTTTTAGAACTGAGTCCTGTAAGGTGATCTTCATAATGTTTCTTGATTCAAACTTTAAGCAAAAGTTAATAGAAATAGTCTCCCAAAAGTCACTTTATATTAACACCTGCAGAATTAAGAAATTCAAAATGCTAGTGTATACATGCATTCCTTTCTCTTTCAAGCTGGTCTCTTCTTTACCCTACAAACTGTATTTCTGTGTGAGTGTTCTAATTGCCAAAAGTTTAACAATTTCCATGAGGATTATGGCAGCTGTGTTTAAACATCTCTAAACTGTTAAGTACAAACAAAAAATTTTGCCTAAATTAGCACGCTTTACAGTCACTTCTGGACTGCAGTCCAGACATACCCCAACTTCACAGTGCTGGTCACCTACTGCCTTTTGATAAAGAGGCTATACTGCACGTTGTTAAGCAGCAAAGCTTATTTACCCAGTTCCTTATATTCTGAGGACATCTACTCATCTGAGGAATTAGTTTATTGGATCTGGTGTGGCATGGATTGTTTGATTTAAGTACTTCTACAGATTTTGGCTGCTGGGCTGAATTTGAATTTGTTAATCGTTAGTACATAGTCCCTGCCTATTTGTCCAGAACTCTGACTCTTAAATTTTATAAGTAATTGTTTCTGTCACATTGTTCTTGAGGATGCAGATGCCATCACTGTTCTTGAGGATACAGGTAGCACTACATATACTATATCAATACCTTAAAAATCTATGTCATAGACAACGATGAAACCATACTGCTTTTTATCTTTGATGCCTGTGCTACTGAAGGAAAAAAAAAAAAAGAAGAAGAAAAACACACAAGCAAACAAAACCAAACACACAACAGGAAAAAAACACCAAACACTACTCTAATAAAAGGGTAGTTAATTAGCAGTAAAAAAGATACAAACTCTCTCTCTCTGGTAATCAGAGTATTTTGTCAGAGCACTTAGGGATAAAGGGATTGTAAACCAAATGAAGACATCCATTCCGAGGTATCACAAATTCCTTCTAAGCAGCAAAACTAAACTCATATAATAAAAAAAAAAAACAAAAAAAAAAACAAGGAAGTCACAGAATTCCCTGGATCCAGGTGCTCTACAGCATCTTCTTTACAGACAGAAAGGAGAAAAAATACAAAACTAAACTAAACAACAACAAAAATACCACACAAAACCTTAGCCCTAGACAAAAAGACAAGGCCCAAATGGTGCATTTTCACTGCAATGTAAGTGTTACACTTGGGTAAGCAGACAAACGTGTGCAGACTTCAGAAAGTCCACAATATCTAAACAGTATGTAACACTCCACTGGTGCACTGGGAGTAAGAAGCTGGTCCAGTAAAATATCTAAAAATGCATTATAAAGACAGAAGGAAGGGAACTGGAATGCAAAATATGAAGTGAGAACATTAAACATTTGGTGCAGCTACTTCACATTATTTCCCTGAAAGATTAGAAGTCAGTGTGCAGTCAGGGATTTGCCTAGGGCTCATACACACTGAGAAATACTTTACTTCCACAAAGATCAAACAAATGATTATGATGATGATTCTGACTGTCTCATTCTTAAAATAATGGTCAAGAGCTATACACGCTGCCAATATCTGCTCTAGCAAAAGTCTTTGGACAGTACAATTTACCCAGAAACAACTCAAAAATTTTATTCACATCTGTCAAGCAGCTAATGATGAGAAGGACAGTTTCACAGTTTCTATGCATGCACATGGTCCCTGGCAAACTGGTAGTTGCTATTACAACTCTGACTCTAATGCTAAAAAGCTATGAACTGGTATCAAAAAAAAAACTAACAGATGCAACACTTCTGTTAATGAGGTCAAAGATAAGCAAAGGGAGAAAAAGATCACCACAACCATTAATCATTGATAAATTAGGTATTCCATTTTTTATATATTAAAAATAAACTATTATTTCATTTAACACTTTACAAAATACAAAAATACTTTTATGATATAATACAACATTATTAAAAAATTATACAAAATAATAAAAAAATTAAGAGGTAGGCTGAAAAAATTGTCCAGCAAAATCTAGGAAGCCTGTTCTGTTGTTATGAATGACTGTAAGACTGGCTAGGTTCTGAACATGGCCTAGTTCTCAGCAAGAAATGATCACTTCATAACTCTTTAGCTGATAAACCACTATGCAGGCAGAGCACGATACATGGCAGAGGTTTCAACAGTAAATCTGTACTTTAGGTAACCATAGTTTAGGAGATTATAATGCAAAACTACACTTTTTCTGAAGCTTTTACTCCAGATACTCCTCTTATCATTATACAGACATTCTCGTTTTAGTAGTATTATTTACAGTAAAAGCAATGGGAGGTAAGTGTCCAGAGAAGGGCAACAGAGCTGGTAACAGGGCCTGTACTGTGAGGAGACCCTGAGGACATTTCTGTTTCCCAGTCTGGAAAAGAGGAGGCTCAGAAGTGGCCTCATTGCTCTCTGCAACTTCCTGAGGAGGGGACGTGGACAGGGAAGTGCTGGTCTCTGCCCCCAAGTCACCAATGCCAGTATGCAAGGGAACGGCTGAAAGCAGCACCAGGGGAGGTTCAGACTGGACCACCTGAGGAAAAATGCCTTTACAGTGAGGGTGGTCAAATACTGGAACAGGCTTCCTAGTGAGGTGGTTGATGTGCCTGTCAGTGTTCAAGGGGTATTTGGATAAGGCCCACATTAACACAGTTTTAATTTTGACCTCTTAGAAGAGGTTAGCCAGTTGAACTAGATGATCTCTGAAGGTCCCTTCCAAGTGAACTGTTCTATTCTATTTGAAAGCATGACTAATAAATGTAAGCTACGGAAGAGCCAGAAGAGAGCCTTTCCTTCAGCTCCATGAGCTTCTGCATCAGATGTGGTACTGGTGTCCTTCTTGGCCTTGAATATAATTTATCCTTTGGTACTATGTATTCAGGTGTTATACAGACTTAGCAACAAATCTTGCCTTGCCTTTCCTTACAAATATAAGTAAGAAATACTGAAACTTCACTTGTGACATCAGCCTGAAAGCTCTTTAGGAAAGAAGTCTGCTTTGATGCTCACTTCAGGTCTTATGTAAATATGTGATAACCGTCCTCTGTTTGAACTGCATAGATTCATCCTGTTTTCTGTTTATAAGGACAAAATGAATTCAGACATTCTCATTCTCATCTCTCTTCTCTGTACCCAATCTACCATCTTGTTTTCAGCTTTTTTTATTACTTTTTGTCATTGTAGGACATGCAAACTGCTCAGAGGAGATGCTAGAACTGTGTTTTTCTCTCTAACATTAAACAGTTTATGCTAATAAAGTTACAATGCTATGAACAATTATAAGCTGCTGAGCAGTCAAGTTGTATTCACCTACTTCTATGTCAATATATGAAAAAAGCATCCTGTGTTTTATGTTTTCTTTTCAGGAATGACAAATCTAACAATCTGAAAAAGATGAACCTGTAATTGCACTAGGGATCAGAGTGCATGGCTTTGATACATGTGTAAGCAAACCTTATGTTTTGAAAGCCTGCTGTTAACAACAGCAGCTGCTGTAACAACACCTTATTGCAGTTTGACTGAGAGGCAAGTTCCTGCACTGGACAATGAGATTTAAAAGCTCTCTGCTGAATGCCCGTTGTCACTCTAGTCCCCCAGCATGACATACCAAAACCTGGCCCCCATTTCTTGCTCATTAAAAGCCTTGCACATTGTACCTCATTAAAGCAGCACAAAGCCCAACAACTTCGTATGACATCTTTAAAAAGAACTTCTGTTTTGTAAATGAATCTATAATAAACGTACTAAAGATATGCAACATCACAATTGTTTTTGCAACAAAAGTCTAAATGATCCTACTTCCTTGAATAGCTGATCAATGTTCAGTGTTTTGGCATGCAGAAGATTTCTCCCAACTGTTCTTTAGTTTTGCTTTGGTCTATCAGATTCAAGAAATCGTTTTTTTACCAATTACTGTCAAAACGTGAATAAATCCAGGAATAAAGTACTGAATATTTTCTGTAAATGTATGAAGAATGGCTTAAAATGGGAATTTAGCATGTATAAGGGGAATTTAGCAAGCAGACAGAAAGTGTACAATAACTTGTACTCTATAAATAAAAACATAACGCAGGAAGATAAACAAAAAGGCAGTCATGCAGGGAAGAGAAATGGGCAAATGACAGGAAGGGTATGAATTGTAAATGAAATGAAATGAAAAGAAAGTTACAGCTGTGGAGAACATCAATTAAGCAATATGACCCAACACAGCAGTGTTACAGTCTGGTTTGGATGATTAATTATATTTCAATTATAAGTCATTTACAAATTCTCATTTGCCTTTTTTTTTTTCCAAAATAAATGGAATTATTACAGCTAGCTGCACATAACACTGTCAAGGAGCTAATGCGATTGCTGCTGTGTTTTGTTTTGTTTTTTAAGCAAGTTTTAATAAATTTTACAAAAGGATTACTGGTTTGAGATTTGCAAAGCAAATTCAGTCGCATACAAGGTCTGAACACAATTACAACTAATACTGTGCATAGTACTTGAAGGATTAGAGAACACTTGTATTCCACTTCATTTTGTTTTTCATTGCAGAGTATAGGGGAGTCCACATGAGCACAACTTCTGAAGGAATGTCAGCCAACAGAGTAACTTGTCCTTTGAGATATATTATCCATATCAGATATATGCCTATCCTACAGGCATTTCTTTTACATAGCACTAAAAATGACTTTGTCCTACAATTTATATGCTACTTATTCTATCATGTATGTTACAAAATTATGCTTTGCAGCTGTGCTTGCACTATTCATGTACTCCAAGACAGAACAGTTGAGAACACAAGAGAAGGTATATATAAAGGACCTAGTCCTTTTACGAACAGAAGTCTCACAAATACAGACTCAGACCAAAAGAAAGGGGATGCAGATACATCAACATAACACAACAATAAATAATAATAAATAAATAATAAACTCCTACAGTACTTCAGCTGCTTGTTCTCACCTGCGAAGTAATTAGACAACTCCTTCAAAGTCTGCATCTCAGCTAGATGTGAACAGAGCGCCTAATATTTGAGGCACAAAAGGTGGAGGTGGGCCCCATCTAAATGTGCCAATGTGACTCTGAAGTTGGTGGTACAGTCTGAAATCTGTTTGAACAGTCTGAGTACAATCTGACTGAACTACAAACCCTCTCTGCAAATGCCACTGTCAACTTGAGACATGCTGAACTCTGTTTGAATAAACTCTCTCAGGTGAAGTAAGGTTACCTCATCCAGCAGGTCATGTAAGATTCTTCATGAGTTATATTACGACTTTGGGGAGAAAACAAGAAATATTTACTGCTGTGAAAACCTGAGGCTTTGGGAAAAAAGGGGAGTGCTGGAAATTAGAGAACAGGGCCTAAACACAGGGTGGTCCTCACACAATGCCAGCCAGGGGATTGCTTCTTTTTGTGAGATGAGGAAGCAATTTCTAATTAGAGAAGTGAATGCAGCATGACCCTCAGCAAGCAAATGGTGTGCAGAAATATCTGCTAAGTGTAGCCTACTGGAGTCAAGAGGAAAACTATACATCTTAAAGCAAATGAAATATCTAACAAAGACTGAAATAAAAGCAGATAATGGTAAAGTCTGCCAGGGTTGCCCTGAAAGAAAACACTTTTATCATGCAGTTGAGTCTAACAGGAAGTTTTGTACTTTTATAAAATAATCCACATGGCAATGAAGTGCCTTGTGAGATGAGACAGTCAGGATCAATGCAACCAGGTAAAGTGACAACACTGACTGCCTTTCCCCATCAGCTCTTGGTAAAGCAGCCTAGAAGGCTGTGAAAAGGTACATACTGACATGAAAAATGACATTACTCCACCAAATCCAGGTGTACTCACAGGAGCATTGCCGCCTGAGAATACAGCCACTGTATTAACAGCTGAAGAGTGAGATCTTGCAACCATCTTTTGCACATTTTATTCATGTTATATATAAAATATTGAAGTTTGTTTGAAAACAACGTACATTGAACTAATAGCTCAAAATGCTATCACAAAATTTTCCATGCTTCAAACTACCAATGTTATGTAGAACAAACGTTGCAGCAATGAGTTCAAATACAAGTACGTTACCATCACTTATTTCCAACTTGAAAGTTTAAATTTTTACTCAGGTAAACTAACTGAACCTTGCACATTAAGCAAATCATATACTGTAAGAAAACAATTATTACTGAAAAGGGCTTAAAGACAGTATATATAATACCATGACATGGACAGACAAATTCAAAACTGTTATCTCTGTTCTAATAAACAGAGGATATACCCAATCCTTTGCAGTTTATATTAATTATTATAATAGCTTGACCCTCAGAATCCCTAAAAAGCTGTGTAGACACTTAACAGGCCAGAAAACTTCCCAGTTTTATTCTTGCATCCTAACTTATACATAAAATGTATGAGAGTTGAAAAAGAGATGCTTAAAATAACATATCTAAAAGAGAGTGCATGCAAGTTTAGAAACAACTTTCTAAATGTGTTTCTGATTCACTAGTTTGACACTTAAAGTTTGTCTCTTTAAGCTGGCCTGTGTACATCTATTAGTTAATGTATTTTGCAATTGTGCTAATTCAGGAAAAACAAACAAACATTTTAGCTGCTTTTGGTCAGCTCAGAGTGCTGTAGGTGTTTAAGAAGGAAAAAAACAATTAAAAAAATCACACAACCAAGGTACTGCAGCAATGTCTCATTTTCTTTAAAAAAGTATTTTGAGCATGAAAAGAAAGGAGTGGAACAGGGACTAAGGATTAGCTGAAATCCAAAAAACTTTTTCAGCTTGTGTCAACCCAAGAACTGTATTTTTCTGTTCAAATTTGGGAGTTTCTGTGGTTACCTGGCAAGTTAGAAATAGATAAATAAATAAAGTAACATCCATTCCCCACTGATCAGTTCTTCCACTTCCATAGTTCAAGATTCAGTAAAGAAACTTTAGGCTAACCAGGAAATACAGAGGACTATGTACTCTCTCAGTATGTAAGTACCTAATCAAGTACCTAAATACTCAATTGTGTGCCTGTTGATTTTAGAGTATTTTGCTGTTATTAAAGGCGAAAGCACTGATTACAACTACTGTAGCTAATAAGTATATGTAGAGGTTTCTATGTGAAAACGTTTATGCTTATGCCAGTGAAAGAAAATGCAAGATTGCCTTTGGATGGCAAACTTTAGTTTATGATCACCGGAACAGAAAACAAAAAACAAACAAGCAAACACAACAAAAAAAAATAAAACAAACAAAAAACAAGCTTTCTTGTTGATACTTATAAACTCCACTATCAAACAACTTCATTTCCAGGTACTTCAAACACTTGTAGGTTCCTAAGCTGTACTTTAATTTAAAAAAGTAAAACTAAAAATATACTTTATTTACATTTTCCCAATTCATTCTCTAAAACGTAAACTTTCAGTAATAATGATGTTCATAGAGACTCTCATTACTGCAAAGTTACTGAATTAATCTCATTAGAATTCTAACATACTCCTTTCTGATTTGAGTAGCTAGGATACATGATCCCTATGTTTTTAAATTATGATGCCACACTCTTTCATTCTTAAAGACCTCAGTATGAAGGAACTGTACTGATACCATGACGACACATGACCTATGTCTCATCATACTGAAGCACAACCCTGCAATGAAACAAGGGAAATCTCATAACTGTTTAGGAAAGCATAACTCTTTTTTTCAGCATGTTCAAAGGAGACTTGTCATGCAAGATGTAAAGACTGAATACAGTTTGGAGACAGTTTAGAACAACTAATAAAACAAACAAAAAAAAACAACCCTTCTCATAGTAAGTTGTACAGTTACATCTTTACCTACTTTTGTCTTTAGTACCAAATAAATTTTCATCAGCTACAGAAAACTCCCTTACCAGTTTCTGGAACATTTAAGTGTCCACTGAACTCAAAATATTTTTTGTTGACCTCGCTTAGCTTGCAAGACATGATGGAACTGCAGCATAGGATGGTACAGATGCAGATCACTCACTATGAGGAAAAGGCTTCTGAATACAACTTGGTGGGTATAGCTGCCCTGTTATGCATCAGGAGTTAAATGCTTAGATCTCTAAGCATTGAGATGAAAAAAGAACACCTAAACGTTCATCTTTTCTGTAGTCCACACGTATTTTGAAACATGGATGTTAAGGAAGCTGTAGTCTCTCAAGGATGATTATAATAATGATAGTGTTTCTACGAAAAAAAAAAAAGATATTTCTACAACATTTAAGATTTTTCCCCACACAATTCCTTCTATGGAAACATGCATGGAAAGCAAGATACAAAACATCATAAACAAAAGATCAATTATATTATGTCATTTGTCCCAATGACATTTCTTACTAATTGTTTTGACAACATCAACTTGTTTTTGCAAATGCATGTTTGCTTTTTAAATGATCAACATAATGAGAGCTGTTAGTCAGAAAAATAATTCAGATTTTGCACATCCTTTCATATATGTATGTGTGTCTATGAATGAGAGGGAGCAAGTGCATTCGAGAGATGAGATGAGATTTTCACCCCCTAATAAAGACGACTTACTTTTGTACATCTTGATATCATTCATTCTGTGTCCTAGGAATTTATTATAAAATCAAATTACCTGTATGATAAACCTTCTGTAATTACCAGTAAGAGTCTTATTTTTCAATTTAAGGACACTTCTGATTTGTAGTTGAATTTTACATACCATACACATGCCTAAACGTATATTTAAATATCAAATTCAGACATTTTTAGTTCAAATCAATTAAACTGAGATATCATTCCCTCCTCGCTGCCTATATTTTTCTTTAATCCTGGTCAGTGTAGGACCTTATTACAAGTAATTTGCTACTATAAGGCTGAGGAAAAAATGCTAGCCTCACAATTTTTGTCATTTCCCCCCCACTTCCCCCGCAGGCTGCTACTGTTGATAGCCTTTATGGAAATATAAATTCAATCAGCAGCTGCAAATTTCATGAGACGTCCATCTTCATGCTGAATTTCTAACTGAGTGTCAAAACAATCTGTGGATTTCTCCCTGATGAAACGTACTTTGAATTGTAAATTTCTGCAATTTTCTCATGTTAGAATCTGAGCTGCACTAAAATAGAGCTAGCCCAGATATAGTGTCTAGCAGCTTGAGACAAGTCATTTTTCTCCTCATTATCTCCTCTGTGTCACTGAAGGGGTTAAATAATAACCCACAGATTTTTTTTTTACCTTTTATATAAAAAATTAAGTTACATTTTCTATTCCTTTTACTAGTAGAATTAAATAGAGAGTATACACCAAAGGTTTTTCAAATCAGTTATTTGAACTCTCTATTCATTTTAGAGTATTCTGCATTGATAAAAGCCCAGAAATTAGCTGCAGTAAAACTGAGAAAAATTCCTGTAGTGTCAAGATCGTCAAATATTCAAAGAGAGCAAATTCAGTTTGCAGAGACAGATTCTGTTTCTTCTAAATCTTCACTTACATTAAAAGTTGATGGAAAAAAAGAAAACATAAGAAAATATCTAAGACTGGAACTGTTGGTACACTTGTGAACAAATCACTGTTTTCTTAATACCATAAAGCAAAATACAATTTCTCATTCAATTACCACAGTTCAGAAAACACACAGAGACTATCCAGTGTAATATAGCAACCCAACTATTTTGCTTTAAAAAACTATTTCTTTTCTGTATACATTAACATGAAATATGTAAAACAATACTACTTTTCCAAGTTGTGAGCAGACTAAACGATCTATTGTGTATCCTTCTTTATGGATAATTTATGTATTTTATGTACATTAGAATGTAGTGGATATATTACGTAATTTATTACATATCCTTCTCATCTCCTTTCCATATATAAGAATACCGTTCACAATGAGAAATTCACTGATAAAAACAATTTATATATCCATATAGTTAAAAACTAGCTGTCTATTTGTTTTCTCCTCTCCAAGGATGAAAGTTTGTGTTGGGACCAGTGGGATGTACTGAACTGTACTTTATCAACACTGAAATGTGTGATTCTGTTTTGGATGTTTCAATAGAAACCCCATCTCCCCAAACACAAGCCTGTTATTCAGTTTGCACAAAAATTCAATAGGGCATCTGCTTTTTCTATGCCTCAAACTTTCAGTTAGTTCTCAGAATGAGGAAAGCAAGCTAAATATGGGCAGCTACAGAATGATTCCCTTGAAAATCTACTGAGGTTTTATCACTCTTATTGTCACTGAAGCACTGGTTTGTTCAAGTCTCTCACCTGCCCCAGGTAACTTGTAACTGCATTCTGTTTTATGTGAACTAGAATGACCTGAGAATTGATCATATTATCAAACTCTCAAAACTAACTGATCCTTACAATTTCCCTGTATGTTTCTTAAGTATGATTTATTTATTTATTTTTGTGTTTTTTTTTTTATATATAATTTCTTAAGTATGACTTGTTTGTTTATTAAAAAAGAAAAGTGAGAGAACTAGTCTGTGTCAAAAAATCAGATTTGTAGGTAAGGTAAGAATGTTGGCCTGCAGCTGCTAAGGGGGGCAGTTCAGTGAAACCTTATGCTCTAACAACCACGCAGGTGAGCAAGGCTACTCACTCAGAGAAAAATACCTGTGCTCCCTTTTAGGTCATACTCATTAAACTCACTTTTATAAACCTGCTATTACTAGACAGCAAATTCTCTGCTCAGCATGACACACACACAAAAAGATTTTACTCAAAATGTTATTTCAGCAGGTCTCTGTTTTTGCTTCATTGGGTCACAACATCCCAGATCAAATAATGCTGGGACTTGATTTCAGTTTCACATGGTCAAATATTTATTAGTTTTAACAGCAAAACAAAAGCACATACCAATCTATTCATTAATGCCAGTCACTTTGCATAGTCAAGCAGACATTCCATAACACAGTTTCCACTCACAGGTTTTAGCACCTGAGTATAGCTACAGATTCTGGTAGGGAAGATAGTAAAAATGGTAATTACTGAATGCATTATAATAGCTTTAATTATAACAGCTTCTTGGATATTACATTATTTTGTTAAATTTACCTATGGAGCCTGCCAGAAAAAAAAAAGGAAGGTATAACAAGAAAATCAGGGTCCACTTCTCAAAGTATCCAGAGCACTGCTGACAGTACTCACTGCAATATATGCAAAGGACAGGCACCAGGAATCCACTCTAATTGTACTATCAACCACCATTTGGCACTTGTTACCATTCAGCTTAAGATTTAATTTTGTCTTGCACTATTTCAAGACCTCACAACTATTCATCGAAAACAATTACTTCCATTTTATTCACCTCTCAAGTCCTAGGCCACGATGCTTTATTAAACCACAGATTGCTGCAGCACTTTCCATGGGGAGCTGATTAAACCTTCATTTAACACAACGAAGTGTGGACTTTTCCAGTTTTAATGCAGACTCAGACATGCCAACTGCAAAGCTTCCTACCATAAGTGTAAACACCAACTCACTGTAAAACCTCGGCAAGAAAAATTAAACCACTGTGAATAGGTAACACAGAGCTGCACAAAAGAAAACTCACTATGGTATGCAACCAACACATTCAACCCTACAAAATCTAAGATGTGCTATGTATTTGTTCAGTACCATCTTCTGGCACCATAGTTATAGTTACTAAGCAAGTGTAATGTTTTCTCCTTCCAATATAACCTTGAAAGTCATTAGCATATCAACTACACATGTATGCTTAGCAAACATAGTAAATTTATGCACTTGAAACGAGCCCTAACCCTGAGTGAAATAGTTTTAGAATTTTATGTAATGCAAAGTCATATTAGGAGAATTCAGTCATTTGCCAATATATATAAAAGAAAATGCACAAAGTAGTAATATAAATAGTAGTCATAAATAATAGTAATTAAACAAGTCTCATAAACCTAGAATGACACTAAGCTTACATTTTTCCAAGGTGTCAGAAGTATTTCAGATGCACAAAAATTGTAATTTTTATGGCATTAAGGTTCATCACCTGCAGATTGTATTGATGTTCTTCCAGATGTTCCCAACTCACATGTTTATCATTGAAATAGTTGACTTCTGACTCAAAACCTGAATTAATGTTTCTTAGATCAAAGTTGGTCTGTTTATTTTTTCCTTAAGATATATATTGGTTGTTTTAACAAAAACGTTGCCTTCTGTCTACAAACTTTGCCTTGCTCATGTCTTTTAATGATCATGGTTAAAACTCCACCACAATATTTTCCCTGACTTCTCTGCTCAACAGTCAATAACTAGAATAGAATAGAATAGAATAGAATAGAATAGAATAGAATAGAATAGAATAGAATAGAATAGAATAGAATAGAATAGAATAGAATAGAATAGAATAGAATAGAATAGAATAGAATAGAATAGAATAGAATAGAATAGAATAGAATAGAATAGAATAGAATAGAATAGAATAGAATAGAATAGAATAGAATAGCTCAGTTGGAAAAGACTTTCACAGATCCCCTAGTGCAACCGCCTGACCACTTCAGGGCTAACCAGAACTTAAAGCATTATCCAAATGCCCCTTTAACACTGACAGACCTGGAGCATCAAACACCTCTCCAGGAAGCCTGTTCCAGTGTTTGACCACACTCATGGTAAAGAAATTTTTCCTCATATCCAGTCTGAACCTCCCCTGGTACCACTTTGTGCTGTTAGCTCGCATCCTGTGATCGCTTCCCAGGGAGCAGAGACCTGGACGTCCCTCTCTGCTTCCCCTCCTCAGGAAGTTGCAGAGAGCAATGAGGCCACCTCTGAGCCTCCTCTTCTCCCGACTGGGCAATCCAGGTGTCCTCTGAGGAGAGCCAGGGCCATGCCTTCCATCCCTCTTACCAGCTTTGCTGCCCTCCTCTGGATGGTTTCAAGCACCTTAACATCCTTTTTGTACTGTAGAGCCCAGAGCTGCACAAAACATTTATGGTGAGGCCGCACCAACACTAAATATAGCAGAAGAATCACCTCTTCTGACTAGCTGGCTGTGTTGTGTTCAATGCACCCCAAAATGCAGTTTGTCCCCTTGGCTGCCAGGGCACACTGCTGGCTCACGTTGAGCCTGCTATTGACCAGCACCTGCAGGTCCCTTTCTGCTGAGCTGCTCCCCAGCCACTTGTCCGTATCTGCATCCAGCATTGCCCTGTCCCAGGCGTAAAACTCAGCATTTACCTTGGTTGAATTTCATATTGATTGGACATAGTATTGATTTAGCTTCATTTTAAATTTAATAACACATGTACACAAGTTCATGAATATTTCTCTTTTTTTTTCCCCCATCTTCTTCCTAAAGCAACTACAATCATTTGTAAATGGCATGAGATCTAACAAGTTTTTTCTTAGAAAGACTGGTAGCACTACAACCTTGTGAAGCTAATTTTTGTCTTAAAACAAAGGGTAATCAATGACAGTAATAGAAGGGGGCAAAACCACGAGTGAAGGGACAATGAAATGAATAATGGAAATAAACAAAAGGGTTTGTTTTGCTCTTTGTTTATGTAACTGTTCATTACTTTCTCATCAAAGGTATTTTGTAACATAACAACCCCTAAGGAAAAGTGAGGTAACTTGTTCCACTTAAAAAAATCATTAAAAATATCATCATGAAAACTGAGATGAAGCTTAAGCAAGCCTTATAATGCATATAATAGTTTTCAAAACAGAAAAGAAATACAGCAGTCAAATCTACTATTTGCAGGATTGTCACATTTACGACATGGTATGAAAGATATGCCCTCCCCAGGAACATCAACTTTCAAACTCTGTACAGTTTCCATCACTTATCCATCACATGTTAACAAGGAAATAGAGTGATTCACAACAAACAGCCTAACACTGCAACAACAGGAAGCTGTGTGGCGGGATATTCTCCTTCTTGACTTTTCTCTGGAAGACTTTGCAGACAAGAACTTGGACATCAGCAGTAACAGAGAAAAAACAACATCACAACTTAAAAAGCAATGACAGGACAAGCAATGATGGCTTTAAACTAAATTAGGGTAGATTTAGATTAGATATACAGAGGAAATTCTTTAGTGTGAGGGTGGTGAAGCAGTAGCACAGGCTGCCCAGAGAAGCTGTGGATGCCCCCTCCCTGGAGGTGCTCAAGGCCAGGCTGGATGGGGCTTTGGGCAACCTGGTCTGGTGGGAGGTGTCCCTGCCCATGGCAGGGGGTTGGAACTGGGTGATCTTTGAGGTCCCTTCCAACCCAAACCATTCTACAGTTCTATGATTTTGTGAAAAAATATCTGGTCCTTCCAAAGACAGCTAGGTTCATATGTGCTTGTATCTTCATCTCCTTTCTGCATCTATTTCTTTCAATGGCCTCTCCTTTTCCATTACCCATGAGAAAGCAGAAACTGGGTGCTTCTATCAGCTGTTGGATCCTTAGAGAAAAATTGTCATATTAGCTGTAGTGTAGAGCCTTAGTGAAATTAAAAAAGTGAATGGAAATGCTTATTTTATCCTTCAGGCACAAACTAAAGCATTCCTAGAATTTTGTAAGCATTGCTCAGATAACGTCGGATTACCTTAGATAAATGTAATACTGCATATAATATAATAGACTCCACTATATATATACTCCATATAATATAATATACTCCACTATACAATACCCCCAATATACACAAGGTTCATCTCTTAATAGCAAACATGGTCATTCTACAGTCTCTCAAATCTAGTTCTCAGTATATTAATGTGCACGTAAAACTGCTGTAAAAGCTTGTGTTCCAGAACTGTTGCACCGTTTGCAAAGTGATGCAAATATTCAAGTTACTCAGAAATGTTAAATATAATTAATTTCTGATAGCCTTGAAAGCCTTATCTGGAGTGCACTCATTTGAAAAAAAAAAAAAAAACCACAAAACAAGACACTTTTCTTGCCATGGTTACATTTGTCTCTCTTATGCTACCTCATTGGCTTCCAGATCTTTCTGTTGTGTCAGCATTTTGAACAGCAAGATGAGCTAGAAAGCTCCAGTGCACTACAGGATTTGTGGCAATTGTTCTAACAGCTGCTCTCAGAGATACATAACTAATAATTATTTTGCAGTACTTAAAAGGCTACTGCCTCCTGGCACTAGGGAATTCCTTGTTCCCCTCTTCTCTTTCTGTATTTCATCTCTGAATACACTGCAATCTTTGTAACACAAACACCCTCCAGACAAATACTGTATAGCACAAAATGCTAAAGCATAACGCCAATCTCTTTCAGAGCTGATTTCTGATACACGCTACTGCTAAGCACCCTCCCACAGCTGTTCAAGTTTACTGTTAGGCTTCTCCCATCTCATACACAAACACAAATTATTCTCTCATAAGAACTTCAAGATGTACCTCCCTCTGCCTTAAGATCTGTCTCTCCAACATCTCCAAATACATGTCTGATCTTTATATTAAAACCAGATCTTAATTCTCCTTCCTTTCCCCACAGTCACTATGAAAAATGCTATCACTCTCCTTCTTTTTTTACTGGTATTATTTTAGAATTGGAGCTCTCATCTCTACACTTGGGATATATCTCAAACTTACCAGTTCTTTCTGCAAAACATTTTTTCAGTAAAACTTTCCTGATTTTCCACACTGCTAAATCTGTCATCCAGGCTCAATTACTACAACATCATTTTCTCCTGACTTGGCATATGCATTCTATCCTACTCATGAATTTATAATACTGTTGCAAAGATTACTTTTCTACTCAGAAACTGTGAGCACTTCAATTCTATCTCTAGGCCCTCCACAGGATCTCTATTTTCCACCCAGGATACGAGTTGTTTTCAAACTCCTCTGCAAACTGTCCCTTCCTCTGTCGTCTTTCTGTAGCCTGAGACAGGTGGACTCTTATCACAGACCAATCTGTATCAGACAAACTGAATTTATCTTCTAATATCAACAAACTAATTTCAAAATTTTCCTACACATTCTACTTTGCCATGAAGTCTAAAACAAGAATTTCAGTTAGTCAGGCTACAAGTGTGTTAAATATTTGCCATTACCATCCACATTTGTCTTAAGTGTCTTTTCTTATGAATCATCTTCAAAGTTTTCTGAAGAAGACTATCTTTCTGTCTCAACAGGTAAGCAGACACTCAGAGGCAAGCCACAGTTTGTAGCTCATAAGCATAATACACTTAGAAATAATACACTTACAAGCAATACCTGTAAAAAAATTTAAACTACATGGATGGGAAAAATAGTGCAGCAATAGCCAGCAGCAAGATAACAAAAAACTACAGACACCTCTTGCTCTCTGGCCAGTGATACAGAAAATATTGAAGTAGTTCTACGGCAGAGTGTTCTCCTGCTATAAGGTAAGCAATTTGAAAAAACTGCGTATAAACAAACATATTTCCCCATGCAGAAACTGAACTTATTTTTGCTCTTAATGTGGTTCTTTTGGGTTCTTCCAGTTTCAAAACATGAGACACTTCAGTTTAGTGTTTAGTAGAAAAAGAAACAGAACAGCTCCCTATAGATAATGAAATTGCAGTAAGGAAGAAATAGCATATTCGAGATTTTCTAACTTTATTAATACTTGAAGGGAGATATATAGAGGCAGTCACAGTAAAACAGGGTTGCCAGAAATAATGACCAGTAATCATCAATCCCACTGCATTACACTGAGCAATGTCAGTGTAACAGTAAAGATGTCTATAATCCACTTAGCTGCCTATATAAATCCACACCTGATCAATATACAGAACATATGACCTGGCAGCTGTAATTTTAGCATTATGTAATGCCTTGCAATATTTTGTCTAGACTCTTTAATAAGTCTATTCTGCTTACCCAGACAGGAAAACAGCCAGTGAGGCCACCCCTGGTTTCAGGCTATGCTGGCCAATTGAACAAAAACAACATTTAAATGAAAAGAAGGTAAGAATTATAATCTCCTCATCCCTCTATTCAGAGCACCTACATTTGTGCTGTATACATCCGAACAGAACAAAGCATTGTGCAAAATTTGACTTCCACTGTGCCACCCACTGTGCCACAATTACCAACTTCATTTCTTCTAGCTCACACAATTCAGTTCCACTTAACTTCCCATATGCATTTTGTTTAGTTGCAGTACTAGTTCAAGTTATGCCACCTCTCCGCACTACAGGAAGATTTCCTTCATGAACTCTTTGTACCCAGAATGATGCATTTACAGGGATACAAGAACACTTGAGGAAGGAAACACAATCCCCTTCAGCTCAACTGTGGTCAGAGTCCACAAGTAGATTTTTTAGTGGATATTTTAAATCACCAGCTCTTTTGTCTCAGGTACCAGAGGTAATGTAGCTTTGTGTCGGCATACTACTACACCCCCTTTTAAAGAGTAGTGACCAAGCTGGAAAAAATTTCCACAAGCCAGAGATTACTGAATGTATTTAGGCCCCACAGTAAGTAAAAGTGCATGGATGTTGGCAAGCAGAGTCTGAAACAATCAATTAACATGCACTTAAACATCATGTTATTCCAAACTTTCAAGCCAGAGTAATTCAAAGCAACTTTTTCAAGTTGCAGATGATTTTTAAAATGCTTAGAGAGAAAAAAGCATTCAGAATAACATTTATTCCATCAAAAGAGACTCAAGCTCTCCTAAGGAACAGCACCACTCCTTGACAGTTTCCATCTTCACCTTGACAGTTTCCATCTTCACCCACCATCTGATTCATTCTTATCTGAGAGGGTGACAAGGTTAGACATAAATTCAGGTGGGACATAAATTCAGGTAAGTGCAGCTATGTCTTCCTACTGATCTTCATGGTAAAGTCCATGATCCACTGCAGTAAGATTTTCATACCAGCAGACCTCCAGGGTGAAAACTTAGATCATTCTTTAGATGTAGACATCGAACAGAAAAGTATCTTAGATAATTCCATCTTCCCTTGCATACCATAACGTGGTTTTGCCCCTTCCCTGTCCCTATCCCAAAGGTATACCAGTTGTGATAAATGATTTCCATGGTAAACTAGTAATATTTACAGCTATGCAACCATGTGACAAAACTCAATCCAGAGCCTTTTTTGGGTCCCAAGATAGTAATTCATATTAGAAGTAACATTTTCTGATGTACTTTAACAATTTACAAATGCATTACTACAAGATATTTTGATTACGGCTTTTCAAACAAAGCTTACTACATGTATGTAGATATACTCAGACAAAGCTTAGAGACGCAAACAAAGTCACTATTCATAAAAGCCAGACAGACAGCCAAGCGCACAGCTGTCACTCAGGAGAGAGCTCAGGATGTATTGCTGGTTGAAGCTCTTTCTCTCCCTGTACACATGGTAGATGCAACTGACTCTGAGGTGCTCGGGTGACTCGTTCGTTCCTTATTTGAACTGTCTGCTCACCAGCTGTCTCAACGATAGCAAAACAAAATACTAAATACACAACAACTAGGACACAGAAGAGATCAGGTCAGAGTTACAGGCTGTACTGAACAGCCCTTTTGCACAAAATAGAGACTGCCTGTATTCCTGTTTCAGAGCACTGATAATCACATTTGGAAATGCTGTGGCTGTTGCAAAAGTCTAAGAGTTAATTTGACCTCAGAACAGGTTGGGCATCCTTTCCTCCTTCTCCAGATCAGAAGAAAGCCCTGTCCTAGAACCATCAGGAGGAGCTGCTCAAAAGCATTATTTTGCCATCACACAGGACCTGCACAGACCATGTAAACCCACAGTACACCTGAAGGGAAGTACAGAATTCATAGAAATTCCACTGACAGAATCTTTATAGAAACTTTGTTAAAACCCTCAATTTGGTAATCTCTTCTGGTGAAAGCGCTAAAATGGCTTCTTCCAGGACCATAAAAACGTTTAATATACCTGCCATACACCTTCAACCAAAACAAATCACACTATACTTCCCTATTCTAGCAAATACTACCACTTTTTTCATTACAAAAAATAAAAAATAAAAATAAAATTTATGCTTTGTTCTAACACTAAACAAAAACCCTACAAAAACACTGAGTTAAACTGGCTCCACATGTCTCAAGTGCCAGAGCCAGCTTGAGGGAGAGAGGGTAAAGAAAGAACAAGATCTGTCCCTTTCAGTATCATCAATCTATTATGCAAATCAGCCAAAACAATCTTACTTCACCTTTGGGTTCAACTAGAGATCATGGCTCCAATTTTTTGGACTTCATCCCCTACTGCTGCATATCTGGGTCAGATCCACAAACAGGAGGTGCCCATTTTCCAGCTCTGGCTCAGAAACTGCTTACATGACATGTCTTTTATCTGAGATGACAGAAATTTCACAAAAACAGCCGATTTCATAAACTGACATTTTCTCACAATTATTTCAAGAACAACCTAGGAAATCTTGGTGCATCACACTGAAGCAACATCATGATTTGCTTATTAAAAAAAATCGCTACTGCTGCATTCTTGGTTCTCAAATCAGGAGTAGACTAAGAAAACTATTTTCTTTTTTAAAGGAGAAAATATCCACATTACAATACCAAATAAATTCTATTAGATGAAACAGATATTTGTTCATACTAAATAAATTCTTACGGAGATACAAAACTACTATGCTGAACTAAAAAAAAAAAAAATAAAAATTAATCCTAGCCAGGTAAGACAATAACCACAACTTATTTCTAGAACCTTTGATTTTTGAACCTTTTTCCTTCGATTCCTTTATAATCATTATAGAAGCTTTAATTAAGAATTTTGCCACTGTTATCTTAGTTTACAAAACAAAGTTCACAATGCTCTTACAAATATGAGCTAAGAAAAACAGTATGAGTACCTTGCAAATCTCTGCTTTTACAGATAGGCAACAATGAGCAGTGCAGCCTTGATTCTTTAGAACTACCAGAATTGTTCCATTATGAATGTGGATTGGCAAGCTGTACAACTGGCATTTGAACTAGAAGAACCACTGAAAGTAGCAGACATGCCTTGGTCTCCTCCCTGGGTGCTTTACTGCCTTACAATGTTGTATTTGTATGGCTCATACCATGAACTAGACCAGGTAACAACTCTTCCTGAAAATAGGAAGCACACTAGGTTACACAGATGACGGACAAAGCATGAGGCTGCACCAGCACTTGTAATAAGAGAGGCAGAGGCCAAGATAAGAAAGTAAATGTAAGCAGCCCGACAAAGGAAAAAGACCACCTGCTTCTTTTTTCTTTCTTTTTTTTTTTTTTTTTTTGACAAATACTAATTTCTGCTCTCTATTCAGAGATTTACTGTATCATGGAAATAAGCCCAAATGTTAATGTTAGTATAGCCACATAGTTTCTCACAAAATGGAGCCATTAACAGTTTATTTTCAGAAATTTTAGAATCCACTGTTTCTAGAGTATTGCTCAGATCAAGTATGTACAGTTTATAGTTTTAAATCAGTTTAAACCCCAATACATGCCACATGCATTAAATTAAAAACAGATTTATTTACAGAGCTGCTCTTTCAGTAGCTATTTTGCAAGAATGGCAAAAAGAGAGGTGAGAACCTGCAAGACAGCGGAAGCTTTGTCATTCACTTCAATAGAATCTATTTCTTCTTATATCTTTGAGAAGTCCAAAGTCGTCTTTAAAAATCTTATGTAGTAAAAGATTGACACATGGGTTTGGCCATAATCAAGTCTTCCTCTATTAACTAACACTTCTTGACTAACTAAAAATAGATAAAGATACACTATACACATTTATGAAGGTCTCATCACTATAACCGACACGTTCACAGTTTCACAGTTAGAGGTTAACATCAGTACAAACTTCTGTACTTTTTTTTTTTAAGCTTTTAAGGAATATCAATCCATCTGAAGTTTAAAATAATCCTTGGTTGTTTCAATACTGTCATGATTGTGCCAACCGGAATTCAGTACTTCAATTTCTTCCTAGTGTGATGGAAAAAGTTGCTACTTCCCTCATACAAGAGGGCAAGATCAAATGACCAAACAGGGGGGTTGAACTAGATATCTTTAAAGCTCCCTTCCAACCCAAATCATTCTGTGATTTCATGACTTAACTCAGCCATAACATTGGAACAGCTTTTGTAAAGTCTCCCGGTAAAAACGAACTCTAAACTTATGCTCAACCTGAACCCACCATAGCTCTTGTACGGCATGAAGCTCTTCTTCACCAGACTTTTTTTTTTCCCCTTTCTGTTACCACAGAATGATTGCTTCTTGATAGTGCAACAAGAAAAGGTGCTAAATACAAACTGATTAAGCTAACAAAACTCACTGGGCCCTGGGCCCATGCTTGTCTGAAAAAGTAGCAGCAAGGATCATCTTAAGGCACCACCAGTATCTGAAGCAACACAACCTAAAGAGAGGTGGTTTTCCATGGACCAAGCAAACAAAATCATAACATGACACTCCCAAAAAAATTACCAAGAACATGGCTCACCTCATACAACTATCCTTGAAGTTCTGTTAAATTGCAAATAAATTTTGAATTCTTTTTAAATTTCCTGTGTTTTCTTCCCCACAAACAACGCTACTGTGAGCTGTGCCTTCCAAATGTCTTCTTAAAAAAAAATAAATCTTTTGTGATCAGTTCGGTCATAGGAGCAAAACAAGTATTCCTTTAGTACCTTGCTACTTGATGCATCTGCTTCAAATAACCGCCTGCAATCCTAAAGGAAGTCACAGATTCTGCCACTCAGCATGACTGGGAACATTATATCCCTCCTATCCAATTCCTAATCATTAAGTCTCCATTACAGTAGCTGAAGCAGATAACAGACTACGAAACGAAGTCTTCCCTGAACATCAGTTTATTGTACTGAAGACACTGAATCAAAAAGATGTTCAGTTCCTTTCTTGTGATCACTCTTTGGGAGAAACTATACTAACAGTTTAGCTCATTTAACAGAGCAGTGATAATTATCAATCTACATGATTTAACCTTTATACTAATCCAACATGAACAATGCTCCTGAATGAACTCCTACCCTGCTTCAGTGGTAACCTTGCCTTCACTGCAATCAGCCTTTGGGATGGTGCATCTTGATCCAGAAAACAAAACATGATAAATAATATTTCTGACCAAACAGGGACATTGCAAAAGATGCATGTAGTTTTCTATACAAGAAAATAGGAAGTAGCAATTGATCTGAATTAAGCTCCATTTCTTCATTATATAGTATCTTCCTGTTACAACTTTTAATTTCTCCATTCTCAACTGTAACTTCTACACACTAATCAAAAAGGAGGAAAAACACGAATACTGGTTATGGGTGAGGGTGAAAAAGGTGTAGACAGGACTATGAGGCTAAGAAGCACTAGCAGTATTCTGTTACTCCAAGCTGCCTCATTAGATCATCATAATTTAAGATTCCTCAGTGGAAAAGAAACAATTATTCCATGGCACTGGAAGGTAAGCCTCAATTTATGTCCTGAACCTTTTTGCTGTCTTCTTACAAAGAAGCAAATAAATGACTGATGGGAATAAGCACCTACCGCTGAGTGTATGGAAAATCTACACACATCTAAATGCCTATAAAACTATGTTACTTGGAAATGCTACATTATAGGAAGTTCGACTGCAAGGATGGAATAAAAATTAAGGCAATGTAGGCAGACTAGATGCAGAAGCACCTATTTGCCAAACAGGTATTTTCTTCCAATACGCTTCCAAACAACACCCCTATCCAAATACTGACCATATGGAAGCAAAGACCCATGTATAACCGTGCTACCCCATTCTCTATATTAACCATAACAATCAAAAACATTTTGGCTGAGGTGATGCCATTCTCACTGACACATTTTCACTGTCTTTCTGAGTAACAGTGACTCAATATGACCAGCTTTCAACACCAAAATTGAAGTCTGCAGTGGTCATTCTCCTGTATGATGTTATCATTCTACCTTTCTGGTAGTAGATCGGTGGGCCAGCTTTTCTTCCCCCATCCCTGCCCTAACGCAAGTTCAATATCCCTCTTACAGGTACAAAATGTCAGTAGGTCCACATGCTTCATGAGTTCCAAGGCTTGTGGCATATCCTAACTCCTACAGCATTAGTCACTACCTGCCAGACATCTGTCAGAATTCATCCATTCTTTGACTTTTCCTGACCAGACTCAAACTTCATACTGACTGCAGTTCCTCTTGATTCCCTTTTAGATCATCTAGACTAAAGAAGTTAGGGACATTAGTCCTTCACTTCAAGTGAAGAATGGTAACACCTCTTGTTTTATACGCACATGGCCATAAACACAGGACATCTGGAAGTTGAGATTTTACCTCCCTATTTCATTGTTTCCATTTCTTCAGCTTGTCATGCTCATCTTTAAGTCTTTTTTCTTCTTTATGCAACTCCTGTACCCAGAGGCAGAACGTGAAAATGATTCTTCCCTCCCCTCAACGTAAAGCCATTTGTATCTCTGTAAATCTGACCTTAAAACTATCAAGCCTCTTATGACAGAAACTTTATTTGGTATTTTTATGATCTATAAAGAATACAAAAAACTTATTGTACAAAGCAGAAGTCAAACCTAATTCCTTACCACCTTCTCTATTCTTCAGGAGAAACCAAAAAGGTTACAGTGGCCCACAGGGTAGCATGCCAGCCTTCCTCAGCTCCTTTTACTTAACCTCTCTTTTACTGTGATTTCTCATCTGCACTCTCTTCTTCAGTTCTTTACTCTTTCTATTCTATCTTTTCCTTTTTAAAAAACAATAATATAGCCCCTCCACTTTTTTCTAATTTTCTTCCTAGTCCTATTTCACAGTAATAAACCACTATATCCTATAAATGGATATACCAAATAAGCTACCGGCAGATGTGCACATCAAAAATTTTCACATGACTATCAAAATGAACAAAGCATTTGGACAGTATTTATAATTTTGTTCACCCAGATTCATATAAGTAATAAAATTAAACAGGGATATTAGAAAAACGTTTCCTATATGAGCTAGATACACTTCAAGTCTCTGCTGTACATTAGATCTGTTCTGTAGTTTATGAATACAATTTCAAACCCTAGAGCTTTATACAGAGTGATTTTTCTTATCGTTTTTTTTCCTCTTTCTTCTCAAGGAAAATAAGTCAAATTCTCCTTTTTTTTCCCCCAGTAATCTAGAAGTGACAGACTCATGCCATAAAGTGGATACGATAATATGATGACAATCATGAATGATATGATGATCATGTTTGCAACAAACTCGTATCTCTGTAGTGAACATTTTCCAAGGATGAAATATGGGCAAGGCTGCTGACTTTTTCACAGGATAGCAACAAAAGCGTTACTTCTATTCTTGGGACAGCTGCCTTTTCCTGACACTTTGGACTCAAAACAGGCTCACCTGTGCTAACTCACAGTGAGTGGAGTGATGTAGTGGTGAGTCATGCTACTTTGAATTATACAGATAGGAAAACAAAGTGCAAGCAACTTCAACAAGTCAGCACAAGTACCCTATAGTTATTTTAACTCTTAGAAAAAATATGTCTAGAGAAACATGTTCGTAACAACCAACAGAAGGGCTGTTTTTAGAACACTGCAGGTGGCAGCTGTTTAAGACAGTGTGACTAACAACATCAGCTAAGATTTTTATAGATATTAAAAACATTTATCTGCCTAGTACTCCACTGTTTCTTTCTCTATATATAAAAAGAGAAAGTTATTAACACAAGAAATGCATTTTTACTTTTGGCCAAACAAACAAACAAAAAATAACACACACTCTGCAAGTATGAAAACAGGCTCTCAAACCAAAACCAGAATAATTAAAAGTAACAAATGTTCAGCATATAAAACTAAACACTGGCAAGCATATTCAACTAAATCAGCATCTCAGTAAAATATCAATGTACATACCAGAGATCCAACCCGGCCAAGTTACTGCTTGTGCATAGGACTACTTATTGCTATTTGTGGTTTTCAAGTCGGCAAGATTAACATACCATGCCTGTTGTCAATTCACTTCTGGCAGCTGACAGAAAAACATATCACTGCACCCAAACACTGTTTTTAAAATATTAATGCTTTTATAATCTGCAGTAAGCTCTTCACAGTGTAATTGCTTTGCAGCATAATGTATCACCCAGACTGAAAAGCTGTTTTGTCATTCCAGAATTACTGTCCTAGAAGCTGGCAGTCTGCAATGCAAGTTTTATTTCTGTACAAATACACATATACACAATTATTTTAGAGCTATGTTCCTGTTATGCAGTCTCAATTGAAAGCTCAATTCCGTGAGTTTCCAATAAGGGTTGTTTCTGAAACAACGGTTGCCACCATCTGGACAAACCTGTAACTTTCTACTTGAAAAATTAGCTTAAAGAACTTCTTTTTGGATGTACACCAGTAATATTCAATAATCAGTTTGCAAATGCTTCGTACCATCAGAATCAATTTCTGCCTCTTCCTCGGATTTCATTTCTGTTAGCAAGAAACGTAATATTCAAAAGAAAAGCATTAACTTTAACCTCAGAAGACAAGCTTTAGAGATGAGACATTGTTCCTTCCACTCTATCCTGTTCATTACAAAACATTACAGGAATGTTTCCCTCTAGCCTTCAGCAGAAGATTTATTTGATAGAGAATTCTGAAAAAAAAAAGTAGTAGAAATTCTGCTCTATGCTTCTGATGCACAGGAAGGCAACAGACCACTATCTAAAGCAGAAGAGAAAAAAATATAAGCAGCAACAAAAACAATCATACAGGATTCCTTTAATCCCATCAGGACTGTTTTATACATGTACATATTTCTATTAAAGTCAGGACATCCTATATGTTTCCCACAATTGAGCAATTATTTCTTTTCCTGTACAGATTCTTTCTTATTTGTACATTTCTGTTTTATTGTGAAAAACAATTCCTCGGAAAAAACACTTTCAATGTGAAGTTAAGATGGTATTCCACATGCAGAAATGTTTCCCACAGAAACATTGCCACTATTGTTTTAGATAGAATTTACAAGAATACTGAGAAACTTGTCTTGTGTGTCAGCTTCCATATTAAAAGCTCAGATCGTCACAAGCTCAGGCCACATATGCCCCCTAATGTGCAGTTTATGCAAGACATAAAAACTTAGGTACAATTCAGGCCTTTTCCAGCTATTCCCGGCACAATGCAACTCCAAGCCAAGTTTAACCTTAGTCTACTGTTTTCTACAGGGATCTTTAAAACTAATGATCCATGCTTTTAGCACTGATACATAAGCATTTACAGAAACTAATCTCTCGTTGATAATCGACTGTTATAAAAACTTGCACATGGCTGTTATTTTATGGAATGCTCATTTTAACTACTAGTCCCTACAACAGATGACACAAAAAGGTTAAATATAAACTGGTCATTAATCAGCCTTCAGAAAAGATAAAAAATATATACCTGATCTTAAATATTCAGTGACTCTTTATACCACTATCAATAAAAATGCAGAAAGAGCCTCTATAAACTTTTTCAATGGAAAATGAAATTGGTTATTTCCTACAAAAAAAATTGTTGTCAATATAAACTGAAGAATTTGTTTTGTAATTAATATATATGAACATTTTAAGAATCACTGCATATTCTGCAGCAAAAACAATTCATCATGTAGCAATGCCATGGTAGTGTGTTATACAATAAGAAAAATAAATGCATCACATTGATAAATTTAGTCTTTTTAGTGAAATACTTGTCTGAAATACCAAAATGAGTCATCAATCACCACTACCCAGTTGTCTACTCCCAGCTTCTACTGTATCTGCTTTCAGGACTGGCATCTGAAGAGTTATCTCAGAGTTAATGAGTTATGCTGGATGCTCATCTCATGACAAGCACAATGCAGTTGTAATACTTAATCATTGTCATCATTTAAGAGTAATCTTCTTTAAAAAAAAAGGCAAAAAAAACTATATAATGTTATTAAAAAGAGAGTCATTTTTTCTTCAAAACAAACCTCCTTCACCATAGTGTTGAAGGTTGGACTCTCCTTAGAAGATGAGTTTCTTCCTACATTAAAATAAAAGTCCCTGAAAAATACCACACAACGTACCGTCAGTCCCACTGCATCTGAACTGAGGTACAAGGGAAGTCAACACCAAGTACTGAGATGCACTGATCTGCTACAACCACTCCTTACTAATGGTAGACAGAGCCCCAAGGTTCAAGAGAGTCCTGGACCTAGGACTGTGTCTAGGAGAGAACAACCAAAAGAAATTAAATGTAAATTATTTGTATCATAGCCTCCATGTATTTCTATTCTAACTTCCATGAGACATCGGCACAGGCCACAAGAAAGTTGGCAGCTAGCTTTTAGATTGATGGATACTACTATAAACAGTCCATCCTCACTTCCAGTTCAAGGTAGAACCTCTCTGTTTGTCTGAAACAAAGTCCAGCCCCAGGTCTGGGACCCAGCAGACCTACCAAGCACAGGAAACTAAAGAGAAAGCAGCAGCTGTCTGTTTTGCACTCTCCTTCTACAAGAAGCTTATTTGGTCAGGTACTGTACAAAGGCATAGAGCACATTAGGCCCAGCACTGTGCTAGAGCTATTTAGTCTCTCCAAATCTGGAGCACAAAAAAGCATGTGTCGTGGTTTTGGCTGGGATAGAGT
Organism: Anser brachyrhynchus; assembly: GCF_964034855.1. NCBI lineage: Eukaryota > Metazoa > Chordata > Aves > Anseriformes > Anatidae > Anser > Anser brachyrhynchus. The sequence continues at coordinate 16,352,742 of NC_137697.1, read as the reverse complement.
TAATTTCCTTCCTAGAGGCTTGTATGTTGATGGAAATAGTGGTGATAACACACCAATGCATTAGCTGTTGCAGAGCAATACTTGCACAGAGCCCAGGACGTTTCAGCTCCTCGTGCTGCCCTGCCAGCGAGGAGACGGGGTGCCCCAGGAGCTGGGAGGGGACACAGCCAGGACAGCTGGCCCAGGATGGCCAGAGGGATGTCCCACACTGTGTGGTGCTGTGATCAGCAGTAAAAACTGGGGTTAAAAAAGGAAGAAGGAGGGGAATTTGAAGTGATGCCGTTTGTCTTCCCAAGAAACCATTGTGCATGACAAGCCCTGCTTTCCTGGGAGTGGCTGAACACTTGGTTACAGATGGGAAGTAATGAATGAATTCCCCATTCTGTATTGCTTGCGCATGTGGGCCTTGCTTTACCTTTTTTTGCTTTTTACAGCCATCTTTGTGTCAGCCTATGAGTTCTCACACCATTACCTTTCTGATTCTCTTCACCATGCAACCTGGGGAGAGTGAGAGAGCAGGTGCATGGTACAGAGCCGCCCGTTGGGGCTAAAACTCAACAGCATGACACAGACACCCTGAAGGGATCTCACAGTGGAACCTGTACACAACAACCGAGTCTTTCTACAATATTTGCTCCAGAATTAATTTTATTTTCAGTGCCGTTCCCATTCCCCACAAGATATGTGCTATATATCACAGAATCATCTAGGTTGGAAGAGACCTCCAAGATCACCCAATCCAACCTCTGACCTAACACTAACAAGACCTCCACTAAACCATATCACTAAGCTCTACATCTAAACATCTCTTAAAGACCTCCAGGGATGGCGACTCAACCACTTCTCTGGGCAGCCTATTCCAATGCCTAACAACCCTTTCAGTAAAGAAGTTCTTCCTAACATCCAACCTAAACCTCCCCTGTCGCAACTTTAGCCCATTCCCCCTTGTCCTGTCACCAGGCACGTGGGAGAATAGACCAACCCCCACCTCGCTACAGCCTCCTTTAAGGTACCTGTAGAGAGCGATAAGGTCGCCCCTGAGCCTCCTCTTCTCCAGGCTGAACAATCCCAGCTCCCTCAGCCGCTCCTCGTAAGACTTGTTCTCCAGACCCCTCACCAGCCTCGTCGCCCTTCTCTGGACTCTCTCGAGCACCTCGACGTCCTTCTTGTAGCGAGGGGCCCAAAACTGAACACAGTACTCGAGGTGCGGCCTCACCAGAGCCGAGTACAGGGGGACAATCACCTCCCTAGACCTGCTGGCCACACTGCTTCTTATGCAAGCCAGGATGCTGTTGGCCTTCTTGGCCACCTGAGCACACTGCTGGCTCATATTCAGCCAACTATCAACCAATACTCCCAGGTCCTTCTTGGCCAGGCAGCTTTCCAACCACTCATCTCCCAGCCTGTAGCTCTGCTTGGGGTTGTTGTGCCCCAGGTGCAGGACCCGGCACTTGGCCTTGTTGAACTTCATACAGCTGGCCTCAGCCCATCGGTCCAGCCTATCCAGATCCTCCTGCAGAGCCTTCCTACCCTCGAGCAGATCGACACATGCACCTAACTTGGTGTCGTCTGCAAACTTACTGAGGGTGCACTCAATCCCCTCATGCAGATCATCGATAAAGATATTAAAGAGAACTGGCCCCAGCACTGAGCCCTGGGGGGCTCCACTGGTTACCAGCCTCCAACTGGATTTGACTCCATTCACCACAACTCTTTGGGCCTGGCTACCCAGCCAGTTTTTACCCCAACAAAGCGTACACCAGTCCAAGCCAAGAGCAGCCAGCTTCTTGAGGAGAATGTTGTGGGAAACGGTGTCAAAAGCCTTACTGATGTCAAGGTAGACCACATCCACAGCCTTTCCCTCATCCATTAAGCGCGTCACTTTGTCACAGAAGGAGATCAGGTTCATCAAGCATGACCTGCCCTTCATAAACCCATGCTGACTGGGCCTGATCGCCTGGTTGCCCTGCAAGTGCCACGTGATGATACTCGAGATAATCTGTTCCATGAGCTTCCCTGGCACTGACGTCAAACTAACAGGCCTATAGTTCCCCGGGTCTACCCTCCGGCCCTTCTTGTAGATGGGCGTCACGTTTGCTAGCCACCAGTCGACTGGGACCTCCCTTGATAGCCAGGACTGCCGCTAAATGATGGAAAGCGGCTTGGCAAGCTCCTCTGCCAGTTCTCTCAGCACCCTTGGGTGGATCCCATCCAGCCCCATCGACTTGCGTACATCTAAGTGCTGTAGCAGGTCGCCAACCATTTCCTCGTGGATTATGAGGGCCACATTATGCTCCCGATCCCCTTCCACCAGCTCAGGGTACTGGGTATCCAGATAACAACTAGTCTTGCCACTGAAGACACAAAGAAGGTATTAAGCACCTCAGCCTTTTCCTCATCTCTCATCACTAAGTTTCTCCCCGCATTCAGTAAAGGACGGAGATTCTCCTCAGTCCTCCTTTTCATGTTAATCTATTTATAAAAACATTTTCTGTTATCTTCATGTACAACAAAAAATGTTCTTCAACACAAAAAGAGCACTTGGATACATTTATCCTCCACACCTAAATTCCTAACTTCTTTGAAAATGGAGCTTCAGAAAATTTCTGCATGTACACATTTTAGTTTCTGTAGACTAAAATAAATTTCCTTCCCCATCATCCATGTTTTACAGGGCAACATTTCTGACACACAGCAAATTCATAATTCACAGTTAGATTTTACATACAAAATGTTCTAAAAAAACACCACAGCAATATCAACTTAGAAAACAATTCTGATTAAGAACATATCTCGTAAAACCAACAACTTTATGTCAGTTTTCACTCATTATCCTGTGAATATATGTAACAGTTATTATTTGTTCATCCATTTCTCCAGCACCCAAGACAGTTAACCGGATTCATGGAGGGTTTTGTCTTTTTGAGGTCACTAAAAATCCATGATTTGGCCACATTAATTTATTGCTGTGCTTCCAAGCCTCCATCCACAGCAGGGTAACGTGTACTGGGACCTTAACAGCTGGAGGAGTTATGAGTTGTCCTACACACCTTTTCACCTATACTCTTCTTAGATATTCACAGAATCTCTTCTACCCACTTTCTGAATGTATTGAAGGCCATTTTCTTAAAGCATACTGTTTTCATTCTACTTGTTTCCTCCCTCCATAATAATTGTTATAACCCATATACTATGGTCAAGTGTGTCAGATTTTAACAGTGAGTTCCATCAGTTAGTATAATACAGAACAAATCAACAGAACAAAAAGCAAAGTATAAACGCATTCATGAAAAAGTTCCACCACCACTTCTTTGAGCGGGGAATTCTTGCTTACTTCATTCTGAATTCTTTCATTCTGCTCCTGATGACGGATTTTTTTAGATCATCTAAAGCCAAAATTAGTGACCTGTAAGCATTCATCAGTGAGACAAATATAAAACAGAATTATCAAAAATATTTTCACATAAACATCTAGTAATATTTTCCCATGTGCACTCTCCTGTACTGTAGTTACATAAAAAGGACAAAAAGAGAGAACTGTCTGTCTGTGAATTAAGACATGTATGAAAGATGTGGTATCGATTTTGAGTAATCCAAATTTCAGTTTGTGGAGCAAAATTATAACCCTTCCCTTACTTTCATTCTAAAAATAGAAGAGAAGCATGGCAAGAGTGAATAAACATTAGCCCCTTGCCAGATATTTATTCCTCGCCTGTTTTTTAATATTGTTTTAAAATTCCTGATTTCTCTCAAGCAATATCCATTTAACTGGGTTTGATCATGGGAAGTAGAAAAGAGCTTAACAGCAAACTTTCTAATAGAAAGTCGAGGAAAACTGAAGTAAACATGGTAAAGAAGTTTGTATGGTATGACTGTAAACATGATAGCTCTTGACTCTGTTTCAAGACAACTTGTATAACCTTACCCTGTCTAACAGCTCATCACCTTCATTCTCTCTTCCGTGCCAGCTCTAGCCTGCAGCTTATTCTTCATCAAGTCATTTTAAATCATTTTTCTATTAAAGTTTTCTGCAGAAAGGTCAAATAAATAACAGTGAAAAGTTAGCAGCAGTGAGAAAGAAAATAGGGAGAAGAAATCTCTCCCTTTCGGTTGCCGTAAACTCTGTATCTACCCCTCTGATACTCATAGATTCTTTTTTGTCTCTCTTTCCCTTCCGCATAAAGAGGAACGCTTTCTGAGTAAGGGAAGTTTTTATGCTGGTGAACCTCCACCTGGGATCTAAGAAGCCCTCTAAACCTTAATACAAAGCTGTGCACAATATAGACTGCTTTCCTTAAAGTACTTTTGTATACTCCTCAAAGTCACAATAAGCCCCAGTAGTGAGAAGACCAAAAGCAAGACACACGAAGCCTGGGATTGTTACGTTGCTGTATTAACCCAGAGGAATCATTGCTGACAAAAGGGCATTCACATCATTTTCCCAAATACTTGTTCAAGCAGACCTGCTTTAAGTCACCACGAGTTCTTCAGGAAGCTGTACAGCAAAACAAGTCAAGGAACTACTTGGAAGGCACCACTACTCCAGAAGACATTACATGTATCTGAAGGGATGATGTGTGCCCTCCCTACCCCCTGCATTTCAGGAAGGGCACTGACTTCAGTGACTGCACAGCCTCAGACCTTCTGCTTCTGCTCCTACTTCTCTGCTTTTACTCTGAAGAACACCACATAGAATGAGCCTCCACAGCCTTGGGGTGTTCTGATTGAATTGACCATGCAAAATATATGGAGTACAGCAAGCAGATAAATTAGCCTGTGCAGGGAATGAAAACATAACTGTAAAACATCGTGGTGCGTACACTCACTCACACAACTTCAGGGGTGACACCTTCAGTTAGTTACGCATGGTTGTGCAGCATTGAGAACGATGTAAGGACGTGCTATAAGCACACCTAGGTTCCTCAAATACAGACAGAAGCAGAGAAAAACGTTTTTCCTCAGAAGTGCAGCGAGGACACACGCAGGAATGCACTTTTAAAAGAGTTCAGAAGTAATGAGAAGAGCCCCCTCGCAGGCTACCTCCCCGCTGCAGGCTGGCAGCCGCGCTCTAAAACCCCTGGATAACGGGCTCCACCTCCTCCTCGCCCTACAACAGCCGCCCGGACAGACACCCGCTGCGCTCCCCACACGCCGCGCGGGCCCGCCCGGGGGCAGCGGGTAACGGCCCTGCCCTGCCTACCTGCGCGGGACTCGTGCTCGGGCACGCGGTAGTACTTGTTGCCGAACTGGTCGGTGCCCGCCAGCTCCTTGCCGGGACCGAACATCCGCAGGCGCAGGGCCCGCAGCGCCTGACGGGCCTGGCTCATGGCGGGGCGGCCGCTAACGGCCACCAACGGCCCCCAACGGCCACCAGCCGCCACCACACAGCCCCGCCGCCACCCTCCGCCCCGCCCCTAGAGTCGGAGGCGGGCATGCCAGCAACGGCGCTCGCCATTGGCGGAGGCCCGCCCGCCCCCGGGCAACCCCGGCCAGCCCGGGACCAAGATGGCGGATCGGCGGCGGGTGTCGCCGCTTGGCCGCCATGTTGGGGTTCCTGTCGGGCCGCCAGGCCGGGCTCGACGACCCGCTGCGGCTGCGCCGCGCCGAGGCCACCCGGAGGTAGCGGGGCCCGGGGGGACGGGGACGGGGCCGGGGAGCCCGCTGAGAGGCCGCTGAGAGCCCGCTGAGAGGCCGCTGAGAGGCCGCTGAGAGCCCGCTGAGAGCCCGCTGAGAGCCCGCTGAGAGCCCGCGGGGCCCTCACGTGTGTTGTGCTCGCCGCTGCCCGTCGGCAGCGCTGGGGCCAGCGGAGGAGCGGTGACGGGACAGAGGGGCTCGTCGGGGCTCCTTGGAATATCGCGATAACGTTTGATCGGGGAATAAGTTTCGCGGCTGTATTTCAAAGATAAATCCGGTAGGGCCAACCTCGGCTCAGTTCCTCACAGCACCCTCACGGCACCCTCACAGCTGGGAGGATTTGTGCTGCGGATTTACCCATCTGTTCCTCTCCGCTTGGACTTCTGTGGCTCTATCGCTGTAAAGGAAAATAAACTGTAAATGGTGGAAATGCTGCAATTCACGAAGCTCGTTTCTCTTGTGTATCTTTACAAAACGTGTGCTTTCTCTCCCTTCACGTGTCATTCAGCGCTGAGAAGGAAGCACAGCGTGCAGATTTTACGTAACTCAAACAACCATTTACCTAACTTTTTTTTTCTTTCCTCCCCAAACGTTTTCATTTTGGTTTTGAAAAAAATCTTCTATAGTCTTCAGCAGATGGCGTTTGTAACTACCTTTTCAAGTCACATGCTTTAAAACATTTCTTGAAGGGATAAAACCCCTTCACTAAAATTCAGTCTTGAGCTCAAAAGTGTTTAATTAACTATCTTGTACATGTCAAAATTCTAGCATAATTGTGTTGCTTCCTGTATTTTAAAAGGGCTTAAAGAACTTAATGCTTTTGAAGCATGTCTATAGGCATGCTGTCAGGGGTCTGCCTGTAACATTTTAAGTTTCTCACAGAAAATATTAGAAAATACTAATCACAGCTCCAAAATGTTTCAGGGAAGCTTCACCATGTGGAGGGTGTGCTTTTTATTTGATGCTGCAGAAAACATAACACCCAAAGATTGTGCCATGAGAGGAAATACTGTAATTTGTTAAACTAAACAAATCTGTCCACTAGGTGTCCATAGTTCCAAGTAGGAGCGATGGCACATAATAAAGCTTCTAAGTAACTAATATTTGTTGCAGCTGTGACAAATATTTTGTAATGTTTACCCTATGTTGTATTGTTAAACTACATTCCTGTTCTAATGCTTCGTATGTTGACCCTAAGTGCGGCTTTGGTATTCCTTTGAGCCTGTTTTACATATGTACTTCCATCTTACCTTCCAAACAACACATACTTTTTCTGTCAAATTTTCAAGTCTTATTTCCAGCATTGTATTGTGTCTGCAAGTCTAATTTTGGGGAAAAAAGAAAAAATATGGGAACGGGTTAGATGCATTTAGGAGGGGTGAAAATATGATTTTAGCTGTTTGTAACTACATAGTAACATTTTAAAGATCTGTTGTTCTTATTGTTCATCTCTGTTTTTCTTCTTTTTTTTTTAAGGGTTCTCAGTTTGGAATTAAATAAAGATAGAGATGTGGAAAGAATACATGGGAATGGTATTAACAGCCTTGATATTGAGCCTGTTGAGGGAAGATAGTAAGTATGTACTTTAGTTTGGTAAAAATGTTTTTAAGCACTTCACTGTCTTTTGGTAATACCAAATTATTTTATTTCTGAACTTAATTGATCAAATTAAGATCATACGTGTAACTTGACTGCTTTATTTACCCTTTCAGCATGTTATCAGGTGGTTCCGATGGTGTTATTGTACTTTATGACCTTGAAAACCTGAGCAGAAAACCAAGTTACACATGTAAAGCACTTTGTTCCGTGGGAAGGTATGTACTCAGAAATTCTTGTAAAAGTTCATAGTGATATATGTTGAGTTACTAGCACTAAATTTACAGGTTAATGTGCTTTCTTATTTCTAGGCTATAGAAGACATGAAAATAGTGCCAGAAATCTTTGAGGAGTAGATTGTGGTTTATGTTTTTGGCATACAGGGAAAAAAAAGCAAGAAACATTGTGACAATTTATGTGGTTTACTAAGTATTGGGATTGTTGGGTTTTGTTTGTTTGTTTGTTAGTTTTTGGGTTCTAAGAGCTACTATGCATGTGCAGTGATTCATTGTTGATACTGTTTGATCACATCTCTGGTAGTTTGAAAGTTAAAATGGAGAGGATTAATTGTGCTCAAATAGAAACTAAAGTAGAGAGGTTTGCGTTGATGTAGACCATGGTCAGAGATAGTACTCCAGTCTCATATTTTGACAGTAAGAAAAAAAATCCTCTTCTATGTCACAATTCTTCACCCTTGAGATTTCTTACTAGTTTATATTAAAATCTGCTGACTTTATGCTATCACCCATGAGGCGATCACTTCATGACTGTTGTAGAAATATTTCTTGAATTAAAAAACATATATGCATCTTGGAATAATTATGTGTTTAAGGAAAGGAAAAATAACCTTTGCATAACTTGTTCAGCTAATTGGAAAAAAAAATATTTACAGTTGTGGGTTTTAGTTAGAATCACAGAATAGTTTGTATTGGAAGTGACCTCAAAGACCATCCAGTTCCAGCCCCCCTGCCATGGGCAGGGACACCTCCCACCAGACCAGGCTGCCCAAAGCCCCATCCAGCCTGGCCTTGAGCACCTCCAGGGATGGGGCATCCACAGCTTCTCTGGGCAGCCTGTGCCAGTGCCTCACCACATTCATGGTAAAGAATTTCTTCCTTAGATCTAATCTAAATGTGCCCTCTTTTTCAGTTTAAAGCCATTATTCTTTGACCCATCACTCCACTCCCTGACCAAGAGTCCCTCCTCAGCTTTCCTGTAAGCCCCCTTTAGGTACTGGAAGGCCACTGCAAGGTCTCCCCAGAGCCTTCTCTTCTCCAGGCTGAACAACCCCAACTCCCTCAGCCTACCCTCACAGGGGAGGTGCTCCAGGACTTTGATCATCCTCGAGGGCCTCCTCTGGACTTGTTCTAATACTTCCGTGTCCTTCTTGTGCTGTCCCCAGAGCTGAACACAGTTCTCTAGGTGAGGTGTCATGAGACCAGAGCAGAGGGGCAGAATCACCTCCCTTGCCCTGCCGACCATGCTTCTTTTAATGCAGCCCAGGATACAGTTGGCTTTCTGGTCTGCAGGTGCACATTGCCAGCTTCTGTTGAACTTCTTGTCAACCAGCACCCCCAGGTCCTTCACCTCAGGGCTTCTCTCTATCCATTCTCCACCCAGCCTGTGTTTCTGCTTGGGATTGCCTCTGCCCAAATGCAGGACCTTGCGCTTGGCCTTGTTGAACCTCACGAGGTTCACACAAGCTCACCTCTCAAGCCTGCCCAGGTCCCTCAGGATGGCATCCCTTCCCTCCAGCATGTTGACTGCACCACACAGCTTGGTGTCATCAGCAAACTTGGTGAGGGTGCACTCAATCCCACTGTCCATGTCACCAACAAAGATGTTAAATAGTGCCCATCCCAGTACTGACCATTAGTGACCCAATACTGACACCACTCATCACTGATTTCCACCTGGACATTGAGCCATTGACCCCAACTCTTTGATGCGACCATCCAGCCAATTCCTTACCCACTGAGTGGTCCATCCATCAAATCCATGTCTCTGCCAGTTAGAGACAAGGATATCAAGGGGAACAGTGTCAAATTTCCCCTCTCTGCTCCCAGCTTTACAAGTAGCTATTTTAAGTTCATCAGGTCTAGTAGTAATTAATGCAGAACTTCTTAAGAACATGTTTGAATGAGGACAGATGCATTACTAACAAAAGTTGGACATATTATTCTGAAGACTGGGTACTACCATAATGCTTGTATAATCAGTAAAAAAAAATCAAAACTTCAATTGGTGTAAGACCTTCCCTGCAGACAGTATAAATTTGTCCGTTATTGGCTTTGTCCTCTAGCAAAAGCTGTTTTTTCCTTGTGCTTAGATATTAAGGTTTTCCCATAGGCTAGAACTTTATCTGAGGGTAACAACAAGATCTATCCAACTCTGTAAAAAAGTCAGTAGCTACATTTTTCTCTTATTTTTCTCTAGTCTTCAGATTAGTTGAGGTCTAAGAGCTTCATGAATAGATCAGCAAGAGTGGAACATATTTGTAACAGATACAGAGTCCCGGATTGGTATCTTGGACCATAAGAAAGAAAAAGGACTTGTAGAACTTACATCAAAACAAATGGGTAGGAACAGAATCTACTGCAAGTAAGCTGTATTTGGTAAGTGTAGATGGCTGGGATTTCTTGAACAAAATAAATTAAAATTGTAATTAAGAACAAGTAATGACTATATATCCCTGAATCCCAAAACTAAAATAAATTTTGAAACACGGCAAACTGAAGAAATATGTGCTAATAACACACAGCAAAAAAAAATATAAATCTGTGCTAAAATCAAGCCATTTTTTACTTCTCAGTCTGGTACGTTGAAGCATACCATACTTAAAAAATATGTTTATGAGTACAGCAAGTTGGCAGTCTGTTTCTTGAGCAGGTGTTTGTTTGGGTAGATTTGTCTTTTATTTCTCATCGCTTGTACAGAAGTTTAATTCATAGTAGCAAATCTAAGTGTATGTAGCACAGTGTTCTAAATGATGGGGTTGTTGTTATTATTTCTTAAAGTAAACATAGCAGGGTTTTTGCCTCAAATTATTTATTCCAAGTATTTGTGTAGCTTTCTGGTATGTCTTAAGTACTTACTGTAGCTAATTAGCTACAGATACAGCTTCAGATATTAGAATACCATTCATGCAGACTTCATGACATCATAAATGAATTTATAATTACCAGTGAGAAATACTTCCCATCTGACTATCTGGCTCCTATCTTTGAAACATATGATAATTACGTATTGCAAAGGTTTGTCTGTGCTCCAAGTTTGCAGGGCACAAGGCAACTCTAGTATGAAATTTGCTTAAAGAATAAGCTCTCGTTACATGCCCTTTGAAGCTATTTCTTAATAGATTCTGACGTGGGCTAGCTGAGGGTAAAGCAGTTTAGACCATTAGAGGAGATAATTCCAGACAGTGGACTGCAAGATAACCAATGTTTCCTATCTAGAATGAGGGGCTATCTTCAGAATAAAAAAGAAATTTTTACGTTTTTCCTTGCTCTGCTGGGCATCAACACACTGAGCTTTTACCTGGTTTCGTACAGTTGGTGCTGTGATGTAGCAAAAACTGACACTTGAGAGCAACTGAACAGTACCAGCTTGTAGATAATACATAGTTTGTGTAGGTCTTCTCCTCTATTTGAAACCTATCCAAGATTTATGATAGTGACATTACCATCTGTAGAATTATTTCTGTATTTTTCTTTTGTAGCAAAGGTTGGGATATCCTGAGTAATGGGGAAAAATACTGCATTTAGAATGAACTAGAAGCTTACAATGCCTCGAGAGATGAAGCCAAGTGGAATGGCACGTGGCCATGACTAAGCCTGGCCAGACAGAGATGATTTCTGCAGAGCTACTCAAGAGGGAATATGGGAGAACCGACTGTTTTGGTGCAGTACTGAACACAGTCCAGGGCTGTACACTTGTATTTACTGCACCAGCATAATTAGTTCCACGAATTTATTTATTTATTTATTTATTTATTTATTTATTTTTTCTGCGCAGTGAATTGATATTTTTCTGCATGGTGTGTACAAATGCCTCTGCAGGAGTAAGTTCACACTGAGTCAGGCTTAGTTTGCTGGCGCTACAGGTACTGAAGATATTTACCCTGGTCCCCTCTAGAATAGGTGCCCAAAATAAGGGTAGACTAAGCACAAGGTAACAGGCTCTTGTAGGGTTATGGCTTAGAGATAACCAATGAGGAGTTATTAAACTGAGCTCAATAGTTGCTCAATAGTTCTTAGTATTGTCAGTGCTGGCTTCAGGCTGACTCTATTTAAAGACATTCAGATACCTTCTGTGCTTTCTAGCAACCTAAGTAAACAGAAATGTTTATCAGCTTAGGTGTAGTGCCAGATCTATACAGAAGATCTGGATCTGTATTTACACAACGATACCCAGGCAATAGTTGTCACTTTGGAGGCCAGGAGACTTGAAAGAACAATATACAGATAAGAGTTGGAGTGAAGAAATCCTGTGAGCCCTTCACTAGCTCCAGAAAGAGCCAGTTGGACTGCTTTTGCATGTGTACTGGGTCCAACTGGGATAGAGTTATTTTTCTTCATAGTAGCTTGCCTGATGCTGTGTTTTAGATTTGCGACCAAAACAGTGTTGATAGCACACCGGTGTCTTTGCTGTCATCGAACAGGACTTGCATAGCATCCAGGTTTTCACTGTTTTTCACTGCGCTCCCTCGGCGAATAGGTTGGGGCCGGATGAGAGGCTGGGAGGGAATGCAGCCTGCACTCTTGATTTGAGGTGACCAAAGGGGTGTTCCATATCATATAAAGTCATGCGGACTTGGGGCAGGTGTGGGGGAGTAGTTTTTCAGGGGCTGCTGTTGCCTAGGGACTGCCTGTTCATCGGCCAGTTTGTGGCGAGCAATGGCTTTTGCACTACTCATTTTTTTGTTGTTAGTTCTTTTTGTTCAGTTGCTTCTTTCTTTTGGGTTACTAGACTGTCTCTTATCTCAACCCACGAGTTTTCTCATTTTGCCCTTCCAATTCTCTCTCCCATCCCACTTGGGGAGAGCGAGTGACTGAGCAAGCAGTTCTGGTGGTGCTTAGCTACCAGGGTTAACCCACAACAGTATGGTGCTTCTGAACCTGGGAGCATGGTATTGGGCCCTGAAGCTGAATCCCTGTGGATGCAGCTCAGATATGAGTGGCCTAGCAGGTATGTGGAACTGCCTGTCCTGTTCAGAGTCTGTCTGGTTGAATCATATCCTGGAGCTGTAAAAAGATTGGCTCTGGTGTCCCTTCTTCCCAGCACTGTTAATGTATTATTAATTAGATTACGTTTTGTTACTATGCATTGTTGAGTTGAAAGTTTCATATCATTCCTCCTTTTGTATTTGTGAATGCAAAAAAAATTAACTCTCAGTAACTTATCTACTGCTGTCTGGTGACTTTAGTATACCTGAATTTCCAATAACTCTTTAGCTGTAATTATTAGCTAATAATCATGAATTTTATGAACCATTTATTTGATTGTCTTTTTCAATGGATCTTGTTTTAAGCCAGTGGGATGTAGTAGTGGGATGTTTGTAGTGTTAGGCCCTAACGTTAAACATTAGATTTTTAAGCATAAAAATTGAAAAATTTCAAAAGACATTAATGCCTTTTATGCCTTAGACTTAATCTTAGATCTTAATTTAAGGTATGCTACGGATAGCATATTTTGAAAAGGTAAATGATCCCTACATTGCTGAAATAAGGACTCTTGTTAGGCAATTTATACTGGTTGATTGAAATTTGAGACACAAAAATAACTGGTTTGTCTTGAAAACTTAGGTATAATAAGTGAATTACCAAGACACTAACCAACTGGAATGTTTTACTTCATTTTAGGAGCCATCCTGATGGACATAGATTCAGTGTGGAGACAGTCCAGTGGTATCCTCATGATACTGGCATGTTTACATCCAGCTCATTTGATAAAACCTTGAAAATTTGGGATACTAATACTTTACAAGTAAGAAAAAATTTCTGCAGCTTCAGGCTTCTTTTTATACATGTCACTCATTTCATATCTGCAGTTCACCCAGAGCTCAACAGGAGAGGGCATTTAGAAGGATGAAAAACAGCCAGTTGTTAGAACTGTGGGTACGGCATCAGGGTAGCATGGTTCTGGCATTCATGCATTCATTGGTGTGTAGCTGCCTGTTTCTGAAGACCTGAGTGCTCAAACTGTATGAGAGCATGGAGCCCTTGGGACAGTTCCTTTCTGTTTTTGCTGTGAACAGGAATACAGCTAGTTTATTTATGCTACATAAGTTTGTCCACTGGTCTGAAGGTGTAGCTCATTCTCTTGGATTGCTCTGCCCATCTTCCCCTCTCCTCCTCCTCCCCTCTCCAGTTTATTTGGTTGTGTTGTGTAGCAACAGCAGTGTACAGCAGGGCTAATTATTTAAGTAACCAAGGTACAAATACTGCTTTTGAAGGACTGATCTTCTTGATATTTAGAAATAAAGAGGACAAAGTGTTTTATATGGAGAGCGATAGTCACATAGGGTTGTAATGAACTCGCTGGGTCATTAAGTCCAAAAGTCTGTTGTTGCAAATACTACAGATACTTTTCCTAAAAATTGATGGAGAATGAGAGAAGCCACTAAGAAAATGCTAACCAATGTAACTGACTTTATTAAAGATAACAGTTTTTGTAGGCTTTTAGGTGGACTCATTAATCCTAGCACCTAACTGTTGAACAATGAATTCTGTGGAGCAGTTTACTGTGCTTCCAGTATTCATATATTAATGGATTTACACTGGTGGTATTTGAATGTTGTTTCAATGCACAGTGAAAGAATGAAAAATTTAAAAAAGTTTAAGTTATGTTCCTAGGATGACAGACTTTTTTTTTGTGAGGTGTGAAGATATGTTTGCAGACACTAAATCTCCTCCTAAATGCAGAGTTCAGTTCATTTTCCAGGTGGTTTTGTGAGCATCACTTACAAGTTCACATGAAGGTAATTGATTGACCTGTTCTTCCACTAAACACAAACAACTTAGTGTGAAGATTAGTTTTTTTCTATACAGTATTTTAGACTTAGACGACAAAAGCAATGATACCTGAAATTCATTGTACTGATTATTAAAGCCAATATTATATGTCATTAATTTTTAACACTGACAAAGTGGCTAATTATGTGGGTTTTTTGTTTGTTTTTATAAATATAAATTATTTTTAGGAATGTAAGTTAGCATGCAACGTTTGTGCATTGACAAGGGGCTTTTAGATCTAGGCTGAGTACCTCCTTCTTGTTGACTTTTTCTCCATGTTACAGCTTTCTTTTTTGCTCTTTTTTCTTTGCTTACTTTTAATTTATGATAATCCATAAATCCTCTGAATTCATGTTTCTGATCAGCCAGTTTCCTTGGACTTTCTTCTGGGTCTCCTCCCAGCTCTGGCATAGTTGTCTAGTGTTGTAAGCAGACTTTCTTACTTAGCAATGTTTGCATGATTGGATTTCTAACTAGGGGAGTTATTGTTAGTGTGCAAATAGTAGTGTTTTTTAGTCTAATTTGTAGCTGTGACTCGAAAAATACTTACTTGTGAGGATTTACATTCTGATAACGTATTTACAGTCTGATTAATTTAATCTTTTTATTATCAGCCTGCAGATGTATTTCACTTTGAGGGAACAGTCTATAGCCATCACATGTCTTCAGTTGCTACAAAGCACTGTTTAGTAGCAGGTATGTGGATGTTTTTTAACAAATTCCCTATATTTAGGAGGTTGTAGTAAAAAGCAAGTAATATTCATAACTTTTTCGCCTCCTGACATTCTTACATAATTTCAGTCTTCATAAAAAATACATTTTTGAAAAAAAAACATTTCAGTTGGTTGAATGGTGTTGATGAGAATTCTCATTTGTTCTTCTGGAATAATACATCATTCCATTCACCTTCTAGATGAAAATTCCTAGTTACAGCTAAGTTACCTTTAAGTACATAAGTAGCTTCTAGAGATTATTAAAACCTAACAGAATAAGTCATTTAAGTGGTTGAGTTTGTATTGCTTCCAACTAAACAATTTTATCTGTTTAGCCCAAAAATATTTAAAGAAGAGATCGTATTTTTAATTCTTAAGTTGTATGAGTACTGTCTTGTTTGCCCCCAGATTCTACATGTTACTTGTTAGATAGTAAATGTACTTGCACTAAAAATGTAAATGTTACAGAGCTGGTTACTCTCATTAAATGAACAGTTAGGCAGCTAAAATTTTCTTCTATTTCTTTCTTACTGCAAAGATTGTTGTTGTTCTTTCAAATTATGGTATTTTTTCAGCTGTCTTTTGTTTCTCTTGTTTACAGTTGGTACCAAAAGCCCCAAAGTACAGCTCTGTGACTTGAAGTCTGGATCCTGTTCTCACATTCTGCAGGGTACTTTTAGTCTGAAACATAAATGTTAAACAATAACTACTTTGAGTTAACTAGGCCCTATAAAGAAACATTGTATACAATGTATTCTTTGTAAGTAACATGACTAATGTATTTAGTGCCAGTTGTGAAAGTTGCACAGTGAAAAAGATTCTTCTGGGTGTTAGTCTAGTGGTAATGAATTGGAGAATACAAATATTAATTAATGAATAGTTATTACAAATGTTGGGACACTTTCATGATCTAATCAATAGTGATTACTAATTATTACATGGTTAAGTGTTAGCATTGTTTTTGTATTCACATAAATTCAATATCGGGGATTCTGTTTTTTTGGGGCGTTTTTGTTTTATAGAGCAAAAAAGTCACTGTTTTTAACAAAATATCCTGTAGAGATGCTTGCATATTTTTTTAGCGGTATCAATAAAATGTAAGATACTACTTACTCTAGAAGAAAAACATCTAATCCCTCGTATTTACCTAGTTTAGTAAGCCATAGCTTTTTCTTATTCTGTAATGTATTACTTCTTGCACTTAATAAGAATTTGCCCTTATTGTCTAGTGTTATTTTGCTACAAAGCACTGTTTAATAGCAGGTATGTGGATGTTTTATAAGAAATTCCCATTGTATTTAGGAGGTTATAGTAAAATCAAGTAATATTCAGAACTTTTTCTACAATCCCTTATTTTCCTAGTGTTTACTTTTTAAGGGATGAGAATTTATATATAAGGTCAAGTAATTGAAAGCCAGCTAATGCACCAGAATCAAGGTGGTTCACATAGCTCTAAACTGCATAGCAAAAATGTATTTTTATGACTTTATTTTTCAGGAGTGTGTTTATATTATTATGTGAAGTTTAGTTACAATCTTTGCATTTAGGTTGACCCAGACTTCCTATTGTCTGTATTTGTTTAAAGTTTTTGAAACTTTCAAAGTTGTAAAGTTTATATATATATTACTTGCTGCTAAGTTGCACTGGGCATGTTACCACTAAGACATTTGTCTTAATATCTGGAACATAATAAAGGTTACCCCCAAATTCAAGAGCAGAATGTTAAAGGGTAAGCTGAATAAAGCTTTATAGGATAAGCGTATTTTTTGTTAAATATTTTGTAAAAACTTGCTGAAAAACTGAAGTAATGTTTCTTCTGCATTTGAGAACATTAGTGCTACAATTTAATAATGATATTTAAAGTAGTCTCAACAGCTGTGCTGTTTTATATTGTATTTTGCACATATAAAACCATCTTTGTTATCAAAAGATATAGATATGTAATACTCCATGCCTCAAATTCAGCTCATTGCAGTCCCACATGAGCAAGAGGAAAGGGGAATTATCTCTAGCTCAAAATAATTTGTTTTCACAAAATCCAAATATATGTTACAATTTAGGCAATTTAGATTATTGTTCTGGATTGGTCTGTTTTATAGAATTAATCATTTGGTTTATTTTTAGTCATTTATGTAAAATAGTGTGTATAAATATTTTCCTAGAATATAATATAAGCTTTTTTTTACTGTTTAAAGGTCACAGACAAGAAATACTGGCAGTGTCTTGGTCTCCACGTCATGAATATATTTTGGCAACAGCAAGGTAGAGATGATGCTCTACTGTTACATACAATAAAAAGTCTGATGACAAAATTTGATGTATATATTGTGCATGTACTTTACAATTCACATGCACTTTGAAAGTTAGTCTTCATTGTTTGCTTTAACTTATTTTAATTTTTGTAGATCTTACCCCAGAAAAGCAGCCTGAAGAGCTATCCAAATTATGCTTATTTTATGGGAAGATTGTACAGAGTTTTGGAAATAGTAGTAGCATTTAAAGTTACAGGCAAATTATATAGCACTATAGAAATGCTCACTTCATACTGTGTAATGTTATGCATGTTGCTAATCTGTTTTATAACAAAGTAACACATGTTTAGCTCACAATACCATCCTGGTTAATCATGGTCAGTTATGTCAAATAGTGCAGGTAGGTTAGGTGAAATAATTCCCAGCTTCAATAATTCAGTCTGTATGAATTGTATGTTGATAATCTCAGACCATTTTTTTCATTCCAGTAATTTCCAATGTAAAAGATATTCTTGGCTTTCCTATAGCTTTTGAAACTGTGAGATTTGATTTTTCTGTCATTACTCAGTTTTTTGAATGGCAAGTTTTTTTCCTTTCGAACTATAGAGAGAAATGGCTGGTTTTGCTTTTGTTTTTTAAATTGAGAGTGAAATTTGAATAATTCAACTTCAGAATTCAAGTCTGCACAATTCATTTCAATGACGGGGTTATGTGCCCTTGGTGTGCCTTTGTGCTGCTGTGCTTTTAGAAGGCTCAAAAGAGTTGGGAAATTTTTTAACAGTGTGATTTTGTTTTAGCAAATGAAAAACTGTTGCGTTGTCTTTCCATCACACAAAGAGTAGCAATTTTTGATATTTATTAAATATTGATTTGTTGACATATCCAAAAGCAATTTGCTTCAAAGTCACATAACTATAAACTGCATCTACCTATCTTGTTATGTTGCCTTATGGTAATTGTATGTTAAATATGTTTCTCCTGGCTTCATTTCTTGATTTACTACTATTGTTGGACTACTATTTCCTAATAACATAATGCAGTCTTTCTGCCTGCCAAGACAAATATGGATAAGACTTGTCAACACTGAAGTAATGAAAATATAGAGAGGAGAAAATGACCAGTACTGCTAAAAGGAGAATCTAGACTGATCTTATTTATCCAATGTAACTATTTTCCTAGGCAATTGTATGTTTGCTTGTCATCACTTCAGGGAGGGAAAAAATATTATACTATATACTGTGTGTATATATATTTATGTGACTTGCCTATGTAACATGTTTTAAATTTCTCTAAATGATGCTAGGCACTTCTATAGTTCTGCCAGGAGACTGGAATAGTCAGAGAAGAGATGTTTTCTGGATGTTTTCCATTCTCTTCAGTTTCAGGCACTAGAGATGATAAGTTCTTTCTTTCTCATTAGAAATGGTTTGAGAAGATTAGCCAATAGACACTGCATCATCAAAACTGGATGACAGGCTTTTGTACTAACGAATCTCTTCATATGCCCTTGTCAAGAATATTTCAGTGAACTACCTGCAATTGGTTGCTCACTTTATGATAAGCTCAAACTTCAATGACCTGTATTTACGGTCCTACAATATCTGTTTGCAGCAGACTAATGTGTTAGCTTGTTCACTTGGAATACCTCTTGGAAGTAAACAGAACCAGTCTCTAGTGGATGGGAGCACAGAAGAGCATGCTTTTACATTAAAAATTTAAACATTAGCTTTGTCAGGTGCAGAACAGATGTGGAATAATCTTATAGATGGTTGTTTTTGTTTTGGTCTGTCAGTATATATCTACTATATGTGTTTTCACTATTAGTGCGCAGATCTAACTTGAGAATGCAAAGGAAAAGGCATGTTTTACTTCAGGTAGAGGATGGCTTATCTAAGAAGCAGTTTGGTTGTACTGTCCTTGCAGTTGTCTTTGTTTAGCTGGGGTGAAAAGTGATCTCTGTTTTAGGTTGTTTTAATCAAAGAGAATGGTTAATTTGAGGGGAACTGTGCAAATCATTTTAGTAAACACATCTCAACACATGCACTTAGTGCATGGAAAATGCTCTTTTCTATTAATTTTTCTCATGTATACTTTGGAGTCTTGTGGTACACATGAAGCACACCAGTGGAGTGCTCAAATCAAGGTGCCAAACAAAGTGCACTGCCTGCAGTGTTGCTGTCTGAATCTGTGCAGGAACCTATGCAACAGTTAGCATAGGTTTTGTTGCTGATGAAGATACTGTTAAATTTGGTCTTTCCCTCCTTGTGCCAGTGTGACAATGTAGTCAGACCCAGTACATTCTTACAGGAGCCAGCTGTCACACTGTTTTTTCAGTCATTGGTCTGTATGACAACTGAGCATGTGACTTAGCCAGCCTACATGTAGGTAGCCAGCTTGTGTACCAGTGACACTATACTGCTGTGATAGCAAAGCAGTTGCCTGAGTTCCCAGGCAACCATTTCACTCTTAACTTAGGTGCTTAAAGGGTACCAGCTGTATTTATTAATTCATGTAAACAAAAGTCTGAAGTCTGTCTTAAAATCTCTTCATGAAATTCTATTGGCTTGAATGTGACTGCATGATGAGTAGTTCAGAGTAGTTGTTGGACCAGGGTGGGTGCCAGGTGGGTTGGCTAACGTCAGATATCGATGTGGGTGAAAGCATTTTCCCTAATGCATACATCAGTGAAATTTGTTTTTCTTAGTGCTGACAGTAAAGTAAAATTATGGGATGTGAGGAGAGCATCTGGATGTCTAACTACGCTTGATCAGCACAATGGAGAAAAGACCAAAGCATCTTCTGAGGCAGGTAAAACAGACCATAACTGGTAGTAATCCATTTGTAACTAGCTTTCTTATATTTCCTAAGTGTTGAATACTAGGGCCAGCAAGGGCAGTAATGGTAACCCAGCTGTTACCTACTGCATAACACATTCCATTGAATTTTTTCAGGTACATCTGTTACAGAGAGTGTGTCTGTGGTTGGGGATATTGTTTAGAGACATCTCCTTGACAACAGTGTTGTTTCTGTTCTAAATGATTTTTCCCTTAAAATGGGAAAATTTGCCATCTATTTTATGAGCAGAAGAATTCATTGCTGATGTAGATTAGGTTTCATAAAATCAACAATCACTTCGTACCTTATGAGCTTTTCCAGTAGTTAATTACCCTCTCTTAAAAGCAAGACAAAACAAACAAAACCCACAAAAAGAACATTCCTTTTCCTATTTAAATTAATCTTGATTCCAATGCAAGCCACTAGAATATTTTGTCTCAGATATGGTGCTGTAAAATCAATTATGTTACTTAATTATATCCTATAGGGTATATAACAGAGTTTAGATTTATGACAGTATAATTTAGCTTCCTGTAAAATTAAATAACTCTTTTTTTCAATACATTACACATTAATGGTGCCTAGTATCAATTCTTACTGGGTTACAATATCAACTTATTTGTATAGCTTCAGGTCACATTTCTATACCTAAAAAAAAAACTAAATTAAAGGGAAAGATTCAGTACTGTAGATTATAGTCCATAAATTTAACTCTGGATCAACTTTGGACCAAGGATACTTAATTTTGGAATGCCAAAAAATTACTTGAACAGTCTCTGCTCTGAGGTAAAAATACATAGTAAGTGGAATTAAATCACAAAGTAGAAACTGACTGTATATTGTGGTTCTGAATAAAAGGATTTTTGTAACATAATTCATAGTGATTAATATTGTTGGAAAACAGATAATGCTTTTTTATTCTTCTTAACCTAAGAGGTACATCTGAATTGTGTACTGCAGTATAGTGCAGACAGAGATACCTTATCTGTTTCTGAGTGAGTTAATTTGTGGGCACCATAGTTGTACTGTGGTAGAATGGAGCTGGATTTTAGCACTTTATCCTACTTAAGAATGTGCAGTTTCGCCAGGTGAAATCAATGGAATGCATTTCTATTAAGCTACAAGCAATATGTGCAATGAACTGTTGTATATACCATCTCTTTATTATTGTTTTTCTTTTAAATTAAGTGACCATGGAGATAGTCATGCTTTTATAAACCAAGAGTTAAATTATTAATTTACTTATACATTACCATTTAAACATTACTTTAAGTACCATACCTTTAAATGTCTATACAAAACAGAAATTCCTCTGTAGAAATCTGAACCAGCTCTTTTTCCTGACAGCAAATACGGCTCACAATGGGAGAGTTAATGGTTTATGCTATACAAGTGATGGGCTTCATCTGTTGACCATTGGTACGGATGATCGCATGAGACTCTGGAACAGCTCCACTGGAGAAAATACATTAGTAAGTTTTCAAGGATCTTCAGTTATAATTTTACTTACATTCAGTTTTAAAAGATCACTTATTTGTGCAACTGTCATTACCACTTTGGCTGTTTATTCATTTTCATAAGGGATGTAGCTGCTTAATCACATTGAAGACTTTTTGAGCACTTTGTTTTCCAGAGTTCTTTTCTTATTTTTGCTTATTAAAATTAAAAAAAAATATATCAAGAAGCTTGGATCTACTTGAAGATTGTTAACTTGAAGCTCATTATTTGTAAGCATAGCTGAAAATGCTTCAGACAACAATGAAAAACTTGATATACAGTGACTGTAGAATTTTTTTACAGTCGCCATTGTACTATTTACAGGACAGGTGTCCATATCAGAGTGTTTCACTAATTGACTGTCTGGCTTTCTTAAAACTCTCCTTTATGTTTTAGTGGAATCTCTCCTGGGGAGTCTTAGAACAGTGTTAAAATTTTCTATCCCTCTATATTTGCGTTGCAACCGAACAGGAAGAAAATCGCTTCTGCTGCTCCAGTGCTTTCTATGGCCTGTTTTAATATTCTGACCAGTAAATAAAATTGTCTCCTATATTTAAATTGAGAGAAGGACACAGCAGGTAGGTCAATTTCCATGGGATTTTAGCTGGTCATGATAAGATGGTCTGTCATTGCTATCAGGAAAATAAATTTTATCTCTGTCTTAGAAATCTTTTCATAGAATAACAGAATGGTTTGGCTTAGAACGGACCTTAAAGACCCCCCAGTTCCAACCCCCTGCCATGGGCAGGGACACCTCCCACCAGACCAGGTTGCCCAGAGCCCCATCCAGCCTGGCCTTGAGCACTTCCAGGGATGGGGCATCCACAGCTTCTCTGTATAACCTGTGCCAGTGCCTCACCATCCTCT
Organism: Anser brachyrhynchus; assembly: GCF_964034855.1. Classification (NCBI taxonomy): domain Eukaryota; kingdom Metazoa; phylum Chordata; class Aves; order Anseriformes; family Anatidae; genus Anser; species Anser brachyrhynchus. The sequence goes on along the minus strand of NC_137697.1, from coordinate 16,330,335 downwards.
GAGTAAAGAATTTCTTCTGAATATCTAATCTAAATCTTCCTTCTTTTAGTTTAAAGCCCTTGTCCAATTCCTATAGTCCTTCCAAAGAGTCCCTCCCCAGCTTTCTTGCAGAACCCCTTTAGGTACTGAAAAGCTGCTCTAAGGTCTCCCCAGAGTCTTCTCTTCTCCGGGCTGAACAACCCCACCTCCCTCAGCCTGTCTTCATAGGAGAGCCCCTCCAGCCCTCTCATTCATCCTTGTGGCCCTCCTCTGGGCTTGCTCCAATAGGTCCATGCCCTTCTTATATTAGGGTCCCTAGAGCTGAATGCAGTGCTTCAGGTGGGGTCTCATGAGAGCAGATCAGAGGGGGACAATCACCTCCCTCCGCCTGCTGACCATGCTCCTTTTGATGCAGACCAGGACAGGTGGCTTTCTGGGCTGCAGGCTCACATTGCCCACTCACAGTGAATTTTTCATCAACTGACACCCCCAAGTGCTCCTCAGGGCTGCTGTCAGCTAATTCTCTGCTCAGCCTGTATTTGTGCTTGTGATTGCCCCCAGCCAGGTGCGTGACCTTGTTGAACTTCATGAAGTTTGCACAGACCCACATCTTAAGACTGTCAGTTTCAATTCTGCTGCTTAGTTTCAGAACAGAGCAAAAAACATTCCCTGTAGGCATTTAAATGAAAGCACTTTTCTGTCCCCATGCTACCCATATTTGCCAGCTTGTTCTCAGTACTTTATATACAAACATCTTTCTGTCTTCAAATCACCATTACCAAAGTAGATAATACAGTTTGTTCACTCTACTATGACCATCTGGGTCACTGTTTCTTGTTTTTCTGTGCCTGTTAGTTCATTGACTTGTTTCATTGGCTGTTCTACTTTTTTTTTTCTTTTTTGGCATTGAGTAGCATGATCCTATCATGCTATCTAAGGTCCAGATTTATTTTGCTTAGTTTTCTTTATTCTCACACTCTACTAGAGGTATTCTTAAAATAATTTTAAGACACCAGCAGACAAATGCATGTGAAGGTAATAAGCGCTCATACCACAGTCCTTTTATTTCCCCTGCTAGCCAGTCCTTTTGAACTCTTTTTCTTTTTTTTTTTTTTTCCTTCTCCTTGCTAATACCACCTTCCCCCTTCTCTTTGGCTGGACATAGAAATATATAAAGAAGCCTGCACTAAAAGCAGGTGACTATATTGAATCTGCCACCACACTGGGTGAAAATGTATGCAAAAAATAACCTCTGTATGCCTCATTTTTTTTCTACACCTCTCCACCCAAATTCCTATATATGCTTCTGCCCAAATGTCCCAGTTTTTTATTCCTGATTATAGCAGGAATTTTTATCAACAAATAGAGGTTTTGGTGGATACCTAGCTTTTATGAAGAGAAAGAGAACCACACAACAGCAGATATGAAACATAAGTACTTCTCTGTAAGCTAGCTTTAAATACTTGATAACTATATGAAGTTTGGTTTGTACTCTTGGGGGGTTGAATATGCAAGTAGGATTAAGTGCAAGTGCTAGAAACAAATACAAATAAGTTTCAGCTGTCCTCCCAAATTTCTCAAATCCATAATGCAGGACATTTATGGACCCTTTTCCATAAAAGTTGGCTATTTCATTTTTTTTTGTATTGTTTTGTTTACAGTGGGAGGATTGTTTTTGTACCTGGGATGCTTAAGCTAGAAAATTCTGACTTTGAGACAGATCTGAAAGTGGCTGCTGTCACTTGATTGTTTCCATCCAGAGAGTCCACAGAACAGCTTGGGTTTGGAGGGACCTTAAAGATTACCTAGTTCCAATGCCCCTGCCATGGGCAAGGATGCCAACCACCAGATCAAGGCCTCGTCCAGCCTGGCCTTGAACACCTCCAGGGATGGGGCATACAGAACTTCTCTTCGCAACTTGTTCCAGTGCCGTGCTGCCCTCTGAGTGAAGAATTTCCTCCTAAAATCTCATGTAAGCCTCTCCTCTGTTAGTTTAAAACCATTCCCCTTGTCCTGTCATTATCTGCTCAAGCAAAAAGTCATTCTCCATCTCTCTTATAAGCCCCCTTTAAGTATTGGAAAGTTGCAATGAGGTCACCCCAGAGCTTCTTCTCTTCCCCAGGCTGAACAGCCCCAGCTCCCTCAGCCTGTCTCTGTAGGAGAGGTGCTCCAGCCCTCTGATCATCCTCATGGCCCTCCTCTGGACCCGCTCTAACAGGTCAGTGTCTTTCTAGTGCTGGGGGCCCCAGACCTGGACGCAGTACTCTAACTGGGGCCTCACAAAGGGAAGAGTAGAAGGGGACAATCCCCTCCCTCCATCTGCTGTTCACACCTATTTTGATGCAGCCCGGGACGCAGTTGGCCTTCTGGGCTGCAAGCACACACTGCTGGCTCATGTCGAGCTTTTCATCCACCAGAACCCCTAAGTCTTTCTCCGCAAGGCTGCTTTCAGTGAGTTCTTCTTCCAGGCTGTGCTCATGTCTGGGATTTCCACAACCCAGGTGCAGCACCTTGCACTTGGACTTGTTGAACCTCATTAGGCTCACATGGGCCCACTTTTCTAGCTTGTCCAGGTCCCTTTGGATGGCATCCCTTCCTTTTGTTGTATCAGCTGTATCACTCAGCTTGGTTGTCATCTGAAAACTTGCTGAGGGTGCACTCAATCGCACTGTCTATGTCACTTATAAAGATATTAAACAGTACCAGTCCCACAACAGATCCCTGAAGAGTCTCAGTGGAGAGAGCCAAGGACCAAGAGTCCTGAGTTACAATTTTTTGTTTTGGTTAGTTAGTTTTTTATTATTATTATTAGAATGCCAATTGATTTATGTTTTCAACTCTTCTATTGAAAATTTTAGTGTATTTTTATGTGGATAGTCTACAGAAATACAAATGACTGTAATATCAATTTAAACATTGAAAAAAGCACTTTAGTTCTAACATTTAGTTATGAACAACAAAGAGATATTGTACCTGCTATTCTTTTTCCTTTTTGTGAATTAAATACAGTAAAAATTGTGCAGCATTTTTTTTTTAGCTTCCTTCAATTAGTAAGTTAGAAGAAGAAACTAAGATGTGAATATTATAGGAAAAAATACTGAGAAATGTAACAATGAATACAGTTTAAGGTTTGATTTTTGGGTGGTCCTGTGTGAAGCCAGGAGCTGGGCCTGATGATCCTCGTGCGCCCTGTCCAACTCGGGATATTCTATGATTCAGTGTGTCTTCCCAGCACATCTTTCCGTGTGAGACTGATTAGCTGCTTGAGGAAATTGAAACAATTATAACCAAGGTAGCAAGTGCATTTCAGCTGTAATTTCATTATAACTAAGCTGATGAAATGCATCATTGCTGTTTCAAGGAATAAAACAGCATATATAAAACCACACTTCTCCCCTGTCGCACACTTTAACTGGCATGCCTTTGCACCATATAGCACCCATACAGCTATTGTGACCTTTTAGTGAGCTCCTTAGAAATAATTGATTATTAATCTGTAGTTTGAGCTGTTTGATTTGGTTCCTTATGAGGCTGGGCAAGTGCCAGCTCTGGTATGAGGTGACACTGCAGTTTTAATGCAAAGCATGTTTTTCCTCTATGTTGAAAGATTTTTATTTTTTTTTTATGATTGACCATTCTTAATATACTCTGCTGGAGTTAGTCTAACAGGAAGCATTTGGAGAAGTTTGCACAAGGAACAAGCTGCCAGTGCCACTGTAGGATGCTCACATCCCAGTCCATTAACTGCACTATTCTACAGAGTGGTGGCATGGAAGTAAAACAGGAACTGTGCTTGCAGAGTTGAGAAAGAAATACAGGAATTTTGGATCCCCTTGGGGAAGTGATACTGTAGCTTTCCTGTAGAAGACAACATTATGTTCTTCCCTCACTGCCCTAATGTATGTGGTTAGTGCCTTTATACTGTCTTTGGGGATATTAAGCCAATTAAAACAGTGCATGTAACCAATACATCGCGTGTTTTCGCTGATTGCAGTCATTCCACAGCTAAGTGACAACATAAAAACTTCAAAACTCTGATCAAAATAAAAAATAAACTGTGAGGATCGAAGACAGTGTACCCTATCAATTAATTTTAATTAAATACTAAATAGTTATTTTTACAGCAGAATTTCAAACTGTGGCACAGATACACTTATTTAGCTGGTATGTAATAACAGCACTGAAACTATAATTCTTTTTTAAGGTTATTTATTTCAAAGAAGAGACCATTTTGCATGGCAGTTTTTTCAATACTCGTGGTAACCAACAAACGTCATAAGCTGTTCAGACAAAAATACTCCTAGTTACATGAGTAGATGACAGAGAATAAACATTGTAACTGGAAAAAGTGAAATGTGGTTTGAACATTACAAGAGATAATGAACAGTTTTCCTTTACAGTTATAAACTCAGAGTATGGGGACTTCTTGACAAGATTTGTTGGTTTGTATTATAAACCAGTAATAGCACTTAGCGTCTTTTCTTTCCTTTTAAGATAAGACCCCTGTGATGAATCACTCAGTAAAACATTGGCATAAAACAAACTTAAAGACATGTTATTTGTTGCCACGGAAAAAGGTGTAAGTTCTAAAATGCAATGATTCTGCATCCCATCCTTACTAAGCAATCCACTGGGCACAAAAGAGAATCAAGATGCTGAAGAATGTGTTTAAAGAAGAAAATCTGCATCAAAAGTTTAAGCTGCTTCATATAATGCTTAACAACTCTTCGCAATGGTTTTCTGAAGTCCATCTATACCTCAGTGATAGATATGTCTACTTTTTCCTTCAAATTTGAATATTCCTCCATCAAAGGATACAGAAATTAATCCATGCATGTGAAATTTTTGAGCAATAAGACTAACTTGGGGCCTAATGGATTGTTTCTGCTAGTAAAAGAAGTTAATGTTGGAACTGTTCACCTCTTGTGTCCATCCTGTATCGCAAAATCGAATACAGAGCACTGATTCACAGAGAATAGGAATAATCAAATAGGAGGAGGCAGATTTTTGCTTCTTACTCTGCTCTAAGAACAAAAACAGTTTTTATGATCTTAATTCAGTTCTTGTTTTGGCAGCGTTCTTTCTTTTCCATTGCATCTCTACCAACAGGAGTGTTTAAACTATGTATATCCAAATTTTTTTTCTTCCTAACCTTTACTCCTCCCTTTTATTGTACATGCCTTTGCTATGAGCAGTGTTGTGACTTGGGAATTGTGGCTCTTACAGCTGACATGTTATGAAAAGGACTTTAATTGCTCTTTATAGGCACAGTAATATGCCTCTTAAAAGTGCTAGCATTAACAAGGCTTAACACAGTCAGTGTTTACAGACACTATCTTTACAAAATGAGCAATAGTATCCACAAGGGACATAATGTAATACCCATATCTCATGAAAATATTCTCTCAATATAAAAAAAACAACCTATCTGTATGCTAATAAAACTGTTTCTTAGTACACACTTTTATGATGAGAGAGATTTTTCTCTAGACTCCTTTTTACTGATTTTTTTCTTACGTAAGTGCTCTTAGCTATGAATGCACTTTATTTAACATTACAGCAACAAGTAGTCTTCCTCCTTGCCTGGCTCATCCTGACTGATCCTTGTATTTGCCTCAAATGTGTGAAGGCAATCAACATGGTACGGATCAAGAACCTGGCAAGGAAAGACATCCGTTTTAGAATATTTACCTGACAACCTTTACAAATGCGTTAGCTTATTGTTGAAAGATTTCACACTAAGGATATTTTTTTTTCACTAAAAGCCATGGAAATTAGATAGAGAGCTTTAAAATTAACCCAGGGAGCTTTATTAACAGTGCATATACAAATAGGTGTGCATTTTTGTCAAAGAGCAATGGTTGCAGGATGATATTATTTGAAAAGCAAAATTTTTATAATGCTATGTAGTACGGCGAATTTATATAATGTCTTAAAATATTGTTACTTCTATTAGAAAGACTATTTCTTTTAAATCATGAAATATTTTGTGAATTTCAGGCATTCATAGTTGATTTCCCCCTCTACACGAAAAAATATGTTTTATTTGTCAAAATTATAATAGTTTTGATTAAGTTTATTTAGGTGTAAGCTATACCGTTGTGATGGTTTCATGATGATGGCTAACTAAGCTCTGGCACACAGCTCTCTCACTCCCCTTGCTCACAGGAAGAGGGAGAAAACATGATGAAAAAAGGATCATGGCTTGAGATAAGGACAGGGAGATTACTCACCAATTATCGTCAGAGGCAAAACAGACTCTCATAGGGAGATTAACGCAATTTATTGCCTATCACTAGCAGACTAGAGCAGTGAGAAAATAAAAGCAAACTAAAAACACCCTCTCCCCATCCACCCTCTCCTACCTCCTCCCTCCAAGCAGTGCAGGGGAATGGGGGCTGTGGTCAGTCCCTGAGGCTTCGTCTCCGCTGCTCCTTCTCGGTCACTCTGTGCCCCTGCTCCACGCGGGGTCCCTCCCACGGGATGCCGTCCTTCCCGAAATGAGCCTGCAGGAGCTGCCCACAGGCAGCAGCTCCTCAAGACCTGCTCCCACACGGCTCCGTACCACGGGGTCCATCCCCCAGGAGCAAACTGCTCCAGCACGGGTCCCCCACGGGCGGCAGCTCCCCCCAGGCCCCCTGCTCCTGCGTGGGCTCCTCTCCACGGGCTGCAGCTCCGGCCCGGGGCCTGCTCCTGCGGGGGCTCTCCATGGGCCGCAGCCTCCTCCAGGCCACATCCACCTGCTCCACCGGGGGCTCCTCCACGGGCTGCAGCGTGGAGATCTGCTCCGTGTGGGACCCGTGGGCTGCAGGGGGACAGCCTGCTCCACCAGGGGCCTCTCCACAGGCCGCAGGGGAACTGCTGCTGCCTGCCTGGAGCACCTCCTGCCCTCCTGCTGCACTCACCTGGGGTCTGCAGGGCTGCTTCTCACTCCTCTCTCCCAGCTGCTGTAGCACAGCAGGTTTTTCTCTTTCTTCAATGTGCTCTCCCAGAGGCCCAACCAGCGCTGCTCCCTGGCTCAGCACTGGCCAGCAGTGGGTCCCTTTTGGAGCCGGCTGGAGCTGGCTCTGCTCTGACATGGGGCAGCTGCTGGGCTCTGCTCACGGAGGCCGCCCCTGCAGCCCCGCCTGCTACCAAAACCTTGCCACGTAAGCCCAATACAGTTTTTTCCTGTAAATATGCTTCTGTATTTTTTCATGAATTACTTTTGGTGTATTATAGAGGACCTACTTAGACTGATGTTTCTAACTAGAGTGTTTCCCAGTTTGGAAACAATGCTTCTAACCTTCAGGAGCTTTTCATCTGTATAAGACTTATCAAGAGCTTGAATGTATAGATGCTAATAAGCTATTCTTTTTAATACTACTTTCATTTTCAATGAATATTTAATACTACTTTGATTTTCAAACTACTTTTAATTTTCAAGGCACTTCATACAACTCATAAGCCAGGGTCTCAGAAATGTGACATTTGTTCCTAGCCCAGCTGTTCTTACAGTGAACAATACTGAATTTCTTGGTAGTGAACTCCCAAGTTTTAGCTGCTGATAGAAGACAGGCATTTTTTGTAGTTTGGTTTCGCATGGTTTGGATTGGAAGGGACCTTAAAGATTGTCTTATTCCAATATCTCTGCCATGGGCAGGGACATTTTTATATGGTCAGGGAATTTTTGTTTATCATTCTTAACTAATACATAATATTTTAACAAATTATTAAGCTCTTTACTTTTATCTTTGACGTCTTTTACTAATGCCATCCTTCTGCTTGCCCTTCAGTTGTTTTCATACTGCTTATTATCTTCTATCATTTCTTGCTAACTCATGAGGGAGAGATGCAGAATCTCTGTGTTGCAGATGCTTTTCCTCTGTTCTTTCTTCCTAGAGCAAAGGATGACTTACTGAGAAACTCTTGAGAGCTAGTTCTTGTGTTGACTAGACTGGCATTTCAGTTCTTTGCTATCCTATTCGTGCATACACTTCACAAATTTTGTTCTCTGCAGCATTGGGTGACTGATAAACAAAGGGTACTTACAGAGTGAGAAATTAATGGTAGGTCAGTTTTTCTTCAGTCTGTGGACAAAAGTCTTGCAGAAAACTGGTGTGATTTTAAATATCTTTCTGACATGAATGCACTCGATGAAAGCTAGGCTGAGACCACTAACTAACTTTACACTTCCTGCTGAAATTGTAAATAAAACCCTGTGGCTTGGCCTACACCCACTACCAACTAGAATAAACATTGTTACCTTCTTCTGTTTCTATTTGAAAACTAATATTTAGATGTGATGTATCAATGGTTTTTTTTTGTGCACTTGGCATATTGTAAGGAGAACTTGCTGTGAAAAGGTAATTGCTGTATCTTTAAAGCTCTAAATGTTAAATATCCAATTGTTGGAACCTAAGATAATATGTCTTATAACTGTATAGTGTTGTGTGTAATGAGTTCTTTTAATGGTTTCAGTATTTAAGAGAAAGCAATTATGTTGGATCATCTAGGAGTCTGTTTAAGGAGGTAATTCCTGAACCAGTTCTGATTTCAGTGGTAGTTTAGGTACTCAGTGTAGATCTGGCACATAACAACCTATGCAAATTTTATTTCCAAGTGTGAAATTGCTGTCTTTTAGGCATATCTTTCTTTCCCTTCCTTAAAGTTAATACTAAGGCGAGAGTGAACATTAATAATGTTCAATAACAATATTAATTAATTAATAATGTTCAAATAACAATAAAATTATTCTCTTGATACACATCAGTAATTGGGAATCTCAAGAGTTGAGTTAGCATTGTGAAGATTACTTAATGAATTTTATTGGGTATTAATGAAGAAATAAAATTGACCTTTTTATGTAAAGTTATCTCCTGTCATTTTAATTAATAGCTAACTACATAATCTTTTATTTTGCAGGTGAACTATGGTAAAGTCCGCAATGAAAGTAGAAAAGGACTCAAATTTGCCATCTCTTGTGGCTGCAATCCAGAGTTTGCCTTTGTGCCATGTGGTAGTACCATTGCTGTTTATACAGTTTTCTCAGGAGAACTGATAACTATGCTTAGAGGACATTATAATACTGTTGACTGCTGTGTATTTCAACCTAACTTTCAGGTAAGTAAAGTGTTGGAGACAACCTGGAATATTTATGCAGATTGACAAACCATATGCAGAAAAAGAAGCATTTTCAGGGAAGAACTTTAATCAAAAAACTTGACTAAACAGGGATTTCTGTGGCCTTTGTATTGACTGAAAAAAGGTTTGGTCAAGTTCCTGTGATGGCCCTTTGTATGTTGGGTTCCGTCCACTCTTCATTTCTTCTCACATAGGTAATTTTTCCATATACCTATAATAATTTTTGACAATATATTGCTATTAATACATCGTATATATTAAGACTTTTTCCTGTTTTCTGTAAGAGTGAAGAGGAGGTATTTGTCTTTCCCTGAAATACCTAAGAATATTCACAGTAAGAAAGAATGTGTTGTTCATTGAGGTGAAATGCATTAGTATTACTTGCAGTACTGAGAAACCTCTCAAGTATTTGGCTAATATAATCTTGTTCAGATGTCTGTAGTTATACCCATCACTGGATCTACGAGTAGTTTGAATAAAGTCATTGAGAACCTGATAAGCTTCGTAAATTAATCTGAAAATGTTTCATCTAGTAAATAGCGCAGCATTACAGGGATTTGTGGCCCTGCCAAACTTTTTTATTTTCTTTCACACTTTTCCTTTCCTCCTGTGGTATATTTTTCTCTCATTGTTAAAGACTTAATAATAACAAAGACCAATTTGTCGTGTGATATTTTACAACAGATTGTTCTTATGGCTTATGGTGGTGTGGCAAGAGCAGAGTAAAGGTTAGCATGGATTTTAAGTCCATTGTATACTTGCCTTTAGGTGCTGAGGATTGCGCCTAATGTTCCAGCTCCTCCTTTCTAGTCTTTCAGTTCTAAAATATCAGGCAGAAATATTTTAGTCAAGAAAGGGTGGTATCTTTTATGGTGGTATCTTTTATGGTGGTATCTATGGTATGGTGGTATCTTTTTGTGACCTCTTATAAAACACATCAGAATTTAATATGGTAGCTCTCATTTTGAGTCCTGTAACTTTGATTTAAACACAGTTTCCCTGCCGCTGAGAAGGATGTCACAGAAAGTTTTAAACAACTTACATAGATGAGTCAATAGAGCCAGGGCTTTACTAGACCTGGTAAAATATTCTGGAATGTCAGGTAGTGGATCCACTGAAAGGTGGAATATTCATGTAATATCTAAGATACATCTTTTCTAGATTTAGTTTCTGTTTATTAGTTCTTTTTGATATTTCTTGGCTAGAGTAAAAAGCCCTTTGTCTTTTTAAGAATAGTTTCCAAATGAAAGTGGTGGTGTGCTTATATGAAGTCATTGTCGGTATTCTTTTTGATAAGCTAAAGAGATGAGACTTCTTAAATCCCAATGTAAATCATGTTTTCCAGTCTGGAAATGCATCTTTCTGTGTTGTGCTTCCCTTTTAAGATCCTTAGAAAACAATCACTCGTGATTTGTGTGCTTTTGTGCATCCACCCATGAGCCGCAGTGGGTGGATGCTCGGTCACTATAGCTGTAGGTTTATGTTGATAGAAACTTCATTTGTTTATCCACTGAGATCCCTGATTCTCTTTTAGACTCATGCTTTACCACAGTACAGTTCGGCGTTCTTGAACTGTAGCTGGATTTTCTTTTTCTTTAAATGTCCTTGCTTTTGTTAGTATTAAATTGTTTCTCTGATGGAATCACATTATTATAGTCTTTGTGTCAACACTAAAGGTAGTGGCAGTGGTATTTCATCTGTTTATGTTCACACTTGTGCTTCCAAATAGCTCATTCTGTCTTGAGACAATTACATTGATCAGTCTTCGTATAATTCACCTAGAAATTATGATTTCCTAGTTACATCTCCTTTTTTTGAGAATGCAGCCGCATTTGTAAAATGTATAGTTACTTATTCTATTTTACTCTTGCAAGCAATATTAAATCAGTATGTTAGAGTTACTCACAACTGTGCATTTCTATTTTCAGTTGAACTAATTGTTAATAAAATCAATTTTGCTTGATAAAACCTAATAATTTGCAAAATGTTTTGCCTTGTTTTATTTATATTCCTAATACCTTCACTCTGCATTAACCGGTTCCTTTATTCATCTTTCCACTGTCTTGTTTAGGATTAAAGAAATGTCTATTTGTTCTTTAATATCTGTATTATTCCACTTACTTTTGTTTAGTTTTTCTGAATGGCGTATTAGCTCACTTTCCGCTTTGTCATATTTCACTGCTTATTAAGATATAATCAGGCCAGAAGTTTTCTGAGACAACTCTTCTAAGTCTCTTTGCAAGTTACTCACCTACTGGTGACATTTTCTCACAACTTTCTTACTTTTTAGCACATCCAAAACTGGTAAACTCTGTTCATACAAAGCAAGGTCTACATCTGTTCTGTATAGTTTTTACCATTTCCACCTAATAGTTGGTCTCTGTCTTTGTTAGTTTTTTTTTTTGTATTAGTATTATTTTAAACTTTTTTTCTTTCTTCAACCCTCCCAAATTGCTTTTCCTACCCACCCCCAAATCTGGTCAGTAGTTTTTCCTTACTATGTTCAGAGCTTCTGGCTGATACTGATTGCAGCCAGTCCTTTACTTTCTTTCTGTTTATTTAGCTGTATTTTAATCACTATCATCGTTTCAACTCATAACTGGCCTAGTCTCTAAAGACACTTCAACATTGCACCGATTTTGTATTTGAGGTGAGAAGTTTCTTTTGTTTGATCAGAACCATGTAATCAAATATGATCCCAGATATCCAAGCAGCTAGCTATTTGCAATCCAATGATATTACTCTTTGTCTGTTCTTATTAGGTCCAAATTAATTAGTAGGTTTGTGTGGAAAATCCTTTGTGTTTGAGATACTGTGTGGAGCTATCTCCACAGGGTGGTATGAGATTTAGTTAATGTGTGTATATATCCCTTATGAGATCCTGGGAATAGAGCCATAAAATCCACTATATTATTGTTGGCCTATTTTTTTCTTACGTAAATCTCTCTGTGAAGTTAATAAGATGTTAGTCTGCTTGAGTAATAAGAACTGCAGAATTTGGCCCATTAATAAGAGCCATTAATCTAATCAGAGGTAGGTAATTTCAAGGGTGGTGTGGAAGAGGAAATCCTCATTGTGAAATCTTTTAGATGATGTTTACTGTTCGATTGAATATGCTGGATACCATTGTGCGACGTTAACTGCTTAAAATAATTTAAGTAAACAAACAAGACCTACGTTTCCCTCTCAGAAAAAGAAGCGAAATAAAGCTCCACACACAAATAACATGTCATAAAATATTAGCTGTGCCTCAGGAACCAGTGTTGTTCTAAATTATAGTTACTTTTATTGTTCAGGAAATGCCAATGACATCTGCAAAGGTATTTGGCAAATACAGTGTAGGACAACACATAAAGATAACTAAAAGTTAGATTCGGTCTTATTGCAACCTTTCCTCAGAGTTTTAAAGCATCATATGGAAATATTATACTATACTGTACTGTAAACATGAAATGAGCTTTATCCGCTGGCTCTTCTTTTGACTGACTTTGTGTGAGTCACCATTTCACGTTGTAATAATTAATTGTAAATACTAGTCAGTGCAGTGTGTATTAACTGAAGATCTTGCAATCCCAGGATCAGAAAATGAGACAAGTATTAATAAAGATTAAGTGGAAGTATGCTGATGTCCCCATTATATTGCTTACAAAGAGGAATTTGGGGGGGGGGGAGGGGGGAGGAGTTCCTTGTTTTAAAGTTCAAGTGATATTCTGCATCCTGCCAAAAGATAGTATGATTGAGTAGAGTACTGCTGACAGGATGAAGTGAGATTTGACCGGTACCTTGGTGTAACTTTGACCTGTAGTCTTCTATTAAGCAAGATAAGTAGGTTGTTTCTCTGTCATAAAACTATAAACTCTAAACTTCTATGTGTTTTATGTGTTCATTCATGGGAGTGGTTTTACAGAAGTGAGTATGTTAGCTCACTTGAATAAAACTACCCACTAATACCCAAGACTAAATGGGTATTTTGAGGAATTAGGCATTAAGTTCCAACACCGTCAGTGTAATTCAGGCAGTTCTAGAATTAGATATACAGAATACAGGAGACATTCTTCAAAGATGGAACTGAAATAATTTATTGAATTTATGTTGAATCAACATATAATAATTATGCACGCATGCACAGAGTTATTATCTTGGGTTCAGAAGCCAGCACGTTTAAAACAAAGCTTTTTTACTGTCAGCTTTAATACAGAAAAATTATTTTGTGTATCTCTCTTGGGCAGTTTAAACACATGACAATACTTAAGTGTTGTCAGACATTTTATATAATAAGCAGGAGTATGACTAAAGATTGAAGGCGTAAGAGAATAACTTTGTGCTTGTTCATTTGGAAAATATAAGTATTGTTAGTGCAAAATGTAATGCAAAGATGGTGCAGTATTTCTCATTAGCAAAACATTCTCAGTTTAAAATGACAGAGAAGTCCATATTCGAACGAACTACATAGATAAAGCTATATTTGACTGTTAGCTGTTCAGTGCAGAGACTGTTTGCTTCCATGTGTTTGCAGGGTGCCTTGCACAATGGGATCTCAGTCCTTTGTCATTACCATAATAAATAGGGTTATTTATATTAAAAATAATAAATCGGTCTTTCTGATCTCTGCCTTCCCAGCAGGACACAGGTTTCATATTGTTCTTTATTTGTTCTTTTCCTTCCCTAGGCATACTGAAACTATGTTTACTTAATACTTCTTTGCTCCATACTTATGCACTCTTCTGGCATGTATCTTTTTAGATGATTTTGAGTTGATTCATACTTTTTAGTTACATTAAAAAATCGTTTCCTTTTCCTTTTCCCTTTTTTTTTTCCCCTTTTCTTACTTCCCCATTGACAATAAATCATCCTTTAAGCTTACTAACTTTTAAAATAGATTTCTCTTCAGGACCTATGAAAGAGGGAAGAAGAAAAGTGCATTTAAGCAATAAAGTTCATTTAAATAAGAACTGTAGTGTTTTGGTGAGCGGTCTGGGGGAAATATCAAAACTTATTCTTTTTGTTTAGCATATTTTTAAAGCATATTGTTTACCAGGATTATATTACAAACTCAAGATGATATATTTGTCTTTATTTCTAAATAAATGTCATACACTTTTTTTTCTCAACATTGTTCAGTATCCAGTATATTTGCATAAGAGTCATTTTTGCTTGCTTTCTTAAAGGAACTTTATAGTGGTGGCAAAGATTGCAATATCCTCGCATGGATACCAGCTCTTCGAGAGCCAGTTCCTGATGATGTTTCTGACAAGGTAATTATAATTAATATTTTGTCAGTTTAAACTATGTTTTTTATGACTGTTATACTTGGGGGAAAAAGTAATTACATAGGAAGTAGGTGTTTGTAGCAATTGCTGATTTAGAGGAGAATCACGTACTGCTTCAGTGCAGCCTTCTGGTTGTTGTGGGGTTTTGAGAGGGCTTTTTCATTGGTAGTCTCATATAACCTTCTGCAGATATCTAGCTTCTTGTTTAATTAAAAGTAGTACTTGTCATTTGACTATAAGTCTTTCAACTTTCACTTTAAGTTCATTAATTTCCATGTAGTTTACACTATTTTGGAATTGGAAAGGTACCAAAGATTGTATTTCAATTTGTTTAGAAATACACAGTTTACTAAACAATAAGATTAGGGATGCTATACTTCATACCCAAATATTTTTGGTGCAGAAGTATGAAGAAGATTCTAGTAAGCTAACTGTAGCAGCTGATGCAAGACATTCAGGCTGTTATCAGGAAGATCATTATAGCAGTGTTTTCCAAGACTGTATGTTTTTCCTCTTATATTAGATCCGGGCCATAAGAATTTGAATGAACAGTTTGAGGGGAGGGGAAGAAATTTCTAGATATCAAGCAACTGAAACCATTCACAAAATCAGAGCATGACAAACTGTATTTGTGTTAATAAATCAAGAGATAGTAATGTTTTGGCTCATAGCATACAAGAAAATCCACTTTTTTAAATTTCTGAAATATTTCATTTTGGGGGGGAAATGATAGGAATTGTAACAGTTATGTAACATTTCTTTGCTTTGAAACACAACATATTTCAAAACTATCCCATGTTTAAGCAAATTTTAAAAAGTAGCTTCAGAAGTTGGACAAAGGCAAAATGTGTTCAACTGACCTGAAATAAACATTTTTGCTTTAGCTGAGAATTTTCCTATTGGCAAATTTATTGTTGTTGTGGTTTTTTTTTTAACACAAAAAACAAAATAAACACAAAATACATTGCATGCCTAGCTCTGATTATAACTGCCACTTTAAGTATGACATTATGGAGCTGTCAAATGTGCCATTGTTTCGAAAACAATTAAGCTGCAGTTGTTATTTGCAAATTTTGTAAATTAGCACTGCCTCTGAAAGAAGCAGTTCTGCCCTCCACCAGCTACTAGTTCCTGCTACCTCTCATGAACAGACATTTGAGTGCCTGTATGGGCAGAATATGAACCCAGGACAGAAGTAAACAAGAAAAACAGTTTTACCCAGTGTCCGAACTATGATTTAGTGCAGTGTGTGATTACATGAACCACTGAGTGGACGCAAAGGAAGCTGAGGTGAGAACTAGCTGCTAGGTGGAGAATGGATTGAGAGCAGCCGTGAGGAGAAGGACCCGGGTGTGTTGGTGGATGAGAAGCTCAACATGAGGTGGCAACGTGTGCTTGCAGCCCAGTAAGCCAAAAATATCCTGAGATGCATCAAAAGAAGCATGACCAGCAGGGCGAGGAAGGTGATTGTCTCCCTCTGCTCTGCCCTCATGAGACTCTGCCTGGAGTCCTGCATTCAGCTCTGGGGCCCCCAGCACAAGAAGGACATGGAGCTGTTAGAACTAGTCCAGAGGAGGGCTGGAGCTTCTCCTACAAAGACAGGCTCAGGGAGTTGGGGTTGTTCAGTCTTGAGAGAAGACTCTGGAGAGACCTTATAGCAGCCTTCCAGTACCTAAAGGGGGCCTGCGGGAAAGCTGGGGAGGGACTCTTTGTCAGGGAGTGGAGTGATAGGACAAGCGGGAGTGGTTTTAAACTAAAAGAGAGTAGGGTTAGATTAGATATAAGGAAGAAATTCTTTACTGGTGGTGAGGCACTGGCACAGGTTGTCTGTAGAAGCTGTGGATGCCCCATCCCTGGAGGTGCTCAAGGCCAGGCTGGATGGGGCTTTGGGCAACCTGGTCTGGTGGGAGGTGTCCCTGCCCATGGTGGGTTGGAACTGGGTGGTCTTTAAGGTCCCTTCCAACCCAAACCATTCTGTGTGCTTATAAGTGGACAGAGGCCAGGACTACCTCTTGAGACACTAGTGCCAACCTATACGAGGCTAGTGAAATCATGATTCAGAAACCAGTGACACAAAACAAACAGTAATATCTATCTGTCATATCTATCTATGTAAAGCTTTCAGCCAGTGCTTCAGATATTTTTGTTGAAAATGGAATTAAATATTGTTTCTTCTCATAATTTATCTTGACTCAAAACAGCAAAATGGCCAAAGAAGTTGTTAAAAAAATACAATAGCCATAAGGCAAACAATAGTTTGTCTACAGATAGTAATTTAAGAAATGCCTTTAGCATTGACCTTATTTGATTTTATTATTTTTAATTAAGCAAACCACTGAGAGAATTTTTATTTTCTTTAGTGTCTGCCTCAGCAGCGTTTAAATCCAGCGTATGAAGATGCATGGAGCAGCACTGATGATGAAGGCTGAATTTCAATTAGGTGGTGATACAAAATTGACATTCAAGCACTGCATTCAAGGACTTTATCTACAGAAGTGGATGTTGTCAGATTTATTGTGACCGGATTCCATGTACTGTTCTGTTAAAGCAAGGTCTTTCAGAAATAAGTTTCCACTTTTCTCTTTGTTTTTTGTTTGTTTGTTTTTTTATTCACTGTGTTGTGGTTTAACCCGGCTGGCAGCTAAACACCACACAACCGTTCGCTCACCCTCCCCCCTCCCTCTCTGGGATGGGGGAGAGAAATGGGAAAGTGAAGCCGGTGAGTTGAGATAAAGACAGTTTATTAAGACAGGAATATAATAATAACAATAATAATAATAATAGTGATAACGATAATAGTATTAACAATAATAATGTGTAAGAAAACAAGTGATGCACAATGGAATTGCTCACCACCCGCTGACCGATGCCCAGCCTATCCCCGAGCAGTCGGCCCCCCACCCCGGCCAGCCACCCCTATATGTTGTTTAGCATGACGCCATATGGTATGGAATACCCCTTTGGCCAGTTTGGGTCAGCTGTCCTGGGTCTGTCCCCTCCCAGCTCCTGCTGCACCCCCAGCCTGCTCGCTGGCAGGACAGAGCGAGAAGCCGAAAAGTCCTTGGCCTGGTGTAAGCACTGCTCTGCAACAATTAAAACATCAGCATGTTATCAGCGCTCTTCTCACCCTAATCCAAAACATAGCACCCTACCAGCTACTATGAGGGAAAATTAACTCTGTCCTAACTGGAACCAGGACACACTGTTACTGTCACATCTAAAGCATTGCTTTTTCAGATTTACTGATATTTATACTTAGCCTTTTGTATTTGTGTATTTTGTTCAGTGTTGAACAACTGATAAAGAAAAAAATAAAAAGCCCTTGGGACCAGTTAATATTGCATTGTTTCTGGTATCACTAATACATAGCTAGATAATCCCTTCATTTCGGAGAGAGATGATACAAAGCATTTTGCCTTGAGGAGGACTAGCTCAGGGTTACTTTAAGTTTATTTTTGCAATGTCTAGATGGAGTGGAGTGGGTCCATTTTCAAGTGCTTATGTGCTGCGGGAGCAAACAGGATTTTGTTGTGTTCTTTTGCATTTTATTAATTTTGCTTCAGTTATATTCAGCTATATTCAGTTCAGAAACAGAGGTATGGCTGGGATTGTCCAAGTATTTGTATGGTGATCCCATCAACTAGTATCTTAATCTGTCCCATAACGTTAAGAAAAGAGATTAGTTTTATTAAGGTTTTTATCGCTCCTGTTAAAAGGTTTTCAAGATCAGGCTTCTATGTATGCCTCACTCACATCACTTGCCAGTATGAAGAATTCCCAAACAGAAACAGGCTTGAGGTATACAATAAGGCGAAGAATGGTCAAGTCAGACATATCAAATGTACTCCTTCAAAACTGTTTTCATCTGAATTTGTGGTCCAAATACCTTCTCTGCTTCGAAAAGGAGGAGTTTTTTGGATTCATTGTCTGATCTCAGTCACTAGTGTGTGCCTCAGACATAGTCTAATCACCAATCAGAGACCCAAGCTGGAGAGTCCCATCAGGTTTCAATACAGTTCTTCCAGGAAAAAATCCCTTTCAAAACAGATGTGATGCTAGGAGCAAAAGTTCAGGCAGAAGGAAAAAAATACTGTATAAATAAATGAAAGAAAATAAATTAATCCTTGTATAATGTGTATTGTTAGGCCGATTATTATGCATTCTGGAATTAATTCACTGTGCTTTTGTATTTTAATATCTATACAAGATAGAGACTGTTTCTATGTCAGTCTAGAAGTGGAATAATACAAAGTGAGGAGTGGGCATATCAAGGGAATGTTATGATTAAACAAGTTTCATACATAGTGCAAATGTGCTGAGGCAGACCTAAAATTTAATTTGACCTATTAGATTGATAGCTGGTAGGTGAAAGACTTCCAGAACTTTCAAAGGAAGTTACTTTAAGGACCAACCTATCATTTTACAAGACTAGAGAAGAGAATTTTCTACTTTTTTTAATTATAGTTTTCATTACCAATGTTGTCTGTTCCATCTAAAAGTGGAAAACTTGGGGTACAAATTTGAAGCAAGATTACACATTTTCATTTTATTTTTTAAAAATATTATTAAGGGTGACTTTTTTTTTTGCATGTGATAATTGTTCATATCAATTTTGTATATTTCAACTGCAATGCATGCATTTGGTATTTGATTTTCTAAAATGTTCCTCAGTAAGTCATAGCAAATCTCCTTATCAAAGAATAAATTAATTATTTTTTCAATCAGTTTTCAGTTGTCTGTAACAAGACCATAAATGGTGTTGATGTAAGAAAAAAGGTTCACACGCACGCACACCAGAAAAAAAGCAAGAATACAGGTCTGTGGTGGCCTTGGAATGGTGTATAAAATGGGAGAGGTAAAGAAATCTAGATTTATTTAAAAGGTGTGAAATTATAAAAGTAAAAGCCATAAATTAGTGTTGTATTATTTCTGTTGTTTTTTTGAATGGCCTTTCTGTCTTAAGTTCCGTTTCTCTTGCTTTGAACACAGTCATTGAAGTTGGAAGGATCCGCTGAAGATCATCTAGTGCAAGCTCCCTGCCTGAAACACAGTAACCTAGAGCAGATCATTCTGGGCTGTGTCCAGTTGGGTTTTGATCATCTCCACAACTTCTGAACATGTTCCAGGGTTTGAGCACCCTCAGTAGAAGTTTCTTCTTAGGTTTAAATCACATTTTCTGTATTTCAGTTTGCACCCAGTGCCTCTTGCCTCATTGTTAGATATCACTGAGAGGAGTATGACTTCCTCTTCTCTATGCTGCCTTTTTTCCACTCCATCAGGTATCTCTAGATGTTGATACGGTCCCCCTGAGCCTTCTCTCCAAGCTAAATAGTCCCAGCTCTTTCAGCCCCTCCTCATATGAAGGATCACCCCACTCAGCCTGGTGACAGCACTCTTCTTAATGCAACCCAAGATGCTGATGGCCTTCTTTGCAGCAAGGGTGCATCGCTGGTTTATGGTGTCCAGCAAAACTCCCAGGTCCTTTTCAAAAAAGTTGCTAGCAGGTTGATCCGTGGCTTGTTCTGGCTCATGGGCTTTTTCTTCCCCGGGAGCCACATTTGGCATTTTTCTTTATTGAACATCATGAGATTGCTGTTTGCCTGTTTCTCCCATGTGTTGGGGTCCCTCTGAATGGCAGCAGCAGCACAACCATCTGGTGTGCCAAGCACTCCTCCCAGTCATATGTCATCTGCAAACTTGTTGGAGGCGCATCCTGTTTTATCATCCAGGTCATTAGTGAAGTTGTTAAGCAGTATTGGCTCCAGTATACACCTGTGGCGTGTTCCACTACTGACTGGCCTCCAACTGGGTTTTAGGCCACTAATTGCAAGCCTCTGCGCCTGGCACTTCACCCACTTGTCGCTCTGTCTCACTGTCCACTTACCTAGTTTGTGCTTTTTTCAGCTTATGTATGTGCTTATGTGCTTTGGGAGACGGTATCAAAAGCCTTACTGAAGTCAGGGTAGGCATCACCCACTGTTCTCCCCTCACCTGCCAAGCTAGATACCTCCTTGGAGAAGGCCAGAAGGCTGATCAGTCACGATTTCCCCAGCGTATACCCATACTGACTGCTCCCAGTCACCTTCTTTTGCTTCTTTTGCTTTCACGTGTCTGGAAATGGTTTCCAGGGTTACTTGTATTACCTTCACAGGGAAGGAGGTGAGGTTGACTGGCCTGTGTCCTCCTCCTTGACCTTCTTGAGGACATAATTGCATTTACAGTTCTCAGAAACCCTTCCTGCTTGCCATGACCTTTCCAAGATAACTGGGAGCAGCTTTGCAACGACATCAGCTGTGGGTGCATCCAGACAAGCACAACAAACTTGGGTATATCCAGTCTGTGCAGCTGTTCCCTAACTGATTCTTCTTCACCAAGGGTGACTCTTTCTTGTTGCAGACTTTAGGTTCATCTCAGGGACTTGGAATTGCTAAAGGCCAGTTTCACGAGTAAGTATTGTGGCAAAGAAGCACTGAGTACCTCAGTCTTTTCCATGTCCTTTGTCTCCAGTTACCTTGCCCACCTTTTCAGTGGGCCCACACGTTCCCTAGTAGTTTTTCTTTTGCTGCTGATATACCCATAGAAGGCTTTCTTTTTGCATTCACATTCATCACCAGATTTAAATCCAGATGGTTTTTGGCTTTCCTAACCCCGTCGGACATATACATATATGTATATTTTAATATTCCTCCCTGCTTCCACCTCTTGTATACTTCCTATTTGAATCTTGACTTTTGTCAGGAGCTCCTTTTTCATCCTCACAGATATCTTTCCACCTCTGCTTGATTTCCTGTGAGTAGGGATGGATCATGCTTTAACTTAGAGAAGGTGAAAATCAACCTGCTCTCCTGGACCCATCTTCTTTCCAGGGCCAAGTCACATGGGATTCTTCCAAACAGAACCCTGAGTATCTCAAAATGTGGGAAAAAAAAAAAAAGGTGATTTTCCCACTATGTTTAGCATTGATGTGGCCTCACCTTGAATATTGTGTGCAGTTCAGCAGTCCACAATGCAAAAAGGATGTTATGGTATTTAGAAGCATCCAGAGGAAGGCAGCGGAGCTGGTAACAGGGCTGGAAGGCCTGTCCTGTGAGGAGAGGCTGGGGACACGGGGGTTGTCCAGTCTGGAGAAGAGGAGGCCAAGAGGCAGCCTGACTGGAAGAAGGGGAAACAGAGGGAGAGGTGCTGGTCTCTGCTCCCTGGTCACCAATGACGGGACACGAGGGAACGGCACAAAGCAGCACCAGGGGAGGTTCAGACTGGACATTAGGAAAATTCCTTTACCCTGAGGGTGGTCAAACGCTGGAACAGGTTTCACAGGGAGGTGGTTGATGCCCCAGGCCTGTCAATGATCAAGAGGCATTTGGACAATGCCCTCAGTAACATGATTTACCTTTTGGTTAGCCCTGAAGTGGCTGAGCAGTTGGATCAGTTGGTCTGTGAAGGTCCCTTCCAACTGAACTGTTCTGCTCTGTTCTATTCTTCTATGCCTTTACAGGTCTCGTTTTCATGCTGTTGCAGTATAACTTTTTGCATCACACCAGTTTTGCATAAGCTTTGCCATGAATACAACGTGGGATTCAGCTCAGGAAGAGGTGGGCTGGGGATTATCTGCCCAAGTATTTATTTCTTCAGGTACCTGTTGGGTTAGTGTTTGACGCTGTCCCAGACAGCTAAAAATAGGAATTAGTTGCCTGGGGGGGTTATTGCTCCTATTAACACCTATTATCTCTTACACAGGCATCTTCCCATAGTCTCTTCTGCTATCAGTTGATGATATTCTCCTCCCTCCTGATGGAAGGAGAGATGTTTCTGGTGAGGGAAGTTAGAAACAGCTCTGTCTCATCTGGGCAAGAATCCAGGACCATTCTACAATCAAGCAGCTGCAAACCTTCAGTATAATGGCAGTAGCTCATAGGTGATGTTCAGTTTCCAAGTTTTGAAACCTTTTGGTATTGTGCATCATCTCAGACATCAGTTTCTGTGAAAATTCGTCTAGAATTCCTGTGATTTTTTTCTAGATGTAGTAAAATTATTTATGTTTTCCAGACCTTTTTAATGTGCTAATTAGATCTGAATTTTCCCCTTCTTTTATGACTATTTTGTTTCTATGCTTACAGCAAATATTTTTATAGTATTTGAGCTCTTTCAGAGCCAGAAACACATGAAGTAAGGTAATATAGGCTTAATTGCACTTCTTGTGTCAGTCAAAAAAAAAAAAAAAACTTTTGAAAATCTATTCGGGTGTCAGAAGAAGTACTGTATTCATGTTGAAATAAAGTCACTGTTGTGGTTTAACCCGGCTGGCAGCTAAACACCACACAGCCATTCGCTCACCCTCCCCCCTCCCTCTCTGGGATGGAGGAGAGAAACGGGAAAGTGAAGCCGGTGAGTTGAGATAAAGACAGTTTATTAAGATGGGAAAATAATAATAACAATAATAATAATAGTAATAATGATAATAGTATTATTAATAATAATGTGTACGAAGCAAGTGATGCACAATGCAATTGCTCACCACCCGCTGACCGATGCCCAGCCTATCCCCGAGCAGCCGGCCCCCCACCCCGGCCAGCCACCCCTATATATTGTTTAGCATGACGCCAGATGGTATGGAATACCCCTTTGGCCAGTTTGGGTCAGCTGTCCTGGGTCTGTCCCCTCCCAGCTCCTGCTGCACCCCCAGCCTGCTCGCTGGCAGGACAGAGCGAGAAGCCGAAAAGTCCTTGGCCTGGTGTAAGCACTGCTCTGCAACAATTAAAACATCAGCATGTTATCAGCGCTCTTCTCGTCCTAATCCAAAACATAGCACCCTACCAGCTACTAGGAGGAAAATTAACTCTGTCCTAACTGGAACCAGGACAGTCATTTACTAAGAGACAACTAGCTGATAACTGGATTTTAAGTTCATGTTAAAAAGAGTAAGAAAGTTTAGATTTGGAAAAGGGCTTTTGCCCCTTTCCCTATACCTGATATACTTGCTCTTATACTTGCTCTTATATTATGCTCGTGAGACTGAAAATGCAAGTATTCGTTTGCCACTTTTTTTGGCATTGTTTGGTTTTGTAGTCAGGCCAGGCTTCTCACTGCACAAGACATCTTTTTTAATCAATAACGAGTTCCTCATATACTCAGCTTAAATTCTGGGCTGTATGACACCCATCATTGCAAAGCTGAAAATTTCTTGGATTTAGGAATATCAACAGAATTAACTTTTTCCCTGATGTTTACCTTTGTGTTACAGCTTTTATCCTACCTTGTATGTATATGTGTATATACATATATGATATATATATATATGGAAGGCATATATAGGGTGTGTATATATATAATAGAAATGATACTGTTTTGGCACCATTAGAGGAAAGTTCTTACTTTTCTTCTTACCAAATTTTTAGTACAGGCAAAAGTCTAGTGCATACAGTTGAGAATTGTAAGCTCTTCACTGAATATTGGTCAAGGACCTGTCATGGTGGACATGTAGCCTTAGTATTAGCTTAGTACAATTAAAGTTTGAGATATATGGTTAACTATTAGTTAAGCCATGGGAAATGTCCCGCTACTTACTGTTGACATACAACACATAGGGATTAGCGTGGTTAAGGCAGTCCACAAAGAGAGAGTCTGAATACTTGCCATGTGCATAGCCACTGAGATGTGTGCTGAGGTTTTGACACCTAAGAGACGTTCTTGAAGGCAAGACTGGTTTCAGTAGAGAGCAGTTACCTGCTTGTAACATCCAACTAAAGGAAAATATGTAAAACATGTAATTGAAGTCCTTTTTTGTAGTTAAAGATGAGCTACAAAATGGACATGCCTTCTTCCTCCTCTCCTTGTTTTTGTTTTCTTTTAGTCTATTTTATGAAAACAATGGGAATGGAGGATAAAAAGGCATGACTGAGTGGCCAGGAATTCAGGCAGGTGCATAACTGCTGCCCACAGTTTCATCCCTCCTAATCATATCCGTGCTCTGTGTGGTCAGCCTTACCCACCAGCCCACACGTCCTGCCGGGATGACAGCTAACCAATGTCATTCACTATGTTGGCTGCCTGCAACCACCCCACTCCTGCCAAATTCCACCAGGCCCAAGAGACTGGGGAAAAAAAAAAAAAAAAAAAAAAAAAAAAGGAACTACTGAAGAAGAGCTTTCTACTTACATATGAAACTTTTTTTTTTTTTCCTTCAATTGCATGGGCATTAAGAGAGTATTTTTGGTTATGCATTTCAGTTTTGTGCTAAGAAGGAGACTTTCAGTCAAGGAGGTCTGCACAGAATCACAGAAGGGCTGAGGTAGGCAGGGACCTCTGGGCCCATGTGGCCCAACCCCTGCTCAAGCAGGCTGCCCAGGACTGTGCCCAGGTGGCTTTTGAAGATCTCCAAGAAAGACACTCCACAAACTCTCTGGGCAGCCTGTGCCAGGGCTCTGTCACCTGCACAGCACAGAGGTGCTTCCTGGTGTTCAGAGGGAACCTCCTGTGCTCCAGTTTGTGCTCACTGCTTCTTGTTCTGGCACTGAGAAGAGACTGGCTCTGTCCTCTTTGCACCCCCCTTCAGATACTTATAGACATTGCTGAGATCTCCCTGATCTCCTCGTCTCCAGGCTGTGTCCCAGCTCTCTCAGCCTCTCCTCACAGGAGAGGTGCTACTGTCCCAGAACACTTTGAAGATTACAAATCCACCTTTTTCTTGCAGCTGTGGGACAGAGCTGCATCAGTGATCCTAAAAAGGTTTTATAGTAAATTTCCTGGTGCCAAATTGGAGATTAACATCAGCAGTTTAAATCAGTCCAACCAGTTATTTTTACAGCCATATGTTTGTAATCTAGAGTAACATGTTTAAGCAAGAATAGGGTAATTTACTCAGCAACAAAAATAATATGCCTTTGTTTAATGCAGAATAGAGTAACACAAGGGGCAGAGAAAAGACAGGTTATTAAAAAGGTTTTTTGCTTATCTCAGTGGCTGAGTTTGAAAGATACTGAGCACTTTCTGTTTCTGTTTTTTTCTGCATTTATTTGTCAGGATACTTGTTTCATATCAGTTGCAAGTGTTAGCATACTTGTTTTATATTAGTTATAATAGGCTAAGGTATTCTTCTAAGTCTAAGGTCCTAGCCTGCAACAGGATCATTAAAATATTCTAACAAAATCTGGAATCATATATTTAGAAAAGTTACATCCAAAAAAATGAATTCATAATAAATGAAGGAATATGTTATGCTCTCACTGGAGATCATTGGGAAGAACAGGCTTACATTTGGTAGCAAGCCAGTTCCATTTGTATTTAAAATTTAAAGTTGACTCATAATCCTCTGTGTTAGTAGTTCAGGGTGGCCTCTGAAGGAACTGTAGCTATTAATGCTTGCCTGCATGGTGCTACTTTCATCCACAGAAATGTGTCTTGGTCTGCACAGCGAAACTTTAATCTGTCAGGACTATTTTAAGAAACACAGCTAGTCTAGGGGAAAGAGAGAGAGAGAGAGAAAGGGAAGGGAATCCTTTCTTGTAACTTAGGGTATGTCTTCTCTGCAGGCAACAGCATAATCCAGACATGTTAACCCTAGCTTAGATGAGCAGCCCTGCTGCAGCAGCCCAGCCTCACACACAGCGCTGTGGTGCTGCCCCGTTCGCCCATGTGGAGCTTCCTGCTGCCACGGCCAGGCTGCTGTCCTTGCTCCTGCGTGAGCACGCGTCTCTCCTGTTCTTGGTGGATTTACCCACCAAAAGAGCACGGTGAATGCAGCAGCCTGGGGAGCCCGTGTCTGCTGTAATAAGGGATATGCCGAAGAGGAGGTGTAGGGTAAGAATACGGAGTTCTCATGTTTTGTGGCAGTCAGGAGGGAGTGTCTCGTGTTGCTCAACACTTAATTACTGTTGCTATCGCCTCCTACACTGTGCTGTAACTCCTAAGGAAATCAGCTGATTATGATTCTCATGCTAGCAAACATGAAAAAAAATGTTTTGGGACTTTGTGAAATGGATCTGAATGAAGCTCTTTTCTTTTGCCTATTACTACTGCTTGCAGGTGGAGTATGTGGCCCAGAGAATACACCTTTCTACATAGAGCATGCATAACCACCCTTCTGATTTGAAGCTAAGCAACCAAAGTATCCAAACAGCCTGACACTGTCCTGTGGTTTTGCATGGCCGCCGTTCAACAGGAGCCTTATGCCGTGCAGGACTTCTGCACATCTCCTATGGGAAATGTCACATTTGGCACTCACTCGCAGTGTGTGGCACGTTCTCAGGGTAGTGCACATATTGTTTCCCAGGGAAAAAAAAAAAAAAAAAGCATTTCTCAAGTTGCACAGAGCTCCGCCATCTGAATGCTATTCATCATTGTTTATAAAGAAAGTTTCCAGAACATTTAATTGTTTTGCACACAGCTAATATACCTGAGGGCCTAAGTGAATGCGCAAAACAGCTGCTTCATCCTGTTCTGCCACTACAGATACCTATTAAAGTTTATGTTGACTAATGAAGTATATCAAAGTAATTTAAATAACACTCCGTGATGGGCTGCCCTGTTAAATGCAAGTATCTGTGAGACATGCAGACCTCTTGGATGAGTGATACTGCTGCTTAGCAGAATTGCCCTGTGTTGGGATTATAGGCTTCAGGACTTCAGCAGGCTTGTTCTGTCTACCCTAAATACGTAATAATGTCTTCTCAATGATATATCTCCTATCAGTAGGAAGGCTTATATGTCCAAGCAACCTTGAGAACTGAGCCAGAAAAGTTTCTTTTCCTGCCAGAGAGAGGAAAAAATGTACAAATCAAAGGGTGGAGCATGGTCCTGTAGCTCACCAGCCTGCTCAAGCATTAAGTTTAACAGGCAGAGGAAGGATGAAGGTAAGAGAAGCACAGCAGACTTTCTAGTTTACAGAAGGGAAGGTAGAGCCCTGTTTGTGCATGCACTGGGCATGGATGCTTAACAACCTTCTGCTGCAGCAGTGTGTCATCAGGGCAGTGCCCACCTCTGGGCTCCCTGACCTCCCAGACCTCAGTGGGTGAAGGCACTGCTCCACACGTGGGTTGTGAGAGCAGTGGACCCCACACAACTCCGTCTTCCCTCTGTCTCCACTGCTTTACCCAGAGGCAGTTCAGTTCAAGTCTTTCACGGTCTCCAGCTCCTGCCTCTAATCACTGCTGTTAATTTGCATCTCCTTTCCCTGCTCTCTGCTGCACACAGCCATGCCCACACACAGCTTGCCAAGCTGGGACTCAGTCCCAGCCTGTCTCCACACTCAAATCTTCAACCTTCTGCTCACTGAGTAGTGTTCATCAAGCTCTTCTGCTTAGAACTGGTGTTCTCTTTGCTTTGGAAATATCACCCAGCCTCTCTGGGCAGCCCTTCAGCCCATCCTCCCCTTGCTTCCCCAATTCCATTTGGCTGGCACGGCTACGTGCTTAGGTGCATACAGCGGTTTGCCAGGTCAAATTGTGTTTTTGAGCAGAAGAACGTGAGAGCTTTGATCTGAAACCTATTTGGCTATGTTAGGGCTGAACTGTACCCACGGAACAAGGCAAATGGGAGGGAGGATTCATTAGCTTTTTCGTAACCCTGTGTGAACGTATACAGGCAGTTTCTAGAGTAACAGCTGCTTTTTAACTCACTTGGACCCAGTGCAATATACTTCTGCAAAGAGCTCATTAGTTCCCACATTGCAGCTTTTGTTCATTAAGTCACTAGGAAAGGTTGTCCTGAAAAACCTGACATTTAAATATTATTTTTGATTTACAATTGACCTGTTTTCATTATTGTTTTACCCGGTCAACTACAGCTTCTTAAAATCTTACTGTTAATAACAAAAGCTATCATATAAATGCTTGATCTCTAGTTTATGTAAAAGGAGACTTAGTTAAATAAGTGTAACTGAAGTATTGCAGAAAATCAGGAGCACTACTAATTGCCATATTAAAGTGTTTCCCAATTTTATAACTTTGCAATATAGAACAGCTGCCAGATTTGTTCTTTATCCTGATTTGTAAATGATACCTCTCCATAATCTTCCTCTGCTCAAATTTTTCTACAAAAATTTCACATTTTTGACTTTCCCCCCATGATTTTCTAAATGCCATTTCACCTTAATCTTAGGCAAGTTCAAATGGAGTTACTTAATTTCTTTTAAAGTGTTCTCCATTGCCTTGTCTTCCTTCATCATATCTAAGACCAGCAGTCCCCACGACACAAAGCTGTAAGCTCTGCTCCATACAGCACTGAGATTTTACCACTTTTTCCCATATAACTATTCATAAAATCTGGTCTAACTTTTTGTTTGTTTGTTTGTTTTTGTGCTCAGTGTCTCAGAGTCCATTACCTTTCATTCCCTCATCTCCCATCCTCATGACATCCTTCGCTTACTCCCATGCCTACCACCTATTTAATGAAAGGTGCCACAAATTTTAAGATCATTAGATTATTCCTGTACTAAGACCTAGCTAATTGTTTTTACGTTGTGTTTTTTTTACCTTTTTTTTTTTATTATTTGCTTCTATTCTTCCACCGTGTCACTTCCTCTTTCAACCACTTTTCTTTCCTTTCAATACACTCCATAATTCTGACCTAGCCTGTGTGAGCAATTTTTGTTCATTTACTCTTCCAAGTATCTCCACCCTTTTTACGACCTTACCCCAAGCTGGTCTACCCAGGTTATAACTTCCCATTCTTATCAGATTTCAAGACCCACTTCTGTCATTATGTCCTAGAAAATGAGTCAGACATTTGTTTATGGTTACCTCTTAAATATTCATGAGACATTTCTGCATTGTGCTCTCAGCAGCATCACATGCTTTCACATTGTACTGGGTGTCCAAAACCATCAGTAACCGAGAGAATGGAAAACTGACTGTAGCCAACAAATATATCTTGCTTCTCCTGCATGATCACATCATCCACTCCTCTTCATTTCTCCTGTCCAAAAGCTTTTACCCCTTCTTTGTATTAAGATTCATATATTCTCGATCCTAGAGTACAGGTACAGTGAACATGTGAATGAATTAATACAGTAGGTAAACCTTCACCTAACATTAGCAGCAAAACAAAGTAGTATTTGATTACATTTATGAATGTATTCTAAAGTTCTACAGGATAATTAACAAAGAAATACAGAGGGTATCTACAGAACACTGCATAGAGTGCTTTGACAGAGATGCTTGATGCTGCTAATGCTTGATGCACTTTTGTCACACTTTGAAGAAAACGATAGTTGTCCCAGAGCTGATACAAACTGCACAAAGCAGACGAGAAGACGACCTGGACTGGCACTGCAGAAATCTGCAAGTGCGTGGATACTATCCCAAACCCACCCCACCTTATATCTCTCTCAGCACTACCACCTTTTGCAGGAGACGAAGTCATTCCCAGAGACGGCAAGGTCAGGCAGAGTCAGCAGGAAGAGCCCTGCTCCACCACCTCCACCATCGCTGCCTGCCAGGTCTGCACCGCAGCAGCCACCCGAGTCTGCAGCGCTGGAGTCCCTCGGGGCTGTTGAGCTCAAGACAGGCTGAACAGGCACAGGGACGTCCTGGCAGTTTGGGCGAGGGAGTTCAAAGCAGTTAAAATTAACTTTGCCCCACCTCAGGTGGCAAGAAGGAAAGCTCTTTGTGCAGGACTAGATTGCTTCTTCAGCTTCCATGCATGAAAATCCTGCTGTCATTGCAGAGTCCTTAAAAGAAATCCGGCGTAATGGGTAGAATTTGTATGGAAACTACCTTGCTTTGTCTGCTCAGGTTATTTCTCTCTGTGTGTGTCTCTCTCTCTTTTCTATCTAATCCATCTTCCTTTCACATTTTTAGACCATTCTCAGCCTCCCCACCTTCCTTTGTGGCCTGTTGAGGGGGTGGAGGGGGAACAAGATGTTTCCTTAGGAACTCTAATCTAAAAGCCTTTTAACTGTTAAAGATTAACCATTAAAACATCTGTGGAAAAGCACACATTTCCCTGACACTTGACTCTTGCCTGCCACATTCTGAAACTCAGCTATTAGCAATGCTTCAATGGCTCACTCACACTTCACAGGTTGGTAGTAAGACAAGCTCAAATCTTATGTGGAAAACAACCAAACGCAGGCTAAAGGAGTATGCCCGCATGGGGAGGCACAAAAGCTGCTGACAGCAAATGAGCCAGTGCGAGAACCTGTCTTTCAGTGGCACAATTTGTTGGAGATCTCGATTTTGACGAAGCTTTCTAGTGAGCTCCTTCAGAGAGGCTTGGGCGCCTGCAGTGCGGAGGGCAGGAGGGCTGGACACATGGCCACACAGAGACAGATGGATGAATGCAGTGAGTCAGGCCCAGGTGGGGGAGTTCAGACATAAAAGGGCCTTT
Organism: Anser brachyrhynchus; assembly: GCF_964034855.1. NCBI lineage: Eukaryota > Metazoa > Chordata > Aves > Anseriformes > Anatidae > Anser > Anser brachyrhynchus. The sequence goes on along the minus strand of NC_137697.1, from coordinate 16,299,640 downwards.
TGGAGAGGATGAAGGGCACATCTGGCTGGAAAAGCAAAGCTCTGAAATGACCCCATTAGACCTAATGTGATACAGATAAAACCCAATGCTAAAGCACTGGTAGCAGATAGAGTCATTTATCCTGGCAAAGACCTTCAGGGCCACCAAGTCCAGCCATCAACCTGACTTACCAAGTCCCATCACTAAAACATGTCCCTTAGAGCCATGTCCCAACTTCTCTTAAATACTTCCATGGATGGTGACTCCAGCACTTCCCTGGCAGCCCATCCCAGTGCTTGGCCACTCTCTGCATGAAGAAGTTCTTCCCAATGTCCAATCTAAACCTCCCCTGGTGCAACTTGAGGCTGTGTGTTTTCCAAATGGTGTCTACTCTCACGTTGAATTTTGGAGACCAGACTTGATTTAAATGCTCAGAACTTTCCAACTTCACCTGGACTTCCCTGCAAGATATACAGATATATGCAAGAGATACAGATACTTGAACCTTTCCTTTGAACAAGATGAACAAAAGTAGTTGCCAAGGTCAGTGAGAGTTTTCCTGCAGAGTATTTTGCTTAATCCTTCTTTAGCGACCCTGAGATATATTTTTTAACTTTAAGTCACAGGAGAAACTGTTTCACCATTTAGACTGAAATAGCTAAACTCTTCTTAAAGAAAGAGTAAAAGGCAGGCTGGACTGTGAGATCACTTTGCTTTCAGGAATTTCAGTGAAATTTCAAGTGGCCTTTCGATTTCTGTCTTAAAAAGAAAAATAATTATTTGTTACAAATTCTGCTATAAATTCACCTGGATCTTCTAGGAGAATCAAAGACCTGGGACAAGAACTGACCAAACTGACAACCAGAGAGTAGGAGAAATGAAATGATGTTGGCTTTTTGTGGTTCTTTATTTTTAATTGCTATTTTATTTTTGTATGGTTATTTGTTCATTGCTATTACATCAACTGGTAGTATTTAGGATGACTTACTTCAGTATTCTCTTCCATGTTCAAGATCTTAGACCCAAAGGATTAGGGGACATGTCCTGACAAAAAGCCCTAATTCCTGCATGGCCTCATATATGAAAATGCTACCACCAGAAGAACCAAAGGTGCTTGGAAGCAACTTCCTTTTGGTTGTCTTGAGAACTTGATGAAGAGACAAAATGCCTTAAAAATGGTTAAGAGAGAATAGTAAGCACAGTAATTTAGACCTTTCTCTGTGTCACAGTGACATTGTATCTGCAGAGAGAGATTTCATCTGCATTCATATGTATGAGCTTGTGTAGCCTTTGAGACTAGGAGATGTATGTAGAGCTCATTATAAGCAATAAAAAACAAGATCAAGCTGAGGGCAGCCTAGCAGATAAGAGCATTAGATGTCTCTAAAAATGCTGCTATTAAGTGCAAAATTTCCATTCTGTCCTCTTACAGCATCTCTCAGTAAGCAAAGGTGGGCACGATAAATATAATAACGGTTTACTTCAACCACAGTAAATCCTCTGGATAAGACAATGGTCAGGAAGGAAGCAGCAAAATGAGAAAGCTTCAGAGTGTCCTTTAGAAATACTTGAGAAGCCATGTTAGAATGGCAGAAAAGGACTGGCAGCCTTACTTAGCAGTTTTCTAATATACAGTGTCTAAGCTTTGAAGAGAAACTACTGGATTATAAGATTACAGAACTCATCCCCATCTCCCTCCCTCTAAAATCGTCTTTGTGTGTGTGTATCACATGCACAGAGAAAGCAGTACCTCAGCTCAAAAATGGTCTAAGAACGTAGGTCTTCCAAACCTCCCTGAAAATTTAACTCCCAAAATTTATCCAGCTGAAGAACATTGGGCTCTGTGTTATTCTGTAGTACTATGCTGTTGATTAATGCAGGAGTAACAATTCATTGAACCGTAACAACAAAGAAAGTGTAAGCTTTGTTTTGAAAGACTAGGACTTTTTATATAAGATTCAACATGCTGTAAAGAATTGCATTAATCTCTGTTTGAGCTGTTCTTATAACTCATTATTTTGCCTGTAGCTACACTAGAGTGAGTGTTAAGGCATGTCAAAATGGGTGGAGATATGAAAACAAGTCCACTTAAAAGGATTTTTTCTCAGCTCCCACCTACACATAAGAGTCAGATAATGCTCTGCCATCTGATACGAAGCCACATTCCCAATTCCACCTGTTATTCTTGACCTATTTAAACTCTCAGCTCCAACAGTAAAGAAATTGCAGGAGAGGAAGAACGACAGCTCCTGCCGTGAGTTGCTCACTGTTGCCCAACACATCCCCAGATGCAGCAGCCGAAGTTCTCCTGAGAGAGCATCCTCAGCGGCAGCAGAGCCCCCACAGCAGCCACCCCAGCTGCACCCCCATTGCATTTGGAGGCTCTCACTGACAACTCTCATTTCTCAGCTAAACTAGGAAGACTGGGACCTCTTTTTGAAGAAAACTTTTGTTTTACTCAATTCTGACTAAAAGTTTCACTGGTTTGTTTTTTCACACCTTACTTCCACACTGGCCCCAGAATCCTCTACAGAACATTTTAGGTTTCAGGGCAGATTCTCCAAGGCAGAATGAATTTCTAAAGTCACGCTTCTACTCATATCCTTAAGCCTCACCTTGAATGTCTCTTGATAGCTCCACTGCACTCCTTCAAACACAGAAAGGAGACAGTTTTATTTGCAAAAGCACATTGCTCTGAACTGTTGGCAGTGACATTTTTGCTGTTTTTGCTGAGCAGAAATGCAGGAATTTTGAGCACTTTGGGAAAAAAAGGAGTACTCAGAGCTCCTCTGGAAGCACATCTCCCACCTGACCAGCAGCAGTGGCATGTATTAGTACTGCCTACTTAAAAGACCACTCTCATGCAAAAAGCTGCCTTAAAGATCAGTGATAGTATGGGAATAAAATTGCACCTGTGCTGGTCTGTTAATTTTGAATCATCTGCTTGTCTGCAATGGGCTGCACAGGATTTTTTCCATGAGGCACTAATAAAGCCAGGCCAGTAAACTCTCCCAAAGGGAGGTGATGCTTAGCCTGGTAGCAACACAAGCAACTGCTGGATTAGCTGATAGATTCAGCTCCTCTCCTTTCCTCTCTCCTGCCATGGTGCCTACCGAGCACAGCCAGCTTTGTCACCCTCGGCAGGCTGACGAGTGTTTGCTGAGCCCTCAAGGAAGCATTAGTTACTTGCTCTGTGCTTGCTGTTGCTGTGGTTATGTTACTTATAGGCACTTGAGCTGGCACAAATACGAGTCCAGCTATGATTATGTGAACTGTTGCGACTGATAATGCTGCAACTGGGTGTCTTCCTTTAGAAGATCTTTAATGACAATGTGTAGGCATGTGTTGTCTTGCTTGTGTCTGGTGGTGGTCCAGGTGCTTCCTGTGAAAACCTCATTTCTGATTGCAAAGGTTAAAGAAAAAAGGGATGCGAGTAATGCTTTGAATAAAAAAGTCTCTGTTATAATCCAAGATTGTCTGCTTCCCTCATGGAGGAAAAGATGGTGATGAGTATGCGTGTCTGTGCTAGCTGGCCAGAGATATGTAGAAAGGATCAGACTTGTCTGGAGAGCACTAGAGCCATGTAAGACCCATGTAAGTGAATGGGAAATATTGAGCACGGCTTGTCCATCTGCACACGTTATTTTATTTTCATTTTGTTTTGTTGTGGTCTTGTAACTCAGACTGTGGGCTGTTTAAGGTCTCAGGTTGTGCCAGGGAAGGCTTAGAATGGACTCCAGGAGGAATTTCGTCATGCAGAGGGTGGTCAGGCACTGGAACCAGATGCCAGGGAAGCAGTGGGGTCCCTGGCCTGGAGATATTTAATAGACGTGTGAATGGGGCACTAAAGGACATGGTTTAGAGATGGGACTCGGTAGGACAGGTTGATGGTTGGACTTGATGATCTTGATGGTCTTTGCCAACCTTTTCTGCTCATAGAATTGAGTTGATTCTGTGATGCTAACTGCTACTCCTTCGAGATGTTGTGAAAGGCACAAAGGAGAGGAGGTACAAGAAAGAAGCAGAGTGTGTCCTCTCATGAAAGAAAGTCATTGGGTGTCCACATTTCTACATATAGAATGTCCTTACATGATGTCCTTACATAGTACATATAGAAAGATTTCCTTAATACCTTTTGCAAATATTTCTAGAAAAAAATGAATATATAAATGAAGAGTTGTTTTTCGTTTTTTTTTGCTTTTTTGCTTTTTTTTTTTAATTTCAAAAGACTCATTTTAAAGTATATGATCTGTGACAGTACTAAAGGTATGAGAAATCACAGAAGAAGCATAATTAGCTATGAAATGTAATACAGATTTCTATTTATTGACTACAGTCACGTGAAAAGAGTCAGCAGTTTTAGAGACCCTATGGTATAGCTGATTGCAACCTAATGGCTTCAGATGCAACAGTTACACAAATAAAACATTGATTGGTAATTAGGTTATGGGATTTCATTTTCAGGAACTGCTGTCTCACAGGTCTAGCATTGCCAGTGAAGAGGCTCAGTTTCAAAAACAACCTGTTTATTTGTGTAACCTGGCTCTGACAACATCACATGAACTACAAAGACTCCTCTAATCTGCAGCAAGATTAGACATTCAAATTCCAAGCTTATTCTTAGCATCTCACCTTATTCATCTCAGCTAGCAAGTTTTAAACTTCATCAGTTTGTTTATTCTGAATTTATTGTAGCCCTTATTAGGGAATTGGTGGTACTGATTCTAATCCATTTGAAATATAGCTCACCTATGTCTCCTTTTCTGTGCATCTTGGAAAGCATGAAGGACATTTTTCCATGGTTTACCTTTCCATGAATAGTGAGTGGGTACCTTCAACTTCAAAGTAATTTATTGGTCTGTGGCCTATGTATCAAGCACAGGTGACATTACTGTGTTGGGCAGTATGGAGAGGAGGATAGCCACTGTCTGAAATCAGACAGGAACCCCAGCCAGGAGAAGCTGCAATGTTTTCACAGAACTGGTGTTGAATACCTTTTTCTCTTTCCTTCTCGATTTCTCTGCTTTTATTTTCCTGTTCTACTTCCCAACCCTCTGTCTGCAGAAAGGTTTATCAAGGAAGAAAAAAATCCACTTTCCACAATGCATTGTTGAGGACCTCTAGCCTGACCAAGCCTGAATTTTTGAGATTAATTTCTTGCTATGATAGGTTGTAGTTTTGCATCCTGTTAGTATTGGAATACTTGTCAATGCAGAACGGACTGAGTATTTGTTGTAATTAATGGTTAAGCTCCCTTTTCTGGTCCTTAGTTTTTGTCCCTGCCTCAGAGACTGGCAGAGAAGTGAAAGAAAGCTGCTTTGCTGTTAGCAAGACTGCTATTTAGCAGTGTTCATGTGAAACTGTGTGTGAACACAGGCAAGAGAAATGTGAGAACAGATGGGAAAAAAATAGATGGCTGGTCTTTGGGAGAGGGTGCAGGTGAGCATTCAGTGAGTACCCCAAAAGTTTTGTGGATGCCCATTTCTCTCTGTGCTACTCAGTCACCTGATACAACACCTGCTGAGCCTTGACATCTCCTGGGTGTGACACAAATGGGGTAACCCAAGGCCTCTGGTTTCAAGGTCTTTTCTTGGTCCTGAACCCAGGTGTACCTCCTGCATAGTGCATGTGAGACTCACACAGCAAAATGTCTGGAAGCTGGCAAAATTAGTTGAAGCTTCTGCATGGACACAGAACACCACAAAGGGAACAGTTTTCAACAGCATCCCTGTCCCTCCTGGCCAGAGAACACAAGCTCACGCAGCACAGCCTTTTGGCCGAAATGACAAGCGAGGCACAGCTCTTTGCACAGCTCCATGTCATCACACGCTGCTGGGACGTGGGTGAAGGAGCTGTCCCTTTCGTGTTCAGGCAAAATGCAAATCGGCAATTACTCAAGCCCACTCCTGGCAAAGATTTTGCTCTTATCCTTGCGGATGTTATGCAGGACATGGCATGCCACAGTCATGTGCACGGCTAAGCCCTCACTAGCACCAAAAATTTCCCTAGGCTGCACCGTTTTATCTTCAGGTTGCCTAATCAACTTGTTTGCCTCTAACAGCACAAAACAAACTAATTCAGGCAAAGACTCTCACTTTCATTTGGAGATGGCAAGGTCTGCGCTAACAGCACTTTGTTATCAATCTTCCCAGTGCTCTGCATCCTTCTGGTGTATTCCAGGGTGGTGTTCCTGCACCTGCACATGTTGGCCAGCGAAAGCCTATTGAGTACAGGGCAGGTATTCTGCAGAATTAATGTTCATTGTTTTGTCAAGGGCTTTTGTTTTTTTGTTTGTTTTATGATATGTGTTAGATTGTGTTGGCAGTCATGGAGCACTGCTCTCCAAAAGGAAGTTATTTTTCCAGACGTGTTTACACCCCCAGCTCACAGATGGGGCTGTGGAAATGGGACGATGTTGTGGCCGAGGTACAACAACCAGACCCCACAACCCTCCCACATCCTGAAGAGATCCCTTTGGCTTCCTTTGTGTGAGCTCCTGCAGAAGGAAACATTTGCTGCTATCACTGTCAATAATACAAACAGGTAAATGAAAGAAGTAGCTATTAATTTCGTGTAACAAAACAGTTGGTAGATTGCATCTGTATTCAAGATCTCAGTGGTGAAAAGCTGTAAGGTGCTGCAGGCCGCTGAACAGCCGGTGCTGCAGTTTGGTGGAACATGCTTGGAGCCTTCACTCGGTGCTTGCCCGTGCTGGGCAATGATCATTTAAATCTCTCTCTGCACATTTTTAAATTGGAGATTGTATTCACAATGTTAGTGAGCTTATTTTATAAGTATAAAGTATGTAAGTATAGTGAGCATATTTTTTCACATATGATTTTCAGAGATGAGACAGATGAGAATTAAAAAATTGGGTGATTCAAGATTATGATATCTGGGAATAGGCTGGCCAAGTGTTTTGGCTTTGTTTTTACACCAGGATATATTTTGCTTCCCAGTATATAGATTGAGTTGAGATCAACCTGCACGTAAGTGATATGTTCTGGAGAGTTGTATCACTACTGATTTTCATTTGAGAAGCACAGAAAAACTAGATTTTATATAATGTATCTGTGCGTATATGTATTATATATGTGTGTTTTTAAACATATGGTATATGTATATGTAAGTGTATCGATAGTATATATCACACATATATATACACATAGTTTATATACATATATTATAAATGTAAGTACATACATAGTATATACACATATATACGATTCAAATGTATACTTATGACATGTGTATACATATTAATATATGTACATTTTGTGTGTATATATATTATACCATAACACTACTTTATTAAACATCCCCTTTAAAGATATTTCTTGTACTCACAATCATGGCTTCTCCTCTTGCCACAGCCATTTTTTGCCTTATTTTTGGAGCATGTTCCTTCACTCCTGCTTAGTACCGGTCCCAGCTGCATAAAACAGCTTTTCACAGTGAGGACCTGATGTTTTTTATGGTCGCCTGAGACAGGGAACTTTCCCCATGAACTCGCCCCTCTGAACAGGTTTTGTAAGACTCTGTCGGTGTTGTTCAATCAGCTGTGGAGCCCAGCATGCAGGCAAAGCCCTGGTGAAGCAGAACAGGCCTGACGACACCTCGGCAGCATGTGGTGGGCGCAGGGTGGACGTTGGGCTGCTGGAAGGCCAGCGCTGGTGTCCAGCACAGACCTGAACGTGCACAGCTCTGCGGGTCAGGGCCTGGCCAGGGGGACGTTCGGGAAGGCCGCGGCCACACGTTGTGCACTGTTTGGGCCGAGAGTTGGGTAGAAAAGGCCATTTTTTCTCTACAATGAAGAGCAAGGAAAAGCTGAGAGTAGCTCCAGCTTCAGGCCGGTGCTGTTACGGAGCCCGCTGGGGGCAGGATTGGCTGTCCTGTTTCGGGGCGCCAGCGCAAGTACACGGGCAGAACAGGTGATATCTAGGAAAGCAAACAAGATCTGGTAACTTCTGCGCGTCTCTCCAAGATAGGTATGCAGATAGCTGTTGGTTTGCTTTGGGTGACTTCCTGGCTGCCTTACAGCTGTTCCTGCTCCAGCAGGCTCCCAGCGCTGGTGGAGAGCCGGAGGGAGCTCCTCCATCCTCCTGCTCCCCGGGCCCTCCTGCTCCAAATATGGCCCCGGAGAGCACCCGTATCTAGCAGGCTGGTGAATCACAGTCTCACCCACAACATGACCATCTGAGCGTAGTGTATGAGCTCTTTGATTCTAGCAAGGCAACAAAGCAGGGAAAGGCATGGGGGAGATGTATGCGTGGCCAGCTCGGCTTGTCGTGCAGCATGGAGGTGAGCCTTCAACACCTCAGGACATCCACGGAGACATCGCCAGTGCCTACGCTCATTTCCCTCTCACACCATTGTAGGATGGCAAATGCAGGGGACCTAAGCAGCCATTTATCTTGACGGTAGATCTTTCACGTGCTAAACACTGAGAAAGCCGAGCTGCTGCGAGCTGCCTCTCTTGTAATTTAAATGTCTCTGACCTCTGGCGTGCCTGCGCTTTCTCCCTCTGTGCAGGGCACAGCCATCTCCTTCCTGCTGCCCTTCCCCTGCCCATGTAACTGGATGTTAATCATTTACCTGCCGTGAGCAGGTCAACCATTATTCCTGTCCTCCCGACCCAATGCTTAGGATTACCTTTGCTCCTCACCGAAGGCGAGGCCGCTTGCTCTCGTTATCAGGCCCTGAAGAGAGCAGTAGCAGCAGTTGTTCCTAACACTGCTGGCATCAAAAGTGCCGGAGCTTCTTGTTTGCATCTGGTAATTGCTGTCAATATATTATTATTATTTTTTTTTTCCATTAATGGCAGCAACCTTGTATCTGGAAGTCTCCAGGTGACCTACTTACTTTTTATTATTGTGTACCACAGTGTCCCATTTTGCCACAGCCAGGGCAGCCCTATCAGGCATGGGAAAATAGATATTACAACACATGAGGAATATTAGTTGCTTGCTGAGCCATATAGCCGCATCCCTCTGGACAAGTCAAGACTTATTAGTCATAACGCACCCAAAAGCTCTGCCTGAGCTGGGACATACTGGTTCCTAAGGTCTGTTTGTAGTTTTTCTTGGCTGATGTCTTAGAAAAGAAAAAGTTTTGAACCAAAAAATCAAAGAAATCTTTCCAAGTTCTGAACATTAAGGGATGGAGGAGGGGGGCTGTTTAATTTGGTTTTGAGATTTTCCCCTCCTAGGTGAGACATGTAGTATTGCTCAATGGACTGTCATATTTCTACATAACCCTTTTAGCCAAACCCAACGAACTTATTATGATGCCCTCTCAAAAGTGCCAGGATTTCCTCACTCGTCATAATCTTAACAATTCCAATAGGAGCATGAAGTAAACCCAAAACCTCAAGGTCTTCCTCTTAATCTCCAGCCTAATCAACTGCTCAGCAATGCAAAGCTCTCGTAGGATCTGTTACGAGCTGTTTCTCCATCTCCACATCAGCACCTGGTTTTAGCCTTAGTGTTTCCACAATTGCAAAAGGCTTCCTATGCTGGTTCTGCTTTTTGCTGCCTCAGACGTCTAGTTTTGAATTGTTTGGCGTCCCCCAACTCAGAGGCCACTTCTGCACTTATAGACTGTACTAGTTTCACACCATCAACTCTCAGCCCCTTCCTTTTATGCTTTTCCACAAGTTGCAAAAGGTGTTTGCCTCTTTTCTTCAATTTCGCCTTTATATCCTCTCCTTCCTCCTTGATTTTGCTTCTTCTTTTCACTCAAGCTATTACATCCTTGCTAACCACCTCGAAACCTGTCGTTTACAGGTTTCTGTGGGCTGAATGACAGAAAAAAAAAAAAAAGAGGATCACCTACTTACACCCTGGAAATTCCTCATCACCTCCCATTTTGCCCTTTACATCTGCGGATGGAAGTCATCGGGGAGCATCATCTTCATCCTAAATAGGTCCTGAGAGAGGAAAATCTCTGTGTACCACAATATTTTGGGGGATGAAGATGTGGCTTGAGGTATCAGGCTGAAGCTGGGCAGTTTGTCTTAATTATTATTATTATTGTTATTTTTAATGCTCTGTCTTCCCAGACTTCCTACTGGTCTCTCGACATCCCGCTGCTTGCAGAAACGGGGGGGTCCGGGGCGGCCGGGGCCGAGGGAGGGGGCGCGGGGCGTGACCTGGGCGTGGCCTGGGCGTGGCCTGGGCGTGTCCGGGGCGTGCCCGGGGCGTGCCCCCGCCGCGCGCCCTGTGGCGGCCCGTGTCCCGCGGCGCCCCGCAGTCCCGTCCGGCGGTGCGGGGACAGGTGGGGCCGCGCCGCTGCCGGGTGAGTGCGGGGGGCTCGGGGGTTTTGGGGGGTGGGTTTGGAGGGCTTGAGGGGAGCCCCTCCGGCTCCGTGCTGGGGGCGGGGCGGGACACGGGGTGGCTCCTACCCGCCCCAAAGTCACTGCCCCCAAATCACTGCTCGCTTCTCTCCCTCCCTCCGTCTGTCCGTCCCGGCTCCCCCAAGCCTTCCCCGAGCCTCTCCCCACGCTGTGCCTTCCCCTCCTGCCTCCCCCCCGCGGTGCCTGTGCCCCCTGAGGCTCATCCTCACCCCCAGCCCCCCAGATTTCCCGGCCGTGCCCCCCGCTCCGAGCTCTTCGCCCCGTCTTGAGGAAGGAGCCGCGCCGGAGGTGAGACAGGAGCACGGCCTCCGCCTCGCTCAGGAGGCTGCTCCGGGGCTGTTTTCCCCCCAAAGTGGCCTTTTCCTACCCACCCCCCGAGCCACGAGCGGTGCCGGGCATCAAGGAATTGAGGACCCCCGCTCCGCAGGAGCAGCCCCGGGGGAGAGGTGTGCTCCACGTGCTCGGGAGGATCCCAAAATGTAGGGCTGGGAGGACGGCGTCCAGCCGCTTGGGAGTGGGGCGGCTCTGTCTGTCTGTCCTTCTGTCCCGCTGCCTTCCCCCCGCGGAGGGGGCTCTCCGGGAGGTGAGGGAGCGGGGCAGGGGGCTGCCGCCTCTCGGGCTGTGGGGTGGGCGACGTTTCGGCCCGGTTTCGGGCCCCCCCAGCCGCGGGGATGGAGCCGGGCGGCGGTGGAAAAAGCGCGGAGAGGCAGCGGAGCGGCTCTTGCTGTGCGGGAGGGGGGTCGAGACGAGTCGGCTGAGGCTGTTTGGGCAAACCGGGAACCTTCCTCCCCGCTTGGCGCCCCAGACCCGCGAGCGGCTCTCCCCGTGGGGCAGCCCGGGCGGGTTTTTCTGGCTGCCGGCGCACGGCCGCCGCTCGTTTTCGTGTGCGAGGTGCTCCCGGGGAGCGGGAGCGCCCTGCACTTGCTTGTTGGCTCGGAGAAAGTGCGAGGAAAGACCCGAGGTGAGAAAACCCGGCTTAAAGTCCTCCTGGGCAGCCCCTCTGCCGCCCGGGCGGGGAACAGCAGGCCTTTTTGCGGCGTTTCGTTGCGGGGTGCCCGCCAGCTTCCCACTAGGGGCTCGTTTTCGGGAGGAGGGAGGCAGGTTAGGGTGCGGGAAGAGATACTCATACTCGCGGGATGTGCCGGGGGAGCTGCCGCGGCGTTAGCCAAGGAAAACGCGTGACAAATAGGATTTGACTCGTTAACGCAGCTCCCCGAATGCCACGAAATGTCTATCAACTAATTGCATACCGGCAAAATTGCTAATCAGGTACGTTTCTCTATCCTGACGTGACTCGGCTGCCTTTGCTGACTGTGCCGTGCCCTTCCTGGCTTTGTTTCGCTCAGCCGCAGCAAACCAGGAAACTGGGAAACTTTTTGTCTCTCTCTCTCTTTTTTTTTTTTTTTTTTTCCTCCTACCCTGTACTTTTGCTGCGCCGCTCCCACGCCCGGCGGCGGGGAGGCGAAGGGAGCCGGATCCTGCCCTGCACCTTCCCCATCTCCCCTTCCCCATCTGCCGGCCAAATCCCCAAATCCCGGCCGTGCCAGGGCAGGGTCTGTGCCAGCTCCCCGCCGGCTTGTCCCGGAGCGGACAGAGGACAGGACCTCTCGTAAAACACGTATGGCGAGTGCCTGTGGCAGGCGGGGATGAATGGAAGGGCTGGCGTCGTCCTCAGGGGCGCAGCCTGATTCTGCAAAGATAATTTCACAGCCTGGCGTTAGTATCGGTTTCAGGCTAGTAGATGTCTGCAGCACTGAGCCGCTTCCCAGATCCTATGCAGCTGGGAAGGGAGACGTGCCCCTTCCCTCTTGCTACCCCCTTGTCCCTCGCAGCAGCTTTTGTCCTGCTCTTCTCTCCTGAACTCACAGCAGGTGATATGCACAGGTGCACTTTCTCATTTCTTTCCCCATTGCCCAAAAACACTTTGAGTTTGAAGGGCTGATAGGCTTGGTTACCTTTTTCTCTGTTACAATTTATACTTCAAAAAGCAGTTCTGAATATAAGGAGGAAGCTGATCTGTTTGGGAGCCCCGCACCGAGAGACTTGCAGAGAACCTATACCTTAAAAAGAGTTAAAGTATATAAGAAAAGGAAAAGCTTCATGGTTTGCTTTGAGATTTAATGTTCAGCGCTTTCTGCTCACTTGATTTTACTTTAAATACTCTTTCAGAGGTTGGTGGTTGCTCTCAGTGGTTGTGCAGGGCCACGGAGCCCCTGCAGGTGCCCGGCGGCCTCCCCCTGGTACCCAGGCTAAGTGCTGCAGCTACAGAGGGCAAATGCAGCCTAAATGGTGAAAAGTGAACCTTTTCCTACTTGAAAATGTTGGAATGTTTGAACAAAAACATTAAGAAAATAAATAATTCATTTTTTAGGCTTGATTGTACTTTAAAAAAAAAAAGTAGTTCCTTTAAAAAGCAAGACAATGAAAGCTAAAAAGGGATACACAGTGCAATTTTCTGGAGCCTGTTCAATTGCCATGTTCAATTTACAGGAATTTTTGCAAAGTTGCAGGTGATGTAGCAATTACAAGTTTTTCTATCTTTCTGATACTTGGGTGAAATCCCAGAAGTAATCGGGATTACTTCAGCTGATATTAAATATGAAAGTCTAGCCTAATGACACACCAGAGGAACTCAGACGTCTCTCTTCTTTACCTGTCTTTGGTTTCAGTGTTAAATGCTGGTCATTGAACAGGAAACACTGAATAGTGCAGGGTTCCCCCCCACACTAAAATCATGTAGTAAAATGCTTACCATGTGTCTGTCGATGTGTCTTGATTTTTTTTTCGTGTCTTCTGCTACTTATGCTCTGTTTATGGTGGTTACAGAAAACGCTTTATTACTTAAGATGTTGACTAGAGGAGACCTGTAAGCAGTTCATAGATTGGATAATGTGAACAGAATACTGAATTTAGAGCAGCGCAGGTGTAAACAGGGCTTTGGTTGTTATCTTGGTACTGTGTGAGAATCAGAGGAACCAGATTTTTAGCTTTGAAATCCAGAGCTTACACACAAATCTCATCTCTTGTAAACTACCACTTATACAGCCTATCCAGCCCAAAGTAAGCTCCGGGTGCCACTCACGGAGTAGCACGGATGTCACAGGGAGGATGAATTCAGGTGGCAATAAATAAACTCATTGAGTCATCGTATTTGCCAGGAGCAATGGTATTTGGATTGCTCCTCTCCGCCGTGTCAGGGCCACGTTACTCATCACGGTAAAAGCAGCGAACCCTGACTCTTATCTCCCTTCACCTAACCATACCACCTCCGCCTCCTGCTGCAGTTCCACCATCCGTTCTCCTATCCTAAGTGCTTTTGCCCTTGTGCTGCTTTTTCTTCTTTTTTATTATTATTATTATTTTTTTTATTTTCTATTGTGCTGGTGTGGACCCTTGGAGAGGACCAGTGCTGAACTATTCTGATGATCTCTTCTGGGTTAAAAATACCTTTTTATTTTTTATTTTTTTTTCCTGTGGCCTTGTCCCCCCCCTGCCCTTGATGTGCTTCCCAGTCTGTTTTATTCAACAGTGAGAAAAACAGTTGTTCCAGCATGAGTAAAGGGTGAAGTGGGATTAGGAGTGAATAATGGGGGGAGAAGTTGATTAAGATGACATCGGTCCCATTAAAACCACTCTTTAATTGTAAACTTACCCTGTAAATAGCCAGAGTTGCTGTGCTCAAGAGAAGCTTCTTGTAGAAGCTTTGTGAATTCCTGTGTGTTCCCTGTGGGCGTTTAATTGTATTGTGAGTTCTTTGTAGTCCGGATTATCTTTTATATTGATACGGTGCCTTGCACATTGGGCCCTGTGCCTGGAGCCTCTATTCAAAATCTTTTTTTTTTAAAGCAGTACCTCACCAAAAGGGTGTGAATGTGGTTATAAATCTGTACAGTGTGCTTTTAAAACACATGCAGACAAATACCATGTACAGTGCAAAAAGTTAGTAACTTTCTCTAGGCTTCTCCTGGATGGAAGTTGAAGACGCCTGCTATCCCAGGGGCTGTATGCCGGACTTACGGGTATGTCTGAGATAAAAACATAGCTCACCAAGAATAACTCCGTTCCTTTTATTCTTTTGTCGCCCAACAAAAGAAGGGGACAACTTCTGCTGGGGTTTGAAACACAAAGATCTGTTTGTTGATTTGGAAATAATTTGTATTGTATCATCAATCCCAAAATGGCTTAAAACAAAGTCACAAAAGCCTGATTCAATGCTTCTCTGTATGCTCTTAGAGTATGGGTACATTTAACGTTGGTACTGTTCCCTTTCTTTCAGGAAAGTTATCTGAGGTGACAATTTTTTTTTTAATTTTTATTTTTTGATTGTTTTTGTGCCTGATCAGTTACAAAGTAAAGTGCCTGGAACGTGTTACTAGTGTTTGAAGCTGATGTTTTGTGATGTGTACCAGAGCAGAGTGCAAGGTGACCAGAAAGTAGAAAGTCCTTGATTTAGAGCTACTGCTGCTGCTGGAGGAGAAAATATCTTTTGGAGTGGGGAAACATGTTTCTGCTCCGTAAAGTTTTGAAATACAATCTTTTTTAATATATCTGTCTTTTTGTGGTAAGGACTTAACAGACAATATTTTCACTTGTTTTCTTTTGGTAAAATGTTTCCAGTTTTCTCTTTAATTAAAAGGTATTGGCTGAAGTGTCAAGAGTATCAGGGTTGTAGGTCAGATATGCTCATTTATTCTGTTAAGCAAATACTGTGGTATTTGTTTGCCATGTGGTGTTACGAATAGATAGGGATGGACTACATAGACACTACACAGATAATGTCTATTGTCTGTTCAAAGCAGTAGTATCTCATAATTTTGCCTTCTCCTGTAAAGGTGAAAATTACTTAAATCCAGATACACTGCAGTAGAATAGTGTATTTTACAGTGTTTGCATTTACATCATCCATGACAATCCCTTTTTTATTTGCTTGGATGTACAGTTGGAAATATCTGGATTGAATTACATTCTTTAATCGCTTTTGTACTCAGAGTTCTGTGGCTTGTCTTTCTGTACTGAAATAAAAGGCTCATTTTTGAGACTTTTAACTGTACAGAATGGGCCTGACAAGCTTTTAATTAAATTACTGTAATGCATTTAGGACGTGCCTTGTCCACCCTTATCACTCATGACAAGATGTATGAAAGACTATGTACAAAAGCCAAAAGACTGGTGTAGTAAGTGAGGTGTTGACCACCAACTTTGAAATTAAACCTTTCACAGAACTGTTTTTGAGCCATGTTTCATGGAACTTTATTATAGATGCTAATTTCTTCTGCCTCTTGTATTACTACTATGGTGCCAACAACTTTGTTTCTGTAGCACCTTTTGTTCTGCAATAAGCTAAGTTGTTAGAGGAGGCTGAGTTTGTTTTTTCATGAAGAAGTAATAAAACTGTAAAGAAAGGCTGTAAATTGTTTCACGCATAGCTCTGGCAGTCAAGAAGTCCGCTCATTTTAAGTTTTAACCAAGAACACAACTCCTACGTTTTGGAGAAGGGAGAAAGCTGGGAGGAGGGAGTGCAGAAGTTATAAGCTGTTAAAGGTCTCCTTGACTCCCTTCAACAACTTCTTTCATGAATGCTTGAAATGTCACAGAGTAAGAAGTTCCCCATCCAAGCTTCATGTTATCCTGAAACTGCTCCCCAAAATCTAATCAGTGCATTGGCCTGAGGGAGTTCTGGGTTGATCTGGAGTTCTTCCCGATTCATTGAAAGGAAGCTGCTACTCTGTTTTAAAACTAAACAGCTTAGGTGCTCCATTTGACCTACATTTAAAGTTATTGAATGGAAAACTGCCTCTGGACCTGTGGAAATTGTGCAGTATGGTGTTCTGTGGACACTTCATATGTGTCCTTGAGGAGCTTAATTTCATGTCATCCAAGGTGTCGGAGCATCAGACAAAACATAACTGAACCAAGACAGGCTTGTGATAAGAAAGGGAGCTGCTTTTACAGATGATGAAGTTGTATGACCTTGGCTCGTCTGTTGAGACAACAGTTGTGGGAAGAGGTCCAGTCCTCCACCCGTCAGAGGGAAAGCATCTTACTGTTTGGACCCAGTCAGCTGAATGAACCTGCAGCTGCATCGTGTGTGTGGAGGACAGTGAGCGTGGGTGAAAGCAAATTCCTTGGTCTGAGTGTGAACAGTGAAATCATCTGGAGGTGAGGTAGAAGAGACAAACCGCTGTGTTTAGAAACCTGCTTGGGTGACGAGGGTTGTGGTGTTGCTCTAGGTTCAGACAGTGGTGTGTGGCCTGGTAGTTTTGCATAGAAATTGGAATACTGAGCTGGCACCAACACTCTGGTTTTGTTCACAGCTTTGCTGTGCCGAGTGCGAAAAGTGCTGCTTTTTCTCTAGTGACCTGCCCTCTGCTCTGCACAGAGAATAAACCAAACATGCTGACCTCCTCCACAGAACGCTGAAACCTGTACCTGAAAAATGCCATCTCAGACTTTTTTTGGTAACAGAAATGTGTAGATATAAGCTCAGTCTTTCTACTGGAGACATTCCAGCTTTCCTCTCCTTTCCTGCTGTTGCATGCTGAGTGTTTCTCGTGTGCTGTTGTTTTACAGGAACGTCAGTATTAGTCTGAGTACTCTGCTTCTTGCCAAGCTTCTGCACTGAAAGTATTATCGTCTCCTGCGTTATTCTAATGTGGCACGTCCACTGCCTAATGCACTTTGTTGATGGATTTTTTTTATTTTATTTTTTTTTTTTCTTGAGCTATTTGTATTTGGCAATCTTTCAGGATCAGAAACGGGAAAAATAAGTGTGGTTGATATGGCCTGGTTCATCCCTACACACTGTCTAGCTGAGCTGATCTATTTTAAACTGGGGCCATGTGTTGTGGTCCTGGGTGGTCTCTGAGTGTTTGGGAAGACGATAAAAACTGCATTCTGCTGTGGTAGTGGAAAATGCTGATAGAAGGTGGAAAATATTCAGTATCTCTCCCAGGTGGAATTGTGCATTACAGCACACCTGTGATAAACCTGTCCGGTAACGTGGTGTGTTTCATTCTGTTCTTTTGTGAAGTTATTAATCAGTGTTAAACTAATTTAAAGACACCCCAGCCTGCACAATGGTGTTTCATACACTCTTCTTGAAAGTGCAATGTACTGAAGACTTTTTAAAATTCCTATTAGCACAGCAACTAAGATCTAAGTAACCAGATCTGGGGCAAAAGTCACCTGTCACAACTCTGTCATGTCATTAACATATTTTGTCCATAATATCAACCTCTACTTGACATTTGGTGTTGTGCAAACTACTGCATATTTTTTGCTCGGAAGTGGAACAAAAAGCTCATATCCATCCATGAACCTGAATTTTATTAATAAGGTCTGATTTCTAAAAATGTTTTAAGATTCCCTTAGCTAACAAAGCCAGTTAATATTCTTAGCTGATGGAGAGACTTGTTTCTGTGTAAACTTTTGAGGGTAGGTTGTCTTCTGGCTGCTGTCCCACACAGCATCGCTTTGCCCTTTTCCTTTTGTCTCCATAGGCTGTCCACTTCTCTGATTCATCTGGACTGGATGTTTCCTCTCTGTAATACTTGTAGGCAGCTGTGAATGTCTATGGTCCATACTTCTAATTGAGTCCTGACCAACAGCTCTTTCACAGGAACCCTTTGGATGCCCAACACATCTGTAGTCCTTTGAAAGGTACCTGCACAACAAGTGCAAAAGTTTTTCTGGAATTGCTCTTAATGCCAAGCCAAAGTGAAGGTGCTCCCTTTCTTTTATGCATGTCTCATGTCCAAGCTCTGGGAAACTGGACCACCTTACAAGGGGTGCAGTCACCTCAAAAGGGAAAGGTGCTGTGGAAAGCTATTGACCAAGCCGTACTGCAAGCAGCATCCAAGACTGCCTGGGTGGAACCCAGAAGCTTATTCAGATTTCAAATGGTATCAAGTGGGAGTTTATAAAATACTAGTTTCTGTCTTTTCACCCCTGGACTCAAAGTATAAACACAATGCTATCTTGACAGTGTATATCTTGACTATAGGGTGAGTCTGCAGGGTCACTTCCTCCAGCTGTCCCTGACATTTGGGCATCCCTTTGCCTTCTGTTCTCCACCCCTCTGTGATTCCTCCCTTGAGGACAGAATACAGCAAGCACTGGCTGGGAAACATCTGGCTTTTTTGTAAGGCATTTCCACGTCAACTCAATTTCTAAAGCTGCATTGGACTTATGCGTTAACTCTGGTCAAGTGTAAACCAATTCCTATTTTTTTTTTTTCCCCAAGTGGAGATCTTTGGGGTGTAGATGAAAAACAGGGCTGCTAGGAGAAATTAGAAGTCTATTCATGTTCTTATTACTTTGCTTGGTTATTCTGACTGAGAGGCCTGAATCTCCAAGCAACAGTATAATGTGTCTTCGTGGGTTGCCTGACACTAATACTCCTGATTGTTTTGTACTGATTAACTAGACCTTTCATCATGCTGAAGAATGTTGATTTAAAAAACAAATGAAAAAAACAGAAGGCCTTTATATCCAGCTGCACATCCCTTGATGATCTGGGACTGCATCCCTATAAATTATCACCTCTGCACTGGAAAGATTTAGGATGTGGCCATACAGCAACTTCCTGGAGCACTCCAGAAAGCACATTCACAACATCAGCCGATGTGCCAAGACTGAACTTGTGAGCAGCAGTTTTTTTTTTTAATGACAATGACAGCAGACTTCCGTGTTCCAATACTTTAGCTTAAAAACAATGCTGAGCACAGATTTCCTTTAAAGTGGCTCCTCCGAAAATGGCCCTAAAATCCCTGCCATCTCCTCTCAGTGCTCAGCAGCCTGTGTTGCACTTCCCAGGGCTGGCGGCTGTGCTGCGTGCATTGCAGCCGAAGGTTGTGGACACAGCTGGTCCCAGCTTTCTTTTGAAAGAGCCTGCTAGGGAGGATGCAGTTGCTGATGTTTACAGTGTGCAACAGCATGTCCGCTATGCACTATAGTATCTTAAAAAAAAAAAAAAAAAAAAAGGTGGGTGGATAGGGAGGGTGTCAGTTCTAGGTCATACGCCTTTAAAATTTATGCCTGCCTAGTGCAGTGCAAGCAACATTGGAGCAAAAGGAATGCATTATTTTGCTGCCGAGGATATCAGCTTAGGACCCGAGGGTGGGTAAGTTGAGCAAGTGTAAGGCGGCGGGAAACAATGGTAAAGGAAATTAGCCCATGTCAGCATGAGTGAGTGGTGTGGGAGCAGCTCAGCTTCTGAAAATTGCTGCATTAAAGGATGAGCAAAATAATGTGTTGCAATTCCACACCGGTGTTATCAGTGTTGCTGCTTACTAATATTTTGAACCCAGCAAGATTGCAGGCGGTGCAATAAAAGTTCCATAAATCGGCAGTGACTCTGCATCACGTCATCTGAGGTGACAGTAACTGAGCTGAGTGTGTGCTATAGGCAAGATATGACTGTAGAAAAATACTTCTTCATTCAGTATTGATGAATATTTTTCACTTTCTTTGCTCACTTCTTTCTTAAGTACTGTGCTCTTAAGGTAACTATATATATACAGGTATATATTTGTCTCCTCTTCCCATGAATCTCCTTTCTGCTGTATTTTCATATTACAAAAGACAGCACAGTGTCCCCATCTTTGCCTACCATGGATGGAAATTTATAGTCTTTTTTTTTTTTCCTCTATTGATTTTCAATTTCTGCATTGTTGAATAGCTACAGGTACATTGCCATTGATTATTTGGTTACAAAATGTCAATGGAAACAAGAAGTCTTGTTTGCTTTTATTTTCCATTGGTATTAGCTAGATTCACAGTATGTTACCTGTGTAACAAATCTCGTTCCCAGATGTTTTAAGGAGTCTGCTCTGCAAGATGAACTCTTGCTACACCTCTTATCTCTTTTTGTTCAGCTTCTGTGGAGTGCCCCCCGCAATGACTACTTAATGTCAATATACGCCATTGTTCTGTTAAATAATGGGTGAACGTAAACTAAGTTCTCTACCCATTCTTGGTAGCAAACTGTTTATATTTTAATTAATTGGATATATAAGATTCTCATGTGATTCACCTGTTAACTCTTAATGAGGATAGATGATGTGGTGGAGCCAACCCAGTGGCTCAGCTTGCAGCTGAAGGAAAGGGATGGTCTCACTCTTATCTCTCTTCATATTTTCACAAGTACCTTTAAGGTAGGTACAACCAATTTTGCTCATAACAGGAGCAAATTCTAAACCATCCTACATGGAGGTGTAAGAATGATGCAGACTTTGTGCAATGGTATCACACAGGAGAAGTAGGGAGAATTTTAGGCTGAACACAAATGTGACATCATTAGATGAGTCTGTTTTGCTTATGGCCTGCCCATTCTCGGGGTATACCAATAAAGGTATTGAGGACTGTTACGAGGATGCTTCTACCTACTTTGTCTATGCTTTTCCCTAAAAATAGGTGTCCTGTAGAAAGCTGAAAAGGTTCTTACCAAAGCAATCAAATAACTATGGTGTATACTTAAAACAAGGAATTTTTATCATCACAATGAGAGAAAATTAAATGCCATTAATTCTGTTTTGTGGATGCATCCACAAAGCCCTTTCATTCTTAGTCTTCTAAAATGTGAACTTTTGATGTCATGAGACATCATTTTCATTCTTGGTATTCAGCTAGCACTTCCACTCCCACTACCTTTATAGAACTCATCTGTGAATTGCTTATTGAAAGTAAAGTATTTCCTGTACAGGCTAAAAACAAACAAAAACCCACTGCAGCTTAAATATCACTTCTTAGCCCTCTAGATCAGCACAGTTTTACACTGTGGTTTGCTTGGTTGCTAACAATGTGTATACGCTTTAGAAATACCACACTTAAAAATACTTTCACATATCTGTCAGAATTATCCCTGCTCCAGAACAAAGAAGTCCAGAAGGGGTAAAAGCTGCGTGTTATGAAGACACTGACTTGTAGAGGAATGAATGGGTTGCACAGGGCGCATGCCTGTGATGCTCATCTGAACATACCAGATTGCCTTACTGCTGCCTTGTCCCCTGGTTCTCACTTTGTGAAAGCTTGCTCAAAGTGACACAAAGACTAGCTGATCTTGAAATAAAAATTAAGACACTGCAGAAAGTTTTCTGTTTGTATAGTTAGAAAGGAGGAAAAAGGAGGAGCTATTAAGTCTTTTGGATAAGCAGAAGATTAACCTGAGTCGGATATGGCCCAAATACTAAATGAATAATTTGCCAGAGGTTTTTGATAAGGGTAATGATGTGTCATAATCTAATGGAAATGCGGTTGCATTAATACAAATATTACATCATAGGCAAACCTTATTTTGACTTCTAGGTGAAAGTTGTCATGGGATGTGTGTCATGGGGCTCACTGTGCAGGCGGGATTAGGTGACTTTGTGAGCTGCTGTCACCCCACTGGCATGAAACCCAAGGGAGCCAAGTGCAAGTCATGCACTGGCAGACCAACGAGAAGAGCTCTTGCGGTAATCCAGGCTCAGGAGCCTCTCAGCAGCACACAGGTAGGCAGGTGAGGCTAGCTGAAGGCAGGGTGGCTGACATACCAGTGCTGAAGGGGGTTTGGTAAAGGCAGGGGAGTACTGATAACTAGTTAAAATTCTAGCAGCTTTACACCCAGTTTATGTTTTCGCCTTTCTCTGAAACAATGGGAATATGAGGATTAAAAAACGGGTAGGTATGTAGTTTATGGTGGTTGTTTCCGAAGTGAAACTGGGAATTCTTTCAGGGACCAGCCCAGTGTCTTTCTCATACTTGAGTTAAATTGATAATTGAGTTCAGACTTTTAAGGAAACTTCTTCCCAGGCTACGTTTGCATGGGCTCTTTGGTCCTGGAGGGCCTAGGATTAGTACCTAGGATTGCTTTCAGTTGCTTCACTAGGTAATTTAACGTATCGGTGATGCCCAATACTTTGCTGCCAGGTTGTAGCACAAAGGCGTTTTTGTGGCTTCGGTTCTTGTGTTGTGAAGTACTCCTCGTGCATGTGATGGACAGAGTGACGGCTTGCCGAGGCGCGGTGTGTGCACGTCTTAACTAACGATCTGGCACATGATTGTCTATGGCTACGCAGGCAGGACCAGACATGATGATTCTGTGTCCTCACTACATGATTTCATCATCAGCTTAAACGTCTATGACAGGGCTGCTACTCCCACCTTTCCACCTTCCTGCAGCATCCCAGCTCAGGTGTCTTGCTGCTTCCTTTGCATGAGCTCCCTCAGGTGCAGCCACTGTGCTGACTGAAAAAGGAACTCTTTCTGCAAGATTATTATTTCAGTTGGGTCATTGAGCTGCTGTGGCTTATCCTGCAGCTGCCTGAGGACCAGACCCATCAGTAGGGCTGCCATGGGACTACACGCTGGGGGTTCCCTATTCAGCAGTCACTGGTCATTGGATCAGTGTATGTGGACCAGGAGGATGCCTGTTTGACATCAGCTGGAAGCAGGGCAAAAGTGGGGCTGTACTCATGCTCAGTGAAGAACCTGAAACAGTTCCCATAGGGAGGAGCTTTTCTGTGCCCATTAGCAATCAGCCTTGCTTGAAGTCTGCAGTATCCATTCTTTTAACAAATTGTGTGTGAGCATGGAAGGAAATACAAATTGGTTTTTATTTTACCCAGCATCAGAATGGGAAATCTACTAGGCTGACAGGACAAAAAAAAAAAAAAAGTATGTAATGTGGTTGAAATGAATTGTTTTCACTAGTTCTGCTGCCTACAGACTACTTTACTTGTGTAGGTAAATGGTAGTTTTGGTGCTAGTTTAAAAAGCAAAGCATTAAATAATGAGGTGCCATACAACAAATTCAATAAAGGTGACAATACAGGGTAAGTATTAGGTCTCTTACTGAATACTGCTGGTGTGGGAATTTATAAGCAGACATTCTAATGCAGTTTCTAAACCTCCTTCATCTATTTTTAAGATGTCCACATTCTTTCCAAAGGGATTTACATTTATTTGGAAATGTGCTATTCCCTCACCAATGTCTACTGGAGGTGGTTGATGCACACTAAGGAGTAATTTTTATTTTAAAATTGGCTGGCTTCAGAGACAAAGTTTGAAATTTAATCAAGGTAACATTTAACTAATACATCTCTTAAAAACTTGGAAATTTCCTCAAATCCCTCTGTTACAGAGTTGTAACTCGAGCACTGACATCTGACAGGAACAGTGCTTACAAGCAATATTAACAACAGCAATAAAAAAGCCACCTAATGCTAAGCAGGATGTTGCCAGCCTACATGTGAGATGAAACTTCCCCAAAATGCACTGTTTAGTTGAGAGAAGACATACAGGATCAGGAAGGTCACAGAAACTTTTCTCAGGCAAACCTATAACACCAGGTGATATCCAACTTTGTGGCAGAATATAGGTGAGTAACCAATCTGATGTAATAGGCATTTTGTACTTGTTTGCAGCCTGGCATAAGGGAGTAAAGTAGTTAAAATAACTGCAATTATGTAACAACACAACCTTGGGAAATAGGAAGGGCAGAGCTGATATTTCCCAGGTAAAGCCAAAGATATGATCTGTGAAATGTTCTGATTTAATTACCCTGTGAACTTCAAAAGCAAAATTAACAATGGTATATTAAGTGATTCTGAAGCATTAATGTTTCATAATTGTGCCTGAATGTGTCACAAAGTATTACTGTCACTTCTCGTGCTATCGTTTTGAAATCAGACCGGCATGGGTCAATGTTCTTCCCATCTTCCTGCAGGATGGGGGGGGGGTCCTTCCCTCATAACCTGCTGGATATGTCAGAGGGGTAACATTCCAGAAACTTTGCTTCTGGCATCTGACTTGGGTGAAAATTACCCCACTGAAGCTTGTACGTTATCATATTTTACTGTCTTTTGCTAAGAGGTCCCTGTAAAACTAGGGCCCTTTTTACTGGAGCCTGTAGGACAAGGGACTTTAAACTAAAAGAGGGTAGGTTTAGATTAGATACAAGGAGGAAATTCTTCATTCAGAGGGTGGTGAGGCGCTGGCACAGGCTGCCCAGAGAAGCTGTGGATGCCCCATCCCTGGAGGTGCTCAAGGCCAGGCTGGATGGGGCTTTGGGCAACCTGGTCTGGTGGGAGGTGTCCCTGCCCATGGTGCAGGGTTGGAATAAGATGATCTTTAAGGTTCCTTCCAACCCAAATGATTCTGTGATTAGTATCTCCACCTTTCTAATAGCAAGCTTTTCTCTGTGAAGAGAAAGTCTTGCCTTAATATTAATTAATTACATTAATTAAGAAGTTGGTTTCTAGAGTGACAAAGCTGATGTTGGATTCCCAGTGGTATTGTTTCATTTTGCTTGGTTCTGTCACGCTCTTCTGCTTGCTTCCTTTGTTTAGTAGCCATCAATGTAAAACATTGCTTTTTAAATTACTATTTAAAAGCAGATTTCGATACGTTTTAATATTTAAAAACTACGTGGGGGGAATAAATAAGCACAAAGAATGGCAAATATCTTTCATGTGGGTTAAGCCAAGGAATGCTAGAAGCTTGTTGTTCTCATTTAAAGATAAAGAATGTGTGAGGCATACCAGTAATTCCTATTACAAGAATCACTAATGTTTTTTGCATAGTAACAGAACTTGTAACAGCTTAATACCTACCACTTGTCATCTTGTGGCATTCTCGTATAGTTTGCTGATGTGGCATTTTTGGGTGGAAAATGCACATTCTTGGCTGATGTAAATGATCTTATGTACCTCTCCCTCTCCGGTAAAGGTAATGGTCACATTTGAAATTGGTTCTGCAAAGCTGTGGGCCTTAGCTCAGCTGCAGCTATTTCAGCTGTCTGCTGAGCTGTAGGGAACCAGGGGCCAGCAAATGGCTTTACTCTTTTGACACAGCCCATTCTATCATTTGGCTCACTTACACCCCTATATTTACAATGACAGAGGTACATTTGTTTAAAGGTGTCTTTAGAAATGTTAGCGCAGCTGGCCTGAACAGAGGTACACAGGATGACTCCCATTGACATTTTTAAATAAAAAGAAAAATAGCGCTCATTTCTTTCTAAGAGCTGAGTACCTTGCCTCAGTTTTTCATAGGTGATTTCACAGGTTTCATAGACATAATTTCAGTTCTTGTTTTCCAAATGTATGTGCTTCAGGGGGCTGCATATATGTTCTTTAGAATTTTTTGGACTGGGCAGACTGAATGTAAATGACTTTTTTTTTAAATTTATGTTAATTGCTTCTCTTGCATCATTTAAAGTAACCCAATTTTGAAAATCAGTCTGCTAGTGTGCCTTCTGTAATTTTGGGAAAGTTTACTACAGTCTAGATGTCATTTTTAAAATAAATTTCCCTGTTGCTAGCACATTCTAGTTGCTTTTTGTAATACTGTTACAAGCAGAAAGTAGAACATTGGAAATAAAAGTGCTGATGTGCTGATTCTGTAAATATGTTAACATTTATGCAAATTAAATGTACATTATTCTGACTGAACTGTGGCTAAACAAATGCTTCATGTGTGGATGGCTTTATAGCATGAAGAACTGAAGCTGCGTGTTAACAAATGGCTTTCTCTGCCCACAGGTCTTTGCCCCTTCAGTCTAAACATTTCCAAATTCATGTTTAGAGGATAAGTTCTGTAGGCTTCAAAAGTGCCAAACACTATGGAAAACTGTATTAAGCCAGAGCATCTTTGGGTTTTTTCCCAATGATATGGTTGTACTCTGAAAGAGCAGTCCTTCAAAATGATTTTATTTATTTATTTTGCTGAAGCACAATCTAGTTGCTTATCTTGTGTGTGTTTTTTTTTTCAGTCTTGTATTAAAAACAAACTAAAGAAACCCACAAAATCAACAGTAACAAAACACAAGAGGCCTTGATCATATTTTTCCCTGTATGTGAGACCTTGTGTGTGAAGTAAATGTAATGGGATAAGACCAAATACCTCCCTTGCTGTCACTAATTCTACTTGGAGATAGTTAACAAAGGAACAAAAAAATCCTGACATAGTTATGTAAATGCAAAAAATTCTTCATAAAAGTAGACTTGCAAAGAAAAAACTAGGTAGCTAGTTAAGTTAAAAAAAAAAAAAGTAGAGCTGTAAAACACTTCGAAAATAAAGTATTTGTGTTGTATGCAAAAGTTGATATCAAGTCTTTTAACTGTAGAAAAGTTATAAATGGCTTTATCTTCTTTCCTGACATTACTCCCACTCTTAGAGTAATAAGTTTTGTCTATTGTGCTTTGCTTATTTTCAGATTAGGAGTAATTTCTCAGTCAGTATCTCTGTGTCCTTAGGCTGAGCTAAGCTGTCTGCTCTGACTGGCGCATCCTTCTCTCAAGGATGAAAGAACTGCAAAACTTAACTGCAAAACTTTCAAAATAAGTTTAGCAGCTGTTGTGGACTTGAACATAGAAACTCTGAAGACTAAGGGGCTCCGATGCATCAGTTCTTATCAAATCTTTTACATGGAGAAGAACTGTGAGTTCTGGGGTCAGGAGGGGTAGATAAGTGTTTTTCCAGCAGCATGGGAAAAGTGAGAACATGCCATTTTGTCTGCTGCATTTCTACCATGAGCAAAAGCAACGTATTGGAAGTAGTCTAGTTCCAGATACAATGATAGTGTTTGGTCCAAATGGCCAACTACCCTAAGAGTGCTTATTAAATACCAACAGCACATTTATCTGACTCCTAATACAAAACTGAACTGGTGTTGACATGTCAAATGGATAAATGCAAAGAACTGTGAATTTGTGAGGTTGCAATCTGCAGGCTGAGCAGTTCGCACCATAAGGAGGAGAAGTCAATCAACACCCCCAAACTTGTAATAAATGGCAATGCATTTTAAGCCAACTACCACAGCATTTCTGGTTTTTGGAAAGCACGTTTTGAAACAGTAGGCTGCTCATTTGACATGGGTCTTGGTCAGCGTGTTGAACTAGCCAGTCTGAGTTACATTAAGATCTTCATCAGGTTGAGAGAAGGAAGACTGACTGGCAGTGAATTCAATAAGCTATTTTTCTTTATTGAAGTGCTGATTAAATATCATGTGGTTATTTGTCTTCAGTGAATATATGTGTATGTATATATATATTTATATTTTATATTATTGAAATATTGAGCCTTTCTGTGCACAAGGTGTTTGTAGGTTTTAGTGGAATATTGTTAGAACTCTTGAACTAGGTATCTTGTTTGACATGCCTTGTCTCTTAATTTACTATTCTCAGGAGACGGAAATAGGAAGAATCCTGCATTTTAAGTATAACTTATTGTAATCAATCTATTTTAATAGTTATTTATACATAAAATACAGATTTATAATACTTCCCCCCACAGTGCCAGCTACCTTCAGTTGGGTTTCTCAGTTGTCACTGTTGTACAATCTGAAGTACGTGGTGTTCAAGACAGGGTGGGGTTTACTTCATTTGACATCATCCATGGTTTGGTTTATTGAGCAAGATGGCAGCAATACTTATCTGTTCCTAACCATTTTCAGCTAGTGTCAAAAAGAATAGGGCCACTCAGGTTTCCATTAGAATAGGAAGGAGATGTTCCCTGCATCTACTGTTTTTTCCTTTATAAACCTTTATAAACACGGAGTTTTATAACACATTGGTGTTCTTTGTAGCAAATGCTGCGATACTTCTGTAAGAATGGACATGGATTTCTTTCACATTGAGCTTTGTTAAAAGTGTGCATGTGCCTACATGTGCTCACTGAGCTCCAGCATGATTGTGTGTGTGCGGGGGGATGGGGGGGTGGGGTGGAGTAATGCAATTGCTATGGGCTTATGGCCACAGTTATTGCTGAGGAACGCGTGGACAATAGTTTGTTGGTTACAGTAAGTGCCCTTGATCTTCATCAAAGTGAGATAGTGAGATGGATAGAGCAAGGCACCACTGGATTTAATTAAAAAAAAAAAAAAAAGAAGAAGAAACTGAAGCTTCTACAGAAATCTAGCTCCTGATGTGTTATTCTAAGCTATATAGATTGAATTATGTTTGCTTGTTTAAATGGAAAAGGGGGCAGAAAGGGGGTATTCATACGTGATTTAGATTAAAAAGAAGTATTTGATCACTTGAAATTGGTCGCTGTACTGTGGACTTCATTGCTCATGTGTCTGAACCACACTCATGATGTTGGAATAGTACGGTTAGTAATTCAGAGCAATCAAATTAATCTATGTAGGTAGAAATTGGCTGTTGTGCAGTTACATATTAAAATCAGAAATACTCTGATGGCTTTCAGTAAGACTTTGAATGTCAATGAATGTTTAGAGCTGTCTCAGCAGCACCCTGTACCCACTGGGTATGTGGTAGAGAGTCCGACTTAGTAGGAAGAGTTCAATACAGCAAAATAACACTTCTGTGAAGTGAGCATTGCAGTTAGCAGATTGTGTGGAGGATGGGATTGTCCTCTCCTTTTTAGAGGCTTTGTGTATCTTTTTCTGCTGTTGAGCATTAGGGAGTAATTTTGCATTTATGTAAAATGTTTGTTAGCTTAATGTATTGCTTGTTACAATGATGTGTGTGATGGTTGCCTAGAAATCGTTTGGTGAAAGATGACAGGCTTGCTGGATCAATGTTGACTTTTTTTGGTATTCACAAAAATAGCTTTGCAGCATCTGTAGAGAGGAAGAAGTAGTTATGATGATATATCTTAAAAAAGATGGCTATGAAGAAATAAGAAGCCTGCCCTCTTTGTTGTACTGAAGATGCTTTGTGCAGCAATTTGAATTGATATGGTGCTGTCTAAATCAAGGTAGCAGTGGGCATGTGAGGGTGGTCAGCATAAAGGCACTGACATTGAGCTGGGAAGTGCTGATGCTGGAAAATTGTATTTCTGGAAGACGTGAGCAGAGGGAACACTTTCTGTACAAGAAATAGTTTCAGATGCACAGGTGCATATAGCAGAAGTGCAAGCAGGAAAAAGCGGGTAGGAAAATGAGAATTGGGAAGAGGTAAATCATGTGAAAACTAATAAAGGCAGGCTTGTCAGTGTTGCATTTTGTGATGAAGGGTGTGGGATATAGTGTTCTTTGAGGTGTCTAAATACTATGAAATGGCAGTGAACAGCTTTAGAACTAGAAATATGGGGGAAATTATTGTGTAGGCTTGCTAAGGTGAGCACAAATGAGAAGAAGACAGTGGGGAGATCTAGGGAGTGAGCAGAGATGCATTGCAGCATCATGGGGTGCAGAACTGGCTCCCAAAAGCTGCAGCTGGCTTAGACTGAAGGAGGCTGAGATGGCTCTCTGAGAAGGCCGTCTTCTCCTCCAGAAGAAAGGAGCTGATTGTCGAGGTGTGCAGCCTGGACTAAGAGGTGGATATTGTGTGAAGATTATGTGGAGGTATTGAGAGAAATCATATAGCACAGTGAAACGCCGAGTGGGAATAGGAGAAGCACCAGTCAAACATATATATATATATATATTTTTTTTTTTTTTTAAAAGAAACAATAGTATTTTCTGGGGGAAATGTGGTAAAGCAAAGGGCTGGTGAGTATTTGATGTTGGAGCAAAAATCAGTATTCATACAAGCATACTTCTTGGTTTTACGTATGCGGGTGGTGCTGCAGGCAAACTGGAAGTGCTGGAAATTTTTTGTGAGTTAATGGTATTACCGGTGGTACTATGATGCTTCATAATCCTGGTGTGGAAACAGTTGATTCATCAGTGTGTGATTTGCATACTAATTATAACATAGCTAATTATTGTATTTAAAACAAGTGTGCAGACATTGGCACCTCTTCTCCCTCCCACCTACCTTAGAAATACTTCTTAGTTAGAAAATTACTTTTTCAGCAGTAAATGCTGCAAAGCTGAACTTTACATTATCAGTGTGGACTTCTAAAGGAGATGACAATAAAACCGATTTTTAGCAGCTGCTCTTTATTTATATTTTTCCCTTAACTGTAACGGTTAACCACAGCATGGTTTCTTGAGATAACGCCTTATGGCATGGAAGCACCTTGTTTGGCATGGAGAGATTACAAAATCATTGTTTTGCATAACAGCTCAGCTATAAATCAACATCACGTGTAGTGTGATCTGTCCAGCTAACACTACCTGATCTGTATTTCACGTTGTGCTCTGTTAACCTCCTCCATTTCTTTCCATTCTGTTTGTTGATTTGTTTTTCCAAAACACTTTATTCACCTTTGTTTTATTAATTACTGAAATCCATATTTGTGTTTTTTATTTTTTTTTTTTCCCTGCAGGCAGCATCATAAAATCTTAATCAAGTGAAAATGGCCTTCAGCAATCTGACATCAAAGGCTGTGCTGCTGTATGATGAATGGATCAAAGATGCTGGTGAGTCATTAAAGTCTAAAACTTATTAACTTTCAATAAGTTTGAAAAGCAGCATGTAGCTAGTGTAGATGTACTAATATCAGCTTCAAGTAGCCTAGTCTTCCTGTATATGTTTAATAGACTTGCCAGGCTACCTACTGACATTTTTAACTATAAAGAACAAATTATTTTTTGAATTTAAAAAAAGGAAAAAAACAAAACTCAGGTAACTTCTGGCTATAACCTCAGACTAATAGAGTGCCAACAGTGATTACTTTGTAAGAGTCTCTGGCTCGCCTTGAATATATAGTTTAATTATTTTTTCTGTTCTACTGAATGTAAAGCTCTGTTTTTTCATTAACTAACAATGTTATGATATCAGTTGAGTTAGGTGTGCGGTGTTGCTCTATTTTCCCCTTGCAAAGTAAAAGGAAATACAAACCCTGGTGAGTTGTAGTGTATTGAAATTTGCCCTCAGAGTAATTCATTCTCACAGCCCTGTTCCAGAAAAGAATTGTAGTCTCTTGGTGCACCTCTTACAAGGAGGACATTGAGCACTGAACATTAACGTAATCTTAAAATGTTCCTCATCATGGTAGTCACGTAATGAACAGGATTAGTCGATTCCTGGGGAAAGCTTAAGAAGCAGTTAAGGTTTGATCACTACAATTAGTAACATCTTTTCCAGTATAGCTGAAAACCATTTCTCTTGTTCTGTAGCATCAGAGCATGCACGTGAAAAGGGAGCTTTGTGAGTATGACTCAGTGGATGAAGAGGATTGGGACGGGTGATGGAATATTGCTGCTGCCCTGTCCACGAATTCACAATTTCAGTTGCTCATCTCTCTGCCTACCAGTGCTTGCATTTGGCATAGCATATTGTACCGTTAGTGCCCGAACATGTTTTTTCTCAGAATCAAGCTGGGAGAACCAGCAGGAAGGTTTTGGTTGTATCAGTGCAAGGGGTGAATGCAAAAAAGCAGTCAGTTGTGGAGAGCGGGTTCTTCTCTTGCAGTGCTACACAGACAGATGTAATTTTTTTTAAATCTAATGTGCAGCGTTTCGCAATACTTGTTGGCCCATGGGCAGCAGCATGGGGCACCTAACAGGCTGCAAATGGCATTATAATTTGCTTTCCTCAACCTTTTTTAAAAAACAAACAAACAATAAAGATGGCTGTAAACAACACCAGAGTGCCTCAAGACATGTTGCTTGAATGCCATGGGTTGAACATCACTAACTTAAGACATTTGGCCATGATTTTAACACTTAACAAAAATTGCAATGATGTAATTTCAAGCCCAACATACAGCAGCAGACCATGAAAGCAGCCGTTTGCTGACTCAACAGGAAGGTTAGGGGTCCTTCAGAAACGAAACTTCCAAAAGTCAGGTTAGAAAAAAATTGTTCTATTTATCCTGGTTATGGAGAAATGTTGAAGTTTTTTGAGCTGAGACTTGGTGATGAATGACAAATGGGTGCAATGGGATCAAGGTGAAGTTTAAAGGGTAGGTCTGTCAGTCCCAGCTGTGAAGAGAGGTAACAGCAGCATGAGCAGGAGAAGGACTCTCTGCAATAGCTGAAATCAGTATGGGATAACTGGAGAGGAACTTGCAACATATTTGCTGTTTGGAGATCTGCAATATAAAATTATGAGTTTTAAGGTACTGTGAGTGGTGACGTGTCAGGACTTCTTAGGAACAATCTGTGAATGTCAACCAATGAGAGGGTGTTTTCTCAGTCTGAATTCCCCATGGTTATTACATCTAACACCATACTGCTTATAAGGCTTGAGGATCTTGAAAAGTGGGGCTACTGCCTGTCTGTGCCTTCACCTGTGAGACAAAACACATGCTTTTCCAGGGTAATGAAGTCTCACTTGGACATGCAGGCTCTGTGACCTGCTTGTGCATTGCTTTCCTATATGCCTTCTGAGCCACAGCAGTGTATGAAGATGCAGGCTTTTCATGGAGGAGGGCTCTGGACTGAAAATCCCATTTCCTGTGATTCTTTGTGTGAAGAATTAATGACTTATGAGGAACACCTGAAGGAACTGGGGCTGTTTAGTCTGGAGATGAGGAGCCTGAGGGCAGACCTCATTGCTATGTACGACTACCTGAAAGGAGATTGTAGTGAGGTGGGTGTCAGTCTCTTTTCTCAGGTGACAGGATGTGAGGACATGGCCTCAAGTTGTGCCAGTGGAAGTTTAGATCCTTTTTATCATGAAGAATTTCTTTATGGTGAGGGTGGTTAGGCATTGCAGCACACTGCTCAGGGAAGTGGTGGGGTCACCATCCCTGTGGATGTGTCGCTCAGGGACATGGTTTAGTGATGGGACCCCGTAGGTCAGGTCGATGGATGGACTTGGTGATCTTCTAGGTCTTTTCCAACCTAGATGATTCTATGATGCAGGAAGACGTAATCTGACAGGTGCTAAATCTTGTTATCCAGTCAGCGCAGATTTGAGGTAAATGTTTTCTTGATTAGTGAAAACAAAACCCAAACTGTTAGGAATTAAGTACTTTTCAGCAGCCTCTTTAGGATTTAATGAGTACTGGAAAGATCTGACTTATTTTTTTTTCTTCCCCTCCTCTAGATCCAAGACTGGAAGGCTGGCCACTAATGTCTTCACCTTTTCCAACGACCTTTATCATTGGAACCTACATCTATTTTGTCACTTCTCTGGGACCCAAACTCATGGAAAATAAAAAACCTTTTGAACTCAGGCAGATAATGGCATTTTATAACTTTAGTGTGGTAATCCTTTCTTTGTACATGACTTACGAAGTAAGTACTACTTTTATAGGCAGCACACATATATTTTATGTCTCTAAAAACCCTCATACATTTTAATAAATTTATTAATACAATTTCCACTTTTCAATTCTCAAAACTATTATTCTGATTGTTGTAATTATATTTCTGTGATCCATACAACAAAATTATTGAGCTGATACTCGATAAAAAAGGAGTAAGTCATACCTAGAGAGAACCATGGTAAAATACTTAATGTTCCGTTATATATAATGCACAAAATTAAAAATCTTTGTAACTTATTTAATTTCCCTGGGTTGTAGCAGGTAAAGTAGACTATATGTTTTTCTTAATCTGTTGTAATTGTTTTACCCTACTATTTGATAGTCAGCTCTGATGTTTCAAACACTGTATGTTTACTAAACAATAATCTTCAGTTAGGTCAGCCTTATAAATCGCAAATGTTAATGATATCTACTTAGGTGACCTTCATCTTCTAAAACACTTAAACAAACAAAAAAGTGAACAGTTTTAGCCTGTTTTTTCAGAAACAGGAAGTCTTTTTTTTTTGAGTGTTGAGATTTTGCTGTAGTCTGTAGCAAGTGTTTAAGCAAATGTTAGACTTTAAAACAGCAAAGCCTGGCATTGTGTAAGATTATGGGTTGATAGAGCAAAAAATCCGTAAGAATGAATGGTATAGACTATGTAGAAGTTTTAGAACCAGTTTTTAAACCTTAAGATACATGACGCCTGCTTCAATTAAAATATATGTGTGTGTGTGTGTGTAACAATAGTATTATGTGAGTGATAGCTGTCTACATTTGCCTGGTTAAATATCACTATGCCAGTACTGATGCTTTTCATATTAAGTCTGGTTATGTGGTTATGTTTGGCAAATTGGTAATGTTGCAATATAATCCCATAAAATTGGCAATGTTTCTGTTAGCTCAAATTGCATAAATTTCATCATGAGTTACAGTGAACTGCTTGACATTTCTTTTAACAGCACTTAAATGACAGTGCAGCAGCAGCTACTTCATGTAATAGCTGCGATGAATGTTGTAAGTGTTGGGACAAAATGCTTACATTTTTTTTGCTCTTTTTTTCTGAAAAATCACCAAACACATCTGTTTGTAATTTGGTGATAAGCTTAGTTTGATTATAAGCCCTCAGAAACTTAAATAAATTAAATTAAACTTCTAGCAGTGTCTCTTACTAACACAGTACTCAATCTGCTGTCATGACTTCTATCTTAAAATTTCATGAAAGGGTGCATAGATGCTGTATAACAGAGAGACAATAGCAGGGATTCAGACTCTCAGCAAAAAGCTGATTCTTTCCCTCTTTGGACCCAAGCCATTTTGTGGGTGTTTTAGTGTTAAGATATCTTGATGGCGTTTTAAATCTTGTTTTATTTAAGCAACTGATTCTTCAAGAAGTTAAAACATCTAATGCGCCATAGACTAAAAACCTTCATCTGTTAAGAGCTGAACCTCATATCATGCATGAGTGGGTTATGATCAATTGATGACAAGTTTTTTTTTTTTTAACTGATATAAGATACAGTTGTCCTAATGGCTGGTAGGAGAATGAGCCAAGTGCAATATTAACAATGTGGCTCTTGTCTTGAGTTCTAATATAGTCCAGGAGAAAAGATCAAAAGATCAAAAGAAATGATTAAATGATGATACATATAGTCCTGCCCTGTACATGTGCTCTTGATTGTAAAAACAGTAGCTTCTCATCCATCGTATTAGTGAAAGTCTCATTAAATCATGCAGTTCAACTAAGCAAGATTTTAGGAACTAGGATACTAAAAATATAGTGCATATTGATTTGTTTTTTGTCTTTAAAGTATTAAGGTCTACTTTTATGTTGTTATGTTGTGATGGTTTTCTTGAGTAGTAAGATATTTGGCTGTGATAACTTCCAAAAATTTCTAAAAGGTTCACTTGTTTTTGTGTTCTGATTTACACAATAAGTTGCTTAGCCAGCATGTGTGTTGAGATGCAGCTGTTTCTCCTCTTCATTTACTAATGCTGACATAATGGGTGTAGAAAGAAGCTTCTTGTCCATAGGTGTGGTCACGGAATTATAAATTAATCAATCTGTAGCAGCAAATGATCTTGTGGTAGCTAGTAGACACAGAGGTAGATGATTGACAAGGTTGCTGATCCAACAAGTTTATAATGTTGTTTTCCCCTCATGCTTAGTGATTGCAATAGTAATCTGAATTTAATGAATTTTTCATAAGACACAAAGTAATCCGTGCCCTTTTCTTTTTCTCTGCTCCAGTTTCTTATGTCGGGTTGGGCCACCGGGTACTCATTCCGGTGTGATATTGTTGACTACTCAAGGTCACCTACAGCTCTAAGAGTAAGTTGCCAAATGCATGGTCAAATTGTTATGCTACACTGACTTTATTTTTGGAAATTCTTTTTGAACAACCAAATGTATTGCTGTTGAGCGGAATGCTCTAAAGAAAAATGCCTTACTGTATAATATAAAGCATTCACATATTTAGGGGCTAACTGTAGGGGTTTACTGTTTGGAAAAAAAAAAAGGCAGCCTATTTGTTGGCTTGTTCCTCTTGGTTTTAAAATTCTCTAACAATTAAAGAATATCGTTTTTTTTATTTTTTTTAAGGAAAAAAAAACCACCACAACAACAAACTATACATCGTCAAGACACCACTTACTTCTCTCTCTATTTTCCTTTTATACTCTTACTTTTCTTGCAGCTTCTTAATTTTAATTATCACTATTAGGATTTAACAATGTCTGTTTTTCACTCTTGCAGATGGTACGAACTTGTTGGTTGTACTACTTTTCCAAGTTCATTGAACTATTAGACACTGTAAGTATTTGTAGCCTAATAAACAATGTAGTGATGTTTCCCTTTCACAGTAGAAGAACCACTGCTGTTGAGGGCTGACAGCATAAATTGCTTTTTCATTATTACTCCAGCCTTCACTATTAGAATACCACCAGGTCGTTTACCCTTACTATCTTATTCTACCCTTACACTGTCACTCCTTATTTATCAGGGAAAATATTAGAGAACATATCATAAAAAAAAATTGGAAGCCCTGATAACTTAGCTATTTATCAGCCAAATACACTAACCTGTTGTGCTGCAGCAATGCTTGTCTCAACATGGCAGGTTAAAAAAAAAAAATCAGTGTTGATTACATTGAATTTTTTTTCCATGTCATCTTCAGATTTTATCTTCCACTTTCGGAATATTTGCATCAACAGAACTGAATACAGCATAATTTATCATAACCACCTGCTCTAAACTCCTGTGAATACCTTGCTGGCCATAGATGTGTTTGGTACTTGGCCTGCACTCTGAACAGTTTTAAAGGAAGTCTGAGCTGCAGTGCATTAAAGCAGAATGCAGACCTTGCTCACCACCACCAGCCATCTGCCTTCCCCTTTTCCTGAGGCTGGCACCTACTAGGGATGGTGGAGCTGTGTCGGGCACAATAGTGGTGATTCAGGAGCTGACTCATGAGCAGCTGGGATGTTCTATACCCCGCAAGCAAAGTTAGACATCTAACTTTCATCTACAGTCATGATTCAACATCTTACTGACTGGGCCAAATGGAATGGTAATGTAAGTGCCAGGAATGCTAAAACTGGAAAAGCCTGACTGGCTTAGTCTTCTCTACTACCCTCTTGTTAGATTGCCCCTTTTTAATTAGCCCTGGGCTTGAAATTTTTGTTTATTATTATTTGTTTTATTTGAATCTATTCAATCAGGTACCTGGTTCTCAGCAGCTTTTTGGTATTATTGCAGAAGTTATTTATTAACTGTATTTAAGTCATCTGTTTCCAAATGTTTTCCATAGCATGCCAGACTTCTCTCTGTATTACTTTCTTTGCCATCTGATACCACCCTTCTCATGACCTGACTTCTTCTTATACAATTTTCTTGCTCTGTCTTCCCTTAACATTTCTCACAATATCTGTCCTTTTAAGTGTGGCCTGTCAATATCTGTTTAGAGTAGTTACATTTATACTTCCCAATGTTGCCTTTTTCCAAGGCTAGCTAAGTCAGTATTAATGAGAAAGGCTACTTCTCTAAATTAATATTTTCTCCTGTCTGTATCTTTTGTTAGTCCTTCACTTCGTTTTCTCAAATGTGTTTCCTTTAGAAGTTCAGGGGACTTAAAATCTGATGCTTCTAAATACTTCTCAGCCCAAGCAAGCCCATCTTACATTGTCCATTGCACCCATTGCTCAGCTGTGGGTATTTGCTTTTTGAAGCTTGCTTTGGCTTCACTCCACAGGTGGGTTTTAATACTGGTTTTATTTTTTTTCAAAAATCAGTCAGATGTTTCCCATCTTTTCTCTAGACTGCAGCTGTGAAGAATTTTTAAGTGTATAGTAGTGAGCAACCAGCATAGATGCATACAGTTTTCTTTTAGTATGTTGGGCTTGAGTGTTCTATAACATTCTGTTTGTTAAAATCTGTTTCAGATATTTTTTGTGCTACGTAAGAAAAACAACCAAGTTACATTCCTGCATGTCTTTCATCATTCCATCATGCCATGGACCTGGTGGTTTGGAGTCAAATTTGCTGCAGGTAGTGAAGAGACAGTTCAACTTTTACATATCTTCTGGTACCAAAAACATGCTAGACAAATACTTGAAGAACAGATTAAAAATTCCTGCAAACACCAACATTTTTAGATTTGTATGTCTTCAGAATTTTTTGTACCATCTGAGATCACCATACACGACAACTATCTAAATGGGTGGGGAGCACTAATTTTTCTTACTTGATGTCATTTTGTGCAGTGTTGAGGGAAAAAGGTGCACAGGAGAGAGACACAAACAAAGAGCAATATTACATGAAAAAGAAATGTGATTGCAAAATTAGAAGTGGTATGGAAGAAGTTTCAGAGTATCTACCTTATACTTCTTCAAAGACATTTTTTCTTCAATCCATAAGAATTGAATTGGAGGGGAGGACTACATTCTCATCGTTTTTTACTATCCTTAAAGTGCTGTTTTAGCAGTCATTTTTACTGTCTTTAAGCCACAGAACAAGTGGGGCTTACTTACACCTAATACTTTATTTAGCTTTCAGAAAACTACAGACATATTTTTTTGACCTTATGTGTTATAGAAAGTTAGGCTCTACCTGTATTTGTATTGTGATGAACTAAGAGTTTCTGTCCACTCCAGAATAGCTCCACTTGTCTCCTTCCCTGCTCTATGTGCATGCATCTTTCTATGCTACAGAACTAGTGTACAACACTAATAAATATAGCATGCCATGAGAATAGCCTGGTAAGCACAATGGAGAGTCCTTTAGTAGTACAGGGTATGTTTTGTAGGAGGGTACGTTTTTGTTTTTGTTTTTTCCCCATACATGTTTCTTCACCCATACTCTCTGGCATGTTATTTTTATAGCAAACTGAAGAATAGAACCATGGTAGTTACATCTGATCTATTAGTTTTTGTTTTATGAATGTGAAAATAAGCCCCAAAAGCAGTCCAGGATATCTGTAGATTGGGTCTTTTGAAGTCTAGTGTGCAGATTTTGCTCGTGTATGAAAGGCTATACTTCTGCTGCATTTGTTGAGTTTCTGTTATTAGGAAGCTTGATCGTGTCTTTCTCAAATGTTGATGAATAACTGGTATTTTAAGTTAATGAGGAAACTGAAAGTAGATTTTTCAGCATGCAGTTCAGTTTGTTTATAGATCTGCAAAGAATTCCAGCAACTAACACTCTCTCCTCTTCAACCTTGAAAAGTTTCCACTTATAGGTGATTAACTTTCTGCCTTTTATCTGGAGATTGGATCAGTATACCAGATACAGGCTTCTGATTTTGCATCAGATTCAAATTTCCCATGTAATAATTTGACATATATTTCAAAAAATTGTGCAAGGTCTGTTTTATCCTCTGCTCATAATAGTCATACTGAGCCTTGAAGAGCTATATCTATTCCTGCAGCTCTTTTGCTTATCTTTATACTGATCTTTCCAAATATTGTTCTGTTTGACAACTTATTTTTTTTCCAAGAATTTCAATCCTGCTGATGATTATCTTATATTCAGTTCCATCACTGCTTGTCCTTCCTTCTAAATAGTGGCACTACGGTCTCTACTGACCAAGCTTTGGAACCTGTGTTTAAAAAAAAATGGGTTTGTGAAAGGAGATGCTGATTTTTCTTCTGATAAATAGAGAACTGTAAGATGTTGTTTATATACGGTGTTGCTTTTTGAAGCATATTCTTGTACTGTTGCCTCTCTCTCTGCTTTAACTATTTATTTTTTCTTTTGAATATTCACTGTGCAGGCCAAAAAAAAGTATGTACTTTTGGACTGTGAGAACACTCAAATTATTTTCAAAAAGACAAGTAATTTTCAAAGAAAGTTTGCAATCACAGGTGGAAGAGTTATGATCTATCAAGCTGGAAGACTAGTGTGAGCTACTAAAATCACAAAATAAGCTTTATTTTTAACTTAAGTGATTCTTAATGGCAAATTGGCTTTTGGATAAGAAATATTTCTCACTAAGTGTCTGCTTTTCGTAACATTTTGTTTTCTTCCTGATGCTCAACATTTTCATGTTCATATTTATCTTCAAAATACTTTATCAGACACCTCTTGTATCATTTTTAACCTATAATTTATTATGTTCTTTAAAACAAAATTACCTTGAGCAACATCATCTAACTCCACTGTTGATCCGTGGAGGGGGAAAAAAAAACAACAAACGAACAAACAAACAAAAAATTTCCTCACTCACTCTGTTTAATATCTCACCAGTTTCAGTCATGAGTTTGTCCCAAAGAAGGTCATTAGTTGGCCTTAAATTTCCTTTCCATTGTACGTGTGCTTTTGAGATGGAACGTGGATTTTTGAGGCCTTCACTTACATCATGATTCCAGAAACTTACTGTCTGAAACTGCGATTCTTTCTCTGGAAATCTGTTGGGGAATTACTTATCCTCTAAAACTTTGCAAAGTTCGTCGTGATGCTCAGAAAATAGGTGTAAAACAGGAGGAATGCTGCTTCTACTAAATTCTTTCTGCCTCCTTCATGTATATATGTCACTTTGAGAAGTTATAGTGATTTTTTTTTTTAAGGTCATTAGATCAGACCAATTTACTGCTGTTTTGGGATAGCTAAGATAAACCTGTGTGATAAGATCCTTCAGAATCGGTGTCAACCCAATTCTGGTTAAATACTTTGATTAACCAAAATCTATAATTTTTGTCGTCTTTTTTGGTTGGTTGGTTGTTTTCCTCTGAATCAAAACAAACTACTAGGACCTCAGGTGGCTTTTAGATGACCTAAATAAACCTGATGCAATAATACTACCTTATTATCTTCCTTCTACAGGTGGTTTAGGGACGTTTCATGCTTTGTTGAACTGCATTGTACATGTTGTCATGTATACTTACTACGGCATCTGTTCTTTGGGACCAGCCTATCATAAATACTTGTGGTGGAAAAAATACATGACAACTATACAACTTGTGAGTAATTTTCTATTTGACTTGAACATCTCTCAGAAAGCTGATTGTGGCTAATGCAAACAGTGCAATAGATTTGTACTTTTTAATGTTGATCTATATGGTCAGTACAGTTGGTACAGTTTTTACTCATGTTTTAAATGAGTAAAACAAAAGTTGTGAGCCCCCATTGAGTTATTTACTTAAATCTGCTGACTTCAACATTCACCATAAAATCATAGACAACATTCACCATAAAATCATAGACACAAGCTTTTCAGTTAAATGTATTCACTGAATACTACATGCAAAACTCATTGGCTGTATAAAAATAATTAGAATATAAATTTACACCAAGAAAACATATCTAATGTACAGAGTCTACATGTAAATAGTAATGACTGCAGGGAAAAAGAAGTATTTCCTAATGTCATGTCCCTTCTTTCATAGAAATTGTGTGTAGAGAATTTACATTAAGTGTTTTATTAGCATTAGATCACTCTGAAATGGTTATTGCTCAGGGTGCTTTTTGATGCCCAGTTTCCTTAATAGAAATTTTAAAAATTCAGCTTCTGGCTACACAATCAGTTTGGCCTGTTCACAGATGAGCAAAAGAAGCAGAGAGAAGCAGCCATGGCTGTAACTGCTTGCACCAGGTCTGGTGTTCGTTTACGTAACCCTGTGTAACTAGGAATGACTTAGCTTGAATATTTATAAGTTTAGAGGCTTTTTGTCTTGGCGGTATTACCTGTCGATTATTAACTTAGAATTCATGTGGAATTTTTTTAAATCCTCCCTTAAATTGCTTTTTTGGGACTTGCAGACCTTTGTGTCACATGAATTTCCCCTCACCTCTGACCTGCATACTATCATGTTCACAGATCCTAATGTGTATTTTTTTTTGCAGGCTTTTTTTTTTTTCCAGAGCAATATCCCATTTGTCACTGGTCAAACGTGTCAAATTACTTCTTTCTTTACTGAACTGGCTAGTGCAGACTCCCTTTCTTCTAGTAGGGGTTCCTCATTGCTGCTTGTAATTCGTATTGTCCTTGGACAATATGTCTTTCTTTACTCTTTGGAAGTGCTTTTCAATGCAGTAACAATCTGGGAGAGGGTCAATAATGGTGACCCTATCTATAGCTGAAAAAGCCCGTGCCCTCAACTTTTTGTGAATGCAAGTTCTGCTAAATCTTTTAAAAGGTCTGTAGAAAGTTTGTCTTTCTTTTAAAATTAATAATTTTCCTTATCTTTTCCCTCCAGGTCCAGTTCATTATGATTACAGTCCATATAGGACAAATCTACATCATGGATGATTGTCCATACCAGTATCCAATTTTCATGTTTATTATTTGGCTATATGGTTCTATGTTTTTAGTCTTGTTTCTGCACTTCTGGTACCATGCTTACACAAAGGGACAACGACTACCAAAGACGACACGAAATGGCATCAGCAAAGATCAGTGAAACAAACTCTTGTCTACAAGAAAGAAGAAAAAAATGTATACATCAGAGTGAAAACTTGAGCTACTTGACAATCAAGATATTTAGGTGCACACGCTACACTGTGTATATTTTGTATGTTTTCTTCCAAAGCAGAACTTGTATTTTTACCATAAGTTATTTGGGTTTCAGAATTTGGGGGGTGGGGTAGAACAGCATGTATCTCTGAATTAAAAAGAAAAAAAAAGTGTTTTCAACAACTTCCTCATGTCTTTCCTGCAAGAAATGAATGGATAGATGATCTCTATCTAGAAGATGCAGGAAAATAAAGATACTTGTTGAGAAAATTAGTGTGTATGACAAGTACAAAGTACTTTGAACATTGAGGAAAAAAATGACCTTAATTGTTATAAGTTGTTGAGAATGTCAGCTACAATTTATTAAAAGAATGAATCTTCAATAAATACTATATTTGAATATAAATCTTATTCTTAATATAACTAATACATATAAGCATTATGTGTTTAAAAACAATATTACTTTAAAGAAAGGAATGTATGTTAATCTGTCGAAGTATGGCATTTAGTTTGAAGATAGACTTTTATATGTACCCTCTTTGATTGAGATAACTTAATTCATTTTACGTAGGAAACTTGTATTCATTTAAAAATTATCCTAAATGCAAGAAACCTACTAATTTGAGGGTCATCCAAACTGTCTTGTAGTGTAATGATCAAAACAGCCTAGTGATTTGTTCACCGAAGTGTTATAATAATCTTAATCTATGAGTGTGTTTTTATATATGTAGGATAGACTGCTTAGTGGGGATAAATATGTAATTCAGCAGTCAAAATCTTAGTCCTTATATATCTTTTAAAGAAACACATTTTTTGATTGAAGCCTAAATGTTAGATACCATGACTGTACTGTGCTCTGTTTTCTTCCATTCCCATTATCTATTGAAATACATGCCTCAAAAGACTTTCTGGGGTTTTCTTATTATTGTTTATTATTATTACTGTTTGTTTTTAACAACTCAAGTTTAAAGTTTTCTCTGTTAAGTAGCACTGGTTACCTTGTCTCTGTTCTGTCAAACTAGAGAAAAAGATACAAGACATTCTCTGAACTCCTGAGACTGGGGCTGGCCAAGGTGGTAGGGCATGTGTGGAGTCCATATCGGATTGACCAGTATGTTTTTTTCCATGTTAGGAAACATGGAAACATGGCAGATTGTTAAGGGCACACACGTAGAGAAATTAAAGAGCCTAGCTATTTGCACATAAGCTGCATTTGTATTGTATGAGGTTATTAAGGAAAAGATTCATGCATCAGACCTGTAACTGAGGAGGTAGAGGTGTTTAAATTAACATGTTACCTTTAAATGTACTGTTTTCTATTACGTTCGCTACTGACAGAGAAGAAGCTTGTCGTTTTTGCTTTGTGCTTGACCTGATCTGTGGGATTTTCAAATATCCAAAATGTTGGTGCAGGTTTCAATTGCTTCCCTG
This sequence comes from Anser brachyrhynchus, assembly GCF_964034855.1. Lineage (NCBI taxonomy): Eukaryota > Metazoa > Chordata > Aves > Anseriformes > Anatidae > Anser > Anser brachyrhynchus. Next base: position 16,255,900 of record NC_137697.1, on the reverse strand, counting down.
TTGTAAAATTCCAAGAAAATAAGTTTTGTTACCTCAATATATTTATAGGCATAGCAACATTTATGGTGTATTGTTAATGCTAAAAGAATTTAAACTTTATCATGGACATGTGTTGCATATAATTCTTATGAAATTGCATACAAGTCATCTTTATAAAACAAATAAAAAGTAATTTATGTTTTATCTTTCCCCTATTTTAATCCCCGCAGCTATCAACTCTCATGGCAGATTGAAATCCGATTATCATGACTGTTGCAGTTTTTAGGTTCTTAATCACGGAATCCTCTGTGCTGAGTTTCAGCTCCCTGGCAGTGCACAGGGAGGGAGAGAGGTGCTTTAGCACAGAACCCAGAACAGCCAGGATGCTGACTGGGGGTCACATGTATTTTCAGTGGGAAATCTGATCACTGACTCCAAGTCTCAAATCCTTCCAGCCTCCAACCTGTGTGTACACGCTTAGCTTCCAAAGGAGGGGGGGGGTCATTTCCTGACAGTAGGGGCCTAGTGCTGTGTTGTTTTTTTTTTTTTTTTTTCAAGCAGCTGAAAAGGGTTTGTCTCTTCTTAAAGCTTGAGTGGCACCTATTTTTGCATATTTTTTTAACTAGGTACTGATGAAGAAAGACTACTCTGTAGTTTTGCATTGCTGGTGCGGAAGTCCTAGTTTTGGCCCACTATTTTGTAGTTATTCCACCCACTGCAGCAATAGAAAATGCATAAATATGCAGAGGTCAGAACCACTTGGAAGTAAGAGAAAGGGTGTATGCAGCTGCATTGTAAAAGGAGTGCATCCTACTGCTGAGTGTGAGGGGCCAGACAGTAGTTTGTTGGTCTGCGACCTAGATCAGCACCTACTTCTTCAAACTCTCTGAAGCTTAAGTAGGGTCTGAGAATACACATGGTCAAAACTGAGCTGCTCAGGCCTCCTATAAGGAGCCAGGAAAAATGTCCAAGTCTGGCACTTGTGCAGCAGCCAACTGCTTCCATAATTTGAGATTAAGTTTTAATAAGCAGGAGCAGAAACTGGAGATGCTGATCAGTCTGTGGGCTGTCAGCAAGTACTACTTCACTGTCCTGCTACGTTTCTTGCACAATGGTTTAGTTTTCTCTGTGTTACGAAGCATTTGAAGAAAGAAAATGCGTTCTTTCAGTGTGGTGTACGGGTGTATCGTAAGAGGCTGCATATAGTAGTACAGTTACCTGAGTGGCTTCAATAGAAAAGATTTCTGTGATGTAGCCTGTGAGAATCATGCGGTGTGCACCTGGACAGTTACATTTTTTCCTACCTAAAAATTGTGTTATTACAGGGGAAAGTGGAGTGCATCATTCAATTAAACCACTAAGTTTACAGTGAACACTGAGAGATAATGAGGGGAAGTGGGTTGGGATGTTGTGTTCCTTAGGTTTGGTGGAGGACAAATGCTGGTATTACTAGCTACTCCTGAGAAACTGAGTCCTGAAATTATCACTTTTTCTTTTTCTGTGAATTAGTGAAAGGACTGTGGTACATTACAATTCTTTATCAAGGTGCTAATTAAACAGATGAACTGATGGATAAATCCATCTTCCATTGCTACCGTTTGAGCGTTTGCCAAGCCAACGCCTGGGCCCCTGTCCTGAACCATTTTCTGCTCAGCCACAGAAATGAAAACCGGCAGTTAATGCCCGTTTTGAGAAAAACAAGCCTCTCGTGGGAAGCCGAACCGCCCCACCGACGGGCGCTGTGAGAAGCCACCACTCCCAGCAACCGCCATTTCCCCTCCCTGTGCCTGTGTGTGGGGACGGACCCGTTACGCCCAGCCCCGCCCCCTCACCGGGCTCTACAAGGGGAGGGGGGGGGGGGCAAGGTAGGGTCCGCCTCCACCAATCCGAGGCGGCGGCGCTTTGGTCACGTGGACAAGTGGCTGCCCAATGGGAAAAGGCGGCTCCCGGCAGGCCGGGATTCAAACGGTCGGCGGGCGCGGCGCGTGCGGCCTTGGTTTCCCTGGGGACGGCGCTGCCCGGCCCGGCCGCCCCCATGTCGGCTCGGCTGGTGGGCCCCGGGCCCTACCGCGCCACGCAGCTGGTGAGTGCGGGAGTGCGGGAGTGCGGGAGTGAGGGCCCACCCGGGATCCACTCGGTGCTCGCTCCTCCGCTGGGGGCCCCGGGTTGCCTCTGAGGGGTCTACCTCCCCGCCCGGGGGTGTGTGGGGGGGTCTCCCGGTAGCGGCCGGGAGGAGATTTAAAGCCATAAGGGGGGGGATTTAAAGCATTAGCTGTGGCTGTGGGTAGCACAAGGCTGTAGATTCCCCTGTTCCCCATCTTATGTTCTCACATCTCAGCTATTTAAGCCATAGCTTCACGTTTCAGAGTGCTTGCCAGCACAGGTGATCCAAAAGTATGCGCCTCTGTATTCACATCCATCTGAATTTTCAGTTCCTTTCGTACAACCAAAATGTTTCCCGTGCAACATTCCCCTTAACGGTTTCCTTTGTTCCCCTTTCCCAGTGGAACGAGATAATTGAACTGTTTCGTGCCGCGATGCCTTTACGGAAGCATCGGTGCCGCTTCAAAAGCTACGAGCGTTGCTTCAAAGCCTCAGAGGCCGTGGACTGTTTACATGAACTACTCGGCTCCAATCAAAACTTTGGCCCTGAAGTGACTCGCAGTCAAACGGTTAAGCTGCTTAAAAAGTTCCTGAAAAATCATGTTATTGAAGATATTAAAGGAAGATGGGGTAAAGAGGACTTTCAAGATGACGGCCATTTGTATAGGTAAGTCTATATATGATGTCTCTGCAAAACTTAAGTTTTATGAATACACTAATAACTTTTGTTAGTCTTGCAAATATTTTTGTGAAATGCTGTTGGAATGGTATCAATGTTTTTTTTCCTTTTCCTTCCTGTTAAAGGCATTCGTCTTTCTAGTGATGACAAGGGTCGGGTTTAACGTTTGATTTTTATTTTTTAAATAGTTTTAGGGAACTTTTAACTTGACTTCAATTTGATGAATACTAGCAAAAGCTTTTACAGCTTTTAGAAGGTAGTGACTTCTGTTTGCTGTTGATAGACATCAGGTTTGTTGGTGACTGAAACTGTGTGAAAAAGGTGCTGCTTAAAGTCAGGATGGCACTGAGCACCCAACCCCACCCACTGCTACTCTGTTCTACATTTCCATTTCTTCTAAGAGAAGAGAAAGACATCTGCATTTAACAGTTATTCATAACAATGTTTTTTTTTTTATGCCTTGGGTCATCAATGTATCCTTTAGATAAGATATTTGTTGAAACTGAGAAATTTTTATTTGCTCATGTTCAAAGGAGATTGTTTAACCTTGTTACTTGTGGTTTGTCAACAGAGGAAAACAATTTTATTTGTGATGAAAGCTTAGCATTGGAGGCTGTTCTCTGACCTCTTACGACTTCAGTTAAGGCTTGGGTGTTAAGAAGTTACAGGTTCCAAATTTGTACCTTCTGGTGTTGTCCTGTTTAGTAGCGTTAAAATTAGCATTAGCCCGAGCATGGGTGTGTCACTTAAATTGTGATGAGTCTTCTTTTGAGGTAGTAGGAGCTCTATTCATGCAGATCTATAAGGAAAATAGGTAAGCAATAATGATACGCTTCTACTTGTTAGTCCTCTTCTTACAGAATTTTTGTATTGATATTTTGTAATGAATTTTTTATACCCATTTCTTTTAACCTAATACATGGAAAAACAAGTCTTTCATTTCATGTAAAGACAGATTCTTGTTTGATTTGCGATCTTAACTAATCTTTTCACAAAATGATGCCTAAGCTTTTTTGCTTTGCTGTACAGCTGTGCTGTGCCATTGTTCATGACATTGTTCATTTAGCTCCAAAAAGGGGAATTCAATGTAGTCAATAATAAAGGGAAATGTTAAATTCTGAAATTTGACATTCAATTTCTAAGGACCCGGTGACTTGTAAATGGAAAATATTTTAACAAGTTCATCCAAGAAAGTCTCTGCCTAAGTATCTACAAATGATACGCTGCTCATGAAGGTTATGAGCTGAGAATGACTGCAGGCTGGGTGAGGACTCTGTTAAGTACTGTGTGTTGTCCTCTTCTTAAACTCTCTTCTGGCCAGCTGTTTATGGCTCCTGTAGGAGGGATGGTGCAGGTAATCATTGACTAGTTGGGGTTGGAAGACAGGCATAGAGAACAAGCTGTAGAGACTCTTAGATCTGAACTTCAAGCTGGAGTCAAAGGTTAAATGTGAAGGTGTGGGCTTCTAGCTGGTTTAAATAGAAATGGAAAAACATCTGTCTCTTCTCTTAAGCTACAGATCATCTTCTGCTGGGAAGATGATCAGAGGGTAGTAGCATAAAAATGCTGAGAGTGACAGAGAACAGAGATTGATATCACATCTGTCAGCGTACTGGTTTGGTGGTTGTAGGGATTATGTTCATGAAATGGAATAGAAAGACTGCAAACTTGGTTCTAAGGATAATTTCAGGTGTCTGTTTGAGCAGCAGTGCTGAGGAAGGAGAGGGGGTTTTGAAGAAACACAGAAGAGGAGAGTAAGGGGAGGGCACAGGTTGCTGGTTGTACAAACTGTTGTTGCTTGTACAAACAATCCTTTGGTTGTTTGTACAAACAATTCTTATTGGTTGTACAAACAATCCTTTAGAAGAATGGAAAACTTTCATTTAAAGCCACATTTGATGTGGAAACAGTAGGACAAATGAATAATAATTGATGTCCTCTGGTGTTTTATATTGGTACTGGGCGATAGACTGATTCTAAGCTTATCTTAGATCTTATGAATTCGAGCTTTAGCTTTTATTTTCTCAGAGAGCTTTCACAAGCTTTGCTTTACTGGACTTGTCAGTCTCCTGTTACTTCTAACACTTGCTCCCAGGTAATGACATAATCTGTGAAGATGCACTCTAATCCTTTCAATGTCCTCCAGTCCATTCTACATAGGAGCCATATTGCTTCTGGATTTTATCCTACAGGTGAGGACTGTTGGTTAGCCACCAACACTCAAACTGTCCTCAAATTGGAAGAAGCTCAGGGAAAGCAGTGTACAAATAAAACTTTAACTTAAAACACTCAAATATAAGTCTGCTTGCAGATGAAGAAATAAAAGAACTACCTATTTATTCTGTTTATGCTAGTATTCTGGCAGGTTTCCTTCCAAGATTAGGTCTTTATGCAAGCTGTGCAGGGAAGATCTTTTCTCATGCAGTACAATGTACCTTCCATTTTTTCTGAAACTTTTGAGGGTTCTGTTCCTATTTGTTTTTGCTACCCTGAGTAAATTAGGAACAAGCAAATTGCGAGGAAGAAGTTTAGAGACTACTGTGAACCTATGGGTTGTACCATGTGGGGGGTGCAAATAGAGGTTTTGTAGACCTGGTGGCTTCTTTTGATCTTTTTACCACAGCATAGGTTTCATCTACTGATAGCTTATGTTTTGGTGTGAAGTGTGTTTTATTCTTCCTACCAGTGTTCTGTATCAGATTCTGTAAACTGATAAATGTGTGACACAAACAGAACATTCTCATACTTGTGTTGGACATTACTAGCTTTTCATTCAAAATTGAAAAGGTGGCAGTCTGACATTTTGAATATTAAGGTGTCCTGCAAACACAAACTCAGGGTTTTCACTGACCATCACTTCCTTTTCCTTCTACCATCCCCCAGTCTTTGAAGAACAGAAAAGCAGTGTGTTCTGAAATATTATTAAAATGATTAGTCACTGATAGAGCTCATTCTGATAAGTCTGGTACTGGTTTGGTGTACTTCCTAGCCTAGTCCTGCTCTCTGTTCTTTATCTGCACGGAGGTGTTGTGTTTTATCTTCTAAAAAAAAAAAATGATGCCATACATGTTGAATATTGTTTCCTTTCTTCCCGGACTTTGACTCCCTTTTGTCAAAAAAATCATTTTTTTCTGAATTTAATTATATTTATATATACAACTGTATTTTGCTACATATCTACATTCTGTATAATGGTTGGTGGTGTTTTTTGTAATATAATCATGACTTACTCAAATTTTGTTCATTTCTCCTTTGTATTTTCAGCCATGACTTCTATGAGCTGGCTGTAGGAGTTGGGTGAATTATCTCTATGCCTTTCATTTTATTTTATATTCTGCTATTAGACTAAACTCTATAGAGAGAGCTCTTTGGTGATAACTACCTTAACTTTTTTCTCCTCAGAAGGCAACTAAGTGACTAAATGAACAGTTAGATATTTTTAAAATAAATTTGTATACCTTTCATGCATTTTGAATAGAAGCCAGCTTTTTCTCCACTGTCCATGATGCATAAATAAAATACGTAGGATACTCATATTTTTGATCTTTGTGTGTTTAAGTATTAAAACGTGCTTTTTTCCTATTTTTGGAGCTAAACATCAGTCTTCCAGAATGCTTTTACTCATGTATTAAATGTCCTGGCAGCTCCCTCTGGTGGACATCCCCAATGTTAATTTTTTAAATGCATGTCTCACCATGTTCTAAGTAGAAATGCAAGGAGCTTTCAGTTCTGTTGGTAATCCTTACTCTTTAAAGCTTGATGTGCTCAGCATCTTTTCTATAAATTTCTATGGTAATTGACTGTAACTGCAATTGTACTCTGATGCAGAGTTGTCATTGGAAACAAGGTAGTTGAATCTGTCCTTAATTTCTTGTGTAACTGTAGTTGTCCTCTATTATTCACTCCATAGAAAACATAAAACAGATGTTGCCAAATGTTTGTTTGCGTGAGAATGTTAGAAAACTATTAGATTTGAGTGAGAAAAGTATTATGGCTTCTAAAATAAGTGAAGGCTGTCTGTGAGTCTGACCTACTGGCTCAGTGTAGTCTATAACAATGATATGTTACAGTTTTGGACGCTTTCAGGCTTTACATGTCTTGAAATCAGAGCAATTGTATTGAAATCAAAAGGGTCAGTACATGTGCACTACTAGTAAACCTCTGGGAATTCATCTGTGGCGTTTGTTACACCATCAATTCAAGGTTAGTTGACATTGCCTTTACTCTAGATTTAAACAAGTAGCTTTATTTCTTCCTTCTCTAGACTTACAAAACTACTATTGCTGGTTGAAAAACATGACAGTCTTGGAATGCTCCCCAGGTATTAGCTCTTATCTAATGTTCTTTTATTAAACATAAAACCAGAGGCTTTTCATTGGGCGTCCAAAAGCTTGGCTCTATCTGCACCTTGCTGTCATACCTGAAAAGGAGGAATGTACATACTTTTCTGGTTGTAAGAACTCGTTCCTTTACTGATGATTCTTTGAGGAATCGGAGTAGAAAGTGACAAAGCTAGAAGTTAAAATGAACTTGAAGGGAAAGTGGAAACTACTGAGAATACTGTAAAGCAAAAGATGAAGACAACAGATGTTATAGCCTTAAACTCTAACAAATAATTGTTGAAAAAATAGTTAACGCAGCTGAACATCTTCTGCAATGTACTTTTAAAAGACAAAGTAAATTTCCAGGATTGGCATAAGATGCTTCCTACCCTCCCTCAGGGTTTGTTGTAAGTGATACCTCCCTGTGATACAGAGATTTTCTTGAAGAGCTTAGTTGAACATAGCAAATGGGCTCAGTGTTGTGTAGTCAAAACCATGAAGAGTTTAACCCATGCAGTATATTGCTACTGGACTAATAAAACTACAAGACAAATCTAATTGGAAAACTAATAGAATGTTGGAACTGCCTTGAGAGGTGGGGTTAAACTTTAGAGAGAATTTGAGCATTTCTTGAGCATGGGAAGCTTTCTTTTAGGATATGAATGTATGCTACGCAGTGGTGTACAGTCTCTTGTTGCCTTAAGCATCCTTTACATTCTGATCAAGGGAATGAGGGAGGCAGAAGCAATTTGTTGAAGCACAAGGAAACTCAGGATCTAAAACGTATAAGTGCAGGTAAATGAGATCTGCTTATGAAGAATGTTATGAAACAGATTTTTCTTTCTGATGTGTTGCCATTTATTACTTTGTATGTGCTCTGGCCTAGTTTTGCAGGTAATTTAATTCTGGTCAAGTTCAAGATGTGCCTGAGTTTAATGTGATTTGGAGTTTTGTTTTCTAATATCTGCAAGAGCTAGCTTAGGTTTTTCTGCCAATTTCAAGGCATTTCTTGAATTGCCTTTAATGGTGAATGAGCTTCCTGCACAAACAGCTGGAAAAATACTCCAGAACTGCTGGATATGGTCGTTGCATAGAAAGCATGTAGACACAGAAGGACATGGTAATGTGGACAAAACTTTGTGTAGGCACTTGCATGCATTCTAATTAAATCAAAGTGTTAATCCGGTGACTTAATTATCACAAAATGGTTTGGGTTGGAAGGGACTTTAAAGACCATGTAATTTCAATCCCCCTGCCATGGGCAGGGACACCTCCCACTAGACCAGGTTGCACAAAGCCCCATCCAGCCTGGCCTTTACTTACGTGCGTTAGGACATGCATGCTAGCAGTGCACATGACATGAGGGAAATCTATCTACAGCTTTTTCAGCAGAATCAACAACTTCTAGTGAAGACCAGGGTCAGTTGTTGAGTATAGGCAGCTGGTGCTATTTGAGACACGCTGGGATATCAAATGTCCACCCAAGTCTTTCAGGTATGTCATGGGCTGTACAAAGGACTTGAACTACTCTGGAGCAGCACAAGGAGGCCAAATGAGACATCTTAAGATGTCTGAACTTTTATTCAACACCTGTCTTCAGGCAACTAAGTTGCATTGTGCATCTCTAAGGCTTTTGCTGTGTTTACTCATGTGAAGGTCTAGTACATGGTTTTGCATTAATAAATACTGAATAGTGTGGAGTTCAGAAGCTTTAAGAGTGTTCTCCAATTACAGATTTCCTCCTTCCTCACCTCTGAAGCCATACCCAAAGAAGCCTTCATTTGGAAAGGAAGTCATTAAATTTCCAGACTGGAATGAAACAAAGGTTGGCGTTTCCCAAGAACACATCCCGGTGAAATCTGTCACAATGGTAAGATATCCAGTTTTCATTTCCCCAGACATATGCATGTCTGGAAAGCAATTTCAACCAATGATTTCTTCATTGTGGCACAAAATATTTGCTTATAGATTTAAATGTAAAATGCTTTTATTTTAAATGTATGTGAAGTGAAGTTGTTCTTAATTATTTGCTGAGGATGTTGGTTTTAAGTTTTCTTTCAGCTACAGACTGTAATATCCTTGGCATCCTAAATTCAGCATGGTTCCATTTGCCAATGTGTTTACCTCTGTTTGCTCTAATTCCAGTAACACATCTAAGCATCTGTTATACTACAAGACAAAATAGTTCCTTTAATGTCACCTACAATGTAACTCCTATTCAAATTCTTCATGTAGCAGAATATATACAGTATTAATCCCTTTCTAGCTACTGTGAAGTTGTTGGTGATTCAATTTCCTTTTTTTTTTTTTCCAAGGAGTATATTGTGGCTATAAGGAGAAGTCGCCCTAGCTTTGTTGTCAGCCTTTTTTGAGCTTGGAGAATCATTGTACTCTGTATTCATTTAGTTTGATCCAGCTTTTGCAAAGTTATTGGAAAAAAATGTGCTTTTATAAGTAAAATAAAATTGTATCACTTCTTACTAATTTGACATCCTAAAAGTATAGGCCTCCTGAGTTACCTTTGCTCTGAACTTTTGTTCCAGTGTACATTGAGTATTCACATCCTTCTTGTAAACTGCTGGGACATCTTCGATAACTTTGGCCTTTTTATTAATGCTGTCCAGTGCAGGGCTTTAGCTTTGGTATTTTTCTTGGAGATCTGTTTGGAAAAGTAGTTCCTACCATTCTGCTGGACATCTAGAGGTCCTGAATAAACGTCTGTTCCCTGAAAAGGATTATTGCCCTGATAAGAGTTAGCAAAGGTCTGCCAATCTACATCTGTCTCGGATATGACAGCATGAAATCTGGCATAGCTCAAAAGCATATTCTTTGGCAGATTTGGTTAATACACAGGACTTTAAGAAATTGTGGCAAAGGAATAAGGTTGCTTCTGCTGGCTGCCTTATAAAAAAAGGTGTAGCTTCCAGTAGAAGGGTGAAGTGGACAGGTAATTGAAAGTGGTTTAAGCAAACCATAAATTGCTGCAGCATCGATCAGAGCACTTATTGTCTACGTGTGAATTGATAGATGCGGACCTGAGTACTGAAATACTGGTATGGAAAGCCAGATATTAATTTCAGAGGGTGTTCTTTCAAACTAGACAGACAAGAGACAGCTCTTGTCTGTTACTTCATGACATGACTAGTGGTTGGAGTAATTAGGCGTGTTCCTGGAGTGCATTTTGTGGCTTAGCTGTAATCACAAGGAATACTGTTAATGTGATCTAGGATGGTTGTGATGCAAGTCTAAGCACAGTAACTGGGAATGATCCAGAGCACTGCTTTAGAGTATGTTGCTGACACAACTTGTATTGTATGTGTACACATTGACACACCAATGACAATCTTCAAGCTGGGATCTGAATGCTGAATAAAGGACAAGTAGTCACACAGGCTTTCGTTCTTGTTTTTACATTCCTGTTATAATGGCGGAATGGTAGTTGAAAACAAGTGACTTGAACTAGTTTTAATCAGGGCCAGGTTCTGAAGAAAGGACTAGGTGCTATTGACTCCTGAGTTTTAATGGTCAGTGATGTGATTTTTCAGCTTTGGAGAAGTTATATAAAAGAGAAAAGACGTTGCACATCTATGAAACCTAAATACTTGCATTCTGGAGGTTTTGCTAGAACTTAAGAATAACTAGATCACTAGTAATAGGAAACATGCTCTACCACAAATGTTATACTGTTTAATATTTGAGAAATCATCAGCTAATGAGAAGTGTTTTTTTCTGATTGTAGAACTCTGAAATGTGGTACAAGCGTCACAGTATAGCTATAGGGGAAGTACCAGCATGCAAACTTGTTCTCCGCAGGGAGTTAACACAAGCAAATATAGAAGAGATATGGAAGTCCATGACTTTGTCACGGTGAGCATTTGTAGAGTAGGACTGTATAGTATGTGATAGTCTTGTCTGTCTTCTCTAGCAGTACTTATAATTTCATCCACTGACATTTCATTAATGCCATTAAAGTCACAGTGGCTAGACTAACTATACCACCTGTTATTTGTCTATCAAATTCAGCAGATAACTTCCGCAAGGAAACTGTTTAATACCTTCTGAATTTTTCTTTCCTGTTGTAGTATATGTCCTTTTACTGTGTGGGGTTGTTTTGTTTAATCACATTTTTGTTAATCTTTTTCTTTTCATGAAACTGAATCACTTTTGTATGGGTATGATACCATGACACCATTTAATGACAAGTATAATACTTAATATAAGAAACATAATATCTGAGTACAGAAGGCTTTGAGATATTTGTTACACTCTTCAGAACGAATATCTTATGCAAAATTGAGGGCTTTAATTTAGAATATTTTTTTCCTCCTACAAAAATATACATTAGCTATTTTTATACCACAGTTGAGTCTTTACTAATGTGTTCTTTTTATCTAGGCTTGGCACACCATCTCTGTAACAAACCTGATCTGGTGCAGTAGCATAGAAATTTAAATGATTGGAGAATAGATGTCTAAATTCTCTATCCTCTGTGTTTGGGACTAAGACAATTACTGGAAAGAATACCCTTTCAAAACTATATATTGTAATACTTCGTTTACCTCTTTCAGATCAGATGATGTACATACTGTGTGTTTATGTATTTTTGCAGACTACAAAAGGTCTTGGGTTTGAATTCTCTGGATGAAGTGTTGGACACAAAGCTTGTGAATTCAAAGCATATTGTCCAAAATGCATACAATGTCAATAAGCAAGGCATTGTCATTTTAGAAGATAAGTCAAGTGAGTATTTTAGAAATTTTCACCTTTTTTATATTGTAGCTTATTGGTTTAAGGAAAGAAACAACATTCATTCTACTCTATACTAACATGTAGCATCTTTAGATGTGGTCATACAAACATACTAGAGTTTTTACTGACTATGCTATTGTCCAAATAACAAGGATCAGTGTTTATTCTTCCATATTTACTCCTGAACATATCCCTGCTTTAGTAATTGTATTAGATTTATGTGGCAATGCATTGGTAGCAGAGGAGCTACCAGGGTGGCCGGTGAGAGCACAGCCCAGCAGCTGCCCCATGTTAGACAAGAGCTGGCTCCAAAAGGTTCCTGCTGCCGGCCAGAGCCGATCCAGTGAGTGACACCGGTTGGGCCTCTGGGAGAACAGATTTAGGAAAGAAAAAATTTAGGAGAGGAAAAAAAAACACTGCTGTGCTACAGCAGCTTGGAGAGTGGAGTGAGAACCAGTAAAACAACCCCACAGACACCAAGGAGAAGGCGTAGTTGCTCCAGGTTCTGTAGCAGAATTTCTCTGGCAGCCTGTTGTGGAGAGGCCCACGGTGGAGCAGGCTGTCCTCCTGCCCACCATGGTGTACCACAGTGGAAGAGATTTCCACCCTGCAGCCCATGGAGGTGGCCTTGGTGGAGCATGAGGTCTAGTGGGAGCGGCTGCCTATGGGGGACCCATGCTGTAGTAGTCCATTACTGAAAGATGGACCCTGTGGCACAGCCCGTATTGAAACAGTTCTTTAAGAGCTGCTGCTTGTGGGAAGCCCACATTGGATCAGTCTGGGTAGGACAGCATGCCTTGTGAGGGACCCCATGGTGGAGCAGAAGGAGAGTCAGGGGCAAGGAGCGGCAGAGACAAAGCACGATGGACTGACTGTTGTCCCTGTTCCCCTGCCCCGCTGTGTGTGTGGGGGGGGGGGAGAAGAGGTACGAAAAGGTAGGTGGATGGGGAGAAAAGTGTTTTTGACTTTTCACTGCTCTAGTCTGTTATTAGCAATAGACAATAAATCACATTAATCTCCCTTACTCTGAGTCTGTTTTGCCTGTGATGGTAATCCATGAGCAATCTCCCTGTCCTTATTTCAACCCTTGATCCCTTTTCCATTGTATTTTTTCCTCCTTTTCCTTTGAGGAGGGGGAGTTAGAGAGCCATGTGGCGAGCTTAGCTACTTACCAGTGTGAAACCACCACATCAGCATCGAAAGAAGATGAAAGAGCAGTGAGTTTTCACTTTCAAGGGTAGGGATATTTTTCATCTGAAGCTGGCTTTGTCAAGTTAGGCTGAAGAACACTAACCTCGTATGGAGTGTATGAAGTCTAACCTGAATTGGAGTGTCTACATGAAGGCAATACTTAGTAAAAACTGAGAAAGCATCAAAATACACACAGAGGAGCTTAGAACTTTTCATTTTTGAGCTTTCAGTCAACATGTTTTGAAACTAGTACCAAGTTTAAAACTACTTTGCTCATCAGGGAGAGATGAAAGCACTTCTGCTGTGATAGGTTATTGAAAATATTACCACCTTGTTTTCCACAAGATCTGTAGCGAAGTGACGTATCACGTAGGAATCTGACTTGGTTTGTGGAAGTAAACGACTCTAGAGCATATACACGTCCATTTTCCAAACAATTGGCGCAATTCAAGATATTACCTTCCCCCTGTCAGGAATGACAGAACTGAATGTGAGAGTGCTATTCATCATCTTCAGTGCTAAATAAGCAATTTATTATAATGCAGCAGTGAAGGTGTGGTTTGAAGGTGCTTGGCTAACTTTTTACAAGGCACAGTAAAGACTTGCTATGTGATTGGTTTTGCTAATTGAGCTGTACAAGCAGTAGTGTAACTGATACTGAGTACTGAAAGTTCTATAGTATAGATCCAATTCAAACTGTATGATGGAGATATTCATGAATAATATGCTTTTGCAATCAATCTACTTATAGAAGTAACTTAATGAATTTTCAGTTTCACTGTTATCTTAGAATTTTTTAACAAGTGTCTCAGATTTATTTAACCTTTTCATTTCTCTGTGCTTTTCCCCTATGCAGAGGACCTACCTCACTGGATATTGTCAGCAATGAAATGCCTAGCAAATTGTAAGTAAATGGGAAAATTGTAAGTAAAACGGAAAAATATTAAAAGCCCATTAAAAAAATCAACTGAACTGACTGTTTCTTTACCACTTCATCATATATAATTTATATTCACAGTCAATATTTTTTCTGATCCTGGCCTTGAAAGCAAAGCTGGAAAAGAATACTGAGCATATTTTCTCCTGACAATGCAGTTTATTTCCATGAAATGTATAAAGATTCTATTCATGTTATTTCATACCTACTCATATTTTTTGTGTACTTTCACTAGATCTATTGGAAATATATGGAAAAAATTATTTTGAATAGTTTGTCTAAGCTTTTGTTTTGTTTTTCTGATAGAATTTGCATTTACATGGTCTGGAATAGAAAATACTGACCTGGTTGGTAGCTGCAAATTAACTGTCTTTTTCTCTTTTTTTATTTAGGGCCAAGCTGCTCAGATTTGAAGCAGCCTACATATTCAGGATTTGAAAGAGATGTCTTCAAAACTATAGTGGACTACTTTGGCCAGATGAAAGAACCGCTTCTTACATTTAATTTTTTTGATATTTTTGTCTGTGTGTTAGGTAAGTGGTCTTGGATTTAACAAAAATATATTCTTTTGAATTAACACCCTAAGCCCCCTGAGATACAGTAAGTATGAAAATATTAAATTACATTTTATGTTTGTGTTTCAGGAAAGAACAAATTCTGAGTTCAAAAGTAAACATACTTTGTAGCATGCCATTTTTTCTGAACTTTTATAGTAATTGGGGGATAACATTGCATTTAATGAACTTTGGTGTTGAAAAAAGAATTCAGAATAATTACATTGACTAATTGCTAAGGTGATATACCACTCTTTCAATAAGTACAGAGACTTGTCAGTTACTGTTAAAGTGGTTTGCTTTTTTGAATTTAGTATTTTAATACTTCGTTAGTATCTAGTTGACAATCTCGCTTCAAATTGAATACAGTTTCTTTTCTTTGACTTTCATCTTAGACAATAGATACTCTTGGTAATATCCTTAAAAATTCTTTCTGGCCTGCTTTCAGAATCACAGAATCGTCTAGGTTGGAAGAGACCTCCAAGATCACCCAGTCCAACCTCCGTCCTAACACTAACAAGTCCTCCACTAAACCATATCACTAAACTCTACATCTAAACGTCTCTTAAAGACCTCCAGGGATGGTGACTCAACCACTTCCCTGGGCAGCCTATTCCAATGCCTAACAACCCTTTCAGTAAAGTTCTTCCTAATATCCAAACTAAACCTCCCCTGCCGCAACTTTAGCCCATTCCCCCTCGTCCTGTCACCAGGCACGTGGGAGAATAGACCAACCCCCACCTCGCTACAGCCTCCTTTAGGGTACCTGTAGAGAGCGATAAGGTCGCCCCTTAGCCGCCTCTTCTCCAGGCTGAACAATCCCAGCTCCCCCAGCCGCTCCTCGTAAGAGTCGTTCTCCGGACCCCTCACCAGCCTCGTCGCCCTTCTCTGGACTCTCTCGAGCACCTCGACATCCTTCTTGTAGCGAGGGGCCCAAAACTGAACACAGTACTCGAGGTGCGGCCTCACCAGAGCCGAGTACAGGGGGACAATCACTTCCCTAGCCCTGCTGGCCATGCTGCTTCTTATACAAGCCAGGATGCTGTTGGCCTTCTTGGCCACCTGAGCACGCTGCTGGCTCATATTCAGCCGACTATCAACCAATACTCCCAGGTCCTTCTTGGCCAGGCAGCTTTCCAACCACTCATCTCCCAGCCTGCAGCACTGCTTGGGGTTGTTGCGCCCCAGGTGCAGGACCCGGCACTTGGCCTTGTTGAACTTCATACAGTTGGCCTCAGCCCATCGGTCCAGCCTATCCAGATCCTCCTGCAGAGCCTTCCTACCCTCGAGCAGATCGACACATGCACCTAACTTGGTGTCGTCTGCAAACTTACTGAGGGTGCACTCAATCCCCTCATGCAGATCATCGATAAAGATATTAAAGAGGACCGGCCCCAGTACCGAGCCCTGGTGGACTCCACTAGTGACCGGCCTCCAACTGGATTTGACTCCATTCACCACAACTCTTTGGGCCTGGCTATCCAGCCAGTTTTTAACCCAACGAAGCGTACGCCAGTCCAAGCCAAGAGCAGCCAGTTTTTTGAGGAGAATGTTGTGGGAAACATATTTTTTTTTGTTTGCTTTGTTGAGGCTTCTTATTTAGCCAACAGAGGGAGGTCAAGAAGACAACTTGGCTTCCTGTCATGGAGCCTAACTCTCCTTTTTGCACTCAAAACTGTTTGGAATTAGCAGTAAGAATGCAAATAAGGGGCCCAACTTAAATGCCTCTATGCAAATGCATATTCTGGAGCTTCCAGCACAAGAAGGATGAGTTAGACCCACTGTTCGAGTGGGTCCAGAGGAGGGCCACAAAGATGATCAGAGGGCTGGAGAACCTCTCCTACAAATAAAGGCTGAGAGAGCTGGGGCTGTTCAGCCTACAGAAGTGAAAGTTCCAGGGTGACCTCTCTGAAATTTTTCAGTTTGAAGGGACTTATAAAAAAGATGGAGATCAACTCTTTGCTCAATCAGATAATGATAGGACAAGGGAGAATCGTTTTAAACTAATAGAGGGGAGATTTAGATTAGAGGTTAGGAGGAAATTCTTCCCTCAGAGGGTGGTGAGGCACTAGAACAGGTTGCCCGGGGAGGTTGTGGATGCCCCATCCCTGGAAGTGTTCAAGGCCAGGTTAGATGAGGCCCTGGGCAACCTGATCTAGTGGGTGGTATCCCTCCCTATGGCAGGGGAGTTGAAACTTGGTGATCTTTGAGGTCCCTTCCAAACAAAGCCGTTTAGTTCTATGAAATGCACATAGTATGGGCAGTAAATAAGATGAACTGGAGGTGTGCATATAATCGCTGGGCTGTGATCTTACTGGCATCGGAGATGCGGTGTTATGGCTCCCATGACTGGATTGTTTGAATGGAAGGATACAGACTTTCGGAAAGACAGGCAGGGGAGATGAGGAGGGGGTGTTATCCTCTGTCAGTGACCAGATGGAGCTCATGGAGCTCTTCCTGGGGATGGATAAGGATCTGCAGAGAATTTATGGGTCAGGATTAAAGGGAGGGCAGGGACAGGTGATGTTATAGGGGGTGTCTGCTACAGGCCACCTGACAAGGAAGAAAAGGTGGATGAGGCCCTCTATAGACAGATAAGAGCAGCCTCACATGCAAAAAGCCAGGGCCTTATGTGGGGAACTTGAAAAACTGTTATCTGTTGGAGGTGCAACACGACAGGGCTTAAATGATCCAGGATGTCCCTGGAATATGTTGATGACAGCTTCCTTTTCCAAGTTATAGAGGAGCCAGTGAGGAGAGGTGCTATGCTGGACCTTGTTCTCACCAACAGGGAGGGACTTGTGGGAATGCAATGATCAAAGGCAGCTTAGGCTGCTATGACCATGAAATGTTGGAGTCCAAAGTCCTTAGGGCAGTGAGGAGTACGCAGAGAAAGCCTACAACCCTGGAGTTTGGGAGAGCAGACTTTGGCCTCTACAGGGGTCTACTTGCTTGAGTACTGTTGGATAAAGCACTGGAAGGAAGAGGGGCACAAGAAAACTGGTTAATAGTTAAGAATCACCTCCTCCAAATTCAGGAACAATGCATCCCAACACAGTGGAAGTCAGGCAAAAATGCTAGGAAGCCTGTATGGATGAAGAAGGAGCTCCTGGCCAAACCCAAACACAGAAAGAAAGCTTACAGAGGGTGGAAGCAAGGACAGAGTCCGGGAGGAATACAGAGGTATTATCTGAGCAGACAGGGATAAGGTTAGGAAAGATGAAGCAGTGATGTTAAATCTGGCCAGGGCTGTCAAAGGTAACAAGAAAATCATCTATAGGTATGTCAGGAAAGGAAGACTAGTGAAAATGTGGGCACTCAAGAAGGAAACAGGAGACTGGGTTACATGGGACGTGGTTACCTGTGATGTGGAGAATACTGAGGTACTGAATGACTTCTTTGCCTCAGTCTTTGCTTACAGGTTATCTAGCCACACTATCCAAGTCACAGAATTCAAAGGCAGGGACTGGGGGAATGAAGAACTGCCCACTGTAGGAGAAGTTCATGTTCAGGATGAGATAAGGAACTTAAAGGTGCACAAGTGCATGGGACCTGATGAGATGCATCTGAGGGAACTGATGGGTGTAGTGGCTAAGCCTCTGTCCATCATATTTGAGAAGTTGTGGCAGTCTGGTGAAGTTCTCAGGGATTGGAAAAGGCAAAACATAACTCCCATTTTTAAAAAGGGAAAAATAAGACTCAGGGAACTATAGGCCTGTCAGTCTCGCCTCTGTGCCAGGCAAGATCATGGAGTAGATCCTCCTGGAAACTGTGCTAAAGGACACTGAGAACAGAGGTCACCGGACAGCCAGCATGGCTTCATGTCAGCAACGGCAAATCATGTCTAATAAATTTGGTGACCTTCTGTGACAGGATTACAGCATTGGTGGATAGGGGAAGAGCAACTGATGTCATTTACCTGGACTGTGCAAAGAATTTGGTACTGTCTTATACAACATCCGTGTCCCCAAATGGGGGAGAGATGCATTTGACAGATGGAACACTGTGGATAAAAAGAATTGGCTGGATGGTCACACTCTGAGTTCTGCTCAACAGCTTGATATTCAAGTGGAGACCAATGACAAATGGTGTTCCTCAGGGGTCTGTGGTGGGACTGGTATTATCTTTGTCAGTGATGTGGACAGTGGGATTGAGGATATCCTCACCAGGTTTGCCAATGACACAAAGTTGTGTGGTGCGGTCAACACGCTGGAGGAAAGGGACGTCATTCATAGGTACCTGGACAGACTTGAGAGGTGGGCATGTGAGAACCTCATGAGGTTCAACAAGGCCAACTGCAAGATTCTGCAGCAGGTCCAGGCAATCTCAAGCACAAATAGAGGCTGGATGGAAAATGGGTTGAGAGCAGCCCTGAGAAGGGCTTGGGGTTATTGGTTGATAGGAAAAATGAACATGAGCTAGCAATGTCTACTTGCAGCCCAGGGTACAGATGGCTTTCTGGACTGCATCAAAAGAACCGTGGACAGCAGGGAGAAGGACGTGATTGTCCCCTTCCTCTGCTCTTGTGAGACCCTAGCTAGAGCACTGTGTTGAGCTCTGAGGCCCCAGCAAAACAAGGACATGGACTCATTGGAGTGAGTCCAGAAGCAGGGCCATGAAGATGATCAGAGGGCTGGAGCGCCTCTCCTGTGAAGACAGGCTGAGGGACTTGGGGTGGTTCAGCCTGGAGAAGAGAAGGCTTTCCAGGGAAACATTACAGCAGCCATCCAGTACCTAAAAAAGGGCCTACAGGAAAGCTGGGGAGGGACTCTCTGTCAGGGAGTGGAGTGACAGGACAAGGGGGAATGGCTTTAAACTAACAGAGGGTTGGCTTAGATTAGATCTAAGGAAGAGATTCTTTACTCAGAAGGTGGTGAGACAGTGGCATAGATTGCCCAAGAAGCTGTGGATGCCACATCCCTGGAAGTGTTCAAGGCCAGGCTGGAAGGGGCCTTGAGCAACCTGGTGTGAATGGAGGTGTCCCTGCCCATGGGAGGTTGGAACTGGGCAATCTTAATGGTCCCTTCAAACCCAAACCATTCTATGAAGTAAAAGATGAAAATGCATGATTTATTTTGCTAGTAAGGTTATCTCTAATCACTTGCATTATTTCTTCTGAGACTAGACCTGGGTTTCTTGGTTGGGGGAGGAGGGGTATTCTTTCTGAGCTCAGCTGAGAGAAAGAGGAGAGTTTGGGTTTCAGCCTAATGTATAATACAGTCTTCACTTAGCAGTAAGCCAAAGTACAGACTGTTATGAAGCTTTAGGGGGATGTAAAGGATAATGCGTACTGCACAGTACTCCTGTGTAAGTGTTATTGGTGGCTTGCTAGTACTGAGTGCTGCCTCTGAAGCAGTATTTGCTTAGCAACCTGTGCATTTACAAATCATGGAAAAACAGGTCTGTATCTGTGACTGTACTTTTTAATGTAGCATGACTTTCAAAACCAGCAATAATTCTCAGTCGTAAATCTATGTGCAAGAAAGAAAAAACAACTGCTGCACAACAGCAGCTGGGAAAGAGCAGTGAGAACCAGCCCTGCAGCCCCCCAGGTCAGTGCAGAGGAGGGCAGGAGGTGCTCCAGGCAGGCAGCAGCAGTTCCCCTGCGGCCTGTGGAGAGGCCCCTGGTGGAGCAGGCTGTCCCCCTGCAGCCCACGGGTCCCACACGGAGCAGATCTCCACGCTGCAGCCCGTGGAGGAGCCCCCGGTGGAGCAGGTGGATGTGGCCTGGAGGAGGCTGCGGCCCATGGAGAGCCCCCGCAGGAGCAGGCCCCGGGCCGGAGCTGCAGCCCGTGGAGAGGAGCCCCCGCAGGAGCAGGGGGCCTGGGGGGAGCTGCCGCCCGTGGGGGACCCGTGCTGGAGCAGTTTGCTCCTGGGGGATGGACCCCGTGGTACGGAGCCGTGTGGGAGCAGGTCTTGAAGAGCTGCTGCCTGTGGGCAGCCCCCGCAGGCTCAGTTCGGGAGGAACAGCATCCTGTGGGAGGGACCCCACATGGAGCAGGGGCAGAGAGTGACTGTGAGGGAGCGGTGGAGCAGAAGCATCAGGGACTGACTGCAGCCACCATTCCGCTGGACTGCTTAGGGGAAAGACATAGAGGAGAATGGATAGAGGGGCAGGGAAATGTTTTTGGTTTGCTTTTAGTTCTCACTGCTCTAGGCTGTTAGTAGTAGGCAATAAATTGCATTAATCTTCCTTATGCTGAGTATGTTTTGCCTGTGACAGTAATTCATAAGTGATCTTCCTGTCCTTATTTAAAGTCTTATCTTTCCATTGTATTTTCTCTTCCTCTTCCTTTGAGGAGGGGGAGTGAGAGAGCTATGTGGTGGAGCTTAGCTAGCCATCAGTGTGGAACCACACAGTCAATCAGATGTTTTTCTCCTGACAGCTGTTCTAATCTGATACTAGTTCTATTTAAGCAAATATCTAGTAGATGCTTCCTTCACTGAGCCTTGGAATGAGCCTTAGAAACCCAAAAGAGGATGATATTTTGAAGTTAAGACCTATTTATAGGTGCATAAACTACCTCCAGATTTTACTATGTGTATCCAATCTTCAAATTTATCTCGTGTGCTTACATTCTATGTTTTTCTCAAGAGTTTAAGTAGAATTAGAACACAAATTTAACTTATACAGGTCTGGGGGACATATCATCATTGGTGTTAATGAAGCATGAGCACATGTTTTGTTTGGGTTCGCAGGTTGTTGCACCAGACAACTATTTTTATACAGTTGCTACATCTGTGCATGTATCTCAGCCATCTTCAGATCTCAGTGTCATAAATAAGCAAAGGATGAACTAAAATATTGTAGCTCATATCTGCTAGTATCTACGGCTTTGGATTATGATAATTAATATTTTCTAGTGTATCGGAATGTAGTCTTGTAAATACTTAAAGTGAGTAGTGTGAAGTGAGTCCAGTTCTAGGAATATATTTCTAGACTCTTTGGGGAGTGGAGTTGTGAATATGTGGGGAAGGAATTTAGAGATGGATTTGAAAGTGCTGTATTAAATTTTATGGAAAATCATAATTGAGAAATGTTGCCATATTTCCTGATCCTGATAAACCAGGTCTGTTGCAAAAACACAGCAAGGCTGTAGAAGCTCTTCAAATATCTTGTCTCCTGCTGCCACCAGAAAATCGGAGGAAACTACAGCTGTTAGTGAGGATGATGGCAAGAATTAGCTTTAACCAAGATTTGCCACCTCTTTCTGAATCAGTGAGGACCAGAACCTTGGTAAGTATAGTGAAAGGCAAAAAGTTGGACAAGGCTTTTGAAATAGCACAGACAAAACATTCTTACTAGAGAGCATGTACAAAATACAGCTTGCTTATTTGATGAATAGTTTTTCTAGTCTTTCTGGCTAACTTTCAAGTCTTCTGCGTGGAGTAGGACAACAAAACTTGGTTGGAGAGCCAGTCCTTAAAAATCCTATAGTAGCATTCATAAATCCAAATTTGCTTCATAGCAATTAAGAGTTTAATAATGAATGGTATTTGATTAAAATAATTACATTATAATCTAAATGTTATTTTTAGAAGTGAATCCTTTACAGTCCTTTACAAGTACTTTGTATTAAGTTTTAATTTAGTGGTGTCATCTATGACACAAGACAGAGCAACTTGTGTGCTGGCTGTGCTTAAAACATTAAGTGACTGGTGCATAGCCAGAAGACTTGTAACTGAACACTTTGGTATGAGATTACATGTACTAAGCTGGATGTGAAGTTTGGATTTGAAAATAATGGCATCAAGTCTTCCTTCTGGTGTGCAACTTCTATTCAATTGCTGTGTTAAAATCTTGAAAGTATCGTTGCCCTATCTAAATGGAAAAGCCACGTGGAATGCCTGTTTGATGAAGTCATGAGAATAAAATGGAATTCAGCCATTGTATGCCAAAAATCAAGAGTTAAATTATGTTTATGGGGCAAGAGCCATTTTCAGTCCACTCAGCATCTCAGTACATAATGCTCTTTTTTTTACTGATGCATTGGAAGTATGGTAAGTATAGTGCTGTTAATCTTTTTTAAAAAGATCTCTTTTTTTAAAACAAACTATTTTTCTCTATAAACAGAAAAATATACAATAATGATGTTTTTTTCCAGATGGTTCAGGCATTTTCCCGTTGCATTCTTTGCTCTAAAGATGAAATGGACTTGGATGAACTGCTTGCTGCTAAACTAGTATCTTTTCTCATGGACAATTATCAAGAGATCTTAAATGTTCCTTCTTCCTTGAAATCGTCTATAGAGGAACATGTTGTACATGTCCAAAGAGTCCAAGTAGGTGTCAAGTAGAAAAAATAAAAAAAATCTTGTCTCTGTGCTTCTGTGCTTACGCTTTCTGGTCTTCAGTTGATCTTACAGATCAACAAGACACATCTAACACTTTATTCTGTCTCTGCTAACATTTGAAGAGCTAATTAATTCAGACTGCTGATACTCAATCATAACAACATATTTAAATGAAACTATGCTGATCCTGAATGACTCGATGACTAAAGGACAAGAACTCTTAAATATGTTCCCATCTTGGTGGTCTTGGTCTGCATCATCTTCTCCAGGAATGGAATCCCAATCTTCTGGAGCCATCCATACTTGCTCGACTTTTGTATAACTTTATTTCTTTTTCCTGATACCATATTTTTTGTTTAAATCTGCTTTTTAGTTCAGCCTTCCAAGTTTTCTTAATGAAATAGTTTTTTGTAACTTTTTCAGAGTTACGTGGACTTCCTTTGTATCTTGTTTTTTTGACTTGCTAGCACTTGATCAAATAGTGCAGGAGATAAGTACAGTTTGTTGTCTCTTCTCCTTTTCCGTTTAATGTCTGTGAATAACATTTAATGACTTTAATGGCCATATATGACTTTAATGACCAGAATGACTTTAATAGTCCGTAAATGATGGACAACTTGATTAGGCCGGTTTTTGCAAATTTGTTGCAGAAAACAGCTCTTTTCCCTCTTTTTACAGATAAAATACACTGGGGCTGACACTGATGCAACTTTTCCTGCTCCATCTTTTTGTCACCAAATCAGCACAGATGAGTTTGAATACCAAAGGGCTACTGGCTCTCAAGAACCACTGGCAGCTTTATTGGAAGAAATAGCAATGAACAAAGAAATATCTGTGAAAGACAAGAAGAAGAAGCTCAAACAAGTAAATAATTCCTCCTCAGTCTTTACAGAATTTTTAAAATTTCTTTATCAAGACTTAGGTGTAAAGTATTCAAGACAAATATTGAGGCTTAAAATAATAGATAATCTTGGGCAATTACTGCTGTTTAATTGTTTTGAATAGAGGTACTGTAATGAATCAAGCCATATTGGAAAATATCAGTTAATTTTCCGTATAGAGAGTCTGACAGAGGAATTTTCTTGCTCTGTAAATGGAGGTGACATTGTTTAATATGCCAAGTGTGAATGAATTTTTCATTTTAAATTAATGTGTTTTTCTAGTTTCAGAAATCTTACCCTGAGGTGTACAGAGAACGATTTCCTACCCCTGAAACTGAAGCAGTACTATTTCCTGAAAAATCTAAACAGAAACCACCAATTCTGATGTGGGCCTTAAAAAAGCCTTTTCAACCATTTCACAGAACCAGAAGTTTTCGGATGTGAACGGTTTGTAATACATCATCGGACTGCGTCAGAACATATCAATTGATCTTATGCATGTAGTTAACTCATAAAAAAAAAAAAGTACTGGGGATACTATTGAGACTTTTTAAAAAAAAAAAAAGGTCAAAAGAAGAGGAAAGTATTGAGGAGTTAGGAATGTGAACCAATATCAGTATTTTTGTAAAACACTTTAAAAATATTTTGTATTTTTTTAAAAACTTGATGATTAACTTACATGGGTGATAAGGTACACTTGCTGTAGTTTGACCATTTCAAGGTCTAAATGTATTTGTGTAATGTTGTTAGTGAGCAGCATTTTTTCCTGAAAATGAATCTTATGTAAATTAGTTTGCTTTTGTTCACGCGTAGCTTGAGAAATTCATATTCTGTACAGAAATGAATAAGTATGAAACACTGGATTTTTTGATAATGTGTATGCTAGCCTAGTGTTCTTAATATGTAAGGTTTATTTCAGAAAACTGTAAAGACTCGTTATTAATTTTAATTCTTATGCATTATAGCTTGACCCAACTCTTGTTGAAGTTCCATGGATTTCACTATTGCAGACCTAGTCTGTTAATCAACCCAGTCCTTTAACTATTTTCCATAACTCTTACTAAATATTGCTGGACAAAATTGGATGCCAGTCCAACAGAACACATTTTATGAGAAAAATCTGAAGCCTTACATTTCTTAGTTTAATGATTTCATTTGTTTTACATTATGAAACCTACTGTACTGTGTATACCTTGATTGTGACAGCATCTCTGAGCTATTAAAGCATTAATGTTTTCAGGTATTTACTTAGTGATAGTTTCAGGTTATCCATTAGAGTTCTAAAGAACAATATTTCATACCTTACTGAATGTCACAAAGTTTATGCAGTAGAGAAGATAGCTGACATCTCAACAATTATGTCTGAAATTCTAATAAGTGGCAAGGTGATTATCGTGGAATGAAACAGTGAGTATTTTCTCTTTGCTAACCCCCTAACCAGTCAATAAGCTTTAAGATGTATATTGTGAGGTTGCTGACTTAGCAGACTGCAATATTTCTCAGGTATAGTGCTTTTGACGAACAGTGTGTGTCTCCATGATCTGCCTTCATACTTGGACTTCATATCAGTAATCATTGTTTAAACAAAAGTGATACAAAGTAACTTTGTTCTTGTTTGATATTAAGAAAATATTAATATTAAAAGTAGCCTGAGGCCACTTCTTACCTTTTGTTCTAGGTCTCTGAAGGTGACGTAACTTCATAAATTTGTGATAGCGTGCTGTATGTGCTTATCTGCAATTATCTTAGACTGACTAGACTACTCGTATAATCATTTGGTTACAACAGTAATGCATGAAGCATAAGAACGGCTATTAGGAAAGTGTCTTGCTTAAAAATGAGGAAGCCAACCCTAAGTCACCTGACATTTGCTCTTAACTGCGGAGGAGAGGTAGGAAGTAATCTCACTGCTTGCTGATAAGCCTTCTAGTGTCACATTGAATGGTTTCCCCACTGCTCCACTCCTACTATTCATATAGCCATCTTTAGCCTGTTTTAAACAGCAATTAGTGTTCACTTATTAGTTTCCAGTATTAGAAGTTGAAGATATGACACATTTCTGTGGGTCAACTGCACTTGTGTAGAAGGCTGCTTGAAAGCTAGCTGAGAGAAGACTGACCTTGATTCACTGTCTAAGAAAAAAACACAACACTTTATCTCCCTAAGCTATAGTCAATAGAAACTTCAGTTTTCGTATTAACGTTCTCAGGAATTTAACTTTTACTGCTGTATTAAAACCCTTCAGTGTCTTGATGTTGCCAAGACTGAACAACCTGGTATCTATTAGGTTTATTTCCCTTAAACTGTGAGGCCAGACATTCTTTTGCTTATCTCAGTGGCTGTTTACTGAAGAGGCTCACTAAATTAAGTCTTAGCAGGCACCCTTTTTAAACATAGCAGGTGGAAGACTCAAAGGTAGATGTTGTTGGTTTAGTTGCTTTTTCTTCCTATTTAAGGATGATAAATTCATGTTTGTCATCTAAGAGCATTATCTTAAATATCCACTTGTAAGTTCATACGTAAAGAGGAGCTAATTTGTCATTAGATTTGGACAATGTACAAAAAAAATTAGATTTGGACAGTACTAAAACTTATACTGTAACGAAATTAGGTGTCAAGTTACTGTTAGGATTTTTGGACAAGAACCAGAATCTTGAGTTTAAAGGTTTTATTTTATTTCATATTTTGGTTTGGTTTTGTATTTATTCTTTAGCTATGCTAAGTTTTGCCCCAGCAGAGGAATCCCTTTTCTTCCAGCATCACCTTGACCATAACTTTTTTCCTGACCTATTACTTCCTAGTGATTCTACAGCTGTGAAAGCTCTGCTCAATCATTTCCTAAAAGAGGTAAGAAAGTATTGATCTTCCTTTCTTGGGAGGGGAGCTGGGACTTTGCTCAACATTCCTCTTTCTTGATATTTGTTACATTGCTTTCTTTCCTTCGACAAACACAGCTGACTCCAGCTCCTAAGGTAATTATCAGTCATCTGAAAAATCTTTTGGTTTGCTTATCTCTGTTTCTGCTCAGATCCTCTGATGTTAGTCACTCTTGGAGTATTAGCATTGTTAGCAGCTAATCACGGAACAGTTTGGTCTGGAAGGGACCTTAAAGACCACCCAGTTCCAACCTCCCCTGCCATGGGCAGGGACACCTCCATTCACATCAGGTTGCTCAAAGCTCCATCCCACCTGGCCTTGAACACTTCCAGGGATGCGGCATTCACAGCTTTGGACAACCTGTGCCAGTGTCTCACCACCTTCTGAGTAAAGAATCTCTTCCTTAGATCTAATCTAAGCCAACCCTCTGTTAGTTTAAAGCCATTCCCCCTTGTCCTATCACTCCACTCCCTGACAGAGAGTCCCTCCCCAGCTTTCCTGTAGGCCCTTTTTTAGGTACTGGATGGCTGCTGTAATGTTTCCCTGGAAAGCCTTCTCTTCTCCAGGCTGAACCACCCCAACTCCCTCAGCCTGTCTTCACAGGAGAGGTACTCCAGCCCTCTGATCATCTTCATGGCCCTGCTTCTGGACTCACTCCAATGAGTCCTTGTTTTGTTGGGGCTCCAGAGCTGAATGCAGAACTCCAGGTATTGTCTCTTGAGAGCAGAGCAGAGGTGCAAAATCACCTCCCTCCTTCCACCTGCTGGCCATGCTTCTTTTGATGCATCCCAGGGTACAGTTGGCTTTCAGGGCTGCAAGTGCACGTTGCCAGCTCATATTCAACTCCTTGTCAACCAACACTCCCAAGTCCTTCTCCTCAGGGCAGCTCTAAATCCTTTCTCCACCCAGCCTGTATTTGTGCTTGCGATTACCCAGACCCAGATCCACTATCTACTTGGCCTTGTTGATCATCGTGAGGTTCACATGGGCCCACCTCTCAAGCCTGCCCAGGCATCCTTTCCCTCCAGCGTTTTTGACTGCTTGGTGTCATCGGCAAACTTGGTGAGGGTGCACTTGATCCCACTGTCCATGTCACTGGCAAAGATGTTGTATAGTGTCATTCCTGATACTGACTCCCTGAGGAACACCGCTCGTTACTGATCTCCACCTGGACATCGAGCCATTGACCACAATTCTTAGTGTGTCTATCCAGCCAATTCCTTACCCACTGAGTGTTCTATCCATTAAATCCATTTCCCTCCAAATTAGAGACAGGGATATCATGGGGGATGGTGTCAAATGCTTTGCACAAGTCCAGGTAGACTGGATTTATCTTTCAATGTGAGTCATACTTGAGAAATTGGTGTTGCACTCTGCTGTCTGTAAAAGGAGTTGGCAAGTTTAATGATAAACAGGTGAATTTAGATGAAGTAAGTCCCTATTCATGAGTTTATGTTTGGGTGCCTGACTCTCGTGTGATTTTACTGACATAATTATGTAACATGAAAGATATGCTTACATCTCTTTAAAAGAGAGGAAACTGATACATGTATGTGAAGTCCTTTCTAGAAGAAATTAAAAGAGGTAGGATTTTTAAACTATTTTTTTAGGGGCTGTCATTTTCAAATTCATTGCTTTTTGGGGGAACTTTGGATAGCCAAGGCTGCATAGAGAAATTTCTTGCTCATTCTGGCAGAAGTGGAAGACTAGAAGAGTACCAAATACACTTTTCTTATTCAAGAGAATGTGGGATTGCATCTGACAGCAAATCTGGGTAAAAGAATGAGAAAACTGATACAGAATTTCAGTGGTAAAAATCTAATGCTGAGTAATATAGCTAATGTTTAGTCAATATGTTGTTTTTAATTCTTTATGGAAAGTACGCTGTCTTGGATGGTGAACTTGGTTTTATTAGGGTTGGAGTCTGCAGGTTTATTAAAGAGTGTGTTTCAGCTTTTAATTCTGAAACTTTTGCCGTGGGGGGTAAAATAGCAGTATGTCAGATTTAGGTAAATTGACAAGAGATCTATTTTTTATTTGTTTTACTATGGATTCCTCATAAGTAGTTATGGAGCCACAGATATGGCTGAAAATTTTGGATGCGTTAGGCTTTTTATGGCATGTCGTTAAGTAGCATCTGATCAAATACTGACATTAGCCAGTAATAGTTTAAGTGATTAAGAACTGCATAAATACAAGTTCAAGGGTATAGTAACTGATGGAGATGCTCTTAATGATTTTTGCAGGAAATCAGTACTAGGTTCTTCTGTCAGTGTTTTCACTGGAAAGGAAACAGGATATGAAAATATATATTAAAAAAAAGCTGTTGGTAGTGTAGGTAATCTCATTGGTGTTTTCAGAATGCTCAGTAATAATAGAGGCATTAATATGGAACAGTGCAGGTTAAAAATTAATTCAAGCATGGTCATATCAAAATTATCTGAAAGGGGAAAGTGTAGGTCATTTAAAAGAAGAAAAAAGGTGAGGAGAGATTGTGTTCTGGAGAACTAAAACTGTGTAAGGGTTTACTCCCACAGTGAACAAGGCTTTCCAACATTATGCTGAGGCAAAAGGCTAATGTGATTCTTGGAGGTCTAAATTGGAGGATGTTACATAAGATCAGCTGACTCATCTTTCGTGTGACCTCTGCGCTCAGTACTGAGTGACTGACACTGAAACATTGCAGGTTTTGCAGGCATTTGAAAAACTGTATATGATGCAAGATGAGAATTCAAAATAACTTTCCTTAAAGTGAGGATTTACGTTATTTCAGTCTTTTCCATTCATGAGAAACAGGAACAAGAGGTCACTTGATTAGCTCGTGGAAGTACATTCACGTAAAGAAGTACATATATTGGTAAGGAATAAAGACATGAGTTGAGAAGGGAGCAATACTCAGTGGTTGGAAGATGGAGCTAGATATGTTTAAATAGGGAGGGGGGGGTTGTGGTTTTGTTTTGACATTGAGGGTACTGAATGATTGGAATGTGGTGAATTTTAACTTTTTCTTAGTTTCTCAGAGGTGTTCTTTTTGGTGTATGTTTACTGAAAACATTGAGCTGAGGGCATGGGTAGCAAAGGAGAAGCATAATGACTTAATATATGGGAGACCAGGCAAAATCTCAGGGCTCATCAGTCCTTGTGTGAGTGCTAAGGAGTTTTACAGGAGTCCCCCATCTGTTCAAAGTCATCAGCTTCACCGAGTGACTTTGTGTTCAGGAAATGATGTAAAACAGTTAACTCTCTTGATTTATTTTTTAATTTTATTTAATGCAACTAAAGAAAACAGTACTTTTAACTTTTGGTTTTCAGCCAAACTGCAGTGAATATAGGCAAAGAGGCATCACCTTTTGTGTTGTTGGGGCACAGCTGCTTATGGGGATATTGAAAATCAGCTCTGCTCTGTACAGCACTCTGGTCAGGGAGACTGAGGTATGTCTCTGATGTACTGCAGTTGCTTTCACTGGGAATGAGAGAGGATAAGATGCATAGAAATGTGGTCTGGTGGCTGGTATGAATTCCAGTAATACAGTCATTGTTGCTTTGTGATCTAAGTAGGCATTCTAAAATGCATGTCTTAGTCTTGTATTTTTCAACGTGGTATTTATATGGTGCTGAACTGATCAAATTCATGTTTAGGGAAGACAACTCTTGAACATCCAAAGCAACCTGAAGTGTCTTTTGTCTTAGCACTAACCTATAGCTGTCTATAGCTAACTCTTCTTGTGAATTTTTTTACACTGTTTCTATAATTGTGGTTTGAAATAATGCAAGGTTCCCTGAAATTTTAACAATGTAAGAGAAGCTTCTGGCAGTGTTTCCTGAGCTTGCCTGCTGAAGAGAGGATGGACTGACCTTGGCACTTCGAGACTGATTCTGACGGTGAATAAAAAGCATAATTTAATGCATTTACATGTTTGCAGATCTTTTGTTTCCTTGCTTAAGTGCTTATCTGCATGAGGATCTGGCCTTGTGCATGACTAAGATTTGCTATGTTGTTTCAAAGCTGATGTGCAGTGCTAGCTTTTAAATTTGATCTCATGAAATGCAGTCCTTTCTGTAGATGATTTTGTGTTCAAATAGTGGTGAGAGAATGAGTAGTGGGTTTGCTAGTTTCTTGTCTGATACAATGGCTTGGAGAATATTAGCTTTCTTGTTTCAAGAAACTGTGTGAAGAATGTCTTTTTCATGTTGGAATCTATGCAGACTATTTGGGGATCCTATGAAAAATTTCTTACTTTTCTCTTTTAACTGTATAGAGTTTAATGTATTGTGTATCCTTCTAGATGCTTGGTAATTTATGACCCAGCAGAGGTCAGCCTTGTGACAGTTTTCAAGGCGTATAGTCAAAGAAAAGGAGTATAAGTAAAGTTATTATAAAAGCCTTTGGAATTTTATTAAATATATTCCTGCTAATTAGAATTGAGTGATGTTACTCTGTTGTAGCTAGATATGGCTTCTTAAATACCTCATTGTAAATTGTCTTTACATACTAGGACTCTTTATTGTTTTGTAGAATTGTTACCTCTCAAATGTTAGCCTTGTTAGTGTACTAATATACCTTCTTACTGATTTGACTAAATAACAGAATTATATTTTCAGAGTTGGTTGTGTTCCCTCTTGATATTGTTTCACTGAACTACACTTGGAACTGTTGTTTGAATATTGCATGCTTCATGATGATGTCTTCAAGCGGTATTTCTGGACAACATTAATGGTGAAAGCAGGTGTGAAGAAAAGTTGGGGAAGGAGGTGGGAAGAATAGGCAGATATTGTCACTTCTTTCTAACTGTGCATAGGAATAAAAGGTTTTCCTTCCTTTCCATAAAAAATCTTGTTTTCATTTTTGATGCTTAAAAAAAAGTTAGGGGAAAGATAGGATGAAAAGGAGGGGTTCCACCCCTAGGACCAGTTCTGAAGCCTAAAGGTTTTGTTCACCCTGTAAAACGCTATTCCTATTTTTTATCACAATGCTAGAATACACACTGGTAGTTTCTTTGGTATTAATAAGCATAACACTCTAATTGCATGTAGCGTTGGCAATTCACATTTTAGTCCTCATCAGTAGTAGTGGCAATCTTGTCTTAAATTGTCTGACTACCTGATTTATAAGTTCAGTTTCAACTGGCAGAGTCAACAACGGCTGATAAAATTGCTCTGCCTAGCTTGAACACAATTTTCTGTGTAACTTGAGAGAGGTCCAAGGTAGTTTTATCCAGTTAGGCAGCAGAAGTGAATATGCAATAACAGGCTTGTCAAAGCTGCAGCTGAGTCTTCTGCAATGGAACTTGCTTTAATGACTAGAGCATGACATTGGAAACTGAGAAAACATGTTGCCTTTTTCATACATCCTGTTTGTTTTCTGAATGTCACAAAGATGTTTTATTCCCTTATTGTTACTGTACAATTTTTTTAATCTGTGAAATAGGGCTACTAATGCTCTGGAGTTGTTTTTTAAACATTAAAAACACTGAGAAGGGAACAATATTCTGAGTTTCTGGAATAGCTAATAAAAATATATTCAGTGTCTCTTTAGCAGCAAGGCTGCAAGTCAAAATCAGCCTCAGGAATAGAGACTGCTTTTTAATGCTTTCTTTTTTCCTTTTTTTCTTTAATTTGCCTTCAAGGAGGTGAGATTAGCTTGGTGCAACAGCAGCTATTACATTTTTCTTTCTCTTTTGCAAAAGATGGTTACAAACCCTCCAAGAAACTGCCAGCCAGAGAGCATTATTTTATCTCTATTTCAAGAATATTTTTATAAAATAACTGTGTTAAAATGGAAGCTTTTCCTGAAATGGAAGCTCTTATTAGTGTGCTGTGACCAGAACTCTGTAGTGTGTTCTTTTTGGACAGGTTATTGAGGACACTTAATGTTTGTTATTAGTTGGAGAATAAGAAAGCCAAGGTCTGAAGACAAAGAACTCTATTTAATCAGCCACAGTGTGTGTTACTGTTCTTGTGCCTGTCCACTCATTCCATGGAAATGAAAACAGTGTTGTATGATTTGGGCATCCTATGGACTCTGATAATGTGCTTATGTAATTAGGCCCTAACCTAATAGAAAGATTTTGTGAATGTTGCACAAGTAACTATCACTATATCATGCACCCCATCTCTTGAGTTCTTGCCTCTGTTTTCTTAATCTTTTATTTGAAAGCATAGTTTGTGCTCTGCACACTGGCTTTTTCCAACCACTTTTTGTTATATAGAAAACCCAGGCGTGTAAGCAACTCTTTGATTCAAAATAACAAGCCTTCCTTAAACATGGAGAAGCAAAAGCAGGTGCAGAGACAGGTTCTCTGAATTGAATCAGCTTGGGTCCAGGTGTGCTGAAACTGATTAACCCAACAGAACATAGACTATTGAAGCAAAAATCACTGAGATGTTTGCACTGTGCTCTGTACCACACTTGCATTTGAGAATACAGCACAGGAATATCTGGTCTAGTTTTGGCAGAGAAACCTGCTTTTCAAAGTTTCACACAGGTATGTAAGCCTCAGCTAAAAACCTCTTCGGACTTCAGACATCTGTATCTGTAAGGATGCATAAACTTTCATCAAAGAAATAATTTGGGCAAATGGAAGTACACAGCAATGCTCAGGTTCTTCTGGGATGCTGTCTACAAATCTCATGAGTCTTTAAAAGATCTAAGTGCTTTTACCCAGGATGTGTTACTCCTTAAATTCCACACATCTGAATTAAACAGGAACAAACAGGCAATTTCTGTCCTTTCAAAATGAGGATAGTGGTTTATAAGGCAAATTAGCAACATGAATATTTAAAACAAAAACAAAACAAAAATTCTGGTAACACTTCCTTTTTTTCCCAGCTAGGGGTGAGGAAAGACTTACATAACTCAAAAAAATTGCAAGAGTAAATGTGTAAATCTGTATGGAAAAGCTGCACCACATGCTGCTGAATGTGGGACACTAGATTCCAGACACCTCAGCCTGGGAGAACAGCATGCGCTATGATATTTAACTAGTGTGCACTTCAAAATTTATGAAGGCTTGAATTTCTTTTTTTCTTTAAATAAAAAAAAAAAACAACCTAGGAAAATGCAGTGAACTAGACAAATCAGATTTGAATTCCCTAGGCTACATGCTCACCTGTGAAGTGTTTTAATAGGCTCATCTGGGAAACAGCCACCTGAGTTTCTTTAACTCAAGCTCATTACAAGACAGGCTATGAAGTTTTTTTTCCTCTCCATTGCTTAAGAGTCAAAAAGGCTCAAATTTTAATTGCTTCACTTACTCTCATGACTTCTTTTCAGTTAGAACAACTGTTTTTCTGTTCATCTGTTGCCAGGTTCATCTGCTATTTTGTGATGACGTGTAGATTCATCTGTGTGCAGAATAATAATGTTTGTACCACAATAGTGTCTCTTTTCTTAACATAAGGAAAGAAGAAGAAAAGAGTCAAGGTTTGAAGCTGGCACCCTCCTTTACTGCCTGATTTGCCAAGTTTTTCCATATATATGATCGGTATTGTATATGAACGTGCTCAAAATATCTGCAAAATATTGACTGATAAGAGATAATTAAGGATATGTTCCAGACAGCCTATTTGTTCATTTCACAGGTATCTGAAACCACCAATTATTTTTCTGTGGAATTTCATTGCGTCAGGAAATAGAATCAAAGCAAATGAAGTTTTATAGTCTTCAATGCCAAATATGTAAGTAAAGGCAAGAATGAACTTAGGAAAATAAAATTTCTTCACAATTTATAAACTATCTAGAAAGCTTTATTTTACCAAATCTACTTATTTATTTTGAAAAGCACTGCAGCATAAAGAAAACATCTTTATTTAGACATTTGAATCTAGATTTGAATAAAACTCAGGTGTAACATTAATTCTGTAATATTGGCATAATATATGATTTGTTTTTCTACCTTGAGATTTGGTTGGAAGTCAAGCTTTCAATATCCAGACTCATACCAAATATTGCAGTCTTCTTTGTACATCTCACCTCATTTTTGTCAATAATTTTTGAGATTCGTATTAAAGAAAGCAATTATTGCCTCAAACCATGAAACCCTGAAAATGAATTTTAAATTTGAAAGCAGAGTGATACAGAAAGCTTGGCCAACTTATTATTATTATTTAAGATGGGAGTTGTTATATGCAAGTTCAGCTACATAAACAATAAATCCCAACTGGATCATGTTTTATTGCTGTTTTCAGTAAATTTCAGCACTTACTTCCTGCCTTTTGAACTAAAATGTATTGTTTTCAGAAAGTCTCTCTCTTGCTCCATGTAATAAAAATGCAAGATGAACTTTATCATCCAAAAAAAATCAACCTGCTATTTTTTCCCTCAAGTTCGTGAAGCCAAATGTAGGTGAGATTGCAGCATTCTATAACATGATGAATTTAATTTGATGTGGTAACATGGATGCTAATAGTGAAGAAACAGCTTTCAGTGCAGCTTGCAAACCTGTCCGGAGCCATGGAGATGTGCTCTGGTCTCTGGCCTACTCAGAAGTCCTTGCTGTCATGACCTTTGTTAGGACTGTTAGTGCCAGCTTAATTCAAAGCTATGACTGTGTCCTCATCAGAGGTGTGTTGAATATATATTTGGGAGAATACCTGAAGAGCACATGAATCCAAATACAGGTTTAACAAAGTATTGTATAATATATAGATTAAATGAGCTAACTTGCATAGTTAAATATCATACAGGTTAGTAAAATTGAACTGTAAATATATATTTAAAGAAAAGCGATTACAATCTTGCATGAGTTACAAGACAAAGAATGAAAAAATCTGGCTTCTATCAAATAGTGTTATGCTGAGTGATAACCTTATATTTGGAAAGAAATTACATATGCTGATTTTTTTCTGATTTCCAGTATTTAACTAAGAAAAAAAGTTCATGCATAACACATTTTTTTCAAGGTAATTAGTGGGAAAGCAACTTGACATAGGATCATCATAAGATGGATACCTAGGCAAGAAATAAGAATAAAGTAAAAATAATAAATTAAAAAAAGGTAAATATTGTATATCAACTCTGTGGAAACAGGCAACGTTAAAAGCCAAAGAGACAAGAGAGGCATTTCTCTAACCATCAGTTTGATTCATCATTCAAGAATTTTTCAGGCCAGAGACAGAGCCGCTTTGCCCTGAGAGGGTAGGGATATGTCACCCCAAGAGGACAGGGAAATCATAAGGACTTTAATTTTCTTGCCCTCCATGGACAATAAATGGATAAGAAAATGGCATGTGGATCTCTTTTGCATTATCTCTGGTGTGTTACTTGAAGAATTTGTCATACTTAATTTACATTTTTATTTAGAAAGCAGAGAAGAATATTGTCTCTTGCCATCTGCTGTGGATAAATAAATCACCCTAAGGCTTGTGGAGTCAGGTATCTTGATAATGATGCTGTAGGATGTCATGGAGCATAACAGAAAAAAAAATGGCCACTACTATCAATACAGATGGGTTGTCTCAATGACTGGATAAAAGTATGCCTACTTACACAGTTCTAAAGGCTTAACACAAAACAGCATTTCTCTTGAGACCTGAATTGAGCAAACTTGAGGCTGAATGCTATCCACATTAGTAAGATACAAACTGAATAATCCCATTTTATGAAAGGCATTTTGCTTGTTTGTTTTTATACACTTATTCTCCAAGGTATTTGCTTTCAGTGGGAAAGACTTTTCAACATATATCTTTGCTCAGAGAAGAACAGCCTCTATTAAGACAAGATTCTGTCAGTTAATTTTCTATGGCAAGGTAAGCATTAAGCAAGATGAGGTCACAGTCAGCTTCCTGTGTCTTTAGTCCTTGCCCTAACACAGTTGACAATTGGTTGGAAATTACATTAGCAGAGCACCTGCAGAGGCTTGTCTTTTCACACATTTTTTACTAATGCTGATATATCAAATTTAAACATGTTCTGCTACCAAAGTAAGGACCAGGTTTTGTATATGACCTCTACAAACCTAGCTCCACACAGGACTCATGAACCCTGTTCTCCAACTGGGGTCATAACTGCACTTGTAATCACATCCAAGAGTGGCAAGACTCTTAGTGTTAGCCTACAACAAGACCAGTATGCAAGTTTTTGGCAGAATAAGAGAAGTTCAATTGTAGAGGGTAGAAAAAAAGGAGGATGTGGTAAAAAAGCAGATGAGTGAAGAATGGTGAGCCATGACATTAGGCATTTTTTGGACAAAATCAATGGAGTGATGTTGTTAGAAGGAGGTGGAACCTTCTCTGGTTGTCAAGATGCCTGTTATAGCCACCCATGAATTGTCTGGCACAATTATTAATTAATATGGTTTCATTCAGCTTTGTACATGAACAAATGAACAACAGAAAAGAATATAATGCACAGGAGGGTAATCAAAATGATTCAGTAATGAGACTATCTTAGCCTGATACTCTCTTCAGGAAAATTGAATTTAGAGAAGACTTAGAAATTAGAGACGGTTACCTCTGGGTAGGCAGGGATTTAGCAGGGAGGAGGAAAGCCCATCTTCTACTTTCTGGAGACTGCTTTGAGGGCTTGTAGTTGGCTGAGTTATTTTCCACTGAAGACATGTTCCTATTTCACCAAAATGGAATATAAAAGCATGGGAGAAAAAATGCATTCAGCATTTGTGAAGAAATGCTGAAAGCTAATGTGTGCTCAGGAGGCAGGAAAGGATCTTTCAGACAGCTTTTTAAAGGATTGTTAATTTGCAATAAATGGTAAGAGTGTTCTGTATTCAGAAAACCCTGTGCAGGTTTACTGGAAGAGAGAAACAGAAGTACCACTAAGCAGCTTCAGGAGCGAAGAATGAAACTGTGAATGGTTATATATTGTCTTTTGGAGTGAGAGGCATATCTCCACTGTTGCAACTTTGCTTTGGTCTCACCATTGTTACAGACATTTTCCTATGTAAATAACATGAGGAAACCTGAAATATGTCATCAAGAACGCTTTTAGCCTCTTAGTATTTTCCTCCCTCTGCGTTCCAGACAACATTTTTTCCATACAGATGCTTGCTTCACAGTACAGTGCAGTATAAACTGCAGTTAACTGCTATGGGTTTCAAGAAAGAGACTGATGGGTAAGCTTCTGCATCTGCAGTGCTTCCATAAACACAGAGATACTCTTTTATCTTGGTCCCTCATGAGCATAGGACTCTTCAGAGTAGTAGGACTGATCTTTCCTTATATTGCCTTGAAAACTTAGCAGGTGTTAATTGTAATCTTGGTGTCGATTATTTGTGTTCAGTTAAGTTATTTTTTGATTATATCCTTGGGAGGTACAAACTGGTAGGTTAAGTTAGGATCTTTGTCACCATTTATTTGCTCATAGCTGCCCTTTGGTGTCTGGGGAGTATGTGGGCAGGCTTGTTTTGGTGTTACTGCATAGCTGCATCAAAAAAAGTATAGAGACTAAATACTCTATCATGTAGATAATGCAAGGCACATTCCTAAGGTCTAAACAAGGTCATTATAGTCTTTGTTTGAAAAGCTTTAAGGTGTTGAGACCTATAATTGTAGCTGGTGATTACAAATTCTTGTATGCAAACAAAAATCAATCCAGTCTCTAATTGCCATTCCTTTGCAAAGAACACATGAGGATGATGTTTTATTACTGGTAGTTCAAACTATATGAAATAACAGTATTTTTTTTTCATTTTTATGAAAAATTATCAGTAGAATGATCTGTATATATATAATAAATTGCATGGGTTTTGTGCTTTAGTGCTTTTGTCATTCTTTAAAGTATGCTACTTTGCTAACTATAGCAACGTAGCGTACTTTAAAGAATGACATACTACTAGCATACTATTAGCATACTACTTTAGTATGTAGTAGTAGTATTCTACTACTATGCTAGTGCAATTTGTTAGGATCGTAGACTTTTATTTTTTTAAACACACCCTCTTGCACCTTCTCTTTCCCTCTGTCAGCAAGCCAGTTTCACTGCCTGTGCTTTGGGAGGACCATGGAAAGCTTCTGATGCTTAGTGCAGCCCTAGTCCCTTTGATGTTGCTGGAATACATTATATTTGGAATTCCCTTTCATCGAGTCTCCTTCCTTTAGGGTAACTTTGAAGATATGATGCCCCCTTCTAGAGGGCCCCTGTGTCTGGAGCCTGGTACTTGAATAAAGGGATAGGAAAGCTATAATTTTGCTGCGCTGTATGTTGTCCTTATGCTGCAGAAAGTTCTTCTGAGGCATTGCCCCAGACAGTGAAGAAGCATAATGTTTTTGTCTTATACACATTACTAGTAATGCTTGAAAAGCCTCAAATTAATCATCCTTTGGGTTTCCACTGAAAAATTAGTTTTCCTCTGCTTGGAGCAGTTGCCCACGAATCTCACTAAATTGGCACGATTCACCATGCTGCAGTTGCCTTTGCAGGGCTGCCAGCCCTCCAGTATGTGAGAGGCTTGCCAATCAGCCACACCTCTTGAAACCACACGAATGCATTTCCAGGTTCTGCTTTCTACTACATCTCTTTCAGTTAATAAGTGAGCTTTTCACCAGAGCCTTACATCCAGTGTGGTCCAAACTTCTAGGCAAATGTTCAGGCATCATAGCTTACACCAGCTGCAGCTATGCAGCATTAACTTTCGCGTGCCACACCACTCACCTTGCAGTGTCCAATGCTGACCTGCCAGCTCATGGATTCCTCGCCTCCACCATCTCAAAAGCCAAAGCCATCTTTGCTTCTCTGACTGCAGTTTCTTGAATTATTTAATCCTTTCTGTTTTCCTGTGAACACTTTCGCCTTCAGCTACTGTATTTCTTGATAGCTGTTTCCTAATTGCTGCCTTGTTTAACACCTTTCTTGGCAAGCAGTCTTAAGAATGCCAACAAATTGCCATAGATAAGGTCGGGCATATTTACAGAGTTTCAGATTCTCTGACTTCAGCCTAGGTAGCTTGTCCAAGAACTTGAAGCGTTTGTTCTTTGAGCTGAAACATCAAAAAAATGCTTATTTTCTGTATTATATGAGGGTTGGTATTTTCATTTACTGTGCCTAATCATTATGGCTTCAGACAGGACACGTCTTTTAATTTGTTGCCATAGTTAGTAATGATGTCCCCAGCAAAAGAGTTGCATAATGTTCAGAGGATTTTAAGACATTACTCTGTCAGTAAGTAGAGATAAAATTTATTAATAGAAACTTCATCGTCTACTGGATGAAACACAACAGACAAAAGCAACTAGAAACTGAATTCTGACAAATCTGAACTAGAAATTAGGAGCCACTAATTTATTATAGTAGCAGAAAAAAATAAACTTAAAACTGCTTACAAAGTTCTTACAGTGGATTTTCAGTCAGAATATTAAAATTTGTGTAGAATAGTATTTGAAAAGTCTGTGAAGTTTTAGTCTTCATACCTCAAATTCCTCTCACTTTACTGTTCAGGAGACAGGTGACCATTCTCCTTTACTAAAACAAGATTTGTTTTATTTAAATTAGATCTTGTTTTCTATACAGGACTATCTAGCAGCCTTTTGCATGGCTCATTACTATAATTCAATGGTCCAATATGAGACGTTTTGTTTCACAGACTGTACAGCAATCAATACATCAATAAATATACTTGATATATAAGCATTTAAACGTTTGCCTACAATGTTTATGAACAATCACTTTCAGATATTGTTTTTATTTACAAAGTGGAGTAAGTGGCTCTTTATTTAGACCACCTACAATATTAACCCTTTCAGCGTTACTGACTTCCCAAACTCTCCCTGCAATGCATACTCTAACACTGGCTTAGCAGGCCAAGACAAGTTTGAGCTATTAAATCCTTTTGAGGGAAAAGACACACAAAGAAAGTTCAAAAGAGTGGTACCAGCTCTTTGTTAGCCTGGTGAAATGAAGGACTCCTTTGTGTTGATGTTTGCTGGCATTAAGGTGGGACACAGGAAACTCAGTAACTGGAAAGCTGTGGTTCAGCTATTGACAAAAGCTACTTTGTACGTTGTTGATTTTTTTCCTCTTTAATAGCTCTTTGAACTCCATCATATGCATTATGAAAATAGGAATTATGCAAGAATGTGACTAGTGCCAGATCCATACTTATTAAAAACTGCTTGATAGCCAAACATACATTCTAAAGGTCAGCTAGCTAAAATAAAGACTAACTTTTTTGTTGTCAACTGACTTGAACAACTATTTTTTTTTTAAGAG
Organism: Anser brachyrhynchus; assembly: GCF_964034855.1. NCBI lineage: Eukaryota > Metazoa > Chordata > Aves > Anseriformes > Anatidae > Anser > Anser brachyrhynchus. The sequence goes on along the minus strand of NC_137697.1, from coordinate 16,215,173 downwards.
GAAAAGAATTAGTGCTGTTCCATTGTGACACCTAAAAAGGTTACAGTATTCATCTCATGTAAATACTCAGAAGCATATTGGACACTGCTGCTCTTGCATACCTTTTTTTTTTTAAAGTAGTAGGTGATGCCAATGAAAAAAACAAAACAAAACAAAACAAAAAACAACTACTCTATACCAGAAATGAAAGGTATTTTCAAATAGGCTGCCAGTGTGATTCATATATTGAGGTATATATTAACGGGAGTCTCTTTCTTACCTGGGTAATCAATTGACTTGAAATATCATTTTCCTGAATATAAAAAATGGAAAGTAGTGTAAATTTTTACTTTGGGCATAAGATAACTTTACTGATATTTATTAAATTTGAATATGTAATAGTAATATACTAAAACCACTTTTGTCAGTTTATTGCCCTTTAATTTCAGTGCATGTCCACTGCTTCTGGTATTTTTGAGGCAAATTAAGTGTCTTCTATTTTCTAAGGAGAATTCTTGTCATGATTTCTCTGAATCACTTTTTTTTCGGCACTTCTGAACTCTTTGGTTGTCCTTTCCCATTTCCCATTTATGCTGTGTCCTCCCGGGTAGCAAGTGACCACAATTAAGAGAAGAGTAAGCATAATGGTGTTATAACATTTTCAGTTCTTACCCTGTCCTTTTCTAAAAGCAACTTTCTGCCACTTGACAGCTTACTCGTTTTGTGCCAATTATTTCATTAAGTTGTCACAACGTTAACTTTTTAGGATACACAGATGTGACCATGAGCTTTTTCATGACAGGCTGAGCCTACAGACTGTTGCTTGGGCAATGTGGGCCTGAGTGAACTGTGAACCATTTTGAACTATAATATGAAATTTATCAGGTAACTTTAAACCTTACTGGATTTTTTTTTTAATTATTATTATTATTTATTTTTAGCTAACTATCACAAAACTTAATTTGGCTTGCAGTGTTTCACTAGTATTTATCTCAGCTTGGTGCCATGGAAGTACAGCTTTCTTAGAAACACAGAACAGTGAATCAACTTTCTTTTTTGGAAAACTTTTCAAAACTTGTCCTAGTGTTTTTCACTTTTTAAAAATATATGGCTTTGTTCCTGTTAGCTTGGGGTGAGTACTGGTTGTCCTAGACTATCCATTTGTCACTTCTTGACTGTTCAAATGAATCTACACGGCAAGTGAATCTGCTTAAAAATAAAAATCTAGATCATGCAATTTTTTTTTTAATTTTTTTTTTTTTTTTTTTTTGTGATGCAGGACTTCTGTAATCTTCTCTTATTATAATCTTCCACTCCAGCCCTCCCCAGTGAGCTTCTTCCCCAGGATTCCCTGAAACTGTTTGTTAGTGATGTAACAAAAATGACTAAATGACTAGACTACTACTATATGCAGCTTGATGTGTTTAGTCAACCTAAATAATTGTCTAGCTGCTTACGAGTCGTGTTCTGTGTCTGCACTAATATGTGTGAGTTAATGGAAAGAAAACTGAAGAAATAATTACCAGATGACAGATCTCCGAGGCATTTCTCAAGAGTGATTGGAACCTGTTTTCTTTGTAGCTCAAAAAATATGAATGCCTGAAGACAGGAAGGAAATACTGTCTTGGCTTTTGAATATATGTTCCAAATATCAGTAGCTTTCATTGCTGCAGGTAGTGGATTAAAAAGTATTATGAATTCTGCATCTAATTTAAGTATTCAATTTGAGTAGTCAGACTAGGAAGGACTGTTACTTTTTACCTAGTCACACAGAAACTGTAGGTATTGTAGCTGAAGTGCTTGAAGCACTGCCTGAGGGCACTCAGGTGACATTCTCCACACTGTACCCATTTATTTTTAAGGAGACTACGGCAGCGCTCTTCTGTTTTCTCTTGCTGTAACATAAACATGTCACAGAAAGATGGTTGATCACGCTTGGTGATTACTGAAATTGATGTTTTAGTAGTATATGATAATTAACACTGATAGAACAGTATGAGTATTTCAGCTCACATTCAGACCTTAGAAATGACAGTATCCCTTAATATTTCTATGTCTGTGTCTATGTAGCACGTTTTTTGTTAGGAGGAAAAATTAGGAGCTAGTGTTTTGTAACAAGACTGAATGGCTGTTCAGTTTATGTACATAATCTTCACGCTTTGTTGCTTCACCCTTTGTAGGTAGTTTGCCAAAAACCTCACAACACCTAAAAGGTCACTATAAATTTTAGTTTATTTGCAACTTTACCCAAGGTCTGAGTTTAGTTAATTGCTGCTCCACATTCATTGACTAAATAGCTAAATCTCTGAATGCCAGCTGCAGGACTCTGTGGAACTGCTTTTAAATCTTAGATGCTTCATCTGACACTGAAATATATTTTCAGCCTAGAAGTCAGGTCATTTTACTTTTCCAATACAGTATTTATTGGCTACACCTTCCCCAGTTCTCTAGATATAAATTGGGTTGAGAGGACTGTCCCAATATGAAATGATTTAAAAATGAGAGGAAAAAAATAAAGGAAAAGAAAAAGGAAATTATATTGGCATTATGATAATATATGAAAATAAATATTTCTTCCTCTTCTCCAGCTGTAACAATACTGCTGGCAGACTTGATATGATTAAATTAGAATGGCTGCTTTGTCTTCTAACATGTTTGATCACTTTTGCTTCATAGATCTGACATAGCATAATAAGAAATAATTTCACAGGAATTTCTCAAACACTTTCATGAAGCTAAAAATGTGCATAAGAAAATGGTACCTATTCCAAAAGTATCATCATTTTCTCAAGAAATAAAAGCTATTTACACATATTTACCTAGGAGAGAGAAGTTGCAATGGAGAGAGGCCATTTTGAACAAGTCAGGCAGATATACTTTAAAGAACAACCAATTATTTAAACAAGAGCTGATTCTTAGAAACTAACTTAGTTTTTAATGAATATGTGTGGATTTATGGTATTTTCATAAATTGAGCTGTATGCCTTGTGTTAATTATGTGAAATTGAAAAGGTTTTCATCACGTCTCAACTTGTTTACTCTTCCAGTAAGGGAGACTGAACTAGTAATTCTTTCATTTGTACCACCTTTTAAAGGTCAAACCGGTGTCTGCTCTTTTAATGCTTGCTGCCAAAGAGCTTATCATGCATGTGGATGTGAAATACGGTTAACTATTTAGCACTAGACTTAAACAATAGTCTCCCTTACTACTAAAGCTCCAGATTTCATTAAGGGCTTGAATACACAGATGCCCTGAAGAATAATTTCTTCCACTCAACATGTGCTTAAAAGCAAAGGTCAAGTTCTCATTGTATGTGACAGTAAAACAAAACTAGTCATTATTCTGTGTCTCAAATGATATGAACAAATTTCATTTCCAACAATGAGGTAAGTAAATCTCAGGGAATATAACACTTTTCCAGAAGTTTAGCAAGTACAATATCTCAAAATGAACAATGCTGGAGCCAGGAGCTAATAATCTTTGATAAGTTTAATAACATTTAAAAACAAAACGGTGCACATGAATGGTTGAGAAATAGATAGCACAAGGAAGATAACTCTTATGCTCATTGCCTTGCCTGCCAAAGCAACTTCTGCTAATAGGAAAAATAATAAAAATACTGGAAATTACTTAAACAATACTTAAATATCAGATTCAGCAACAGTATTAACAACATGATGTAACTTTTTAAGGACTTAACAAATGCAAGCTTAAAAAAAGGGGAATAAAAGAAATTACTGAAAGAAACTACCTTCAGCAGAGATGAAAACCATCAATGATTCACATTTTTGGTCTTCTAAAGCACATAGAAAGTTCTTAGTCATACAATGCAGCAAGAGGCTTTTGCATTATTGCATTACTGTATGAGAATCTTGAATCTCTCCCTCTCTGCAATGAGGTAGAAGAGAAGGAGAACGGACAGTGCTAGGAACTTTTCCAGTTCTGCACAGAGTCCAGTAATGACATGACAGTTGTTTGACAGGTAGGGTACTTGCTGTCACTATAGAATATATAGAAATTACATAATTACATTACAACGTCAAGGTTATGTTTTTATGCCAGTGTAGAAGTTGTTTCTATAGCTGTATACAGAATACTGGAAGGGCTTCCACATAAGAAATGAATAAATAGACCAGGAATCTGCAGCCTGGAGAAAAGGCGATAGAGGGTAAAACTGATGTCTGTGATATAATGAGAGAAAAAAAGAATAGGAATCAGTTACTTGTATTATCAAATACAAAATCTTGGAATCATCAAACAAACCTAGGACAGGTTTCAGGTTTGGAACTAAAGGATGTGGTTTTTATAGTCTGTCTAGTTGAGCTATGGGTTTCTTTCTAGCAGGTTTCTATGAATATTGAAGTCTTACATGGGTTCAAGAAGTGACTGGAAATTAATGGAAGAAAAGAATTAGTTGGGAGTTGTTATAAAATAAGATACCAACTTTGTCTCAGTATGTTGCTGATCCACAGGTCACTAAAGTTTGCAAGTGCATTCTGTAGAGGCTTTTTTTTTATGCATTTGCTCTTTGATTGGCATCTTCTGGTTGCCAATGTGAGAAAATCCCAGAGTTTGTGAAGCTTAGACTTGACCCGTGTCACATTTTTACCATGTGGTTGCCCATTGTTGGTAATATTTCAGTACAATACAAGGATATTTATTAATTTATTATGATTTATGAAGACAGAAAGGTATGGCCCCTGTTTGGGATAGAGGTAAGAAGATATGGGACGTTCAAGTGTCCACTGCAAGCTGTTCCTGTTCTGTAAAGAGTGGAAAACCTTTGACAAGAAATGGCTGTAATTAACCTGTACCTGGATGGAGGGTAGACTTTGACTTTACAGAAGGCGAATTGGACAGAAATATGACTCAAACAATTGCTCAGCTTCCAGGCTAGCTTACTACGAGAAGAGCAACAGGAAAGAGAGTGTAAAAGGAAGAGTCAACGTGGTTTATCCTGTAGCAACGTTATACAAGTTGGTTGTGGTCTAGAGATGACACTGACAGTTCTTAAAAGGCTATTTCATATTCTTAAGAGTATTTCAGTTGGCATTTTGCAACCAAAATTGTGACCAACTCTGCTTATAGCTTGGTTGCTTAACAATTCCTACCAGAGGAAAAGAAAAGGTCATCTCCGCACCCCCCCCCCCCAAAAAAAAAACCAAAAAACAAAAAAAACCAACAACTCTTTCCTCTTAAATCTCTTGTGCCTTTGTTCACAACAGTTTGAGAAAAAGAGTTTCAGGACTGAAAGAACTGTCTTGTTTAGGGCTTTTTTTCTCTACTGAGTGAGATCCTATCCAGGTCTAGCTGAACTATCCAAAGTATTAAATTGCCAGATTTTTTTTCTGAGAAGAAAGAAAAAGGCAATGTGCTAAAATAACTGCACATATGAACTCAGCTGGGCTCACACTGCTGCTGCCAGAGTGACAGCTGCTGCTTCACTAAGAACATCTGAGACTGCCAGAGGGGGTGAGAGGGAAGATCGGGGCAAGAGTCCAGCCCCACACAGATCCATCACTACCATTGAACTTATGGAGCTCCCTGAAAAAGGTAAAGTGCAGGCTCAGTGGTGTTTTTTTTTTTTTAATTGCTCTTTGTTTGTTGTTGTTTGGTTTTGTTTTTTAATCCTCCTCTTCCTAACAGCCTTGCACTCTCCTCCCTTTCCTAGTAATTCGGTGTGTGTGTGTGTGTCTCACCAAATGCCTTGTTTTTTTTCCTGCTGTTAATATCACTCTGCACAGATCTCTTGACTCACAGCACCTCTGAGAATTTCACTAGGCAGGAAACGTGTTGTTTTAATCTTCCCCACTCTGTTTTCTCTGTTTTGTACCTGGTTCTATTTATAGGAGACCAAGATCCAATAAATAGTTTGAATATGTCTCCTTTTTGCAACTGGGAGCAATGAAAGAAGAGCCTGAGCTTCCCAGGTTAGGATGGGGAGAAGTAATGGGAGGATCCACTCGTTCTCACTCCTTGGGAGCCAGTGCTCGGCACACCAGCAGGCTACTAAGTTTGTGGGCTTGTCAGTAACATGTTTAAATAGTGAGTGCTTAATATGTTTTATAGGCCATCAAGCATCAGATCCCCCCAGCCACCACTGAAGCCTTCGAGTGACAGATACCATGCGTACACTTTTTCTCAATATAAATGTGTATCGACATTTCCCCCCTCCAGAAAAACTTCCCTTGCAAATCCTCTGCAAAATGCTACACTTTTTCTGAAATCTAGTGTTCAGAATTTGGTAATGCCAGGCTTTATAGATAGTTTCTACCACAGTTGCTGTCTATGCTCAAAGAACTCCAAAATTACTGCTGTGACTGAATGCATCAATTTTGTGTGCAACTGCAGAGCTAGCATTTTTAAAATTTCTAATGATTGTGTCTGCAATGCAAACAACTTTTATTTTTATTTTTATTTTTTATCTTTATTTTTATTTTTATCTTTATTTTTATTTTTATCTTTATTTTATTTTTAATACAATCAGATTTTTCTAGAAACAAAACTGTAAGCCTTGTAAGGCTTCCCCAGCTAGGCGCTTAGTAGGTTTATTGATAGGGTTGTAAATGCATTGAGTTTATAGCTTCTGAACTTGATGGTTCCTTTCTTAGCTTATCTGGCATGTCTGAGTGTAAGGTTTATCATCCTTTTAAAGGCATGCTGTCTTAGGCTGTCAGAGATTGTTTCATTCCTGACCAGATGTCAGTAGTTCCTATGGAACACAGGAGCCCCTTCTTATGAAGACTTATCCAGATCAAGGAGTCTCTCTTCCTCCTATTCATCTGTATTTCTTACCTCTCTGGGAGAGGCAATACATTTTGTATTTTGATATGTTTGTCTCCTGTGATGCCATCCCTTGGATCAAGCTTCCTATAAATATATATATCTTGTTAATGGACTCATAGTGATGTCCCAATATCTTGTGCTATCTTGTGCTGGAATAATTCTATTATCTTTCTCCATTTATGGACCAGACTGTGTGGGTAGACTGATTTCCCTCGACTTTGGACTTTTCTTAGTCTAAACATGACTTTGTTTTGTAGAAGACCACTGAGATTTAACAATTCTCCATCACTGCTGGCCTGGGATCTAGGTAGTACAACGCAGCATTAAGCTGGTTGTACAAATGCAGGATGCTCAGTCATATAGTAGCAGTTTAAATAACCTCCTGGCTTCACTGGTAGTTTAAAAGCTATAACTCACTGCAGTAAATAGTGATGGAGATGGGCAGTTTGTAGCTTAAATCCTGGAGTGAGTCTTGGAAGAAATGGATTCCTTTCCATAGTCAGTGATCATGGGAAAGTTGCTTAATATAGTGTAATCCCTTGGCATGTGTGAAACAGGAATTCTGTACTCCCATTTTTTTTTTTTTAATAAGTGCTGTATAGGTTTTTCCTTTCTATGTACACGAAAAAGAGTCCTAGAGAGTCTGACTGAGATCTAGGCTTTATATATTAAAAAAAAAAAAAAAAAAAAAAAAGCTAATAAGTAAGCCTATCTTTATCCTTTTTCTATTCCTTCCTCACCCACCTCTCCCCACCACCTATTTGTTTTTTGTGGTGATGGTGGTGGGAATGTTTTCCACTAAGCATCCAGTACAGCTTACTTTCAAATATGGGACACTGGGCTGAATTAATTTTCAGTCTGACTAGGTACAGCAGTTCTATTACCAAAATTAATATTAGGTAGGTTTTTTTTAACTGCAAAAATAAAAATATTTATTAAATATTATGTTGTCTTAGAAGTTCTTTGGTGACTTCAAGCAATTCCATTTGAAGCACAATACCAGCAAGTCCATACAATACAACATAATACTGAGCTGGCTTACATACTAAGGTGCAAGTGGTACAGACAACCTATACAGCACTGTTCTTTCTCTATGCAAAGCTGATTATCTATGAAAATTGCTTGCATTACTTCTGTGTTAAAGTTGTCAGTTAACCCTGCATCTAATAGTGAGTTTAGCACTGGCTGGGCTTGTGAACTTGTTCACTGGCTCTGAACCACCAGTACAAATGACTGCTTGAGATACTAAATTACTATATGTATATAGGATTTTTTTCCCCCCTAAAAAAATCTGCCAAGTGAATTCTCTCTTCTGCTTGTTTTTGTAGCTACACAGTGTAATCTTAACTAGAGGTTACTTTTGTTTACTGTAAGCAGGAGTTTCAAATTCTTTTATGTACTGTTTTGCTAAATCATCACAATTACATGTTGGATGAGGTCCTTCTGCTTCTGACGTAGGCAGTGTATTCATGGATCATATGTTCCATTCCTTGCATATTTTCCATGTTTTTTTTTGTGCACTGTTCAAAAGATTTCCTGCACAAAACTACCATATAGAGTACAATTATCTTTTATGATCTATTTGTTGACGTTGCTGCTGTTTTAAGTAAAATAAGTGTCTGTAGACGTGAATAAGTTTTGTTTATTAAACTATTGTATGTTTGTTTATACCTCAAGTTACACTTGTTTCCTAATATTATCAGAGTAACCTTATTCTTCAAATTACATTCAATAGTGTATTATACCTGATGATTAATCAGATGAGTAAACACAGTTTCTTCTGTAGACTGGCTGCAGATCACTGCTTGCGTTGTTCATACCTTCTGTTTTCAATGCTCTCCCATTTTGTAGAATTTCCCTGCCGTCTCTAGAGCTGGGTATAATAGTAATAAGCCTTTCTCTCCATATATTTTTTAAGTTTGAATGGCAAGGGATGATTTTATAGCTACTTCCTTCTATATAGTTACTGTATATATAGCTGCTCCATGCAGAGAAATAGTTACCATCACATTCATATGAACTTCATGGATTGCAAGTAATCCTAGTAAAGCTAAGCACAAATACTTTCTGCAGAACCAAGTGAATGCTGTGGATGTTCCAGCTTGTATGTATCAGTTCACCTAAAGTTCAGACACTCTTGGAACTGCAGGGATAATGGAATGTGAAACTTAAAGGATGAGCAGCATGACCAACAGTGAGGTTGGAAGTATGCTGAGAAAACTAAAACACATTTAATATATATAATATATAATTTTGCACTCTTCTCCTGGACAACCTAATCGCCGATGATATGAGTAGCCTTTTTTCACAGGTTCCAGCTTAGCTGAGGAGAGAGGAGGAAGGAAGCAGACGCAGTGAATACTTTCCCATGCAGCCAGCTGCAATTGTCAAGCTGCCTCATGCACACTTTAGGTGTTCCTGCCTCTTCCAATCAGTTAAGCATTGAAAGTCTACTGTGCCTAGACACTTCCATGTATGAAAATGGGATTTCCCTTCAGTCTGCCAGAAAGACTAACCTCCAGGCAGATAAGTGTTGAAGCTCCTACTTGATATGCTTTCCTTTCAAGCTGCGTGCTATAGTGTTTAAAAAGTTTTCAGCTAACAGAAGTATTTTAAATATTGACAAAGAGAAATGGCTTATGGGTGAACCATTAAAAAAAAAAAAGGCAGAGGCATGAATTATTTTCAAGGTTGCTGACTTTCTGAGTAGATATGACATTAATGCCAGTGTGGCAGGCCCAGAAGCCCAATAAATCAGCGAGTTCTGACAGACAGGAAGAATTACACACAGAAAGCACCTATTATGGAGGTGAATAATTTAACAAGATAGGAAAAAATGAAATGCCAAGGATATGATATCTTAAGTAGGGAAGGATTAACTTCATTGCCCTAGCTCTCCCATTCCAGTTATTCAGTGAAAGTTTTTTCTTTGCTGCAGATTTCATTTCAGTAAATTATTTGGTTATAAATGTAACTACAGAAAACCGGCAATGTGATACTCTGTAGAGTTACACAGTAAATAAGGGATCGGTACCAATATATTTTGGTACTGCAGTGGATTTTGTTTTCAAAACACTGAGTGTGGGTGTCAGGCTGTACATCTCCTGCACTGGTGGAAATGGAGGTAATGCTTTTTGTGAACTTGAATTCTCTTGAACCATTGAACTTGAATTCTCTTGAACCATTCTCTTAAGGTGTAGGTGAGAGTATGTTTTTTTTTGTTTTGTTTTGTTTTGTTTTTTTGAGAGAGAGAGAGGGAGAACTGGAGCTAGCACCTTCACTTTTGAAGTGGGGGGAAGCAGAAGGTGTAAGAGGGGTGTTTTTGGCAGGGAGGTGTGGGAAGAGGTGTGGGAAGAACGGTTCCTCCTCCCTGCAGAGGATGGTCTCAGTGGATGGTGGGGTAGAAGGGGGGACTATGAAGTCTATATGTGTGAGAAAGGCAGTGCTCTATTTGAATTAGCCTGAAAACAAGCAAACAAACAAACAAAAAGCAAAAAGAAACCAAAAAAAAAAGAAACCCTTTGCATATGTCTCTCTCTATATTCACCTATCTGTTTGGTTAGTGAATCCTTTTCTTTGGAAAAGATGGTAATTGCTTTATTTTCCTCATGTTATGGGGCCAGAAAGCTGAAACTGAAACTTAATGTTTCTGTTTCCTTTTTTCTTTCTTTTTCTTTTTTTTTTCCTTTTCCTTTTCCAACTAGATACCTGGCTTGCAAAGGTGGTCATCTCAAATTCCAAGCCTGAGAAGCCCTTATAAATTTTTAACACTTGTTTAATTTGTTAAATGTTGAATTTCACCTTGTGGTTTTTTTTTTTTTTAATAGTAATTTTTCATCAAGAGCTATTTAAAAGGATGCAGTGCTAAAATAGCTCATGATTATTACATGTAGTGATATACTGGAGACCTGGGGAGGAGACTGCTTAGGTATGCAAAAAGACCTGATTCATGAGATTAAAGGCTTCCATTTCTCTAATTCAAGTAATGATGCCCAGCAGGACAAGGGGGTCCAGATGGTCATCTGCAGCTACTAGCTGTTTCCTGGGTAGATATCTAAAGCTGCAAAATATGTGTAGAAACTGTCAAATTTGATGTCATGACTGCAAACATTGGAGTGGATTTTATCAAAGATGTCTTGCCTAGCAGATTTCTGAAATGATTATAAAGCATGGATTACAAGAAGAAGGAGAAAAGGGAAGAAATGTGAAGAATAACTGTACGTAAAAAGGATTTATACATGAAACAAGCAAACATACACGACTTCTACCCTTGTAAAGTTCATGCTAACTCATCCCAAGGTATCTCTGTTTTCATTCAACATTACTAGGATTTCTGTGTAAACAGCCTGACAGCTCCTTTAAAAAAATGTAGCTTTCCCTGTATTAAAATATTTCTCATGCTTCTTTGAGAGTAAGTAGAAATTAATCAACTTGAAGAATTCAGTGGGCTTGTGTACAGGAAGATAGTTCTGTAAGGACAAAATTTGATTCTTGTCTTGTCAGATCCCTAAGTATTTTTCCTTAGGTGAAACCATATATATGTATGTATATATAAAATAATAATAATATATAATATATATATAATATACATAATATATATTTTTTTTTTATAAAATTGGAATTGAAAACAAAATGTTTTATGTTAGCTTGAAACACTCAAGAAAAGTTATTCAGTAGAAAACGTTAAAGTGTTGTGTGTTTATTTCAAATTGGTCATCCCCCCTTTTCAAAACCATGGAATTTCCCAGGAGGGACAACTTGGTCTGCATATGCTGTAGTGTGTAAATCCTGGCCTGTCCTAGATTGCTTCAAATGTTTCTGTTTTCGGTTATTTATTGAAGACATTCTTGTTTCTTTTCTTATCTCTCTGTAAAATGACAGTCTTTTAAATCTTAAGCCCTTCATTTCTTTAAACTAGGAGCATGCAGATGGCTTTCCGGTGAGGGCTGCTCATTAATGCACTGAACAGCCACCTGTGGTCTGAAAAAAAATCTTACTCTAATCAGATTTTATGGAAGGACATTTCATATTAAGCAGTAACATTATATTTAAATTAAGAGCAGGAGAGCACTGAAACAATTGCATAGGAAATATGAATTCTGTTTGCATAGCTTTCTGTCAATAATGTTAGAAAAGAAAAAAAAAAACAGCTCATAAGGAGGATGGTTCTCTTCTGAAATGCTTTAGCTGATATCACAAGTGTCTGAATATAATACTAGACATCTGATTTTAATGGAAGATTTGCCCATTGATTGAAATTTATCCTGTTGTTTCAACAGCAAAACTGTGATTTTCCTCTTCCCCCCCGTCCCTTGTTTCATGCTCCCCTCTCTCTACACAGAAAGCAATCCTAGATAAGCAGATTAATACGTGGGATAGCTCCTCTTCATTGTTCTGTGCCGCACTTCCAGCTTTTTGTAGCCAGTTGGACTTGTTAGGAGGAGCTAACTGATTGGTTGTTTCCTGGGCTCCGTTTCATAAATTATAGCCCAGCAAGCATGAGCATGATTCCTACAGTTGCAGTAATCCAGAGGCCTGTCAGTTCCTGACTTTATGCATGTTTATTTCTACTTGTTTTATAATATTGCCCTGGAATTTCCTGTCTTAGATAGCTTGCTATTGCATCTTCAGGACTCTGTGAGTAATTTTGACTTTCTCAACTTTGTTAATTAAGTACTGTAAACAAGAATGCTTGTGTTTGGGAAGTAGTTCATTAGTAGCTAGCCTTTGAGACTCTGTGCTGTATCAGCTCAGGTACAGTTAACTTTGTAGCTCTTCTCCTGCCAGGGCTAACGGAGCTTCACGATGCTATGCGTGGTCAGTGCTGTTGGGGTTCATTCATTTCTGAAACCAGCTGTGTTTGATCTTCATGTTTTTGTGCTCCTGTAGTCAAATATAACGATGTTGCTTTACCTAATCAATGCGTATAACATGTCTTCAGCTGCTGTCATGTTTCTATACTGTTTGTACGTTGTACAGTAGCAATTGTAGTCAAACTATTGAAGGAATGCACAATATTCTCAGCGTACTATATAAATACCCCCCCCCCCCCAATATTCTCTAAATAAGAACAGATGTACTGGTAAAAAAGCTGTGTTGACAACTAGTATATTAAACAACTGTATAGCTTAATTAACCCCTTTTTCACATGGTGCTATAGTGCTTTTCCTAATCTGTAGGGGTTGTTTCTGTAGCAAGCTAAATGCCAGCATGTTAGAGTTCACACATTTTAAAAACAAAAACTACTCACAGTGAATTAGAAACCAGTGGGAAATGCTGTTCAGGATCTGCAGTTTAATCAGATGGAGTTATCACAATGACTCCCTCGTTGGTTTCCTGAGATAGCCGGGTGTTACCTCTGTGCGACTGGGGTTTAAAACAATGGAGCAGCAGATTGAAATCAGAAATCAGAAAGCTACCAAGCTAGTGCACTACACCTCTCTGGTAAATGCTACAAGGTCATATTCATTGCTATAAATGCATTAGTTCATGCAAAGGACTTTCCACATTGCTTGTTTTTCCACTGGAAACATCATTTCATTGTGTGGTGTAATAAAGCTAGCGTTTGTGGGTAAATAGCTTGGTTTATACTAAGAAGTGCATACTTTCTGCAAGCAGGATATAAGCCTACGCTGTTCCTTAATAGCTTTCCTTCTTGAAGCTGTAGCTTTTCAGATGGATTTGTGTGAGTAAAGAATTTTAAAATACTAGAAGTTCTTCAGATAGGTGACTTGCTCTTTGCACTGAATATTATAGCTTCCAGGGGTATAAAATGCATTTGCAAAACTTCTGTAAAATCATTTCATCAGCAAAGACATTATCTTTTGAACCTGAAAAATAAGAATGAAATTTTGAAATTTCATTTATCCTTATTGTAAAATTCTAATTTCACGTAGTGTTTGGCTACATTTTCGACTTTCAAAGCAGTTAGAAAAGAATTAACTGTTAAATGTGTGTTTAACATTGAAGTAAAACAATTTAATAGTGGTTTTATGCTTATAGAACCACTTTTTGTAAAGAATGTGTGTTTGTGTGTGTATTACTTCAATGGGTCAGTTATAAATACCGTGTCCTGGGGTGAATGCAGTATTGTTGTTTGTACCTCTTGCATTGTAATGCATAGAATCAAGCAGACGATCACAAAATGAAAGTTAATTCTGCTGTGATACTGTTGAAAGTACTTTTGTTAGAAGTGGATCAGCAAAACAAACTGTTTAGTTCCTCTAAATTGCTTTATGAAGTTGAACAAAAATGTATTTTGTTCATGCAGGTAATATTTGAGATAATTTCTGCCAGCTCTGCCGTAGTGGTCAGGTATAGTAAAAACATACGCTATTTATATATGTAATATAAAACCTAAACCACAGTGAAATTCATTTGACTGAGAAGGTATTCATTTAGTGAGTCAATGAATTATAGTATGAATTACTACTTTCTATGGATATTTCTAAAATAAGAAATCCAAAGTAGTTCTCTCAGAAGGGAAAAGCTGGACCAGCATAGTTTCTCTGTGACATATGCAAAACAGAGGGAAACAACTTGGTGAGGCATTTAACTTGGAGAATGTGGTGCTGTGGTCTGAACAGCCATGTGACTTGTCACTTCTCGTTTGAATGAATGTTATCTCTGCCATGAAAGTTTAATTTATTTATTTTTAAATCTTGTCTGGTTGCTTAACTCTGAGTATTGCTACTTTATCTGAGCTCAAAAAAGTGAGAGACACCAACTTACGGATAAAAAAAAATGCAAGTTTTAAAGTGAGTTTCTTAAAGCAACCTGTACACTGTGATCTCAAGAGGAGTAACGTGGAAAATCAGTCTTCTGCTGTAGCTGAGTACATGCACTGTTTCAATACTGTTAATACCATGTTTCCAGGAACTGGACCTTTACTGATACAGAATTCTATAGGTGAGATTTGGAATCTAATGTACTGCAAGCAGTGCCTACAGGCTGGATCAAAGCCCTATTGTGCTGGATGCTGTTCAAACAAGTATTAAAAGGTTGTCCCTGCCCCTCTGAGATTATAAACCAAACAGGATGGTAGGCACAGGATGGAAGCACACACAGTTTAAACATAACCTTGGGCAAGTCACGGCAGGTCAGCAACTCAAGAAGGAATGAAATCCTGGGATATATCTGTGATATGATGTTTTATTAGACATACCTGTAGCAAAGAATTGGGGCACTGGGGGGTCCGTGACAGAACATCTTCTTGATCCTAGAAGCAGCAAAGGTATGTTGTGAGAAGGGTAATTAGGGTTTTTCTGGACTAGGATCGAACATTGTACTACTTCCTGCATAGAGGCTTCCTTAATTCAGAGTTCAGTGCCTCCTGGACTATACAGACTCTTCTCAAGGGAAACGTTTTTTACCCTATTACATTAAATATTCCAATATTTTGCATCCATTTTAGGAAATCTGGACAGATGGATTTTTCAGAAATTTTTTAAGTTTTTCACAATTGTTTAGCAGAGTCTCATATTTGCATTCATATTTAGAACATGCCAGAGGCTTTTCTGTATAAATTAAAGGAAAGGTGGCCCAAGTTATAGCTTGTATATAGCCCCTACCTTGAGTCCTACTGCTTGTGTTGTATGCATTGGTATTTGACCTAGGCGGATAAAATTCATGCATGTTTGTCTGCTTAAATGTAAGACTGATATGAAGAAATGCTTTTGTACGTAATTTGGATGAGCTTATAAAAAGAACTAAAATCTTCTTTAAAGCTTGAAGGTCTGACGCTTTGCTGGTTAACTATCAGTGTAAAGCTCAGGTGTCCTTTGCAGCAACATATTTATGTGAAAACTCTGATATGCTTTGGAAAATACTTTGCTAAACATTTTGGTTATAAATTTTCAGAACTATCTGCTCAGTCCTGCACTAGAGTCCTGCTCTGCTTCTGTGTCAAAGCGTCCTGATGGGCAGTTAATTCTAAGCCATTTGCAGCCAGTAGAAGCATTTCTTCCACCTGTGTCTCTGTGTGCCAGATGTCAGCTGTGGGAAAAAATCCCCACCCCCAAATTAAAATCAAACCAATCCAAAACAAAACAAAACAAAAACCTTCCTTTTGTCTTCTAAAAACAATGTGCCCATCTTAGCCACTGCCCTTCATGCAAACGACTGACAGAAGTGATCCTACAAAACCACAGAAAGGCATGAACATTGCTTAGTAGGGCAGTTAGTGCAAGCCCTTGATTCTGCTGATAATTCATGGCAGGTTTGGGAATTAAGCAGAGGTTTGCTTAAGTAGAGGATCTGACAGGGCCTTATGCCACTGTGGCTGTCTAGTATCACTTGAATTACAACATAAAGGAACTTTAAGTCTGGCACTGCTTATGCTAGAAATATTCTGGTGTTCCTCAGTTTTAGAGATCTAAAATACTGTGGTTTTACAGAAGAAACATATTGACATGGCTGGGTTGTTGTGGTTTAATGTTATAATCTTTCATGCAAAACACACAAAGTTCACAGGAAAAAAAATTGCTTTGTCCAAAGTGTACTGCACTTCTCATTTTTTTGTGGTGGTCAGTATACATTTCTGAATTACCTCTGCATAATATAAAGATTATTCTAGAGCTTGAAAAAAAATAAATAGCTGAAGATTTTTTTTTTTTCTTTTTAAATGGGACAACTGTGGCTTCCTTCCTGGCTGATCATTTAGAGTTACAACAATATTGGAAAAGAGAAAAATGTAATAACATCAGTACGATAATGTATTATATCCTCTTTAGACAGCATAGAAATGTATTCGTGGTATGTGTCTGTTGAGAGATCTCTTGTCACATTCAAAGCTGTAGAACATGTGAAGAGTGAAGAGGAGGAGAAGAAAATCTACAAGGGAAAAAAAAAGAGTTTGTTAGGAGGAACCAGAAGGGAAGAAGTGGGAAATTTAAAGATAAAATTAGCTGTTCAAATGAAGATCTCCAAACTATCTCAAAAAAAATAAAAATTATATACTCTTAAATGAAGCATGTGATGCAATTTAGCCCAGAGGGGAATAAGAAAATCTTCAGGAGTATTATTAATGAGGCAGCTCTTGGCAACCTTGTATAATTTGATCATTACAGTTGCTTTCTGTAAACAGTCATGCAGTGCATGTACTAAAATACAATTCAAAGTTGCACGGCTGGGTGTTCATAACAGGTGAGCATTTACAGTTTTTATATATGAGGAAAATGCCTGAAGCAAAAAGGGTACAGGTTCTCTGCATCTATTTACAGTCTCAGGGTCAAGGATAGCGTTGCTTTAGCTTCCTTTTGTGTACCTGAAAGAGTAATAATCTGTTCTTGTGTCCCAGCTTGCTTTCCCTGAATGAAAGTATTGCTGCACAAAGGAGAATACAGATATATTTCAGTTTTCAGGCAGCAACACAAATATTCTCCCCAAGTACCAGTGCTCCTGGCTGCTGCGCAGAGAACTTGCTGTTCCTTCAGGGGCTCACTGGATCTTGCTGTTCACCATACTAGAAATGAGTGTCTTCTGCATTAAATAACCTGCCAAGGAGCTTTACCTGCCAGAACGACTCGGATAGCTAGCAAAGATCAGGTCTGCTATAGCCTAGGATCTAAATTATAGGACACACATATTCTGTTAGCTTTCTTAATGCATCACGTTCTCATTTCTCTCTCCAGTTCTGCTAAACCAATACAAACCAAAACTCGAATTTTCATTATCAGAGGCACTCTGAGGACTGCAAGCATAACGTATGGAGGCTGCCAAACACAAAAATGAAATGATTCCACCTCAGCAATAGATTTGGAAAGATGATGAAAGAAGAGAAATGGCTTTGTGTATTATCTGTATGGAATTTGTTGTGTATACAACCAGCTGTGGATTCATGTGTGAAGGGTTGATGTGTGTTTGGAAGTTGGCAGAAGGCAAGTTAGAAGCTGAAGCGGAGGACCAAAAAAAAGGTGGCTTTATGGCCTGCAACAGAAAAGGATCTAGATGGAGACCTCCTAGGACCTGCAGTGCTGCTGAACTGTTTGTTGAACTGAGCTGGCACAGCCTGAAAAATATTTAGTACTCAGTTTCACCAGAAAAACAGAGTTTATAAGGGATGTGAATGCCACAAAAACAGATTAATCAAATACACTCTTGTCTGTGTCTGTGTTTATCCCAAATAACTCTCTTATATCTTAAACTTTATGATTATTGTTTAAAAAGAGAAGAGAAGAGAAGAATTGCAATTGACCACTGTATGTAGCTATCTTACTCAATAGGAGAGAGGAATACAATTGATCTTGCTTGAATAGCTGAATTTTGATATGTGACCAAAGAAGTTTTCAGTGAGAGTTGTATTTCCCCTATTTGCTTATTCTGTCTTACAATTTTGAAAATGTAGGCCCTTACTTAGCATTAAGCTCCTTAGCATAGTTATTTCTACAGCATAAATGTTTTATTTTGCATGTGTTATTTGTAATGACACACACCCAAAACAGAGTTAGTGTGGTGTTGTACACATGTAAAAAAATATATGCACAGCTTAAAATTGAATTTTGATGCTGACTTTGTTTACAGTTTTTAAATTTTAAATGTAAGATCTCTTTCAATGCATACCAAAATGTTTTAGTATTTTAAAATTAATCTTTAATAGTTAAGAAGTTGAAATGTAATCTTTCTATTCTTTATTTAATTATCTAGGGATCTGATCCTTCCCAAGCTCTTTGAGATCTGGGTATTGATGTGAAGGGTTGTAGATTCATTAATTTACAGATAACGAGTCTGTGTTAATTTCTATCCTTCTGCCTGTTCTTTCCTGCCTCATGAGTAAAGCAATATGGAAGATAAGATATATGTGTATGAGAAAGTGTTTTTTCCTTTAGTCTGTCATGGTTTTGGCTGAGATAGAGTTAATTTTCTTCCTAGAGGCTTCTCTGATGCTGTGTTTTGGACATTTGATGAAAATATTGATGATAACACCTTGATATATTTAATTGTTGCAGAGCAGTGCTTGCACAGAGTCCAGGACATTTCAGCTCCTCGTGCTGCCCTGCCAGCAAGGAGGCTGGGGGTGCCCCAGGAGCTGGGAGGGGACACAGCCAGGACAGCTGGCCCAGGATGGCCAAAGGGGTGTCCCACACCAGGTGGTGTCTTGCTCAGCAATAAAAACTGTCGTTAAAAAAGGAAGAAGGAGGGGTGATGGCGTTTGTCTTCCCAAGAAACCATCACATGTGACGAGCCCTGCTTTCCCGGGAGTGGCTGAACACCTGCCTGCCAGTGGGAAGTAGTAAATGGATTCCTTGTTTTGCTTTGCTTGCACACATGGATTTTGCTTTACCTCACAAGCTGTCTTTATCTCAACCCATGAGTTCTTGCATTTTTACTTTTCTGATTCTCTCCCCCATCCCACCTGGGGAGGGTGAGCAAGTGGCTGGGTGGTGCTGAGCCAGGGCCAAACCACAACAGCCTGTGATGCATACACAGACATAAAATTACTGTTAGATCCCTACGTGTATAAATCTTCATTACACAGAGAAACGCTATAAAATCCAAATTAGATGCGTAACTGGTCTTAAAATTAAATTGAGGGCTTGCTTTTTAATATTCCACTTTTCAGAATCTGAATACTTTATACAGCTTCTGGAGTGAACTCACATGGAAGCTTGAACATCTGTGGCCCATCCATTTAAACAGATGGCAAGATCTGTTATGTCCCAGGCCTTTGCAGCGTCTGGCACAAGTGTGTTTATACATCTACCTATCTTTGGCCATTAAAAAGTCTGGCCTTGTTCCAGCCATTTGGTATATGAAATTTCTAGCTGCATGCTTCCCTTAGACTTGAGGGACGTGAAATCTGTTATTTGCCTCTGTTATCTCCACATTGATGTTTCCTATGAAGATATTTAATTATGGACAGGGGGGTATTTGTTAATTACTGGCTTGTTTTATGAGGAATTCTCATATAGTGGATATAGCACAGCATGTGTGTATATAGTAAATAAAACAATTAGCTGAGACCTGAAAAGACCAGTTATTGATAAGCTGTGTATTTAATTAAAATGAAAAGGTATCAGATCATCTACCTGATGCCTTGCTAATCAACATTTTTTATTTTTATTTTTAAAAAATTTAAACATAAGACTGTGTTTGAAAAACATCTGTTGCTCTGAATCATCTGTCCAAGTTTATTTGGATAAAGCCAGCTACTCCTGATGGCAAAACAGAGTTTGAGAACATAAACCTCAGTCATTACAGCCATTTCCTGAAGTGTTCTCACAGAAATAATATTAAGGTCCTTTATGAAAACATTCACATTCAATTGCCTGGTCATGTGTCGAGCTGTGGGGATATTGATACGTAGGGTAACCCACAGGAAGAGAGTGATACTGTTGGCATTCCTCTCAAAGCAACAATCTTCTAGTAATATTTCTGTGCAAGAGAAATTATGAAAGATAGCATTTAAAATTCACAAAAAAAAGGTAGCACTAGAAAATAGCTTTATCAATGCAATGGGGCTATAGGGCCTTCTATTTCCAGCTTTGGAGTGTAATAGGAAAAAAAAGCAATAGCAGAAAGAAGGAAAACAACAACAACAACGAAAAAACTATTTTTCTGCAGGGCATTTAGCAACATTTATTGGTGTAGTTGGTAGTATGGGGAAAAGAGTCTGGAAAAATGCATACAACAACCCTTTCAGAAGCCATTAATTGAAAAGCCAGGAAATGTCTTCCTCACTTAAGAATGCATTTAGCAATTGGACTGAGAGATTTGAAGGCAATGCTTTATGGCCTGAAAATTTTTCTGGATGTCTTGTTCTAGCTTCTCTCTGAAATTCTGCACTTACATGCTGTTTTTAACAGAAGAAGAATTTCATAGCTTTGGCTTTTATTTTCCCCTAGCTTCAACTACTGTCTCTTAATTCCCTTAGTGAGTCTTATTGCAGCTTAAGAGCAAAATATCACCTTCTAATTCTGTTATTAATCTGTGATAAAATCATTATAAACATTTTCCAGTGCTGGCTAAGATTCTAAGGTTTTTAACGTAATCCCTGGTTTCAGATAGTCTTGATCCGTCTCAGCTATGTGAAGCATTTCTTTAAAATTTCTCTCTTCATTTGAAGCTTTTCACCCTCAGAAGGTTTTCATGGCTCATCGCAGTTGTCACATTCAGAAATATTAAGCAATTTACCATGTGTCTGTGTGTTAGGATGGTCTGTTCTGGAAAAAAAATACACTTATTTTCTTCTATATTTGTTCTCCCTCGAATCTGTTTTTTCATGATATTTCTAAGATCAAAATTCACTGCAAGGTGACCACTAAAAGTTATAAATGTGCTTTTCTGATAGTAAGCAAAGTCTGTGTTGTTATTGGGATTTATATATTTGTTTATTTATTTGAAAAGGTAGCTGTTTGCAAGACTGCTGTGTCAGAATCCTTAATAAACTAGGGATGAAGTACACACTGGTCCTGAGTCTATGCACTCATCTTATGCAGCTCCAGGTCCCGTGGCTCTAAAATATAATTCAGGCTTTTTGTAGGGTAAAATATTTATATACATATATATATATATATTTACCTCTCTCTGTCTCTGGAGGAAAACATTTGAAATGATGTTAAAATTATGATTTCTTGCAGAAAATTTCCTGCAGGTGAATTTTTTTTAGTACAAAATGTGATGTGTCTACTGTGCTCCGGAGTCTGGCAGGAGAACTTGATGGTGTATCTGAGGGTATGAAGCCAGCTGAAAGGTTAAGGGAGACAGACGTGGTGAACCCTTGTCCTTTCCTCCTGATGGGAATGACTCCTGTGACGTGCCACCCTTCCAGTCGTGCCTGGCTGTCATCCCACCATGCGAGCCGGCACAGTCAGTACCATGCCAGCAAACTGTTTGCTGTTCCCATGGAAGATGAGTGGCCCAGGATTCAAGCTTGCACCCCAGCCACATTTTGTTTGGCCTTCAGGAGTACAGGTCTATCCGCTGTTTCCTCTTCATTTTACAGTCGTATTTTGTTTGGGTGACTTCTCAGCCTATACTGACTGACCGGCTCCCTGACAGGCTCTCTGCTCTCACCAACCAACTGCCCTCTGTTTGCCTAATGCAGTTGCACAAAGAAAACCTGGCAGGTAAGAGGAATTCCTCTTTTCAGATTAGGGACTGTGTGCGCTTTCCCTCTTGTTGGATGCATGCTCTCTGCAGCACCCGGTGCCAGTGGCTTTGTGACTGTAGCTTTCAAATGGCCATTACTAAGTGATCCTGAGGGCGCAGATCTAGACCAGCTTCCCTTTCCTGCTTCAGTTGTGTTGCTCTCAAGTGCTCTGGGAGTTTTTTTTACAAAAAGACTTGAGAAAACTTCAAGTTGAACAGCACAAATTGAGGCTTTTCCACAGGAGCTTGTGTCTAGGCTCATTGAGAGGTTTATATTTACAGTGTATTGACATCCCAAAGAAAGAACACAATGTTTTAAAGCATGAAAGAAGTTAAGCTAATGATTTCAGTGGAAGTATGTGCTTGAAATTAGGCAATAATGCAACACCTTGCTGTCTTCCGTTAAAAACGCATTTCAGAGATTCACAATGAAAAGGTTGAGAATGTAACTTTCCCCCTACTTTGTAGTTTGCACTTTTTATATTAAAGGTCACTAGTTTTTGTTGTTCATCAGGATAATCCACAGCCAGCTTAAAAGGCAGGGATTTTTTTTTAAGCATTTTGTATTTGCGTAGAGTGTTTTCATTGATTTGCTTTACACCACAGTGTCTGACATCAGTATATCCAGTAGTACACAAGTACTTTAATTTGGATCAAGTTTCTGCCTTCTTGGTCAAAAAATAAAAATAAAAAATCTTACTGTGCTGCTTCAGGGAGTTGATTGATATGCATATAAAGTCAAATGTCCAAATTTTCGATCGATGGTTCCTAGGGAAATCTGAAGTAACATATTGATGTTGCTTCTGGGAGTTAATTCATGAACAGACATTCTGTGAATAGAAAATAGTTTCTGACTGATAACATGTATAATACATATATAATATGCATTATATATATACATGTCACCAGGCAAAATAATTCTGGCCCTGAAGCTACTATTGAACAACAAAGATTTACAGGTGCTGCTTTGTGTGTAAAATCTTGCTGACACATGCACTAAACACTTTAGTGTGCTATACTCTATGATGATCAGATATTGACTAATGACTGAACTAAGACAGCTGAACTGAGAGGCAAATCATACAATTATGATAGAATGGCAATTTATAATAAAATATTTGTTTTATCATTATTCCTTTTTTCCCTCCTAGTTGCTACTTAAATTCATTTTCTCATCAGATTTGTAAGTGATCAGCTGTCAAACAGTAATTTTGGAATTCAATTACACTTTTTATTAATAAAAGTCAGTGAAATATCTTATATAAGACCATGTAAATCAAGCAGCAAATAGCTTATTTTAAAAGCAGCATAGTGCTAGAAGCATTTATAATATTAATCCATTCATGAAATTGCATTTTAAGCCTGATCATTCCAAAAGCCCTAGATTTAAAGCCATGGCAAGAATTTACACCATACTCAATTCAAAGGAAACAAATATAAATCACCATTGCGTTGTGACATGTGTTGTGCACCTGGTCCCTGATTTTGGTTCAGATCTCTGAAACCAAAGTGCAGGTCACATAAAACATGCAACTATAGGAAGATTTTAGAGCTAGTACTGCCAGTCCCTACTGTGCAGATGACTCAATAAGGGAAAGAGTACAGGCCTGGGCAGCAGTTTCAGCTGCATTTTCTGCCTCAGGGGCAGTCCCCTGCAGAATTCTGGGTTTAATTTCATCTTTTCTATGGGATTTTAATCTGCTGGTTATGGCTATCTCTGTGTGTCCACGTATCTCTCTTCCTCCTGTACTCTAATCCAGTCCTCACCTTTGGCAACATCTCCTATACTTCCTTTTGTCAACCTACCACAGCTTTTTCACTCTCTTATCTCAATAGCCATGCTGATTTCCATTCTGACTGTCTTCCATTTCCCCTTCCTGTTAACTTCCCTGTGTCAGTCCTTCTCTCTTCTCTGCAGGCACTTTGACTCCCTGATGCATTGCTGTGGCTGCTTATGCCTTAGTACTCACTATGCCTCAAAATCAGTATCAATCTTGGAGAGGAGAGTCCTGGTGGTTACGGAAATATATACCTGGTCTGTACTTGGGATGTCAGTCCATTATAACTCTGTCTGTACATGTGTCAACTGCATATCCTTCTTAGTCTTTTTGTGATACAGTGATGTCATATCTACAGAAGTTGAGATAGGACAGAAGATGATCACTTAATCCAAGTATTCTGAAAATTCAGCAGCAGGACTCGGTCCCTATAGTGCATATGGCAAGTTATCTGTTATTCCTCCCTGACCTGCCAAGGTTTTATTACTTTGAAATATTTACAGGGCTAGCTGAAAGCACATCTCTGATGTGTTTTATTTATCCAAATTTTCCTTTCATTGCATTTTCCAGATTCGCTGAACTCTATGGCCAACCTGTGTCCCAAAATTCAGTTTGAAGTAACAATCAAAAAGAGGTGTAGTTTGAGGGTAGTTAGTAGCCTTTATCTCATGTGCCATTTTTCTGTAATGATGATGAGACAGGTGCTCACTTCAGAGATCTTTGAGAAGAGGAGGTCCTGGTGTCACTCAGACATGATGGCACTAGGCTTGTTGGCAGCCAGTTTCACAGTGATGAAATGATGGCCTCTGTGCTTTGCTCCCTCTTGTAGATGAGAGCTGGTTTACGTATTTGCCCCTAAACCACTACAGGTGTGCTGTCATCTGAAAAAGCACATCTGCGTACCACCAGCATTAGCCTGGCTTGAGATACAGCTGACAATCTGGACCCTGAATTTCTCTATGATTCTGTCCAAATAAGGCTTAGAATTCCCCTCTGCTTCATAGTCATCTGGTTTTAAGCCCATTTTTGGAGAAATATGTTGCTGATATGTACAGAGCAGATTCTGTGCAAAGAACAACTTTTTACCTTTAGTGTAAAGTTATTTTAGATTTTTTTTTTTTAATCTTGGTTTTGTTTTAGAGATTTGCTGGACAAGCTCATGTAAAAACATAGTGCTTCCTACTCAGATGTGTACTGAAAGCATTTTGCAAGACTTTGGACAAGCATTTCAGAGAAAATGGAAGGTTTAGGGCATTATTACACCAAATTTCTTAAGGTAATGTTATGCAAATTATGTAAATGTTAAGTATTATTAATTTGATATTTCAATTTGAAATTAGTTTTTTAGTGAATTTGAATTAGTTTTTGTTTGTTTAAAAAAAAAAAGCTAAAAAAAAAAACCACATGGAAAGATTTTTTATTTCCTGCTTCAGTACCTGCTTCAATATGGTGAAAGACAATGGAATAGTTTGGTTAAACAAAGACAGAGTTCTTTTAATTGCTTAAGAGAATATCTGTGTTGTTGAACACCTGACCAGTCCTTATGACACTACAAAGTTGTATGTGCAACTTAAATTCAGAAAAAAAGATCATATTCTGTGTCTAACAGTCTTCTGTTTCTTTTTAATTACAGTAGATAAAATCACAGAATGTTAAGTTTGGAAGGGACCTCTGGAGGTCATCTGGTCCAACCTGCTCAAAGGAGAGTCACCTAGAGCAGCTTGTCCAGGACCATGCCAAGTCGGTCCAATAATGTTTCTGAATACTTTCCTTAGTTTCTTTCACTGTTTTTCTATTATAATATTTTTCCCATTTAAGACAAGCAACTGATGAAAGTATCTACCGTTATCTGTTTGACAGAGGTAATTCCCTTGGATGGAAAAATATTTTTCCAGATGATTGTGCCCTTTAAAAAAAAGAAAAGTTCCTTATAATAAAGAAGGACAAAAATCTCTCACACTGTGGATATGATAAAGTTGGAAAATTCTTATAGAAATAAGTTTGGAAAAAACATAAGTATGTCTGGGCTTTCCCAATTATCACAAACACGCAGGCCTGAGAAAAGCACTATGCCTACAAAATAAGGTGTTTTAGAACAAATAACAAGGATGTCTTCACTCCAGCCAGTAAAAGATGGGTAAAACAGGAAAGAAAAACAGTATGTGTCTGAGTTTATCCCTAAACAGTTTGTAGAGTAAAGGTTATTTTCATTAAACCATGTATCTCTAGAATGAGCAGACTCACTATTTGTTGACCAAAAGATAAAAGCTCTGCAGATCTTTGTATATACTCCTATAGTAAAAATACACATTGCCACATTGAGAAGAATGTAGCAGTAAATACTTGGATATTTACCTATGGTGGAGTATGGGAACTGCCTACCCTACTTTGTTCTTTACTTTTGTTGTTCTTCCTTTACTGAATGTTTGTGTATTGCACAGCTGTTAGCATTTGTAATTTCCAAATAAGTCTTCATATGTCCTTTGTATAGATACTTCATTATGCAAAAGAACAGAGATCTAAACCTAAGAATTAATAGGAAAAAAAAAATCTCTTTCAAAATAGTAGATAAATTAGGTATCATAACATGTTCTTTATGTGATTACACTAAAAATTACAGGCATTTAGAAGTTGCTATAGAGTAAAATAGAAAAACCAAATGAGGGACATGTCTAAGAATAGTGATTTACTTAGAAGTCTTTCTCATGAGAAAACAATTTTAAGTAGGAAATGAAAAATGTGTGAAGCTCAACACAAGCTTTCCTGGGGAAGGCCCAAAGGTAGAGCACAGCAGGATGGGCAAGAAGGCAGTGCTGAGTAGAGACGAATCACCTGCCTCAGGGTGCTGGCAGCACCCCTCCTAATGCAGGCCAGGGAGCTGGCAGACGTCTTTGCTGATAGCCTTCTTGTCCTTCTTCTTGGTGTCCACAAGGAGCACCAGGTGGGCTTCTGCAGAGCTGGGAGGGGTCAGCTGCAGCAGCTGTGTGTGGGGGCCTCGCAGGCTGCAAGGGGTCGCTGCGTCCAGGGCTGTGGGAGACCTGACAGGCTACGGGGCAAGAGCATTTGCGGGTGGCGAAACACTGTGAGGGGCCGCTGTTCAGAGGCTGGTGGAAATGTGTGAGGCCCTGTGAGCGTTCTTGGGGAAGGCCCAAAGGCGGGACTGTGGGATGGACATAGCTGGATGGGGAAGGAAGCAGAGGGCTCAGTGAGCCCGCTTCTCTCCGTGCCCATGTATCTCAGAGAGCTCCACGGAGTGCCGTTGTGATCATTGAAAGGGTTCCGTTTGTGCTTGGATGGCTGACGTCTGCGTCGCTAGAAGAGCCACAGCGGCCAGTGCTCCAGCTCAGCTGAAGCCCAGGTAGAAGGAGGTGCTTGGTTGTCGTGGAAATTATTAGGTCGTGGGGAGAGCTTGATCAAATGTCCGACTTTTGTATGAAATGACTGTGATCAAACTGGTCCCTGCTTTCTGACTTCAGTGGTAGTTTTATTGGTGTGTTGGAAAATAACTAAAAAGCCACAGAATGGTTGAGGTTGGAAGGGTCCTCTGGAGGTCTTGTTGTCCCACCCTCCCGCTCAAGCAGGCAGACCCAGAACAGGTGTCTCAGGACCGTGCTGAGATGGCTTTGAGGTATCTGCAAGCACGGAGACTACGCAGCTGCTTGGCAGTGCAGTTCTGCTCGCTGTTGCAGGGGGTGGTTCTTGTGCAGAGCTGCTGCAGGACGAGCCTGGCTTTGGGAAGGAGAGGAACTCCCTCTGGGCCAGTGCTGCTGCTGGGCCAGATGAAATTTGGGTGTGGAGGCAGCGGCGGGGAGCCAGGGAGGCCAGGGCTGTCCTGGCAGAAGGAGCGGCAGGCCTTGAGGACCCGCAGCCCGGCTGTTGGTGGATGGGCTTGGAGGCCGCCGCCCTGGTGCTTGTCAGGCCCCTGCTGTTCAGCGGCTGGTCCTGTCGGGGAGCTGGATGCGCAGAGTCCAACCTAACACTGCCAAGTCCACCACAAAACCATGTCCCTAAGCGCCGCATCGTACGTGTCTCAAGTACTTCAGGGTACATGCTGACTCCGCCACTTCCCCGTGCAATGCCACTGTTCCCCAAGCCTGTACGGCTGCAAGGGGTCGTTATGCCCCAAGTGTTGTACCCAGCATTTAGCCCTGTTGAACGCCATACAGCTGGACATGGCCCATCGATCTAGCCTATCGAGATCCCTCTGCAGGGCCTTCCTAGCCTCAAGCAGATCAACAATCCCGCCCAAGCTGGTGTCATGGGCAAACTCGGTGAGGGTGCACTTGATCCCCTCCTGTGGTGATTTTACCTCGCTAGGCAGCTGAACTCCACCACAAGCGCTCTGTCCCTCTCTTCAGCAGAGGAGAGGAAGAAGAAAGGGAGAGAAACAACTCACGGGTTGAGATAAGGATAATTTATTTAAAGGAAAAGTAATTATTAAGGGAAAATCATTATTAATTAAATAATTTAACTAAAGGGAAAAGCAGGGCCTCAATGCACGTAGCCGTTGTTCGGGAGGACAGATGTTTTCACAGTGAGAGCCCTCCCGTCCCACATGGGTGCTTGTCAGGCCCCTGCTGTTCATCGGCCGCTCGTGTCGGGGAGCTGGATGCGCAGAGGCCGCAGCAGCAGCGAGCCGATGCGGAGGATGGGTCCGTTGGTGGGGCTGGTGGGGCGCTGCCCTGCAGCCTGCTGGGGGGCAGCGTTGATGGGCCCTGGAGCTGCGCCAGCCCCGTCTGCTTGTCCGATCCCCTGCGGCGCCCTTCTCCCAGCTGCGGGGCCGTTGTTGCTGGGCCGTGGGCGCAGGTCGTAGCGGCGCTGAGGGGATCTGCTGCGGACCCTCTCCCTGGCGGCGTTCCTGCGGCCGCGAGCGGACGATCTGCACACGTACTGCTGGTAGTCGTCGTCCGCTCGCACCGTGTGCAGGATGCGGTCGATGGGCTGCCTGCAGAGCGGGCACGTGGATCTCGTGGCGGCCCACCGCCGGATGCAGCGGAAGCAGAAGGTGTGGAAACAGGTGGAGACGTAGGCGGTGTTTCTGGTGGTGCCCAGGCAGATGGGGCACCGTTCTCCTGCAGCTTCCTCCGATGGCCCCGCCTGCTGCATCTGGCCCCCGCTGGCTGTTCCTGCAGAACCGCTCTGCTTCAGGTCCTCCTCGGCACGGGATGGAGTGTCCTGCCTGCCAAGAGAGCCCAAGAGAGTGGAGGTAGCGGGGAGGTGAGGGCCTCCTGACGGGCCTTCTTGTGGGCTGGAATTCTTCTTCTTCCTCATCATCATCATTGGGTTCAGCCATGTGGGCCACCCATCACAAGGGCTGCTCTCGGCACCTGCCTTGGCTCCCTAATCCCAGCCCCCCATTCACTCTCCCAGGCCAGCAGCACGGCTGGAGTTAGCAGAGGGTACCTGAAGGAGGAGGTCAGAGAAGGCGGAGGAGCTGGCTGGGTGCTGTTGATGGTGCCAAGCACCCTGGCACCTTCGTTGTGCCTGCAGCCCCGGGACGGGTGCTGTGGGGACCAGCAGTACCCCACCACACAAGAACGCACAAAGGTGCAACTCAGTGAAGGCCGGGATGCTCCTGGAGCCTGCACGCCACGCGTCTGAACTCACAGGAGTCCTGAACCAAATGCACCTCGCGGCAGAGCGGTGAGGTTGGAGAAGTCACGGGTGCTGCTCTGTGACATCACAGAGGCCTCTG
Organism: Anser brachyrhynchus; assembly: GCF_964034855.1. Lineage (NCBI taxonomy): Eukaryota > Metazoa > Chordata > Aves > Anseriformes > Anatidae > Anser > Anser brachyrhynchus. Next base: position 16,185,847 of record NC_137697.1, on the reverse strand, counting down.
GGGCTGCCCCCAAGTGCTGCCCAGTGGGGACAGCAGCCCCTCCACAGGGGAAAGCCTGCTGCTTTGCAGGGCATTTGCCATCTTGTCACAGCCTAGCGGCGGTGTTTGACCTCCGACATGCTGGGTCCTGTGGTGGCAGGCTGCTGAGCTCCGTGCTCCAGCAATGCAAGCAGGGAACCCTGGTGATGCCCTGGGTACAAACAGAGCGCCCTGACTCGGCTCCTCTGAGGGCTGTCAGAGGGACTCGCCAGAAGGGCTCATCCCTTGTTGCTGGTGGGAAAGCCTCTGTGGGCAAGTTGTTCTGTTGCTCAGTCACCCGCACAGTAAAGAAACATTTGCTGATGTTCAGACAGAACCTGTCGTGTTCCAGTTGTGATCCCTGGCTCTCCTTCTGTCACCACTGAAAAGGGCCGGGCTCTGTCCTGTATGCACCCTCCATTTGTACACCTTGATGGGATCCCCTGAGCCTTCTGCTCTTCCAGCTGAACAGCGCCAGCTCTCTCAGCCTTTCCTCAGAGGAGATAACGCTCCAGTTCCTGCCTCCCCTTTGCGGCCTTTTCACAGAATGACGTAGGTTGGAAAAGACCCTGAAGATCATCAAGTCCAGCCATTGACCTAACACTGCCAAGTCCACCACAAAACCATGTCCCTAAGCACCACATCCTACATGTCTCAAGTACTTCCAGGGATGGTGACTCTACCGCCGCCTAAGCAGCCCGTCTGTGAAGAAATTCTTCCTGATACCCAATGTGAACCTCCCCTAGAGAACCTTGAGGCTGTCACCTCACATCCTATCACTTGTCACCTGAGAGAAGAACCTGACTCCCACCTTGCTACCACTCCCTTTCAGGTAGTTGACGAAAGGTGTGCCTTCAGCCTCCTTTTCAGCAGACGAGACAACCCCTGTTCCGTCAGCCTCTCCTCATAGGTCTTGTTCTCTAGGCCCTTCAGCAGCTTTGCTGCTCTTCTCTCAATATATTCCAGCAACTCAATGTCCTTCTTGTAGCGAGGGACGCCAAAGTGAACAGAGAACGCAAGGTGCGGTCTGTGTCACCAGTGCTGCGGACAAGGGGACGACCACTTTCCTCCTCCTGCTGGCCAGACTGCTTCTGGTGCAGGCCAGGGGGCTGTTGGCTCTCTTGGCCAGCCAGCCACACAGCTGTCTCATGTCCATCGGGCTGTTGACCAGCACCCCCAGGTCCTTTTCTGCCAGGCAACTTTCCAGCCACTGTTCCCCAAGCCTGTACGGCTGCAAGGGGTCGTTATGCCCCAAGTGTTGTACCCAGCATTTAGCCCTGTTGAATGCCATACAGCTGGACATGGCCCATCGATCTAGCCTATCGAGATCCCTCTGCAGGGTCTTCCTAGCCTCAACCAGATCAGCAGTCCTGCCCAAGCTGGTGTCATGGGCAAACTCAGTGAGGGTGCACTTGTTCCCTTCATCGGGATGGTTGATTGAAATGTTAAACAAAAGCATCCCCAGTGGTGAGCCCTGGAGAACACTGCTTGGGACCGGTCACCAGCTGGATTTAACTCCATTCACAAAGACCCTTTGGGCCCGGCCTTCCAGCCACTTTTTCCCAAGTGAAGAGCACATCGCGCAAGCCATGAGCAGTCAGCTTCTCCAGGACAATGCTGTGAGAAATAGCGTTAGCTGCTTGTGTAAGTCCAAGTAAAGAACATTCAGAGCCTTTCCCTCATTCCTGCCTTTCATAAACCTGTGCTGACTGGGTTTGGTCACCTGGTTGTCCTGTATGTGCCACGTGACGGCGCGAGAGAGGATCTGCTCTGTGACGTTGCTTGGCACCGAGGCCAGAGTGCCAGGCGTGTAATTCCCTGGATCCTCCTTCCTGCCCTTCCTTGTAGATGGCATCACGTGCACTAACCTCCAGATGCCTGGGACCTCCCTGGTTAGCCAGGACTGTTGGTAAATGATTTCAAGTGTCTTGGTGAGCACTTCTGCCAGCTCCTTTGGTACCTTGGGTGGATGCCGTCAGCCCCCATATGATATGTGTGTGTGTTCAGGTGGCGTAGTAGCTCACTAAGCATGTCCCCTTGGACTCGAAGTCTTCGCTGTGCAAGGCTCTCTGTGTGTTGCTAGACTCTGTGCAATAGCTCTCCATCTGTGCACTACGGACCGCTCTTCTGAACTGGATACAGAACTCATCCAGGTGTGCCATCCCCAGTGCTGAGTAGGGGAGAATCTCCTGCCTCAGCGTGCTGGCAGCACCCTTCCTAATGCAGGCCAGGGAGCTGGCAGACGTCTTTGCTGATAGCCTTCTTGTCCTTCTTCTTGGTGTCCACAAGGAGCACCAGGTGGGCTTCTGCAGAGCTGGGAGGGGTCAGCTGCAGCAGCTGTGTGTGGGGGCCTCGCAGGCTGCAAGGGGTCGCTGCGTCCAGGGCTGTGGGAGACCTGACAGGCTACGGGGCAAGAGCATTTGCGGGTGGTGAAACACTGTGAGGGGCCGCTGTTCAGAGGCTGGTGGAAATGTGTGAGGCCCTGTGAGCGTTCTTGGGGAAGGCCCAAAGGCGGGACTGTGGGATGGACATAGCTGGATGGGGAAGGAAGCAGAGGGCTCAGTGAGCCCGCTTCTCTCCGTGCCCATGTATCTCAGAGAGCTCCACGGAGTGCCGTTGTGATCATTGAAAGGGTTCCGTTTGTGCTTGGATGGCTGACGTCTGCGTCGCTAGAAGAGCCACAGCGGCCAGTGCTCCAGCTCAGCTGAAGCCCAGGTAGAAGGAGGTGCTTGGTTGTCGTGGAAATTATTAGGTCGTGGGGAGAGCTTGATCAAATGTCCGACTTTTGTATGAAATGACTGTGATCAAACTGGTCCCTGCTTTCTGACTTCAGTGGTAGTTTTATTGGTGTGTTGGAAAATAACTAAAAAGCCACAGAATGGTTGAGGTTGGAAGGGTCCTCTGGAGGTCTTGTTGTCCCACCCTCCCGCTCAAGCAGGCAGACCCAGAACAGGTGTCTCAGGACCGTGCTGAGATGGCTTTGAGGTATCTGCAAGCACGGAGACTACGCAGCTGCTTGGCAGTGCAGTTCTGCTCGCTGTTGCAGGGGGTGGTTCTTGTGCAGAGCTGCTGCAGGACGAGCCTGGCTTTGGGAAGGAGAGGAACTCCCTCTGGGCCAGTGCTGCTGCTGGGCCAGATGAAATTTGGGTGTGGAGGCAGCGGCGGGGAGCCAGGGAGGCCAGGGCTGTCCTGGCAGAAGGAGCGGCAGGCCTTGAGGACCCGCAGCCCGGCTGTTGGTGGATGGGCTTGGAGGCCGCCGCCCTGGTGCTTGTCAGGCCCCTGCTGTTCAGCGGCTGGTCCTGTCGGGGAGCTGGATGCGCAGAGTCCAACCTAACACTGCCAAGTCCACCACAAAACCGTGTCCCTAAGCGCCGCATCGTACGTGTCTCAAGTACTTCAGGGTACATGCTGACTCCGCCACTTCCCCGTGCAATGCCACTGTTCCCCAAGCCTGTACAGCTGCAAGGGGTCGTTATGGTCCAAGTGTTGTACCCAGCATTTAGCCCTGTTGAACGCCATACAGCTGGACATGGCCCATCGATCTAGCCTATCGAGATCCCTCTGCAGGGCCTTCCTAGCCTCAAGCAGATCAACAATCCCGCCCAAGCTGGTGTCATGGGCAAACTCGGTGAGGGTGCACTTGATCCCCTCATGTGGTGATTTTACCTCGCTAGGCAGCTGAACTCCACCACAAGCGCTCTGTCCCTCTCTTCAGCAGAGGAGAGGAAGAAGAAAGGGAGAGAAACAACTCACGGGTTGAGATAAGGATAATTTATTTAAAGGAAAAGTAATTATTAAGGGAAAATCATTATTAATTAAATAATTTAACTAAAGGGAAAAGCAGGGCCTCAATGCACGTAGCCGTTGTTCGGGAGGACAGATGTTTTCACAGTGAGAGCCCTCCCGTCCCACATGGGTGCTTGTCAGGCCCCTGCTGTTCATCGGCCGCTCGTGTCGGGGAGCTGGATGCGCAGAGGCCGCAGCAGCAGCGAGCCGATGCGGAGGATGGGTCCGTTGGTGGGGCTGGTGGGGCGCTGCCCTGCAGCCTGCTGGGGGGCAGCGTTGATGGGCCCTGGAGCTGCGCCAGCCCCGTCTGCTTGTCCGATCCCCTGCGGCGCCCTTCTCCCAGCTGCGGGGCCGTTGTTGCTGGGCCGTGGGCGCAGGTCGTAGCGGCGCTGAGGGGATCTGCTGCGGACCCTCTCCCTGGCGGCGTTCCTGCGGCCGCGAGCGGACGATCTGCACACGTACTGCTGGTAGTCGTCGTCCGCTCGCACCGTGTGCAGGATGCGGTCGATGGGCTGCCTGCAGAGCGGGCACGTGGATCTCGTGGCGGCCCACCGCCGGATGCAGCGGAAGCAGAAGGTGTGGAAACAGGTGGAGACGTAGGCGGTGTTTCTGGTGGTGCCCAGGCAGATGGGGCACTGTTTCCCTGCCGCTGCCTCCGATGGCCCCGCCTGCTGCATCTGGCCCCCGCTGGCTGTTCCTGCAGAACCGCTCTGCTTCAGGTCCTCCTCGGCACGGGATGGAGTGTCCTGCCTGCCAAGAGAGCCCAAGAGAGTGGAGGTAGCGGGGAGGTGAGGGCCTCCTGACGGGCCTTCTTGTGGGCTGGAATTCTTCTTCTTCCTCATCATCATCATTGGGTTCAGCCATGTGGGCCACCCATCACAAGGGCTGCTCTCGGCACCTGCCTTGGCTCCCTAATCCCAGCCCCCCATTCACTCTCCCAGGCCAGCAGCACGGCTGGAGTTAGCAGAGGGTACCTGAAGGAGTAGGTCAGAGAAGGCGGAGGAGCTGGCTGGGTGCTGTTGATGGTGCCAAGCACCCTGGCACCTTCGTTGTGCCTGCAGCTCCGGGACAGGTGCTGTGGGGACCAGCAGTACCCCACCACACAAGAACGCACAAAGGTGCAACTCAGTGAAGGCCGGGCTGCTCCTGGAGCCTGCACGCCACGCGTCTGAACTCACAGGAGTCCTGAACCAAATGCACCTCGCGGCAGAGCGGTGAGGTTGGAGAAGTCACGGGTGCTGCTCTGTGACATCACAGAGGTCTCTGGGGCTGCCCCCAAGTGCTGCCCAGTGGGGACAGCAGCCCCTCCACAGGGGAAAGCCTGCTGCTTTGCAGGGCATTTGCCATCTCGTCACAGCCTAGCGGCGGTGTTTGACCTCCGACATGCTGGGTCCTGTGGTGGCAGGCTGCTGAGCTCCGTGCTCCAGCAATGCAGGCAGGGAACCCTGGTGATGCCCTGGGTACAAACAGAGCGCCCTGACTCGGCTCCTCTGAGGGCTGTCAGAGGGACTCGCCAGAAGGGCTCGTCCCTTGTTGCTGGCGGGAAAGCCTCTGTGGGCAAGTTGTTCTGTTGCTCAGTCACCCGCACAGTAAAGAAACATTTGCTGATGTTCAGACAGAACCTGTCGTGTTCCAGTTGTGACCACTGGCCCTCCTTCTGTCACTGGGCACCACTGAAAAGGGCCTGGCTGGGTCCTCTTTGCAGCCTCCATTCAGATATTCGTACACCTTGATGAGATTCCCTGAGCTTTCTGCTCTTTGGTTGAACAGTCCCAGCCCTCTCATCCTTTCCTCCGCTGAGAGGCTCCTTGGTGTCTGGACACTATGAGGATATGATAAGTCCTTGACTTAGTGTATTTACTCTCTAGAAGAACTCAAATATTAATTTATTATCCTCGTTATTCACATCTTAAGTAAAAAAGTTAGCATCATACCAGCTTCTAAGGCAATAATAATATCTATCCCAACACAGTCAAGGATGATATCCACCCCTTATTCTATACCGTCTATGCCATGTTCAGGTCCCATGCTTTCCAATAAATCCTAATTAATCAACACCACATTTCTTATCTTCTGATATTTGTACACATTCACAGATATAATTCCCTTAGTCTATTGGCCATTCCCCTAAAATTTCTATTGTTTTTATTTAGTCCATGAGTTTGGGTTCCATCTGTAATAATAGTTCTTTACAGCAGGAGAGATGGTGTGTGTTGTTGGATTGTTGCATGTTGAAGCCAGTTCTGGTTCCATCACCACTGCGATTGTCATACTCCGTCATCACTGCACTTTAGCATTACCCTTCTTTGTCTGAAAGACACACTGCTAGCTTATGTTCTATTTGTTGCTTACCCAGCCTCTAATGTGCTTTTCTAACAGGTGTTTTGCAATAGGGTGTCTGCCTGCTTGTGTTGGTGCCTGGGTTTGTTCTTTCTGCGGTGCATGACTTTGCATTTCTCCTTTTTATATGTTATGAGATGCCTGTCAGACCATTTCTCCAACCTGTCCAATTCCCCTGTAATGACAGCATGACCCTCTGGGATGTCAGCCACTCCTACCAGTTTTGTTTTGTTGGCATGTTGTTGCTGGTACTCTCTACCCCATCTTCCACATCATTAATGAAGATGTTAGATAGGACTGGTATTGACTCCTCAGGTATACCCCTACTTACTGGCCTCCAGCTAGGGCACTTATCACTTGCTGCTCCTTGCCATTGAACCAGATTTCAATCCACCCTACTGTCTGCTCATTCAGCCCACTCTTCATTAGATTCTTTATGAGGGTCTTGTAGGAAACTGTGCTTGAGGACTTACTGAAGTCTAGGGAGACAGAATATCCACTGCTTCCCCCTCGTCTCTGTAGCCAGTTACTTTATGATAGAAAAACTGTTTTTGACTGACTAATAAATAATTAAGATAAAGAATATATCTGCAATTATGGAATGTCATTGGGATTAAGGATGTCTGAGTTCTCTAGTTATGTTGTTAGATTTCCTATAAGGGAGTCTAAATCCTGTGCTCAGGTGACTGTGTACAGTTACACTTGCTGAGCAAAGTAATTGTTGGGCCATGGGGGGAAAGCATATTTTTCATTTTGTAGAGAATTTCATACATAAAAGATAAGAAAAAACGTTTTAGCTCCATTGGTGTATTTATTTATTTATTTATTTTCACTTTAAAACATGAGATTTGGTTTGATCATGAAGAGATCACCACCACCAGTGGCAGAGGGCATCTTGTGGACCGTCAGAAACACCTGTCCATTGTCTGTGCTCTTCTGCTTAATGGAACTGGTGCGGTAGTATACAGCATAGTTCAATTTCTGATGGAGAAAAATTGTTGCCTGTGTTTCCAGTAGAAGAAAATATCAGCAGAAAGATTTGTACTAGAATGCTAGTAACTTCGAATGACTGTTATTAGTATGAATGTACAAGTTTTATGTTTACATAGAAAAAAAATATTTTAACAGTCAGTATTCAGCAATGATTCACTCCCGTTTTGCTTGGTGTATTTACATACAGTGAGATCTAAAGGTAATTGAGAGACAGTAGATTGCATGTGAGATGATAATGTTTAGAAGAGGCTATGTAATGCAGGTGTGACAGCAGGGTCTTGACTTTGGACAGATAATTTATTTTTTATTTTTTAGAAATGAGGGGAAAAAAGTAGTATCTGTAATTACTTACCTTCATTACAAAGTAATAAGGGTGTCCTTGATAAAGTAATATGAGAGGAAATAACTCCTTGAAGGCATAATTTTCTATGATTTTGCTATATATTTTATAGAATATTTTCCAGTTTTAATAATTCATAAGAAAGCAAACAAGTGAAGTTTAATAATAAAATTAATCATTTATATAGACTAAAGTCATAATTCTTTTTTGTGGTTATTGTGTTATATCTGATAGATTGCACAGTTATGTTTTTATTTTGCTAGCATCAAATTCATGTCTCCTGATGTAATCTCAATTTGCTTTTTAAATTACCATTTTTCTTATGTTTAAGTGTTAATTATTATGTTTTCAAAGGTACAATTTAAAAAACACGTTGCAAAAAAAAATCATAAGTCAATACAGAAAGTGTGTATTTGTGTTTTCTGGCTAATTTCTTTATCATTTCTGTTATACTAATGTAACTGAATTAATCAGTAACTTCAGTTTGCAAAGACTTTTCAAGTCTACACTACCACAAAATGAACATGAATCATTTGGATAAATGTTCAACCCAGCAGGCAGCTAAGCACGATACAGATTTTAGCTCGCTCTTCACTGAGAGGGTGATTGTGTGCTGGAAGAGGCTCCCTAGGGACGTAGTCATGGCACCAAGCCTGTTGGAGTTTAAGAAGCATTTGGACTATTCTCTTAGTTGTATGGTCTGAATTTTTGGGTAGATCTCTGTGGAGCCAGGAGTTGGACTCTATGATCCTTGTGGGTCCCTTTCAACTCGGGATGTTCTACAGTTCTGTGATTCTATGATTCACTCATCCCACTTCACAAAGAGAATTGAAAAAAAGAAAGGTAAAAAAACGTGCATTGAGATAAAGACAGTTTAATAGGACAGAAAAAGAAGGTAAAATAATTATAATAAAAATAAACAATAACAATAAAAGAATATGCAAAGCAAGTGATGCATAGTGTGATTGCTCACCACCCACTGACTGAAGCCCGACCAGTCCATGAGAAGGAGCAGCCCCACCCCAGCCAACAACTCCTAGTTATTGTTTGTCAGCCATATGGTGTGGGACATCTCTTTGGCCAGTTTGGGCCAGCTGCCCTGGCTGTGTTCCCTCCCTGCTCCTTGTGCACCCCCGGCCTCTTCGCTGGCAGGATGGCATAAGAAGCTGCAAAGTCCTTGATTCAATGTAAGCACTGCTCTGCAACAACTCAGCGTGTTGTCAACATTATTGTAATTCTAAATCCAAAACACAGCACCATACCAGCTACTAGGAAGAAAATTAACTCTATCCCAGCCCAAATCAGGATGATAAATTAGTTTAATTTCTGATAAACTTAGTAGAGTTCTAGTCTTCTAAATTAATTTCTGGCTTATTGTTAATGCTGTTTGCTAACATGAAGAATGCAAACATTCATGATTTCCTGAGAAATTTGAAATGAAGTTAAGATTCATGTTTAAGAGAAAAAGAGCAGCCAGAAAGAAAAGCACACTTGGTTGGGTAACACTTGGTCTGTTATGAGAGGAGAATACATTTTGTAATGTTTTTCATGGCTAGCTGCAAGGAAAATTTACTTGCTACTTATATGTAAATTAATTATATTAGCTATTTTAAATTAGCTTAACACAATACTGAATGACATACAGTGGAAAATGTACTCTTTGCCTCAAAAATCCATAATTAAAAACCTTAAAAAACAAGAATAGTGTTTTATAAACCCAGAACACATGTAGACGTAATTGGTAATCTGTTCTTAAAAATTATAGAAAAGTAGAAGTGGACAGAAGAACTGCTTGGAAGCAAGTTTTCTTGACAAAGTTGTGAAGGTATAATGGCCATCGCTTATGAGAACCACCCTTAATCTATTTTAGTTGGAATAGATTGACACACAAATCACAAACTAATTGAAAGCAGCAAAAGAATCCTGGAACTATATAGTATTAAACATTGCCATTGGTTTGTACTTATATTAACAATGGCAAGATTTCAGTTTCAAGTATAGGAGTAAGTCAGACAGATATGTGATTTTGTATTCATGTAGACTGTCGTGCAGGGTTGATTGGATTAGAGTATTTCTAGACTGGCAAGCAGTGATTGGAGTCCCCAATTTTACTTTCCATTTTTCAGAACTGGGACGGAGGGCAAATTACATTTAAAAAAAAATAAATCTTTGGTATAAAAAAATCATAAAATGATTCATGTCTGGTTGTATTCTCTAATCAGTGCTGAGAACTCCATACAATTTAGCTGTGAGCTGGCTTTTAGACTTCAACAGGACAGTAAAAAGTAATGAGGTAACTGTTGATCTTTATGAGCAATTAATTTGTCTCTAGGTCTCTGCACGAGAGTTTTCCATAACATAGGTAGGAAGTTTCCACAACTATATTCAGCATGTATACTTATAAATCTGCTAAGACTATGGTGTTTGATATGTTAGAAAATGGTGAGGAAGTTGATGAAATCAATCTTTCTGGGAATCTTTAAATGCTCTGGGATTTTTTCTATTAGAGCATATCATGTTTTCCATAACTTCCATTTAATTATTCTTTGATACAAATAATACTCATAAATTAATGCTGAAATATCAGAAAATCATATAAATGGAATATGTTCAGATTAGGAATTTCAATGTGTTATTTCCTTCATGAGGAATGATATAAACTGTGCATGTATCTTTCTAAATGAAGGCATTTGTGACAATTTATAGTATGATTTTATTTTTAAAGTTTGCTCCAAAGTTGCTTTATATTTTGAGCAGGGAAGTTTCAGAGGTAACTGCAACTCTTGCAGCTTCCATTTATTATTTTTAAAGGTTGTATTTGGAAGAATAGTAGATTATATATTCTTATTTTCAAGTATCCGTTTGAAGCTGGTTCTGTTCCTGCACTGTAAAATGATAGATGTAAAACATAAGATAATATCTATCAAGGTGAGGTTGCTTTATAGAGGTAAATATAAACCAAAAGAATAACTGTCATCTTATATTGGTAAGTGTTGAAGTATGTTTGGTTTTTATTCAAATCTCAGTTTATGGAGGCAGGTGGCAATATAAGGATTATTGTTATCTATAATTTTTTAACCTTTGTCATTATAAAGTTGAAATGAGAAGTAAATTGAGTCTAAGGGAAAAAATAATGTATTACCTTCTAAAAATATATTTTTTTGCCAAGATTTTGGTGATCCCTGCGCAGTGTTTTTATAAGCTTTTATGAACTCAAACATCTGCCAGCCTTGAGTAAATATTTCCAATAATTTTTCTATTCAAATACCTGCTTTCACTGGGATTACATTAAAGTCAGGCTGTATGGAGCAGGGCAGTCTACCATTTTGCAGGATCTAAGATATTCTGAGTTTTAATTTGGGATAACATCTTTGTGTCACAACATACATTTGTCTGATGGTTTTCTGGCCATTATTCTGGCTATCTATCACAACTGTGATAAATATAGTCTGTAAGGTAAAGAGATTTTTCTGAAAATGTGTGCACTTCTTTTCAGTTTTGCCATGCACATCGTGCACAGAAGGGCATGTTTGCTTCAACTACAAAATTCCTTGGTTGGCACAAGTGGAGCATTTCTGTTATGGAGCCCAGATAAGGAAAAAGCAATGTCACCTACTACCGTAATCAGGTTACTGGGCAACAGAATCACAACATCCAATCTGGCAGCTTCACTGCTAATTCATAAATGTGGAATATGACCTGATTTAATGTAAGCCCTGACACTGTACTTTGTGGTGCAGAAGTATCTCATAACCAATAAAGCATGATGTGAAACAAATTAAGAAGGCTTATGTTCTCCAGTGTCATAACAGACCTAACAGACCTTTCATATCAAATCTCATTCTTATATCTTGTTCGAATAGAAACTGAAACCATTTGGTAGCTAGCAAGTGTACAGGCGTCTTTGTCACTGTGGAGTTCTAGAAACTACTTATTATAGTTGCAGACACATAGATATGAGAACATCTGCTTGCAGCAACACAAAAGAATTTAAAACAGCTATATCAGAGTATGGACCAGTCTTTTGGAGTAATTTCATTAGCTGAGCATAGAGCTTGTTTTTTTTTTTCATAGCATATAATGCTTGAGTGCATATTTTACATAACTATGGAATACAATTGTGTTCTGGTGACCTTTGTTTAAGCACAGAAACACAGGCAAGAAATTCACAGTTTGGTAATTCCAATGAGTTACGAAATTTCTCTTTTTAAAAGAAAAAAAAACAAACAAACACTCAACTTGAAAATAGGCGACTGCCTCATAATTTAAAGATATGAAATGAATTTAAAGGACAAAGGTTAATCATGTTTATCTACTCTCCATTATATGTCACGTGACTGAGTATTTGAGGACCATTCTTTTGGCCTGATTATTGATTAATTTTGTGAAGTTGGCCAAGTCAATAATGTTTTTGTTTGTTTGTTTGTTTGTTTTGTTTTTCTGTAAAGGTGGGCAGTATGTGATTTAAGAGTCAGACCCGTGAATAAAATTTTTTATTTAGTACTAAATACTTATAATATTGGAACTTTTTTTTTTTTTTTTTGTGCAGTGATATTAAAACTAGTTAAAATTGCAGAATAGCATTATCTAAAACTAAAAGCATAAAGCAAAAATGATAAGCTCTTGCTCTTTTTGATAATCTGTTTAGGAAGAAAAAATAATCCTCCATGGAATTCCTCCAGCTGTTATTGCATTATTATTATTATTTTTAACTAAAAGTTTATATTTTTTGTATTGTAGCTGATTCTTAATATTTGAAGGTAGGGTAGGTAGCAAGACTTGGCAAATCTTTTTAGACATTAAAATTGGTGATTTCTGAAAATAAAGAAGGAAGAAATAAAAAAATATCTATGAGCAGGCTGATGTGAGAATCTTTTTAAAGTATCTATAACTGTATGTGGCCAATGGCATAAAAAGATTTTGAAATCCAGGAATATGTTTTGACTGGAACTTTTTGTAGCAGTGAATACAATATTTTGATCCTCTGACATATTTTAAAAAGCTAAAATGTACATGTGTATAGATATCTAAGTTTGTTTTCTGTTTGCTTTCTTTATAGGTAAGTAACATTAATGAAGAAGTGCATAGTCTGGTGAGTGTTTGTGTTGTGCCCTTCCATGAATTCAAATGTTTAGTGAGTACGCACAAAATATTTTGGTATTTTTAAATTGTCCTGTCATGAATTGCTATTATCTATACTGAAGTCTTCCTGCAGAGTCCTCTGGATTTGGGAATATCTGTAGGAATACATCATTAACTCTACTCTTGTCCTTTTCTGTGAAACACATGCTGATTTAGGTGATGGCAAATCTAGACAACACTCATAGCGCTTATGCAGAATTTCTGGGTGTTTAGAACTTTTCTGAGAAAATCTGTAGATGGTTTACTTACAGTGTTTTCAACTAGTGATAGTACTGATGTATTATTCACAGATGACAGAACATACTGCAGATATTCACAGAACATACTGCAAATATAGTCAGACATATTACATTGAACACTGTCATTGCAGACTTGTATCAACATTTATAGCATCAAATTGATAAATAGATATTGGGTTTCTGTGATCTTTCCCTAAGAGATCTCGAAGCTTGTATGCAAACGAGATTTTTAAGCAACATACCTGTGACAGAATGTGAAATATTTTCTTGGTGATCACATGGGTGTAAAAATGTATTTGGGACTGCCTGAAATTTGTAGAAATTTATATTCTGATCTCTGGTGCCGTGTTCTAGCAACTATATCGAGTTTTTTAAAGAAAACAGTCTATGACTGTAATATTGGAGGCTATTGATGTCTAATGTACAAGGTTAAGTTACACATTTGAATTAACTGATGCTGTAAAAAACTTTAATATTCTTAGATGGTTGGATATGTGTAATTTCATCCTTCTTATGAATACTTGTGTTCTAAAGCATAGATCCAGTAATATCTTTAAATTCATACTCTTGTGACCAAAATGATAGACAGAAACCTTGTTTACTGATGAAATTTCTGTGGTCTTTACTAACTACAGTACCCATAGACTTGACTGAAAGCTGAAATACTCAGCATAACACCAAGCAAATTCTGGGAATTCTGACGAATCATTCTCTGGACTATATGTAGGTACAAGAGCTGCTTAAACATTTATGTAAAATAATTATATATTGTCAGTTATTACATTTTTACTTTGTACTAGGAAACACAGAGAAAAATAAGTAAATATAATGGGTGCAGGACTGAAAATGACAATTTTCCATCTCCGTTTGCAATCGATAGATACATGTCTGACTATGCACATCCTGCTTTAGGAAGCAGCACAACATTCAGAGACCGACAGATGTATATTAACTACACAGATAAATTTTTGTATGTTGGAGATCTGTATCGCTGAGGCCAGACCTACTGCTCTTTTCTAGGGCAAGGTCACTTCTTTTCTGTTCATCCCAACATTCACCCTGGCCAAGATCCCTGAACATTTATTGTGGAACAGGTTCCATGCTAGGAATTCGTAGACCCAGGCATCACGTAGGAACTTGTTTCTACGTTCATGTCTTCAGAGCATGATCTACCCTCCCTGGAAAGAGTGGAAGAAGGAGATTATATCTAGATATCTCTGAGTGTTCCAGGTTTGTTTTAGAGGAAGACTAGAAAATTCACTTCATGCAGTATAGGTATTACGGACTTTTCTGTAAAAGTCTGTTGACCTCCAGAATGATGGTATATGCTAAAACACAAGTTTACCAGTGACTTCTGCAGTGCTACCATATACATCCTGAATGTCAGAATTTTGCTCAGAGGAACTGTTATCTTCAAAGACCACTCTGGTAGTATCTTAACTGGCAAGTAAGGTATTGTAATGAGGAGTTTACTACACAATGAAGCAGCACTAAGAAAACAATGTCCACACTGCTTGCGTTTCAAGGGTTCTATTTCAGATTAGCTCTAGTTAGGTCCTAATGATCACAGTGTACTGTGTACATAGTACTGGTACGTACCTTCTGGGTTCATTTCGTTTGCAAAGACAAATGTTTGGTTTGTGCTTCAGGACTTCTCTGCTATGCAAACTAAAGTGTGGTAAATGTGAGCTAACTTCAAAATGCAGTCCCGAGCCAAACTAAAATATGAGTATAGATGCATTGTTAAACTGTAGGAATATAACCAGCATTTGTGGCTGCTAATTTTGCCATCCTGTTTTACGGATTCAGAATAAGTTTGCATTCCTTACCGATTGGTCCAATAACATGAGCCTTATCTTGAAGAACACTGAGATGAATGAAAAATTGAAATGAATGAAAGTCAGGAATGTAAAATTTGGTCAGCAATATATAAAAATAAGCTGTGTCTATTTTTAAGATATCTGTTGTCATCCTGAATGGCCCTATAGACCAATTAAATAAATAAGCCATTTCATACTCTGCAGTTTTATTTACAGATTTCTTCATAATTGATATTTTGTTACTTACATGGAAAAACAGATGAGGTTTATAGTATAACTGCTTGTAAATCCCCTTATTTTAATGAAAATTTTGCTTATTAGACACATTGGATTTGTTCTTATGACTATATTATATCATCATCTGTAAGATTCCACTAAGTTGGTTGTTCAGATTTTCCATTATCAGTAGAAACAATACATTTTGTATCTAAACTGTGCAATCTATATTATTAATAATTGAACATTGGATGTTTAGGTAGGGAAAAAAAAGAGAACAGCTAGGGAAGTCTCTAAACTAGGAGCTGCATTTTGACAAGTATCTCTGCTTAAAAATTGCCTATAATTAGAATTTAGAGTTGTTTTGGTTGCTTCATCTGAAGTTCTGTGGTGCGGCTCTTGGAGTCATTATGGGATTAACATGAAAGGAGATGTTTTTACCAATCAATGTGCATTCAATCCCTACAGAGTTGCTGTGTTTAACAGAACTCAGTGCAAACTTGAAAGGCAAAATATTTTTGCCCACTTCTTTTAATGGGGATAACTACATGTATAAGTAAGGCTGTTATTTCAAAATGCCTACTTTTAGGAATTTTCAGCCTTCTTTTTTTTGCATATATAACAGGAAAGAGGTGACCTAAGGTCAGCATAAAATCTGAGTACTTTGTTGTTGTTGTTGCTGTTCAGAACAGCACTAACAAATAGGTCTAAATTTCATAACTATCCAAGGGAATTCAGATATATGCTTGAGTGCCTCTGTGATAAAAGGATATATTGCAGGAATAGTCTCTAGTATTTTTCCAAACCAAAATGGGCCAGTACAGCATGTGAAATCTTTCATTAACAAGAAGATAGAGGATTAAATTACCATATTATTACTGAAGCAATCTTCTAGATGATTTTTAAAGTTTATCAGGAAGAAGGAACCATAAAATTATATATAGGACATGTTTGATAATGTAGCCATTGTGAAAATAAGAATTGTGCTTTTCTATAACAAATTTCCAATCGAGGACAGCTGGAAATTAGTCCGGAATGGTACAGGAAGGCCAATTACATTACAGGTATGTGATGTAGCTCACTGCCTTGTTTTGTATCATATAATTGTAGAACATAAAATCATAGAATCATAGAATGGCTTGGATTGGAAGGGACCTCAAAGACCATCCAGTTTCAACCCCCCTGCCATGGGCAGGGACACCACCCACTAGATCAGGTTGCTCAGGGCCTCATCCAACCTGCTCTTGAACAACTCCAGGGATGGGGCATCCACAACTTCTCTGGGCAACCTGTGCCAGTGCCTCACCACCCTCTGAATGAAGAATTTCCTCCAAATTTCAAATCTAAACCTCCCCTCTTTTATTTTAAAAACATTCCCCCTTGTCCTGTCATTATCTGGTTGAGCAAAGAATCACTCTCCATCTTTTTTTATAATCCCCGTTTAAGTACTGAAAGGCCACAAATAGATCACCCCGGAGCCTTCTCTTCCGTAGGCTGAACAGCCCCAGCTTTCTCAGCCTGTCTTCATAGGAGAGGTGCTTCAGCCCTCTGATCAGCCTCGTGGTCCTCCTCTATACCTGTTCTAACAGATCAACATCCTTCTTGTGCTGGGGGCCCCAGACCTGGACGCAGCAGTCCAGGTGGGGCCTAACAAGGGCAGAGTAGAGGGGGACAATCACCTCCCTCAACCTGCTGGCCACTCCTCTTTTGATGAACTTCTCAGTAGTACATATATTGCTTTACACAATGTTATGCTGTCATGTTGGTAAAGTGAAAGCTGAAGAAGATGCATCATGTAAAAAGGCATTTGTAGGCTGCAATCAATATTAGGAACTGTTACTGAAACATGAATACAAATTTTATAACCCAGAGATTCCTTCACTGTTTAGGACACTGGGAAGAAAATAATGCCCTCTGAGATGTAATACTATAAAAAATAATAAAATAAACAGTTAGGAAAAAAATTACAGAGACTCATATTGCCTAAACTCATGTATTTTTATTTGTAACTATGACATTAGCACCAATCTGTTATGTTATGCTGCAGAATAATGCAAAGCTAAACTTTCTGGACGTAGTGTCCATATTTGGGAAGGAAAAAACAACAACAACGACAAAAATAAATAAATAGTACACTCATTTTTTCTGGTTTTGGTCTCACAAAAAAGTCTGTCAAATGCATTTTATAGTTTTTTTGAACATAGCACAGTATAAGATACTAAGGTAAATTAAGAGGGATATTTAATTTGTGAAATTAAAACTGCAGCTGCATAAGACCTCAGCAAGCCAGGCAATTTTAAGTCTTATTTGGTTTATCATTTCTTCTGATTTCTAAGATGAAATACAGTGACATGCAAATACTGCAAAGACTAATCTTGAAGCTGTGGTGAGTATATAGCTGCCACTAGTGTACAGCTGAATATGTCTTTTCAGTCCTGCTTAGGACACACCTGTGATTTTCTATCTGGTCACTAGGTGTCATTATTATTCTTGAAAATATAGCTGAAGAAGATGTTAAAAAGCTGTCTGGTATTTTACTGAATATTTGAAACGTTTAGGTAACATCCATTGCAAATAAAAGAGGTCCCTTCTCTTTTTTAGAGCAAATTGATATCTAGGATGATTTGGTTTATTGGTTGTGATTTGATGCCTATTTATGTTAAATTATGTTGGAAACCGCCCAGACAGCAGGCGTGAAGGCTGCCCACTCACCACTTCACACCGAATAGGCAAAACTCTCTGGAGGAAGGGGAATTTGTACCATTACACAGAGCAGCTAAGGATGAGTAAGACAGGGGAGAGAAGACAAAAAGCCAGGAAGCACATAGCATCACAAGAGTGAGACAGAAATGCTGAACAGAGCAGGAAGATGCATGGTTAAACTAAAACTGATTCATATTGTTCCAAATTAAATAAGTTGGGGGTGGAGGGTGTAATGTGTTCGTCGTGGTTTGTCGCTGGAATACACGGCCCAAGTCACCACTTATACTTGACCAACAGCCTGTAGTTTATACTGGTATGGGGGTCTCTGAGTAGTTCCCAGAAGAACTATTTCCATATTTATAATTAATTATTCACTGAACCAGAGACACTGATTATTTGCCCTCTGTTAATTGCCCATTTGTCCAAGAGTGCTTGAAACACTACCTGGAATTAGCAAAACCTTTTATAGTTGTGGAATAAAGGCCACCATCACTATTATGCTCCGGTTGTTGCCATCAGCATCTTTCAAACTTATCAATAATAATAAAGTGGATTTGGTATATAGCCATGGCTTTTATTTTATTTTCTTAAATTAGTGTCTTGGTTTTTGAGATTGCTTTTTAGTGTCCTTGATCAAATCTTCATTTATTGATGTCTCAAGCTAAATTTCATTTCAGCATGCATGATATCTCTTTATAGTGCTTGCTATAAATAGGAAATCTGGAGCTCTGTAGACTGGCAAATAAAGTCAAAACCACTAATTTGCTGTCATATTAATGAGGAACATACCATCATAGTTCTTATTATGTTGAAACTGGCCTTGAAGGTTTGTTATGTGTCTGACATAACTTAGCTAATTGCAAGCTATAGTGCTTTAAACCGTGAAAGCCTATGGCACTGAAGGGATTTAGAATTTCAGGGAGTATTAGCATGGAAATGTATTATTACTAGCGACCTTTTTAACTCAGCATTGTTCTTTCCTGTTAAAATCAGCAGTTAGAAGCAATGTATCTTTCAAAAAATCGGATTTGAATAGTCGAAGCTGAAACTGCTATATTTGTTCTTAATAACTGTATTTATTACACTTACAATATAGGCTGTGTCTATATTTTTGCAATGCAGGAACTTTGTTACCTTTCACAGAAAAGAATTACAAATACTTCTTGTGCTGGTCTTTCCCCAGGCCTGTGTATACCTTGAAAGATAACTCCAAAAGTTCATATATTTCTCTTATTAAATCCTCCAACGGTACTAAGATCTTGAGTGTCTAGTTTGCATAACAGTCATAGAATTCTAGAATCATAGAATCATCTAGGTTGTAAAAGACCTTCATGATCACCAAGTCCAACCATCAACCTGACCTACTGACTTCCATCAGTTAACCTCATAGTGCCACATCTGCATGTCTCCTAAGTATCACCAGTGATGGGGACTCCATCACTTCCCTGGGCAGCCTTTTTCAGCGGTTAACTATCTTCTCCGTGAAGAATTCAAACAAACAAGTGTTTAGAAACAGTGAAAAGAAAAATTCTGTGTTTTGGAAATGAGTGCAGAACAGAGAGATGATCTTGGCTTCTGCATGTATGTATCTTTTTCTTGGTAAAAATATATAGCACAATATTGCATTCAATCAGTCAGCTCACTTGAGCAAGCTACCAAATAGTGACGTCCACTTCACTGGTAAGATGTACCAATATCAAAGGTTTCTTTGGTTTATTAGTTTGGGAACCATGCGGAAGTAGATGATATTGAGAGCTAGAGCTACAGAAATAAAGTAGCAGCAGATATTAACAGGGAGATGGGATGCAGCCAAGTAGCTTCTGCAGGAGCTATGCTGAACCCAACCCAAATTTTTCAGCAGCACTAAAATATTTACAAAGGAAAAAGGTAAAAATTTTGTGGAGATACAACAATAATGCTGGTTCAAGTGTTGGGTGGAGATCTTCAGATAAATGCGATGGTACCAAAGGATGATGTGTGGGGGAAGAGAAGAGTTGCTAGTTGCCTATTAATCTTCCAGTATCATGATGGAAGGAAAAGAAGTGGGTAACATGCAACTTAAAATAATCTAAAAAGTAAAAAAACATTTTATTATTGTACATTATTACTATTATAAAATTCACATTGCTTCTAGATATTGCACATCTATTGCTACTCCAGCCACCCAAAAATTCAAAACCTTATGTCATGTAGGGACCATAGAGTAAGACATCAAAAAAGGATCTGAAGTTTACTAATTTCTGAAAAACCTCAAGCAGAGGTTTGCAATTTGATCTCAGAAATAAACAAAATAACAGTAAGAGACTGTGAGTTTAAGATGTTAAGATTGGCAGTTCGCTGAACTTGGAGTAAGATGGGAATTCTGTCGCTCCTATGCTTTCAAAGAACCTTAATTAATTTGTCCTGAAGGCCCTCTTGTCCTAATGGTGCTGAACACTGAATAACTTGCCATACTGCCTCTTCAAGAGGCCCAACACACAGATGGTGTTGGTATGTGACTGTGTCAAATTATGTCATCAAATTTGTCACTAGATTCAATGGCAAATTTACTTGGCTTTACGGTTCTATGCTAGTGTTGTGTGATATGAAACATTTCAGAAACGAATCCTGAAACCAAGCTGAAGATTCTTTCCTGAAGAACAAAATAAGTCAATCATTTTATTCTCTCATGCTCTCTATTTTTTGTCATATAATTTCTTAAGAGCTTACTGGAAAGGCTAAGAATGAGGAGTTTGAGCAAAGCAAAATGAGACAAGAAAGCATATGACCATTTAGTAACTAATTGTAACTAATATTGTAGATTCCTACATTGGAGGGCTATATGCTTACTTCTAGAAATGTGTACTTAATAGGGCATTGATACTGGAGCATTCTACTCTAGGTTATGATTATCAGGAAGCTATCACAATTTTACCAACAAAGAAATAATGATATTGCATTAATGAATAGTATACAATGGAAAAAGTCATGTAATAGTCTTATTGACTAGTCTTTACTAGTAAAATATTAATTTCTTTGTTTCTCTAGATGGAACTTTGTGAGTGTAAACCCTTCTTGCTGTTAGTTTTCTTTTGTATAAAACTATATATGATGTCAAAAAGGAAGGGTACTAGAAGTTTAACAAAATGTGGTTCCCTGGACTAAGTTTTAGTCTTAGTTTTGTTATTTTGGATTAATGTAGATAGTGAAATGTATTTTTCCAATTTTTCTGTGCAGTTTTTTGTATAGACTGGCCAATAGCAGCCATGCAGTATTCTGTCTAAGGTTTATTTTTAAAGAAACTGTCATTACAGCAGTTAAGAATATTTTCTAACAGATTTCATGTGAAATTTGGTGTTGTACTGCAAACACTGTTGCTGATGGGAATATTTAATATTAAACTGTTTTGCATACAGTATGTTTGCAAGGTCTGTGCATGCCTAGTGATGTCCAACATCCTAAGTGATGAAGAGAGAATAGCAAGTAATTCTGGAAAAGACAAAAAAAATATGCATTTTCCTGGGAATCTGATGGATTGTGAGGGAGAGGTAAAACAAAGCCATCTGTACTTTCACTGAGCAAAAGTAGGGTCTTTGATATCCAAATCTGGCTGGTAAATCAGAATTGTCTTTTGGAGAGATAAAGTATGCAAATGTTTCCTTTATTTTCCAAAACGAACTCAAACTTCATAAATTTATGAACATAACTCAGGTGAGAGTAATCATCTATTCTCTTATGCTTTCCAATATGTAATTGATTAAAAGGGTACTTGGCTGTACTCTAGGAAGCCCAATTAATAGTTCCTGCTCTACACATACTATATTGGAGTTTTAACATGGGTTTCCTTTTAAGTTTTCAACACTCTCTGTAAAAGGTAGGACCACCCATCTCCTGCCTAGTTGCTAACATGCTTATCTTTCTTTACCTTGGGAAAGAAAAGTCCAGTCTGCCACACCACTCCACAAGGTTTGTGGAGTCTTAATCTAAGTCTCTAACTTGTGTTTCAAGTGTTTTATATCCAGAGGTGGAATTTTGTAAAGTACAGTGTCTCCATGTGTTCTTCTCTGGGGGGGATAAGAAGAGGGAGAGAAGGTGCAGTGTTCTTTCTGGATCTCAGTAAGAAAGGCAGGCCTGAGAGCAAATGGTCTAATAAATGCTTTAATAAGACATAATAAGAAGAGGAATAGAGATAGCAAGTAAATCTTGTCTCTTCAAATACCAGAGCAGGTTTGTGCAACATCAAATGGAACCCAAGTGGATTTTCCCAGAGCACCCTGTATAGACCAGAGCAGACCCCATCCATGGAGAGATGCTTTTGGTTCTTCAAGATATTATATAATTTATTTACAGGAAAACAACTCTATTCCTAAAGGATGTTCTCATAAGGACTTCTTGCTGCACTGTTAGATAAAGGCAAGGCCACACAGGTGGTGTAACTGCAGGTACTGCATGGCGCCTATGTTACTTGGAGTTGGCTGAGGTTAACCTGTGGCCAAGGGGGTTGTGCAACACAACCCAGACTGAAGGCCAAGATGTGCTCAGGTTAAGTGTTATGTGGGATCACTGATTCTCAAATGGGCAGTGGTCTCTTGGTCAGGATAAATACATTCCATGCCTTGATCTACATGAGGCCTACATTTTCCAAATATATATATTAAAAGTTACAGATAATATGAATAACGTACAGGCTTCTCAGGTCCTAAGGTCAAACAGAGCAGATGAGACCTGTTGAAGATCATGGACCCCTTGAATACTTCTTCAAGGCTCTTAATACATCATCTTGATCAAAGTGCATTGTAATGACATCTGGATGTGTTGCATAAATTTTAAAATATTTTTACCATGTGAATATTCATTAAAGGCTATGATACTAAAATAAATAAATAAATAAATAAATAAATGTATTTGAGGAGTGAGAACACTGGAAAATTAATAAATGTCAGCTTTATGCCTGGGCAGGTAGCTTTAATTATTGCTTCTTGAATATATGTGTTGTAATGCAGTATTTAATTATTTCTTTTTTTTTTAGTTTACCCTGGAACTTGTTTTGTTAGCATGCGGGGTAGCACAGTCAAGATTTATTGAAGAATTTCACTGGATAAAACAATCTTATACAAAAAAGTAGCAGAATAATAATGACAGAAAAATACTAGAGGTGCTAATGGAAGGCAGAGCTTTTAATCCGGAAGGATTTACCTGTTTTTAAATTCATGTAACACATTTGAGGCAAGTTTCCCTTGATTTCTTTTTTTTTTTTTTTTGAGGCGGGAGTGGGAGGGGTGGAGGGAGGAGATATTACAGGAAGCTAGTACTTTAAAAGTCTGTGTTCAAAAACCTTTTTTTTCTGATCCAGTTTTGTAATGTTTTTATATTTTTTTCCATTTTATGTATCCTCTCTATTTCTGTCCTAACAATACAATCTTATCTCCATTTTTTAAATTTCAGTCTTTTTTGCTATTTACTTACCCAAAATGTTTGTAATTCACTCTTTGCAAACAGAGAGGAAATAAAATACACCTTCCTTTGTAAATCCAATATTATTTATTGATAGTGTCAATTATGAAATTACAGAAATTTGTATGTTTTGTTACTATCATTTCTATCATGATGTATGAATACTTGCCCACAGACATACAGATACAGAATCCCTGAACCCAAATGTTTTAAATAAAGTATTTAAATAACATTATTTAGTATCATTATTTCCTCTGTCATCTGACCATTGAAAAAATACTTTGCCAACAAATGAAGTACTCAGTTTGGGGTGTCAATGGGTGAAAAAATATGATGGCAGTGTCATTTCAGACATTGAGGATATTCTTATAATGTCACTAAATGTCACCTAGAGTTAAGATTTTAGGCATTAATATAAAAGAAATTCTTAAGAAATATTTTAATGCAACAGAAATGCAGATTGATCTTCAGTGCAGGTGAAATCTATAACTGTAACTGCAACTGTACTTACAGCTGGTAGCAGCTGACATATCTATTAAATATATTTAGCACTACATAAAAATCCCCTAAACCTTCTGAAAATAAGTTATTACTGTCGGAAGTTGTGTACCTTAGGAAAAAAAAAAAAAGGCTATTCTAATTAGTTCTAAGAATCAACAACTTCATGCAATGAAATTTTAGCTCATGAAACAGGCCCAAGTTTTTCCCTCATTTGTTAGACTTTAAAAGATATCAGGAAGACAGATTTGTTCACAGAATTTTTGCAACACTATCACAGTTTTGGATTGAAAAAAGGTATCTGGTGGCCAATACAGAAGACAGGATTTCTAATGTAATTAAATATTTCAACTGTGTTCATTTCATCCCCAAGTTTAGATCTGAAACAGGCTGATTTATGAAATAACATACAAAGAAATCATTCTTAAAAGAATCTCACTTTACAAGTCTGATGAAACACCAATAGTCTTATTCAGGCATTAGCAACATGATATTAACATTGTGGTAAATTGATACAATGCCAAGAAAAACTGAAATTGCAAGAAATACTTCATTGCAGATTATAATATACTTTTCATGTCATGGGAAATAAAGCAAAAAACACAGCCTTTGAAAAATCTTGCTTCTTTACTGTTCCATCCTCTGTTGAACTGGAAAAAGTTGAAGAAACAACTTTATTAGAAACACTTTCTTTCCACTTTTGGCTCTTATTTTTCTCTTTATTTTTTTATTTTTTTATTTTTTTTTAGTAAAGCTGCTGCAATTCCGACTAAGCAGCAACAAAAAATGAAAAGCTTAGGAAGCCAAAGCATATATATATATTTTAAACAGCTACTTTTAAAACAACTACTTTTTTTCAGGAAGAATCTAGCTATAGTTTCTTGGAAACAGATGTGAAGTTGTACATTTCTTGCTAAATTATATCTCTGATCTTTGATTCTTTTTCTTTCTTTCTTTTTCTTTCTTTCTTTCTTTCTTTCTTTCTTTCTTTCTTTCTTTCTTTCTTTCTTTCTTTCTTCTTTCTTTCTTTCTTTCTTTTTCTTTCTCTCTCTCTTTCTCTTTCTCTCTCTCTCTTTCTCTCTTTCTCTCTTTCTCTCTTTTCTCTCTTTTTCTCTCTTTCTCTCTTTCTTTCTCTCTCTCTCTCTCTCTCTCTTTTCCTTTCCTCCTTTCCTCCTTCCCTCCTTTCCTTTCTCTTTGCAGATTGTATAGCCTGACATGCTAAATCTTGAAAAAAATGAACCATCTAGCTTTGTACAGGTTAATATTGTATGTATATATGTTTGTTATTATTATTACAAATAATGTGTTTCAGAGTCTGCTTAAGGACTTGTAAAATATTGTGAAAACTCTTAACTAAACAGGATTGCTTGGCAGATCTTTAACAATACAGGGCTTTTCTGAATGACCATTCCAAAAGCTTGAGACAGTGCTGCTGAAAATTATAATCTAATGGTTGCATAGTGAGTTGCAACTTAGAAGAAAGTAGTTACTTTAATTTTTCCTGAGTACAGTAAAAATGTGAAACTAATAAATATAAAAGGATCAGTTTATTAAAATCTGTATCTTGACTAGAAAGAGATAAGATTTTTTTTAAACAAGGACAGGATAAAAGTTTTTCCAAAGATGAATTTGTAAAATGAGTTATCAAGTTTTGTCATGAACATTAGATTTTCCCCAAAGGAGTTATTATATCAGTTCTAAAAATGTTGGTAAAATTTCAAATGAAATCTCTTGAACTAGGACTTAAAAAATAGTATTAAAAACTAGTTGTATCATAACTGCTTAAAGTTATTCACAAAGACATGGTTGGGTCCATAAAGTATATTATTGTATTGAATTAGACCTCTTTGGTAAAGAAATATTTGATTAAAGAAGTAAATGTTACTGGTACTAATTAACATTTATTAGTAGTTTACAGAAGTATTACGATAAGGAAGAAGTTAATAAATGACTAGAAATCATTTTGTATCTATGTGCTCTAAAATGTAGTCATCACAGTTCCGGAGGCATATACCATATATACTTATATATAACAAGCAATTATATATTGTTATATAATAGAGGAATATATTATATGTTAATAGTTTTGTACTTCATGGCTTCAGCTTAGTTGAATCTCATAGTTTATTTAAGTACTGTGTTTAAATAAGTTAATACTTTAACTGGCTATTTGATTTATGTATGTCTCATCTTTATTTATGTATGTCTCATCTACTTTTTAGATCCACTGTGAAATTAATGCAAAATATTAGGAATAATGTTTTTAGCTTACTTCCAATAATAATAATAATATGGCCAGGTGTGGCCAAACATTGAGAACATTCACTAAATTCCATATATATTCTTAACTTCAAGAGTAAAACATTAATTCTGATTCTGGGTAAGTATATAGAGAGTTCATTTAAAAGAAAGACACATCCCTCCAAATTATAAATTTATGAAAAGAAAACCTTCCAGACAGAGTAAATTATTGAATGAATGTTTTAAAGTTTAAAAGTAGCATTCCAACTATTTGTAGTTGAAGATAACATCAGATATTTTTGGCTTTGCTTGAAGTATCTGTTGTTGTATCTATTCTTATGCAGTCTAATCTAAGATGTTGGATGAGGTTTCAGAGTTTTTAGTTTACTTTATACCTGACATATTTGTGTTAATTAGACTTCTGTTTGTGAAGACTATAGCAGATGAATGGGTTTCTCACATTCTATTTCATGAATATAACTTCAGGGGTGAATTGTAGGACAATGAAAGCTTTTTTTTTTTTTTTGGGGGGGGGGGCTTTTTTTTTTTCACTCTGTCTTTTCCAGGTAGACCATTGTACGTATTTGCCATCAAAGTTTTACAAAAACTTAAACTGTTAATGTAATTCCAGACAGGGCACTTAAAACAAATATGCTGAAATGTTAAACTGGCTCTAAGATGCAGTAACTCCCTTTTTACAGCCGAAGATAAAATAAAATATAATAAAATAAATCAGATTTCTCTTCTTGATATTGAAATAGAAAGGCTGATTAGTTTTCCTGCTTTGCCAGCTACTAGCTTCCTTTTTGTAATCAGTCAAAAAAAAAAAAAGGCTCTTGGTTGGGACAATAAACATTAGTCTTTCTCTGTAGTTTCAATCATTTGAATGCCCATTGAAATCCATAACCAACACTATTTTTTATTATATACATATAGCATTGTATCTTTTTTTCCTATTAATAACAACTCTGATATCATACACTTCAAATACTTTCAATACACTTTCAAATACTTTCAAATACTTCATACTTTGAAGTGCAGTTTACAAGAAACCTTAAATAAAAGATGTCATCATCAAATTTGAAAAAGGTGGCATTTAATATTTAAACATTACAAAATGGTTTAAAAGCTAAAAAACATATTTCATGTATAGTGAACTATGTAGATACTTAAAATATATGTAGGTATAGTGTATCTTGTTTAGTAAAAATAAGCATGAAATTCAATGGTTAATGACCCCATAAGGAAATCATCCTTTATTTAGGGAAAACAACAAAACAAAACAAAACAAAACTATAAATGCAAAGCAAGATTTAAATCAATTATTTAAAACATTATCTCCACTTGCTAAGTTAAATCATAATTAAATTTGGAGATTTAAATTACCTATTTAAATCTGTTCAACAAAATTAGAAGAGTTAGACTTGCCATGTCTGTTAGCCTTTCCTTTATCCTAAGATATCAAGTCCTGTTTAATTTTGTGGGTGTGTTTTGAATATAGGAATTAGTCCATTTCAAAGTTTTCTGCTCAGAGTGTCCTCACAGCATGAATTTTCATGAAGGCTGAAGAAGTCATCCATCTATTCTACAAAATGGTTCAGTTCCTGAGTGTGTTGCTTAACCCATAAACTAAATGATGCAGAGTAACCCAAGTTGCTCATGACTTTAGACCAGATGGCATGCATTCTCATTGCATGGCACCTGTCTCTGAAATCCCTCTGGGCCCTATACGATACTGCTTTAAGACAGTAAGATAATTACTTTTTTTGTTGTTGTTGTTCTTGTTGTTGTTGTTTTGTTTTGTTTGTTTGTTTGTTTTTAATATGTTTATCTAGTTGTAAGTGTTTTAATAATACGTAATAACATAGTCTGTAATGCAGCCCACTGCACTGTTTTTATGTTCCATGACTTGGAATGTGTCATGAGGTTGTTCAGTAATTTTAGGGATCAAAACTTAATGGGTGGCGCTGGAGGAGTCTTTAGGTCAATGGGAAACAAGCTTGATGCTGTCTGACCTGTATCACCTGCTAGGAGTGATCTTTAGAGTGAACTACTTTACGTACCCTCTCCTGGTTTTAGCTTGGGGAGAGCTAGTTGGAGCGATCTGAAGAGCCAAGAAAAGCTTGTGTCTACGATGCCTGGCAGCTCCTAGGATACCTTTTCTTCCACAGTGTGGACATAGCTAGTACTGAGACTGGTTGATTTGCAGGTAGAAACACTAGCTGTAGTTAAAGAAGTCAGTCTTCCTTCTTTATGTGTTCTAATCAAAAGTGACTGTGAGTGTGGGGAGTGCATAGTCTGTGGAATTACATAACTTTACGATCTGAATCTTTTAGTTTGAAGTTATTTGGTTCTTGGAACTTAGAATCTTGTCTGAAAACTGACTTGGTACTGGTCACAGTTACTGAAAAGGAATGATGTTATTTTATGTAACTGAGGACAACTGAAAAAAAAGTCAGCCTCCTTATTCTATATTAGTTAAATGCCCCTATATTAAAAATTCATATATTTGGGTTATCTCGATGAAAAAGCACATTTCATATTGCTTTCATCAATATTTCTTAAGTGTTTCAGTCTGGACTATGCTGGAGTAAGCAGACTTTGCACTTCCAAATATATGTTTAGTCCATCCTGTTTTTATTTGATAGTCCAGCAAACGTTGAAAAATGATGCATCATTGTTGGTGAGTTGCTGGTTTCTGT
The DNA here is from genome assembly GCF_964034855.1 of Anser brachyrhynchus. Taxonomy (NCBI): domain Eukaryota; kingdom Metazoa; phylum Chordata; class Aves; order Anseriformes; family Anatidae; genus Anser; species Anser brachyrhynchus. The sequence goes on along the minus strand of NC_137697.1, from coordinate 16,157,376 downwards.
ACATCTCACTGAAGCTGATGTATTCCATTTTAGAGTGTATTTCAAAGTCAGTTTAAAGAAACCATTATTTACTTTCCTTAAATAATTTAGTTATTAATATTTTTAATTAATATTAATAGGAAAGACATTCCAATGTAGTTTACTTTAAAGTAATATCTTCAGGGCTTTTAATTTTAAAGTATTATTGTATACACTCACTTCTTACTATCAAGAAAATAGCAACCATACCTATTCCCAAACTATTTTTCTCTTGTTTTTATTTTTTAATACATTGTTATAATTAATTATAAATTAACATTATTGACATTTTTACTGAAACAAAATTGAAGAAATACTTTCAAAAATACGATTTTTGAACTCAGTGAAGTCATGAGTGTTCTGACATATGTCTTATGTAAGGTGAAAACTTAAATGAGACTCAGATTTCATCCATTAGTAGTTATAAAGAGGTATATAATAAAAAATCGGCCTTGTCATATCACACCTAAAAAGTCCCGTATGACTGTCAGTGTCTATACGCTTAAAAACAGAATAGCTGCAGTTAGTTAAGCCTTATCTCAGACTTAGAAGTGTTTTGTAGCAAATTTCATTTCATTAATTATGGGAGATGTTAGCAAAGCATATGAGCAATAAGCACTGGAACACATTGTCCGGAGAGGTTGTAGAGCCTCCCTCCTTGGAGATCTTCAAAAGTTGTGTGGGCATGGTCCTTGGCATCCTGCTCTGATTGTCCCTGCCTGAGCAGGGGGTTTGGACCATATGACCTCCAGAGGTCCCTGCCAACTTCAAACATTCTGTGATTCTGTGATCTACTTCTACAAATCAGAAGTATTTGGAGAATAATTCCTGCAAATATATAATTACATGATGAACCTCTCATATGCCTTTCGTCTATATTTGCTTTTCACCTTTGTTAATTGACCATGTAACAAGCTTTCTTGACAATGGCTTTAATTATATGATCCTTACAAATATGTGTTTCACGGCAACTTCAGTTTAAAATAAATGCCATTGATATTCGATTTCTATTCATGTATGTAGTAGTTTGGACTCATCTGTCTTGGAGGGCTATTTTATGATACATTGTCAGATTTCTTTCCAGCTTGATTGCGATAAAAGGAAAGTTAGGAATTTGGTTTGAAGAATAAATCCTGAAATGATAGGTAAAGGGAATGTATTTAGTGACTTGTGATATTAGAGATAATAAAAATTAATAAAAATTAATAAATACAATAGCAAATTGAAAAAATAGTTTCAACTTACATAAGAAACACTAAGTTGACAACCTCGAGTTCTAGTCTTAAAACTTCCTGGTGTTTGAAAAAAAAAAAAATTCTGAAGTAACACAATACTGTATATCTTCACATGAGAACTATCCTGAGTTAGAGAGGTGATTTGATTACTAAATTGAAATTAGTATTAATTAATGTATATACAATCACACATTGCTATGCTTCTTTTTCAAATTTAATCTGAATCTTCCTCACGAGGAGAGCAGAGAGGTAGGTGCTTATGTCTACTCTCTGATTACCAGTGATAGGACCTGAGGGAACAGCATGAGGCTGTGAGAGAGCAGGTCCCAGCTGAATGTTAGGAAATTTTTCTTCAGTGAGAGCATGGCTGGGGACTGGAACAGGCTCCCCAGTGCAGTAGTCATGGAACCTAGCCTGTTGGAGTTCAAGACGCGTTTGGACAAAGCTCTCAGACATCAGATTTGATTTTTGGGTGGTTCTATTTGGAGGTAGGAGTTGGACTTGAAGGTCCAAGGAGGAGCAGAGGGGCAGGCTCCAATCTCTACTCTCTGGTGACCAGCGATAGGACTTGAGAGAATGAAGTCAAGCTGCAACAAGAGAGGTTCAGGTTGGATATCAAGAAAAGGTTCTTCACTGAGATGGTGGTTGCACATGGGAACAGGCTCCCCAGGGACGTAGTCACGGCACCACACCTGTCAGAATTTAAGAAGCGTTTGGACTATGCTCTTAGTCATATGGTCCTTATAGGTCCCTTCCAACTCAGGATATTTCATGATTCTATGATTCAAAAAAGGAATTAGAAGTAGGGATGTATCTTTGTTCAAGGTGAAAGTGCAACCAAAAGCAGATTGTCTAATTCTCAATACCAGTGAATGAAGAAATTACAATACCACAGATGTTTCAAGGAAGAATGAGCTGGGAGTCTGGAGACTATCTTCATAGCAGCTCACTGACTAAACAAAGAAACGAATAGGATGGGATTTATATTTGAAACTAGTAGGGTATTTTTGCTCAAATAGCCCTTATTGGTAAACCTTTGTAACAGATATTCAGATTGTTCTTCAGGTTTGTTTTCTTGCTTTGTCTTGAACTCATTACCCAAACTAAACAGCATATATTAAGAAAGTCCTGCACCAAATCTTTGTGCAGACTGTGTTGGGCAAAATCACACCCTGCTCATGAAAGATATTTTTGGATAGTTATTAGGATAATTATTGAATATTAACTGTGGAAAGGCTGAAATAAACTACACAGCGGTAACATACTTGATATGTATATGCTTTGTAAGCTGTCAGAGAAAACTGTGACAATACTCCATCCCTGTATAATGTTAGCAAGATATATAAAGGGACTATTTTGAAACAAATTGCTCAGTCAGATGCCTAGAATCCAGAAACATCCTCCAGCATTATGAATAAACATGTAGAGAATGTGCAGGAGAGATAGGTATGTTCTTATGTTCCTTTAAGGCCTTCTGTGTCTCAAATGTTTTGTGTTTAATTTTTAAAGAATTCCTTTTCATCATGAAGTCTTGGGGCAAAGTGGCTGGAAAGGTGTGCACAGGAAAAGGATCTGGGGGTGTTGCTTGATTTGCTCATGTTCACCTGAACATGAGCAAACAGTGTGCCCGGGTGACCAAGGCGGCCAATGGCATCCTGGCTTGTATCAGGAATAGTGTAGCCAGCAGGACCAGGGAGGTGATCGTCACCCTGTACTCTGCTCTGGTGAGGCCTAACCTCGAGTACTGTGTTCAGTTTGGGGCCCATCATTACAAGAAGGACATCAAGGCCCTGGAGCATGTCCAGAGAAGGGCTATGGAACTGGTCAAGGGCCTGGAACACAAGTCCTGTGAGGAGCGGCTGAGGGAACTGGGCTTGTTTAGTCTGGAGAAGAGGAGGCTCAGGGGAGCCTCCTGAAAGGAAGTTGTGGGGAGCTGGGGGTCAGCCTCTTTTCGCAGATAACTAGCAATAGGACAAGAGGGAATGGCCTCAAGTTGTGCCAGGGAGGTTTAAGTTGAAAATTAGTAGACATTTCTTCTCAGAAGAAGCAGTCATGCACTGGAACGGGTTGGCCAGGGAAGTGATGGAGTCATCGTTCCTGGGGGTGTTTAAGGAAAGTTTGTATGTGGTGCTTAGGGACATGGTTTAGTGGGCGACGTTGGTGGTAGGGGAATGGCTGGACCAGATGATCTTGGAGGTCTTTCCCAACCTTAACGATTCTATGATTCTAAATTACTGTAGTGTGAAATGAGCTTTCTGTCATTTAAACTCTGTTAGATCTCTCCTTCCCTCCAAAACAAAACAAACAAACAAACAAACAAACAAAAACAATCACATTTTATTGTGTTAGGTGAATGAATTCCAAAGCTCGGCATTGAAATGATTCCATAGTTAGCCAGTACCTGAAAGGCAATTATTAATTCAGATGCATGGGCTTGCAGCAATACTAGCAGTCTGACCTTCAGCTCAGTACAAACCTTGATCAGTGAAGTACTGCTTTTGTCTGTACATTAAAAAAACAAACAAACAAAAAACAAACAAAACCATCCATAACTGTCTGATCTTCCCAAGAATAATATTTTTCCTGCAAAACAAAGACAGACAATTTCTATTTTCCATTTTGCCAAATATGATACAAGCTGTATCCACACAGTGAATTATTGCATACTTTTTTGTTCCAGAACCTTTACAGTACCATGGATAAGGGATCCTACTTTTAATAGTTCAGGTGTTTATAACGTTTTATAAATAGTGACTGTTTCAGATAATTGATTTTTTTTTTTTTTGGAATAATGTTGTCAGTTTTTTAACAGCTTTCTCTCGAATGATTGTCAGCTGATTTTCAGACTCTCCAGCAACAGTAGTGAATGTTGTTTGTGCTGCAGTATCTCCAGCTGTTTCTGCATGTGTGTGCTTATAAATTTGTTGGAGATCCTGAATATTACACAACTTTTGACACAATATTTAGCAGTTTGACAATGAATTTTGAAATAAGCAGTAGATGCTTAATATGTGTTTTTCAAGTTTTGCCTTGGGATCCCTATATTATTATGTTATTCATTTGTAAAATAATTATCATATAAAGACACCTAAAACTTAAAAATAAAGAGCTCATTTTCTGGAATGGCACCTTTAAGAATCTGCAAAAATGCAGGTATTTAGTGGTGGTGTTGGGGATTGTTCTGTTGTGAGAAGCAATTAATTCTGTCCCCGAAATCTGTAATTGCATTTTCTGAATTCATACCAGAATTAAATGGAATAGTATGAAAAAATTGCTTTTTAAGAACACTGAAAATTGTAAAAAATCCTATGGATTTTTGTAGTAAAATGAATGTAAATCTGGAGTCTTCATCATCTTACTCAGCTGTATGTTCACCTAAACTGCACATGAGTGGGTAAGGGCATATCATATACCTAGGCCATGATTAAGTATATCCCTCATACTCTGTGAAAGACTTTTTTACATCTTTAGAAATTTGTACAAATATTTTGTTATATTTTATAATGAATATTTTCATGATAATGATTGTTTTTTAGATGGGGTTTGATACTATGTTGTTTCAATAATGCCACTGATATCACAGCTAAAACATCAGTGTTTAAAGCACACTGTATTTACAGCAGCTTGAAGTTTTTAGTTTGCCATGCTCAAATGCAAGATTTGAGTAAGCTCTAACTACATGATAAGGGTCATTTTCTTTGACTTAGCTATGCATAAAATGTCAGTGTTAGAATGAATGTCAGGCCTTACATCATGATCTGAAGGCACCAAACCCATGCAATACGCTGCCTGTACTTTTGATGAGACTGTTAATGGGAATTATGGTTAATTCCACCATTCATATGACTCTGTGGTTATTGTCTACAGCCAGACATTTTAAGTACATTCTTACTTACCACTTGTAAGAGCTTTCCACCATTGTGCTGCTCTTCAATCTACAACCTTGACGACCTATCAGACTTAAAACAGTGATTCAATTGATCCGAAAGAAATTGTCTAGAAGTGCATGCCTTTATTTTATTTCTGGTTCATTATTAAGTATAATATTTCTTTATGTGTAGAAAGCATCAATATAATGTTGAGACATTACATGGAAAAATATATAAAAACAGAATGAAAAACTGTATACTGTTATAGCAAAAGCTGTAACTAAAAGGTTCAGAAAATATTCAAAGGTCCTGAAACATCCCAGAGCAGAAAGCGTAAGAATAGTTCAACCAGCAGAAGCATTACGCCAAGATGCTTCAATGCACTTCAATTTCTGTCTTTAAATAAATTTATGTAAAATTATCCATAACATGCTTTGATTTTGTCAAGATAAGCTGCACTAGTGGGTGCAAGTCAACATGTGAAACATTCTGAATTAGTTACAGAAAAATTATATGCTGAGATTTCAAGTTACTTGATTTAATGTAAAAATTTCCATTTGGGTCTGCTGATATTGAAGGAAAAACACTTTTTCATGTAACAATTTTTTGAATGTCTTATTGCAGTGCACCTTCTCTCAGTTTAGAATTTTTCTTCTTTAACTAATGAATCTAATATTCCTTCTTGCCAGCTATGAAGAAATGTGAACTTTATGCTATTTATTTATGCTATAAATGCATAAATAGTTTTTGTAAACAGTTATTGCTATAGTAGTTATTGTAAAAATGTATTTGATTTTTTTTATTTGAGCTTTATTGCTCATATATCTACAAATGTTTCCAAGGTTTCTTTTTAAATATTGTTACACATGAGAAATAAAATAAAACCAGGTTCAGTTATTAGCTCTCTAAGGAATGAGAACAAAGAGCTACTTCATGCTCAAATAACGGAACTGGGAGTTTCATATCCATTACTGAATATAGTCTTCTAAAGGCTACGCTAAGAGCAATTGGTTTGGGCACTTCTTGCTTTCATACAGATGTCATGGTTTCTGCCCAGATGGGCCATTACTCATACTTGCAATCTAGAACACTTACCTCCTCCTTTAAGTAGTAACTGGCAATTTTTTTGTTGGGTATGATTTCTTTATTTATTTTTATTTATTTTTATTTATATTTTATTTATTTATTTATTTATTCTTTATTTTATTAATTAATAATTTAATCTGGCTTTGTCCTAATTTGAACAATGAAAGCAAGCAAACAAACAAAATGCTTTCCAGTGTGCCATTAATATGAATAGTTATACAGAATATGGAAAACAACAATGTTGGTTTGTTCATACCATTGTTTTGTTTTCCTCCTTTAATTCATGAGTGATCTCTCGTAAGCAAAAGGAAATAGCAATACTGAAGGTAGATGTGATGGAGAGAGCAAAAGAAAGAAAGAGACTATATGTGATAGGAAGGAAGTGTCAGAAACTCAGGCTGATTTTTCAGATGTTGAGCTTTCCAAATTCCTATTCATTCAGTGTAAGTGCTGTGAACCCAAATCTCTAGAAAATGAATTCAGACATTCAAATCTTAATTTAGGCAAATCTTTTATGCTCCTAGTTTTGAAAAATCTTGGTTTACCCTTGAATTTTTCCCTTGGAATATTAGGTCTTGTGTTAATATTCATCTTATGTTAACAACATTAGATCTTATGTTAATTTTTTTTTTAAATATTGGAAAATTATTCTTTCAAATGATGAAACATCTAAAGATGTTGTTTAGTTAAGTTTTACCTTTAAAGTTTAAATATTGATTTAAATGCAAACATTTAGAACAGTGGTTTCGAAACTTTTTGCAATACAATAGATAAGAAATTTTGCAGTATAAAAGATGAGAAATTTTCTGTGCCTTCTTTTAAGTCTTAGAACTGTGTTCATGACAATGAAGATCTGTAAAATAATACAAAAAGTTGTTGAACAACCTCTGTCAAATACAAGATGAAACACTTTGCTACCAGTAAATTCATGCACTCTTTCCTCAACATACTATTTTCTAGAGAATGAGTGTCCTGGTTTCACCTGGGATACAATAGGTAGTAGTAAATGGCCTGGCAACAATTTTCTATTTAGTCTGTTACTGGAATAAGTTTAAAGTGTCATTGTGATAAGATATAAAGTGATCAAATGCTGATATCATGCTTTACTTGTAATGAATTATTATTGCATTTTGATAACAAGTATATTTGCTGTGCAACCTAAAATACTATATTGGGTAGAAGTCATTCATTAGATTTCCATTTTTAGCTTAGCATTGCAATGGGAAATTATACATCACTTTTATTAAACTGTTGTAGTACATTTAAAGTGCTAAAGATCATTTCCACAATAAGCTATCTACCAATTACTGATCATATGTATTTATATATACATAGGTATCTTGGGTGTAGAGTGACATTTCGATATTTTAAAAATGCAAATCATTAGGGCAATAAGAAATTACATTTATAGCGTTAGTATCATTCTGTAGGAAGTAGTGAGATATTTCTGTCACCTGTTATCTGTGTTCACCAAAGGAGTATATAAACAGATAATTTTTTTTCATTTAATTATCACAAATTATGTGCACAATTTTGAAAATAAGAAACATCAGCAAAACATGCTTTCAAAGCATGTTCTCTTTCTCCTTCTCATTAGCTAATTTATCCCATATTCATCATCTCTGAAGAATCACATACAAAGGTGGACATGAGTCAGAACTTTTAAAACTTTTTTAGAGGAATAGTGGATACTTAGACTATTGAGGAATCATAATATTCAAGTAGCTTCAATTAGTTAAAAGAAGAAATCTCAAAAATGACCATGTAGGGAAAAATAACCATTTCAAATTTATCTGTTTTCTTGAATCATAGAATCATTAAGGTTGTAAAAGACCTCCACAATAGTCTGGTCCAATCAAGCTCTCTTAAATTTTGTCTACATTGCACGTGGTATTTAGTACTGAGGCATTGTAATTAGTCTGTTTTAATATGCAGTTTTTGATAAACAGTCAGGGCAATGCAGTCACCATGGCCCAGGCGTAATATGCCAAATAAGTGTTTTCTGCTTCAAATAATGCTGCTTTGGCTTTCCACAATGATTGAAGCTTGTGTTCAGCACAGGTTATGTTGGCAAAACACAATAAGGCCAAGTAAAGTCATGACAGTTACTCTGGTTTCCCAAGTGTTGGTAGATAGCAATTAGAGTCCTCATCTTGAGCAGGACTTTTAGGTTCCTGCCTTTACACCAGTTGTATACCTGTTTTCAATAATCAAATACCAGAAAACATTTAATTTTTATTTTATTTTATTATTATTATTTTTAATGTCATAGAGGTGGCTTATGTTTGCAGGAATATTTTAGTAGTCCTGGAAAGTATGTTCTCATACCCCATGAATATACCTAATATTTAGCACATAAGTATAAAATGTAGTGCAACACCTTCCAGCTGTTCCCAGAGATATTTAGGAGTCTTTTCTATAAAAGATAGTGGGCATATAGAAAAAAAAAAAAAGTGTTTTTCTGTTTTCTGTGTGGTTCATAAAAGCTGATTCTCCAGTTCCAAAGCATTGCATTTGTCATAGTCTTGAGATATGTTGTGGGGGAAGGCTTCCATTTCTTGCATTATATACATTTGAGGAGTTAGTCAGTGAGGCTTCTCAGTGTGGCTTCTGCTGCTATAAACTCATAGAAATTTGAACTTCAATCTGCAAACCTGCAAACCAGAGAGGTTTACTACTTAGATTGTCACATGCTGACTCTTCATTGTCGTTCTCTATGTAATAAATGAAAAAGAAACCAAGAATGGCTTTGTATTACAGGGAATATTGGCCCATATTCAATTAATAAATCTCATTAAGTACTTTATAATCAGCTTATTATTTTGCTTTTGTAAAGAACCAAAAGTCCACTTCTTTATGTAGTGAATAACAATTTCCCAGTTTTCTATTTAACTTAGGACCATTTGAGATAAAGACATTTAAACTATTTGAGATGAGAGATCTTATCTTTTTTTTGTTTCTTAGTTACACCAAGCATCTTTAGTTTATGTTGCTATAAAATGCTATATACTTGCAACTGAGTATTTGTCCATATGCATTCCAGCTAAATTTGTGTAAACAAAATCTTCATCCATCAGTATACATTACAGCAACATCTGTATCCTGTATGCTATCCCTGGGACAGTGGGAATCTGCTAATCATATAAAATGTCTAGTTTTCTCCTACCATCTGCACCTGGGAGACATAACTTCTATCTGAATTAGTTTTCATTTGGGTCTCTGCAATATAAATCACGTGGTTATCTTAAATTCTGAGAAAAGAAAGTAAGATGAGGGGTTGATTCTTACCACTTTTTACTTATGTGACAGGCAGTAGTTGCAAGACTTTAGTTCTTGTACTCAAATCCAAGTTACAAATATATCTGTTTTTGTTAGAATATTACTTGTTACTTCCTTATTGCTAGAAATCATTGTACAGGAGTATGCAATTACACAAGCACTTTTATGTACACCTGGCATATGATGTATTTGTGTACAAGAAGTAATTATGATGATAATTCCTGTCCTACTAAACAATAAAATATCATTCATAAAAATTTACTTGTATATGTAGGAGAATGGCATTGTACAGCTGGCTCATGTACATTGTACATGTGCTTTCTACAGACTCTGGGGGAGTTGTGGTCTGATTCTTAAAGCATCTGTTAAAGGCAATTGGATAATAACTTTGTTGTCAGTTTGCAGAAATTCACTCTATCAGATCTAGACTTTCACGGACGGGGGAAGAGGGATTACAGTTCCATGAACACAGGAAAAGATATTAATACTGGAAATAAAAAGGAAGGCACTGCATAGCTACAACAGTTGTTTGGGGTGATTGGTAGAAGGGAGTCTTCCAAGAATGCTTGGGTTTGGATACAAACATCTCAATTTTATCAAAAAAAAAAAAAAGTACCAGGAATTATAATATTTTGACTTAAACATCCCATTATGATTTAAACCTGTGTCGTGTTGAGAAAAACAATAATAAAAAAGTTTTTAACAACAGTAAGGATTGGCTAGTATGACACTATATATGTATATCCTGGGGGTAGTCTGCTGCAAGGACATATATATATATATGACGAGTTTTTTTTATCAAATACTCAATGAATCAACAGAAAACAAATAAAAGTTGCATAAACTGTAAAAGCAAAGAAAGAGAAGAAGAAGATAGATTTGTGCTGTATAGTTGGTTTGGGGATAACAGGAAATAGAGGAATATCTATTTTTTTAATTTTTAATCAGGAAAATGATTTTAAGTTTCAAGACAGGCATGATGGATAATAGGAACACAGGTATGTAAATCTGAATTACTGTATCCGGTATGGAAGCAACCCTCAGACATTAATGCTATCAAGCTACAGGGATTGGATGGTTATTGTTCAAGAACCTTGAAAACTGGCACAGGCAATCTCAGTCTTGTAGTAAGGATTGTTAATAAGATTATAAAATCATAACTGGTGTAATAGTAATTGCATTACTTGTATTTAAAAAGACCGTAAATAATCTGGACAAGTACCATGGCCTTTTTCTTCTTGAATACCAGAATTACTAGCCACCAAAACATATAGAAAAGGACAAAAATGTCATGAAGTTCAATAATAAGGAGTGTAGAGTCTTGCACCTGAGGAGGAATGAGCTCAGGCACCAGGACATGCTGGGGGCCACCCAGCTGGAAAGCAGCTCTGCAGGAAAAGCAGCTAGGAGTCCTGGTGGATACCAAGTTGAACATGAGTCAGCAATGTGCCCTTGCTAAGAAAGCTAATGGTATTATTCTTGGTTGCATTACGCAAAGTATCACCAGCAGATCAAGAGAGGTGGTCTTCTCTCTCAGCACTGGTGAGGCCGTTGGTTAAGTACTGTGTCCAGCTCTGGGCTCCCCACAGCCAAGATAAACATGGACAAACTGGAAGGAGACTAATGGGGGGCCACCATGATGATGAAGGAACCGTAGCACCTCTGCTATTATGAGAGTCTGAGAGAGCTGGGACTGCTCAGCCTGGAGAAGAGGAGGCTTGATGGGATCTTATCAATGTCTGATAGTACCTGAAGGGAAAGTACAAAGAGGATGGAGACAGGCTTTTTTTCAGTGGAGCCCAGGACAAGAGGCAGTGGGCACAAATTGAAACACAGGAGGTTCCATCTGAACATCAGATGTCATATACAATGTCACTTAGGAAATAACCAGTTTAAATGGAATGCACAGGTGTCAATAAAACATCTTTAAGGCAGATGAAGAGCCAGTGAGAGAAGACAGTTTCTCAATACTACTAGAGTTCTAGGATTTCACTTAGTATTTTTATTCATGTTTCTGTTATGAATAATAGTCTTTAGGAGTGCACTAGTGACACTTTCATATGAGTCAGTGTTAGGAAACATCACTGTAGAGGAGAATCAGATTACAAGATCTTGGAGTAGTTAAGTAGGAGGGAATGTAATGCTTAGAAGTCTTAACTCCTCAAACTTTTTGAAACTATGGAAGAACATAGAAAGTCTATTGATATCTGAGAGTACAGGCTGACCAAATAGGAAAAGACAACTTCAGTGACTCAACAATACTTCTGTTCCTTTCACTACTGTTAACCTTTTTTGTGACATAACCTCAATATTGAAAAGATATGATTTTGCAGGCACTGAAGTTTTTTTTGCATAACACTTTTAATGATGACTAACTCACAAACTGACAAAAATTATTTACTCATAAATAAAATTAAAAACAACAAAAACAAGGCAAATCAGTGCAAATAAAGAAGCCTTTCCTTCACTATTATACATTACCTGTTAAATATCTAACTTCATATTCTGATTTCAGAAATAAATTATATTAACGTGGTTAGTTTTATTTCCCCTAAAAGCTATATAAAAGTTTCTAATTTGACAGAAAGATGGAGGATATATTGTTTAATTTAAAAATACTGTATTGCAAAATTCAATAAGGTTTCTGGACAAATTTCAGTAATTTTAGAGCATAGCCTATATTTCTACTTACTTCAATTTCTTAAAAGCAGAAGACTTACAGCATGTCTGTTACCATCTCAACAGTAACAAGAAATCTATAACTCAAAGCTTTATGAAGTTTTATGAGATGATTGAAAAGGACAATGTAAATGTTCTAAAATATTGTCAATCATTAAATCATAAATTGAAATTTTCTTACTAAACTGTGTATTTGAGTGCATCAGAGAAGTATAGTTAATAGAAAAATAAGATATGTTAGTAGAAATGACATTTCAGAAAATGCATCAAAGTATTGTTACTTATTTTACATTTGTCCCATTGTATCACAGTCCCCCGTCCAAAAAAGAAAAAAGGTTATCTAGACAAGAAGCTGTCAGAAAAGAGTTGTACATCTAAGTAAGATTCCATAAAAATAGTCAATGAAGGATCCTTTGTTTCTTTTTGTAAGTCATATCTGAATTGTTCAATTCATGCTGTTACCATTCTTTTGTAAAATGCTGTTGTGTTCAGAATATATATAATGCATGGCAATATAGAAAGAAGCCATCTTCACAAGACTAATAAACAAATTATTAGCAAATTAAGTGCAAGCATGTTGGAAAAACTCATTGTAGGCTGTCTTTTCTCCAAAGTCCTGTAGAGAAGGTAAAGCTGATATGCATGGAGAATATCGAAACTTCTACTCTGTGTAGTAAAGACATTGTGATTAAAAAAACAACCAATCAAACAAACAAAACTGCAGTCTCAGTGAATATTTATGCACTTTTGTGTTGATATTCTTCAGTATCTGAAAAAAAATATATTTTCTCACTTAACGTTCTCAACAATCATTGAATACTAATGTCGACTTAATCACGTAAAGGACAGTGTACAAGTTTTCCCAGAAGTCATCAGTGCTGTTTTCCAATTAACCTGATTATGGACTGCTAGGAAGCCCTCTCCATTGTAGGCTCACATGCCATCTTTACACCATTTGCATTGTATCCAGGTTTGGGAAAAAATATATGAAAATGTAAACCAGATAAGTTTGTGAGCAAAGTAAATAAAGACAATTTTAGACTTGTTTATTAAATTGAAGATACATACTTACATTAAAAGAATTATTTTAAATCAAATGTTTGTTTCGTTTTAAGCTTCCTCACAGTATGAACATAATATATCATTTAGAACTAACTAGTACCAGTATTTACTGGAATCTCTGTTTTTCTTTTTTTTTTTTTTGAAGTATGAATGAGTAAAGTTTTGTTCTACCTTGACATTCATGATTCAAGTACTCTGAACTATATATTCAATTTGAAATAGAGTACTGTTAAAATAATATACAAAAATCTTCATATTAGAGAATAGGTCATGATTATTCCCTGGAAATGTATTTGGCATGACTTCAATTCCTTACCACTGCAGAAAATTTTAAAAAATGTTATTTCTTCAGCATTTCAGTTTTACAGTTGTGAAAACAAATGCTTTTCTTAAGTAACTTCTGCAAACTGTTAGTGTGAATTTCAGTTTTACTTAATATTTTCACTAAGGTGAAATTTTAGAATTTTGGGCTACCTGATGCAGATTATTTCCTGTTTTACAGCAGATATACATCAAAACAGTTAATGCAGTGCCACTACATGCAAAGTTTCTATTTACATTAGTAGAATGATTTTTAAAGCATCTGAGCCCTTATGCAACAGGGAGGAGATGAGTCTGTGAGCATGACCATTGTCTAATCAATGGAGATAGGTTGCTACGCCAGACAGCTACAGTAATTTTTCCTCAAGGATCACTGACCTGTAACATCAAGGAGAGCAGGACTCTTAGTCTTCAAATGAGACAAGAAGGTAGTTAATGTATCAGAAGGACATTTTTTTTCCACACCACTCTATTTGTCCCAGTTTAAATCTATGCAACTTTAATCATTTGTTTAATCCCAGAATCATAGAATGTCCTGAGTTGGAAGGGACCGACAAGGATCATCAAGTCCAACTCCTTCCTCTACACAGAATCACCCCAAAATCAGACAATATCTCTGCAAGCATTGTCCAAATGCTTCTTGAGTTCTATCAGGCTTGGTGCTGTGACCACGGTTCTTGGGAGTCAGTTCCAGCGTGTGACCACCCTCTTGGTGAAGAACGTTCTCCAGATATGTAGATTGTAGGAAACAAATGGCATAGCAAAAGTTTAGCAAGAAGGGAAGTTTACCAAGAAAGATTCATAGCAACAATTATTTTTGCTATAACTGAACAATTAAGCAGATCTTATAATTTAGAATGACATTACCTGAAAAACTTCTCTTGCTTTAATTGGGAGGGGGGAGACTAAGGGAAAAAGAAAGAAAAAAAGAACAAAACACACAAGTGAATAAGTTAATAGAAAACATAAATTATAAAATATTAATTCTTCTAAGTTCTTGACCTGAAGATTCTTTGGATTTCAAAAAGAACTGAGGCTTGGATGGATAATGTTCTGCTGAAATTATATTACAGTTGAGCATATAATTTTTGGAACAAAAATACACTTGATAACTAAGCTCTCTTCCATCTTAAGGAATAGCCATAAGCTCTTAGCAACGTTACTTAATTTATGATTGTTGTTCAAATGTGAGCTACATGTTTTTTGAAGTTTTCTCTTTTAGTATTAATTTCAATGATATAATTATGGCTCTAAGTATGCTCTCAAGCCCCGAGGGCAAGTTATGTGGAGTAGGTTATAGACACATTGCACAGTACTCATTTAGATCTCCTCTGGGTACAGATACAATTTTCTCTATAATTTTTCAGTTCAAAGTATCTAAAATCATGTGAGGCTGTGTCAGAGCCCACCAGAATGGTGTTTTGATAGCATGACACCACAAATTCGTGTTGCTTGCCTTGTGATTTGTCATGAAGACACATGAAGACATTTGAGGGGGCAAGGCCCATATGGATGCAAGATCGGATAAGAAGAACAGAGACGTATAAACCTGCTGTTATCTGTACTGCTTGTAGCATACTTCTTCTAAAGAAGCACAGTTTTTTCTTTCTGACAAAATAGTTTACCTTATCCAAAAGAGGCTTCAATAAGGAGTTAATTTATATGCAGGGTGGATGGTACACAAAGCAGACAGGACAAAAAGCTTTTATTTGACTTGATGTACACTCACACAACACTTGTGTGCAAGTAAAAGTCTCTAGTAGTCTCCGTGTGGAGAGTAAGGAGTTTATCAGGCTTATCTGTTCATTCTGTTGAGGATTCTGAAGAGAGGAATTTGTGCCTCCAGTTTCTATGCTATAATTATTGAAGATAACTCCTGTGGATCTTAAAATTTTTATGACTAAAGACCTATCACTTGGATGATTTCCTTTAACTGTGTGCAGTTGGGTACATACTTCTTACCACTTCATTAATTGAGTTGATTTTTTAATCTATATAGTTTCCATAGAGAATTTATAACCACTATAGGGATTCTATCACTTAAAATATAGGAATGAGCTCCAGGTATGGGGAATTGCTACCTCCATACTTTTTGTTCATGCATAGGTTTGACCATTTTGTCATTCAATCATAGAATGGCTTGGGTTGGAAAGGACTTCAAAGATCATCTAGTTTCAATCCCCCTGCCATAGGCAGGGACACCACCCACTAGATCAGGTTGCTCAGGGCCCCATCCAACTTGGTCTTGAACAACTCCAGGGATGGGGCATCCACAGCTTCTCTGGGAAACCTATGCCAGTGCTTCACCACACTCTGAGTGAAGAATTTCCTCCTAATCTATAAGCTAAATCTCCCCTATATTTAAAGCCTTTCCCCCTTGTCCTGTCATTATCTGACTGAGCAAAAAGTTGCTCTCTATCTTTTTTTATAAGTCCCCTTTGAGTACTGAAAGGATGCAGTGAAGTCACCCCGGAGCCTTCTCTTTCTTAGGCTGAACATCCCCAACTCTCTCAACCTCTCTTCGTAGGAGGGGTGCTCCAGCCCCTTGATCATCTTTGTGGCCCTCCTCTGGACCCGTTCTAGCAGATCAACATCCTTCTTGTGCTGGGGGCCCCAGACCTGGATGCAGCACTCCAGGTGGGGCCTCACAAGGGCAGAGCAGAGGGGGACAATCCCCTCCCTTGACCTGCTGGCCACCCCTCTGTTGATGCACCCCAGTATACAGTTGGCCTTCTGGGCTTCAAGCATACACTGACGGCTCATGTCAAACTTTTTACCTACCAGAACCCCAAGTCCTTCTCTGCGGGGCTGCTCTCAATGAGTTCTTATGCCAGTCTGTGCTCATGTCCAGGATTGCCCCGGCCCAGGTGCAGCACCTTTCACTTGGACTTTTTGAACCTCATTAGGTTCACATGGGCCCACTTCTCAAGATTTTCTAGGTTCCTTTAGATGGCATCCCTTCCTTCTGTTGTATCAACTGCACCACTCAGCTTGGTGTCATCTGCAAACACACAGAGGGTGCACTAGATCCCACTGTCTATGTCATTGTATTTTTATACTATTGCAGATGAAATCAGTATTAACATTTGAGACTTAATTTCAGTTTAGCTCTTCTGCTTTGAGTAATCTCTTAACCGGTTTTAAAAATGCATGCAAAATGTCATGTTTGTCTTTTTTTTTTTTTTTTTGCCTGAAAAGAATTTTCATATTTATGCACAGTATCAAATTATTCTTCCTGAAGGTTAAAATTAACCATCTGCACTGTATTTATGTTAGCAATATGTTTCTCACAGTAGCCCATATTACATACCTTGATCTTCATCTCAATGAGTCCTCCTTATCATTGATAAAATATTACAGGGTACACAACCATTCCTTTCTTGGAGGGAATATTGAGACTTCTTATACAATGCCAAGTTTGATATGTTTTTTGTAGTTGTTGACACTTGCCCACAATCTGCTGGCTGAACTCACCATCTTATCTTGCATAGTCTCAAAAAAGTTGCCCTAGGTCATTGTCACTGGTTTATCAGTGACACTGATAACATTCTGTATACTATTATTTAGTGCTCTCTCTTCAGCATTTCTTTAAGCATTAGCTTTACCTTCCTAGATGCATGTTTTGCCCTAATCACTATTGTATTGCCACCAAAATGTTTGACTTATTGATCTTTTGCCCTTTTGGAAAAACAAAACAAGACAACAACAAAAAATCTTTGTAAAAATATGTTGTAAGTTAAACTTATCTTTTTTCTTTTTCAGAAACCCCATCATCTTGGTCAGCATAGAAATGGTAGTTTTATATACCACTGTTGATATCATGCATGTTTCTTGTGACCTGTATGATATATATAATATTATTGTCTTTATTGATTTTATATTAAAAACCTGACACTGAGAGCATAGCAGTTCTTACCTCTTTTAGTGCTACTATTAGGACTAGAAACGTTTCAAGGTAAACTCTTCTAGTCTGTGAGTGCATTTGCACATTCAAGAAGAGGTGAAGAAAATATGCTATAGAACTTCAATTTGACAGAACCAGATGTTAGCCCATTTTAAGTGAATTTTTTGCTATCACTGACAATTGAAAAGCAGAGTGTTGTGGGAGGAACACATATATGCAGAAACCAGAAAATGGAGATGCAGATAATCCTGCTTGGTTCCTTTAACCTCAAAGACTAGGATGGAAAGAAAGGTGTTCAATTCTGCACTGTTAATAGGCTGATTAAAAAGAAAATTTATTGGACACACTCTTCATGACTCTTTGTTTAGATCTTTCATTCAGTGGTAAGGAATACAAGCTTCCCAAGACCAGAAAGAGAGAGAGAAAAGAAGATAGATCGTCACTCTGTAGTCCAATGTGATCATTTCTCTGAAAATGAGAAATGCTGTAAGCCAGTTCATGCTATCAACATACTTTATCCATTACCTAATTAATTTCAGTGAAAAATTCTCAAAGAGACCTTGTAGAAGCGGCTAGAATCTGGGACTCCTCTCTCTCTCAGGGAAGAGTCAATATCAGTTGCAGACTCTTTTTTGTCTGTCTGTTTCTCTCCAGCTTCTTTCAGCTTAGCCTAGATTCAACATGAGTGGGGAAGATGCATTAGACCTTCCTGTAGCCTAAATTCTAATGGTCAGAGCACTGTCCTTTTGACAGAACCAAGGGATCAGAGCAAAACCTGCTTTTGAAATGCCTTTTTTTAATTTTTCTTTTTTTTTTTTAAACTTTATTTTTATTGAACTGAATTATACTTAAACTACTGTTTCAAGGAAGTAGGGGAAGCTGAGATGGAACTAACATACCCAAATGCTTATTTTTGTACATACCTAGTTAAAGAAAAAAAAAAAAAAGCCACTATGGTTAATGCAACCAAATGTTTTTAAATATTGCATTTTTTCAAACTGAACTGACTAGCAATCTATAGTTGGCCTGACCTAGAAGAATTTCACAAGTCAGCCTATCCTAGAAGCGTGGCAAAAATTCTTTACTGATTTAGGTCCCTGGTTTGAACTTACCCTTGCTCTGCAAGGCCCATATATCCTGTGTTCTACTTGGTTGGTGAGTTCTCTAACTGCTGTGCAATGCTCTATAGTAATTTTACATATGCTCACCCTCCTTCTGCAACTGTGCTTCTAAATGAAATTAGTTGAGTCAGTGGATATAATTTGTGCTGAACTTAATACTAGAGAAAACCAAATATATTGGTTTCCTCATGACAAAGATGCAGAATAGACTGTGAATTTCAAATGTGTTTAGTGGCAGGCTGGTGTTAAGAAGCTCTTTCTCAAGATAGTACAATTCATAAAGTAAGTCTAGCGTGGAAAATGTCAGCACCTAAGAATGATCAGGCAAGTGTGCAGTTAGGCAAGTACAATATGAAATAATAATGACAGTGCAGATTTGTGTAGCATTTGGCATACTTAATATTTCATAATAAGTGGTTCTAGCCTAGAGAAAGCCATAGACAACTGGATTAGTTAGATGTAATGTTTTGTTGTTGTTGTTGTTTTGTATAGATAGATTAATCACACAACCTTTCAGTTTTCACAGCTTTGTTTATACTCTTTTCAAATGCTTTTGGCATAAATTCCTAATGCCAGTTTGGGATTGGGGTGGTGGCAGTGGTGCTTTTTGCATAAAGTACAAACAGTTTACATGGTCTTTTAAAAAGTTATACCAAATGTCCTTACTGAACGTGGTTATAGACTTTGTTTTTAAGCTCTTAGTTAGAAAAGGCTAACTTTCATTCTTACTATTTGTAATTCACTGTATCTGTTTTCTGTCATGGCTATATTTAAATGAAAAAAATGAAAAACCAACCTTCTGCATGGAGCATCAGGACATAAACGTTGCTGGAATCCTTTTAAATTCTGAAATCTGTTGTATTTTGGTGCTCTAACTCCTCAAAGTACAGATGCTTGCAGTATACAGCAGTACAAGCTCACTTTTTGTTGCTGAATTAAAAGAAATAGCATTTTACTGCCAATGCGTTATCATATTCAAGAAGTTTAATATTTTATTCTTTCTACAGAATGGCATCAACTTTAACAGGACTAATTTGGGGAACTGTAGAACAGGGCCACAGCAGCAAAAGGACTGAGGTTAAGGAAATAGGATCTATGAAAATGTGCAGTGCAGTATCTTATCATGTTACTCGCAAGTCCACCCACACCCTAATCAAATACACACTTTTATCACAGCTTTTAATGTCATTGAAGTTGCAGCTGGCTTCCAAACTGCAGGATTTCCTGTCCAAAAGGGCAGGAGGTCATTCGAAGTTTAAAAAGCAGTGTAAACCTTGTTAAAAAAAAAAAAAGGAAAAAGGAAGAAAGAATGACAAGTGAACTGTATACGGCCTGGGCACATGAAGTGTAAAAGCCTTTCTTGATATCTTGAATGTCAGCAGGGATCAGCGCAGGAAAGCTTATTTTCTCCGTGCACCACTGCCCGCTGCTTTCTGCCCTCGATCGCTGCATTCCCCTCGCTTGCGGCCGCAAGGAAAAGAGGTGGCTTTAAGGAAGGCTCCGGTGCTCCGCTCCCCGCACGGCCCCATCCTTCCCCGCTCCCTGCGTGGGTGGGAAGAGCCGCGCAGGACGGCGCTGTGCCGGGAGAACCCACCTAGAGGGCCCCCTTGACGCCAGCGCCGGCTCTGCCAGGCAGCCTGCCTTCACCGCAGCCCCAGCCCAGCCCCGCTGCGGGCGGGGTGCCGCCGAGCCCGCGAGTGTCCGGAGCGCCGAGCGGAGCGGGCGAGGACAGCGGGAGCCCGAGGGGTATGTTGGAAATCCTTGCCAGGAGCGAGGAAGAGCGAGCCTGTTGCCCGCGTTGCGTTTTGAGCGTAGGCACCGGCTCTCAAGCTTGGGCTTAATGAAGAAGCTTTCCCGAGGATGTTGTCAGAGCTTCAGGAGTGATAACTACTAGCTGGGAGCTGGACTGGGGGGGTGGGAAAAAATAAAAATAAAAACAAACGAAAGGACAGCAGAGAAAGAATTCTCAGACAACACGGGACTTAAGGCTGTGCTTTCGTTTTGCAACATAAAAAATGATGCACATGATTTTTATGTACAGTGTAACATCAAAAGAGAACTAGGTTCTGCAGTGCAAGAATCAATAGCTTAGTCATTTTACTTAAAGGGAGCAGACAGCCTTCTTATGGGGTTAGACAGCAAAAGCGAATTGGATCATGATGTGATCTTGTCTCATGATGGTCTCTAACTGTAGTCCTGTTCTATGGAGCAGAAAAAGCATACTTCCTTCCTTCTTTCTTAGATGAAGAAATAAACCCAGAGAATCAAATTCAGAAAGAAGTTTGGTTTTGTTGTACATGACTATTAAACACCATCCTGTTCCCTGGGCTTGTAATAAGGGAAAACTGCATTTGAGTGATCAGTGATGAATATGTGTCTAAGAAAGAAGAAAAAGCAATATTCCTTTCTGAACATGGCAAAGCAATCTGAAGTTACACATTTTCCTCTCACCACTGATTTGGCATGGATGACAAGAAGCTACCTTTTGACTAACCTTTTCCAACTGTACAGGATGCTGCATATGAAGATGCTTTAATTCGTATTAAAACAACTTGGATTTTTATCAAGGCAAACTGTTGGCATTGTCATACTGTTTCTGTATACTGATCAGTTTAATGTTTTTTAAGTAGCAAGTGAGGCATAAATGGATGGACACGTACCTAGAAAACCCTGTGACAAGTCTTTCTTCAGATCCCGGGAATTTTTATTTTTGTGGATTACAGTTACTCTTGCAATAATCCCTGCTGTTAACTGCTCGTGCAGTTGTTCTGGAATGCATCTATGAATACCATAACAGATAAAGCTGTCTGACAAGGAAAACACTAATGTTGGAAGATCTGTGAACATGATGCATGTGAATAATTTCCCCTTTAGGAGGCATTCATGGATATGGTGAGTAATCAATACACATTACAGATTGTTAAACTCAAAATGGTTGTTTGCAAAATACCATGGCAAGTACCAGATGCTGTGTTTTTTCCCACATTAATGTCAAATGAGGACTAACTGGGCTATGAGAATC
This sequence comes from Anser brachyrhynchus, assembly GCF_964034855.1. Lineage (NCBI taxonomy): Eukaryota > Metazoa > Chordata > Aves > Anseriformes > Anatidae > Anser > Anser brachyrhynchus. Next base: position 16,135,780 of record NC_137697.1, on the reverse strand, counting down.
TCACAGAGACAGTACTGCTGAAGTAATATGTTTGGCACTCCTTTGCCTGTACAGAAGAGACAAGTGATAAAAATGGAATTATTATGGTCATGCTTTCCTATATGATAAAAGCCTTTTGAGCAGGGAAGCATGTTTTCTTTCAGTATCAGAGGTACAGAAATACTTCTCATTTCTTTCTTAGCATTACTAGATGGAAATGATGAAGATGTATTTTCGTCCTTTCATATTGTGTTGTTTGCCCTGGAGCTTATTTCTATACATTCAAGTGACCTGAAAACTGGAAAAAATGTTCATTCATATAATACAGTAATCTTCAATTCATTTGTCTGGTAGGTTTTCTAGTGTTTGGAAGACAGGCACATAGCATTAAAATCCCTTTATCATCATTAAAACATCTGTTTCCTTGCTAAACCACAGACATTTATAGTTCTTGCTCACTAAACAGTCTTTCTCTGTAACTTTCTTTGCAATAGAGTTGACTTATAAATTCTACCAGTTGTTGTTGCGTCATGTCATGCTCTTTATGTTGGAATTTGTTTTCATTAGTGTTTAGTGAACATTACCTAATGCAAGAATACTTTTCTAGAAAACTTGTGCTCCTTGGGTAAATATTGAGTCTTTTAATGGCAAACATAATTGTGGAAGCTCACTGGAGAAAATTTGCATTCAAGTTGTGACATTGGCTTCATGTGCATATATTTTTGAAAGATATGCCCCCAGCGTATGTTAGCCTCTGTATATGACTAATTTGCAGGAAGAATTTTCCCTGGGAAATATGTTAGCAGAGTTCTTAAGGCCAAATCCTTTTCATGACATTTTAAAGTTGTATTTAAGAGGAACAGTATAAAAATTGAGACCCTGGTGCCTGGCAGCACCAGTGCTGGCGTCAGCTGAGTGTCATTTGTCAGAGGCGCCGGCTCCTGCCCGCGGAGCCAATGGCAGGAGCCTGCAAGCAGACTGTCAGATTATGGGGGGGAGGGAGGGGGAAGGGGTGTGTGATGCTCTGGCTGCTCGTTTTCTCTTATTACTTTAATTTTAATAAATAATTGGTAGACTCACTTCCCTTTTGATGCATGTACTGTTTTTCATTACATTTTATTCCACCTAAGACCATTTTAGCTTACATAAAAAAACCTTTTATAGCCAACTTCTGGTCACCAAGGAAAATTAACAATGTGATCTTTAATATATTTAATCTTTCTGTCTTGGCAGTTTATTTAGCAAAATGTGTTGGAAAGGGTACTGGACTGCACACCTAACAGGAAGACAATTTCTTTTGTCTTCTAAGAATTTGGCCTACTTCTGTTTTTAATAACTTAGAGCAATAATTTGAAGAACATCTTAACCCCCAGGGTCCATCTTCTGTCTAAATGGTTTTAAACCAACATGAAGTCTGCAGTCTTTTGAAATGGATTTTGAGCAAACCAACTCTTTTATTTATCCTGTCTGAAATGTAGTTAGCTGTTTTCCCTGTGTGCTCCTTCCCCGCCCAATGCTGTTTGCCACAGAACATGTGGTCTTGTCTAGGCAAGACTGTGGCAGAAGTGTTTGCTGTGGCAATTAAATTAATTTAATTAGATGATCTCTGTTTAGTATTTTAAGTCAATGGAAACTGTACCATGCCTGTGTTTGTGTTTAGTGAATGCTATACCTTATCTTAGTACTGAAACATTTTTAGCCCACTCTTGTTCCTCAAGACTTGGAGAACTGGCAAATTTGCTTATTCATGCTACAGGAGGTTTGTAAGGAGCATTTGTGGGTAACAATTTTAAGCTGCCAGTCATAGTTTTGTTTTGTTTTTTAAATTCTGAACCTTCACAAATCTATGCTTTGCCTATCAGGTATGGCAACCGTTTCTTTTTTGAATTGCAATTGTCATGAAGAAGTAATTGTCATGAAGAAGTGTTCTTCTATATGTATATAACCTCACCTTATGCTACTTTCAGATGTCTGTCCATTAAAGGATGATAATAAAGATAAAGGAAATTATATATGTCATGGGACCCAATTAGTTTTGTGTTTAATACAAATATTACTTGATCGTCTTTTAATAATGCTTCCCCAGTGCTGATGCAACACATCAAAGCTGTTTTGTGGCCACCATCATGTACTTTATGATAATTTGTAATCTTCATCTGCATGCAGATTAATGTGTTTCAGAAGTAGAACTAATAATTTTCTGTACCTTAGAGATGTTGCTTTTTTAAGATATCTTCTATACCTGAGAGACATACACTATGCTGTCACGTGATAGTTCTCCTTGGAATAAGGGGGAGGAAGAGGGAGATAAAAAATAAACCCCTTTGAAATTTATTTTTTTATCAGTGTGTCATATGAGCCAAGGTGGTGGATGTGTTTCTGTGTGTTTGGTCCTCTAAATGGGTTTAGGAAAGAACAGCATAAATCTGGTGGCCCTTAGAGCAGGGTTTAAATGTGAACCCAGAAGCTTTTGGAGGTATGGTGAGAACTCCAGTATCTGAACCGTCCTGGTAATAGAAAGGAACTGACTGCTATCCAAAACCAGCTATGAAATATACATGTACCCTGGCTATACAACTGGGATCAAAACTGTATGAGGCAGATAAGGGTAGCTATAATCTGAATGTACTGAATGTAATCTGAATGTAAGGGCATAGAAATGAGAATGGAGTAGACAAAAAAGAGGTATTTTGTCAGAAGCTGTTTCAGGCATAGAAGCAAATATAAAACACATACAATTAAAGGGGTACAGTGGTTGGGGCAAGTGTCCCAGGTGAGGATAAAGCTAGTCTGAGTAACAGTAAGAAACATGACGATAGTAGAAGGAAGAATAAGATTTTATAACTAGTTACCACACTGCACACTGTATAACATAAATTATGTATTAACAGCATGCAGCTTACTGCCATTCACATTGAAAACAATTTTAGAAACATTTACTGCTGAATTGTATAACCTAGCTTTCCTTTCCATTACATTTATCTGCCTTTTTGATGCCAAACCAAATAAAGATAAACATTGTATTCGATTTTGGCTTGCCTAATTGAGTAAACAAATATTGCACATGCCTTTTAGTTTTACCATAGGAAAAATAGAATTGAAAAACCTCTATTAAAGAACATCTTTTAAGTTGATAAAGGTTTGAAATTAGTACACAGGTGAACACAACTTTTCCGAATAAAAAAATGCAACCTATGAATCCATCCTTTTATGCCAACTTTCATGCTAATAAGATTGAATGAAATTTAACTTGCTTACCAAGGCAGTGATTAAGAGAAAAATAATATATCATTTCTTGGTTCCTTTTTAATCCTGCTATATATACTTGGTTTGATCCTTATTGTTCTGTATGGTTCATCCAAGGCAAAATGAGACGAGTGCATCTCATTTCATGCTATTGTTTGTTTTAGATTAATTTTTTTGACTAACCAGTTTTTTGAAAATCACCTTAGTAAATCCCTGAATGAATGCAATTGTTACTATGATTCTTCTTTTGTTCCCAGAATTTGAAAGTAATGATACTAAATTGTTTGTTTATACATTTTATAGAAACCCACATGGATTTTGGCCAGCCAAAATGGTTTGACTTTCCATTATTACACAGGTCCTTCCATTTTGTGAGAACAGGACAATCTGTAATTGTGAAGAAAACTGATGGAAATGAAGATCTCAATCCTAATGCATGAACTTTTGGTACATCCTTAGGATGTTGAGTCACCAAAGCTCACTAAATAATCATTGGGAACTGAGTCTGAACAATGCTCTGTCAAAGAGTTAGGACTCTTTTCTTCTAACCCAAACCAGAATGAAATGTTTCATATTTTCTTATATGTTTGTTATAGAACATTCTGTTTAGTGCAAAAAAGAAAGTTTCTTTCTGAACTGCTTTTCACTGCAGTATTTTACTAGATTTTAGTATTTTAGACTTAAGACATTAACATAAAAACTTCAGAGGAATATAACAATTCTTCCCTTGGAAATCTGGATTTGACACTGAAGCTTGAAGGGGAAGAAAAAACATGATTTGTTAAACTAAGAAGAAAGCTTCCTGAGATGAAAAAAAGTTTGTTTAATCCTCTATGACCAGTAGGTTTTCACAGTACTGCTAAGTATGAAAGGTCACCTTATTCCATGTTTTCTTATGCTCAATAACAGGTGTTCCTTTGCTTCAGGCATTGTTGAAGTTTATTGCTCCAGTTAGGATGAGTTTAGTAAGGTCTGTATGCTGAATGAAACAAAGAGTTTTATTTTAAGACATCTGTTGCCTTTTCCTTCATATTTCTAACAACTTAGCTGACCAGTAGCACCCAAACAGTGTTTAATATGCTGAGCTGCAGTGAAGAGATGAAAATATTTTTACCATTTGGAACTAGGGCAAGGATTTATTTTTCTATAATTCTTATTAGCCAAGCTTTCACTTTCTGTAAGGCAGCCATGCAAAAAAATGAAAGTGCTCCTGAGATACCACTAGTCACCTAAGCCTGACAATGCTCCTGATGGATAGGCTAGATCTGTATCTATCTGTATCTGTATATATAAATTACATCCCTTACCACTGAAGTGCTCTGTAGTCTTCAACGCAATAGTTATGGCACTTTTGCAAATAAAATTTATATGCAGGAATGAAAATGTAACCTTATGAACTAATACAAACGGTGGGGTGGCTCACTTTGGGACTTTTGGTCCTAGACAGATTAGTATCCTGTTGGGATTTTAATCTGCTATTCTAGAGTCATTTAACTTTTTTTTTTGTTTTTAATGACTAGTGTATTCATCTTCTTTATAGTACTGCAAGTGATTCAAACTCAAATTTTGCCCCTTGAAATTTAGAATTTCCAATATGAAAGGAGGAAAGTGGAATGACAATTTTTAGCTCACAGTAGAATCCTACTGTGGACTCTGCCAAAGCCTACCTTTTGCTCTTCCATCCTCAGTTTATGATCAATGAAGTTATTTCATACCTTTGTCATTTGGATGTACTGCCTGGTTTGTTTTGTTAATTTGGACTGAAAACGCTTTAAAACACTGTGTCTTGACAGGATTAGGTAGAGCACAGTAGGTTTCTACTGCTATTTTTGTTCTGGAATGTGATTATACATTTATATATATATGCACTTCTACATATATATTTGTAGATATACATATATATTTATATATAATATAACCGTCTGTGTATGTATGTTGCTCTAAGTAGTGGTAAAGTAGTTTGTTATAACACCGTAACAATTTTGTGCATATGTGTGAAAATTATCAGAAAGCATAATGGGCACATTCTGAATTGTTTCCATTTTTTCATGGTCTCCCCTGGATATACTGAATGTGCTTTTTTTTATATACCGTAATGACTGGGTAGTTAACAGACAACATTTTGCAGTAGGTCACACCCATCTTTTTTAACCAGTCATTTTCAGGCTACGTTAGTCAAATTGTTTCTTGAAGGATCTTACAATCTTTCAGAAAGTCTTCTTTTCTCTCTACATAATCCTGATTTATATCTTCTCGAATTGTAGCCTTCTTGTTAGCTTAAGTCACCACAGTAGAAAGTAATTTAAGCTTTTTTTCCTCATAAAACACCCTGTTGATTGTTTATGCAATTCCTTTACAGTCTCTTCACTTGTGCCTGCTTACAAAGAGCCACCTTCTGTTTTTCTTTAGGAAGAATTAATCTCTACCTGTACTTTGACTCAGCAAAAAATACCTTACGTCACTACTTTTTAAACTATGGTAATAATGAAGAAAAAAATGATTATTATATTAAATATGTTGATTATATATTGTGTATTACTTACATTTCATTTAAGTAAATTTCTGGATTCTTATATTGTTTCTAAATTCTTTGATCTGTGTTAAGAGGGAATGTTTTTTAATTCACAGATGCGGTCATTTCAGGATGGGAATTTGGCTTCTATTGGGAAAAGAAATTACAGTTTTAAGCATTCTGGTAAATTAGCAGGTTTACTTGAGATCCACATACTTGGCATTTGGAGACAACCAAAGCCTTGTCCATTCAGATTTACTGTTTTAGTTCAACATGTTATATGGGAGCAGGGAGAAGAGGAGAGTAGAGAGTGGGAAGAGAAGAAACACTAAAAGCTAATGATTACAAAATTGAAGAAGGTTGGTCAACAAATATAATTTATGACTCATTATTCTTTAATCTCATTAAAATATAAATAGCTAGGTTTCACTTGTACACTATGCAAATGACATTTTTTACGTTAATACTAATTGGATTTCAGTATTGTATGCTGAAACCTGAACAGAATACATGATGCTTAATACTTTTATATGACTGGATTAACTCTTTGATAACAGCAGAACACTTTAAGATAGTTTTTATGTTAACCTGAAAAGAGATGAGAATATTTCCAGTAAAAGCTATTGGTCGGTAGCTGTTAACAAATGGAATAATTTTTCATGTCCATGAGGTTGACAAAATGAAGTGTGCAAAAAACAAAATTTCAGAGGAGTAGACGTAATCAGCCCCAACATCTGAAAAAAAACAAATGAACTACTTTGCTTAGGAAATAGAAAACTATTTTTAAGTGTCCAAACCATTTCCATTATAACACATGGAAATATTAACAGAAGAAAGGTTTGTATATTTCTCTACTAGTTTTAAAGGTGGCTAAGTTGATATTTCTACATTACCTTGGCAATTTATTGCTATTTTTAAATATTAGAAGGGAAAACTGGTATGAAGATTAGTATTTTGCCGTATTTAGGCAGCAATCCTCTTTCTATTGAGAACAGATTAAAAGATTTGTTGGGATATTAATGATATTCAAACACTGGAAAGGTATAGGATACAAAGTATTCCTGAGTCTCAAATTCTGTTGTTCAAAGGGAACTGTCTTTTTTTCATTTGTTTACTTAGCTTAGTTCACCTCTCAAAAGGAGGGTCTCTTTTCCTCCTATATTCTAACTTCGAATTTTACTGTATGATAATATTCAGTAACTTTACGGAAAACATGTAGAAGGTTTCATTTTTTTTCTGAAGTAGCATGGCTTCCTATTCTCAATTGTCTGAAGGAATTTAAACTATATTATTTCATATTGTCTCCTTTTAATTTGGTTACTTTGATATGACAGATGACAGCTTGTCCCCTTCAGGAAAACAGATGATTTTTATTGAGATGAAAAGAGGTGACTCTAACTCTTACCCTCCTTCCATCTGCAATGAAATGTAGCTAATGATTCCATAATTCTTATATAGTTATTGTCAAATTCTTAATTTCAGCCATCAACAAATGGTCTTTGATCTTAAATGCAGACACATTTTTATACTGTCAGTAGCTAAGGAGTAAAAGTTACCTACGCTTATCATATGGACGTAACTCTAACATGTTGTGATCTTTACAAGTTGTTGGGTTTGACGTAACAGTTACTTGCTGAAATTCCAAGGTCAGTTCTATGCCTTGAGAATAATCATACAATCTTTGGATCATTTTAAGGAAAAAGATAATTTGTGTTGTGTCCTAAAATCATAAAATTTTGTACTGCATTACTTTAATGAGTCTTATTTCACACTATTATGGGATTTATTTCTCTTTGATAATTTATTGGAATAGATATTAAAGAATGAGTTCTTTAACCATCAGTTTTTTTAAGATTGATTAGTTTTCTGGTGATGCTGGTATACCTTGTGTTATTCAAAAGGAATTTAAAGTTTTCAGAGTTTAATTACCTTTAAACTGAAACCAATTATGACACAAATTCAAAGCTGGACAAGAACTTCGTGGTGAAATAGCCTTGCTGTTTAGAGTTGGTAGAACCATCAATGAAAGTTCACATACTCCTGTGATATGTATGTTTAAGTAATAGGGAAGACATTTCAAAAACTGGTTTTGCTTGCCTGTGTATCTAGCTGTATTCACCATAGGCAGCTAATGATTTCAAAGAACTGAGTAAATTTTAGTTACCAAATGATTAATGGTGGTGATATTTTCATTTAGTTTGTCTCAATACTTGAGACATTAACAGTAACAGGTTAACCATGTTTCTTACTATGGTGTTATTTTAAAGGGAAAATTTAAACAGGTGTATCTAGACTTCAGCTATAGTTATGGTAGTGACCAATTATTGGCCAACTGAACATTTTCTTAAGATGTCTCTTTATGCATCTTAGACCATTTGTGATTTTTTTTTCCCCGTGTGTGTGTGTGTGTGTGTGTGCATTGTTTCAGCCCTTCTGAATTTCTTGCCAGTTATCTAATTTTGTGAGACAGTAGTTCTCTTGACTGTACTCTAACTCAGAGATCTTGAAGGGGAGCATAGGTGAAGGTTACCAATTAACAAATACCTCATCTTTCCTTATTCCCGTTTGGGATTTTGATCAGAAGTGGCTCTGGAACGTTCTTCAGGATAAAAGTACATCAGTGACTGCAGTTCTCCTCAAAGAATTTCCAAGCCCTTTAGATAATTGCCATGCAAAATGTTCATCACCTCCTACAGGGAGTAAGTAGACTGCAGCAGACTGACCTGTCCAATGAAAGTATAATAACCCTAACAACCCCCCAGAGAAGGAAAGTTGTTAAGGACCTCTGATCTTTCCTCGCTTTCTAATCCAACAGTATTTGGAATATCCAGCCTACAAATACTGAAATCATCCTCTCCAAAATTAGGCAAATTTTAATATGGGGATTAGTTTGTGATATGTGGCCATAATTATTTGCTAGGAAGGTCTGTCTGGATAACAGGGCATTTAAGGTGCTGTGTTGGTTATCTACATAATAAACATCTTCAAATTTTAACTGCTGGGATGCTTAAATTATTACAGCATATGTTGGTGATCTGTCTGATAGTTTCTTTAACATGAACGGAGTCTCAAGACACAGTATAATCCTCACAGCCTGGTCATATTTCCTTCTCTAGGATTGCGTTTTGCAAGTAGATGTGGTTTGTGGCAAAGTAATTGCCACTGGGAATACCAGTCACAAAAAGGTATGCATGCTGATCTGCAGCTGAGCTAATGTATGGCTATTTATGGCAGCCAAGCAGGAATCAGAGATTAAGTCATAATAGGGTAGGGATTGTACCAGCTAGAGGCTCACTCACTTGTTCCATGAAGTGGAAGAAGGATTTTACAGAAGATGATTTAGAGCACTGCTTATCGTCTGCAAAGTGAATATGAATAAAAGTTTTAAGAGTTTTGCTTAATACACATTTTTGAACCATTGGTTCAGACAATTCTACAATAAGATTGGATACCTAGGCCCTTATGTTCATTATACAGTGTCAAAAAAAATGTTTCTTTTTCTTTTTTTTTTTCTTTTTTTTTTCTTTTTTTTTCCTTTTTTTTTTCTTTTTTTTTTTCTTTTTTTTTTTCTGAGAGGTGAGATGAATGCACTTCCTGAAATAGAATACATGCCAATGCACCAACATACTTTTAATTTCAGGATTTACTTTTAGATCTGTATTTAGAGGAGATCTGACCAGGCAGGTGGTAGTGTCTGAAAACAAACAAATGAACAAACAAAACCCTAGGGAAAATAAAGATATATTAATTTCACGATATTCAAATTTTCTCTTTCCATCAGTCATTCAAATGTTTAACCTCTAAACTCCCTCAGCTTCCCCCAACATTACTACTCAACTCCTTATGCAGTACTTTTGATAAAGATTTAGACTTGAAAAGTATAAATACCTAAGCATACTTGGGACTGTGAGTTTAAGTTAATTGCTTTCCTGAAAGGCCATTTGCCATCTATGTGTTCACAGGTATTTCACTCATTATCAGTCGAGGGAACAGAGGCAGAATGCTGGACAGGAAGAAGTGCTTTGGGACTTGCATTGGAATATATATATTTATACGAGGTTTCCCCCCTCAAAATACAACAAAATAAAACCAACCAACCAACCAAACCCCAGTGTTGGTAAGAAAGTGCCTTCAGATTGTGCTCTTGCTGAGGGAAGGATTTATGTGTTTTGGCTATTCTGCTCCTTTCTGGTTGCAACTGGCAAAGCCCTTGCAGAAATCCCCATCAGCTCAATGCTTGTTGCTATCTGTACCCTTGAAATAAGGATGTGCAGGACTGTCAGTGTACAGAGGGTGGTGACTAGGCTTCACATTCTTAGTGCAACAACTTTCTGTTGAAATTCATGTTTACTGTGAAACTAAAGTCAGTGAACTCTTTGCATATTTACAGGTGTAGAAACAGTGAAGCTGAAATGTCATCCATGCTGTCATCAGGGCAGAAATACAGATAGAATGGAATTTGGAATTTGTGGTGATAATGAACGAATATTTATATAAACCATAGATTTTCCTATTCTGAGTATTTACAAAGTTTCATGCAGATCTTAAGTGCTTAAACTGCCTATGAACTCTTGAAGAGAGTTATATATAAAATGTCAGGCTAGTTCAGTTATGCTATTCTTTTCCATTATCAATAGCATAGATAACAGCAAGGATTTGGAAAGCATGAGAAAACCTTTAAAACCTCATCAGGTCATCAAATACCATAATTTTCTTTTTGAAAATGTACTCAGTATTTTAATTGTCAGTTACAGAAAGCACGGAATCATATCATTTATAAGTATGCCTAAATTTATGAGGAAAAAAATGTTTGTTTGAATGTGCATTAGTTCTTGCTTTCATGAACATATGCTGAGGACATCAGTGTTGTTGGAATGAGATTTTATTAGTAATAGTGACTGCTACAGGTTTTAAGAGATACATCATTTCATAGAATCACAAAATCATAGAATGGTTTGGGTTGGAAAGGAGCTTGAAGATCACCCAGTTCCAACCCCCCTGTTATGGGCAGGGACACCTCCCACCAGACCAGGTTGCCCAGAGCCCCGTCCAGCTTGGCCTTGAGCACTTCCAGGGATGGGGTATCCACAGCTTCTCTGGGCAATCTGTGCCAGTGCCTCACCACTTAGGAGTAAAGAATTTCTTCTGAATAGCGAATCTAAACCTATCCTCATTTAGTTTAAAGCCATTCCCCTGTGTCCTATTACTATACTCCCTGACAAAGAGTTCTCCCCTCAGCTTTCCTGTAGGTCCCCTTTTAGGTACTGGAAGGCCGCAATGAGGTCTCCCTGGAGCCTTCTCTTCTCCAGTCTGAGCAGCCCCAGCTCCCTCAGCCTGTCTTCATAGGAGAGATGCTCCAGCCCCTTGATCATCCTCGTGGCCCTTTTCTGGACTGTCTAGCATGTCCATGTTCTTCTCGTGCTGGGGTCCCCACAGCTGAACACAGGAAAAAATTTATGATACCAAAAGAGACTTTGATGTCCTGTACTATTATCCATGTAAATTTTGCACTATTATTAATATATTTAGGGGATACTTTGAATTAAGATTTTCTTGCATGTCTAGAAAAATAACAAAGATATTTCGTGTAGCTTTCTGAGTTTCTTGTGGGATCATACATGAAAAGTACGTATAGAATTTTTGAAGCAAGAATCAAGGGTTTTTATGTGTGGACTTTTGTGAATTGATGTAATTGCGTTTTCTGGGGAAAAATATTTGATTTTGTTGATTTTTTTCTGTTTACATAAGAAGACGGGACAAGGAAATAAATGAAAAAACTTTTTTTTTTCCCCCTCCCCTGGGGATTACGGCGTGTTTAGCAATGTATTTGTTTCTGCATAAAGGTTTTCAGCTACAGAACATAACATAAACATTTCTTATGTATTGTGAAATTAAATGGAAAACAGCAGAGAGTTGTATTCTAGATACATACCTGCAGTGGTGGGAGATGGTAGGCTGCAGATTTTGTAAGGATTCTTGTTTAAATAAATAAATGAGTAGTAAAGTTATTCTTGATAAAGATGTGCTTCAGATGGTAAGAGAAATGCCATGCTTGTCAATCCCTTATCATTGAAGAGCAAGTTAAAACATATCTGCCAGGAAGCGTTGCTGCCAGGCAGCCACAGTTACATCAGATATTCTAATATTTCTGTGATGGAGCTGTGTTGGCACAATACAACAAATCAATGGGTTTTAATTGTCCACTAGGATCTCTAGGCTGGGAATCAGAGTACTCCTAAACTCTATCAGACAAAAGAGGCTCTGGAACAGCCTTCCAATAGCATACTGGAGGAAAGTATGAAAGTAATCAATTGTTGCATGCTAAAATTAGCTGTGAGAAGAGTTGTATGATTTGAAGCCTATAACAGCAGGGGAGTTGATTGCATCACCCAGAATGTTCCTTCTGATTTCAAATTTCTTTCTGGTGAATGAATTCACTTAATGACATTTTTTGTCTCTCCAGAAGTTTAAATGATGTTTGTGTTTCCTTCTGAAAGAACTCCAAGTGATATTATGTGGTGTCTGCTATATTTATAAAAACAAAGTAGTAACCTTTCATTTCTGAGGACTAAACTGTGGCAGGGATCTAATAACAGGGATCTAATAAAATTGCTTTAGTGGAACAACTGATAACTTTCAAGTAATTCCTGTATTGTATCTGTAGTATAAACACTAAGTAAATTGTGTAAATGTAAAGTATATTTTATATTATCTTTGATACCCATATAGGTTATCTTTCTATTTTCATTATTAATATTGTCGTTTGAATATGTGGCTTCAGTCAATACAAGTAGCAAATTTGGCTTAAATTGCATGGATAGTTTCAACTGTTAAAATGGTGATGCATAGGAGGTAGCTCTATGTTGGAGCAGTCTACCAAGATCAAACAGGAGTTTAGGGTTTTGATGGCACCCTCTTCTACCAGAACAAGAGCAGAATCTTCTATTTAAGTTTTCCACCATTCCTGTATAGTGCCCTAAACACTAGGCTATGGTGTAATCTAATGTGGCTGTCTTTCTGTCCTTTTCTCTGAGTTGCTAAATTGTATGTAGAATACACCCATCTTAGTTGTTCTGTATCATGGTGAATAGGGCAAACAAAGGAAGGAATTAAATATAGATCCCATTGTCTCTTGAGCAAGCTGTTTAATAAATTATGCTGCTCTTAGCAGCAGCTTCTTTTCTCAATAGGTTTTTCATCTTGGTGAGAAAAATAGTTTTAAAATAATTTATGAATAATCCAAATTGATTTTTACTTTTTTTTAAAATTAGATAGCTGAATCAAAAATCTAGTTACTTCAGCAGTTTTATTTGCAAATTTCCTTTCACTTTTCCATGTCACATTATAATATAATCTGTTAATACACAGGACTAATATTTAATTTGGTTAAAAAAAGTGTGACACAATCCAGCGAAATTGCATTATAAAATGGAATATAACTTTGTTAGCCTTCAGTTTAACTATGCTGACTATGTACTTCAAATATTTCCAACCTGATCTGTCATGAAATATCTATATAAAATAGTCTGAATATAATAATCTATTAAATGTAATTTAAAGTATACAATGTGCTTAATATCTCTGCATCACAGATCTAATAAAATTATAATTTCAGTTCAAGAATTTCTGTATTGTTACTGCAAGCCTAGACAAAATACATCTGTCTCTGAATTTTGTGTTTTCTAATATTTTCTATTAAACTAAGAAATCAAAAGAAATATAGTAGGCTTTTTTGCTAACATTCTAAGTGGATACTACCAGCTTGAATATCTTCCACTGAAAGACTAATTTTCTCTTTTATTCATGGCATATTTGGGTGAAATTTTATATCACTTTAGTTTCTTTGTGCGTATCTGTCAGAAGCAGTAGTATAATATCTCAATTATGGTGACAGGAATGCAGGATTCTTCTATCTCATTCATTTATATAAATAGTTTCTATTTTGATTTAGGTAGTGTATTTGGCAGTATCTCAGAATGTTTCTTGCTTATCCTCACTACAGACAAAGGATAGATTGACATTTTAAAAGATGTGTATTCAACAACTTCCATATAACTTTCCCAAGCACATAATCTGTGTCCTATATAAGAAAGGCTCTTTTATTTTTGTTTGTTTGTTTGTTTGTTTTGTTGTTTGTTTGTTTTTAATATATATATCTTCTGTAATGTTTGGTACTTTGGTTGTTTATTTGCATTGAATTTCATTATTTAATTTCATTTTCCAAACTTTCATTTTTCCACACTTTTTTCCACAATATTTTTGATACTTTGACAGTGATACTGTCATTTATATTTCCTATGAAATACTTCTCTTTCAGAAGAGAAAATAAATACCTCTGCTACACCTTTTCTTTATTATTCTTGCTGCACATCTTGCTGTAAGCATTACTGAATACTGATACTAATATATAGAGGATTGAAAACATGATGACTGTTACTGGAACCTAAGAAAGAGTTTTTTATTTTTAGTTCATAGAATCATAGAACTGTTTGGTTTCGAAGGGACCTTAAAGATCATCCAGTTCCAACCCCCCTGCCATGGGCAGGGACACCTCCCACCAGACCAGGTTGCCCAAAGCCCCATCCCGCCTGGCCTTGAGCACCTTCGGGGATGGGGCATCCACAGCTTCTCTGGGCAACCTGTGCCAATGCCTCACCACATAGGAGTAAAAAAAATTTCTTCCTAATATCTAACCTAAACCTACCTTCTTTTAGTTTAAAGCCATTCCCCCTTGTCCTGTGACTGTACCCCCTGACAAAGAGTCCCTCCCCAGCTTTCCTGCAGGCCCCCTTTAGGTACTCTAAGGCCCCTGTAAGGTCTTCCCAGAGCCTTCTCTTCTCCAGGCTGAACAACCCCAACTCTCTCAGCCTGTCTTCATAGGAGAGATGCTCCAGCCCCTTGATCATCCTCGTGGCCCTCCTGTGGACTTGCTCTAATAGGTCCATGTCCTTCTTGTGCTGGGGTCCCCAGAACTGGATGCAGGACTCCAGGTAGGGGTCTCACAATAGCAGAGTTGATGGGCAGAATCCCCTCCCTCACCCTGTTGGCCATGCTGCTTTTGATGCAGCCCAGGGTACAGCTGGCTTTCTAGGCTGCAAGCGCATGTTGCTGGCTGATATTGAGCTTCTCATCAATCAACACTCCCAGGTCTTTCTCCTCAGAGCTCTTCTCAATCCAGTTCTTCAGGGGTAGTAGATTATTGAAAAAAAAATGTTTTCCAGAAATGCCAGCAGTGTTCCCTGGCAGCCAGGAGGGCCAGCTGTATCCTGGGGTGCATCAAGCACAGCATTGCTAGTCAGTCGAGGGAGGTGACTGTCCCATTCTACTCTGTGCTGGCACAGTCTCACCTCAAGTATTGTGTGCAGTTCTGGGCAAAAAGGACATGAAACTATTGGCGAGTGTCCAGAGAATGTCTACAAAGATGGTGAAGGGCCTAGAGGAGAAGACGTACAAGGAGCAGCTGAGGTCACTTGGCCTGTTGAGCCTGGAAAAGAGGAGGCTGAGGGGAGACCTCATCATGGCCTACAGCTTCCTCACGAGGGGGAGTGGAGGGGCAGGTGCTGATCTATTCTCTTTAGTGACCAGTGACAGGACCCGCGGGAATGTTGTTAAGCTGCGACAGGGGAGGTACAGGCCGGATATCAGGAAGAGGTTCTTCACCGAGAGGGTTGTCACGCACTGGAACAGGCTCCCCACAGAGATGTAGTCAAGGCACTGAGCCTGTCAGAGTTTAAGAAGTGTTTGGACTGTGCACTTAGTCATATGGTCTGCATTTTTGGGTAGACCTATGTGGAGCCAGGAGTTGGACTCGATGATCCTTATGGGTCCCTTCCAACTCAGGATATTCTATGATCCTATGGCAAGCTAGCAAACCTGTTTCTGTATTTCCCTTTTTTTTTTTTTTTTCCTTTTTTTCCTCAGTTAAGATGCAATTTCCTTAGCAAAAAATTTCTGAGTTCTTATTCAGTGATTTTCTTCTCATATACCCTAGTTCTGCATTAAACTGTGACTATAAATATCAGACAATTTCTATCGAATTATATTACCATTGGTGAGAAGAAGGCTTTTAGTACCCAGTAGGGCTTTTTAGCTCTATGTGTGATTAGTAGGTCAGTTTCTAATAGGGCAGTTCTGAGTTCTGTTAGTACTATTTCCGTGCCTCATAATCCAGCTCTGCTGTAGCTAATTTCATTGAGACGTCAGCAGCTATTATTCTCACTAATGGTGGTGGTATTACTGTTAGGGACCCATGTGACATGTTGCACTTCTCCTCTCTCTCTAGTGCTAATGATATCTTAAATTTTGAAGCATGTCAGACACCTGCTTCAGTGTTACTATACTTGATTCACACTGTGTCATGATTTAGTCCCCTGACCTTGACATTTATGTCTTATTAAAAAGAAAATCAGGTGCAGATTATCCAAACTAAATTTATTTGTTTATTTATTTATTGATAAACAAGAATCATAACAAGATAAACATCACAGTCAGGCAAAACTGACCAAACAAAAAATACAGGAAAAGTATTTTAACATCATTGATCATGTTAACTGCAGAATAATTCCAAGAGTCTCTGCAAACAAGATAAAGGCTACATTTGTACAACAAATATAACAATAATTAAAATCTTCCATTGCAAATGGTCTTTTGCTTCATAGTAGACCTTGATCAGTTTTGGGTAGATATTAATTAAAGAGTTTTAATGGGAAGGGGTTGAAAGATAGTGAAAGTGTTGAAAGATAGTGGAAACCCCAAAACTCAGAGTAGTCCTCGGGTAAATTTTGATTAGGTTATGAAAGGCATTAGGTAGCATGATGATTCAGAAGTTCTTTAAATTCCTGCTAAATTCTGACAGCAAATTGTAGATGTGGGACACTTGAAAATTGCACCTGTGTAAAATTCACTCCGCAGAAACACCATACAAATGGTCACTCTCTCCGCTAGACTTTTGTTGAGAGAAATTATCTTGAAAGGTTTATGACAAATTGCCATAACTGTAGGAGCAAAGCACAGTGCATACCTGAATTTTTGTTTAATTCGATAGGAAGTATTTTTTTGCCAATTTAAATATATTTAAATAGCTCATTGTTTTGAAATGCCAGCAATGAAAACCTGTGTCAGAGTTCTCACATGTCCTGCTTAAGTGTCTTTGAAAATTGCTACGTAATCAATTCAACAATTTTTCTAAGTCTTGGTGCTTCAGTTGAGATTTCTTCTTTACACTGAGATTTTGGAATTAGTTTAATTTTTTTATTATAAAATGATTCAATATCATCTATTGTTAGTGTTTCACCTTGCCTTCCCTCTTCTTCTCTAATGGTTGCTTACAGGGCTCAGGTCAGTGCTCAGGTCTCTGTCATTTAATTCTCTCTCGTTAAGCTGATATAAATGTGTGTTGCCCCTGAAAGGGCCAGTTATTCCTAGATGGTTTGCTTGGTTATGACTTTCCAGATGCTGGCACTGCTAACCACCCAGCAACATACTGAGATCAGGAAACATCTTAAAGAGTGATTTTTGTTTTGTTGCATTTTCGTAACACACTGTACATGCTACAAGTAGAGCAAGCAGTTCAGCTGCTCTGAATGTGGAATTTTGGCTCAGTTTAACATTTGTCACCTTTGTATTCAGTCTATACTTTGCATTTGTTAATATCCGTTTAAGAAAACTTCTTGCTTTGGAATTGCTAGCCTCTTCTTACCAAGATGTGTGGGGTGGGGTTGTCTCACTTCTTCCTTTAATTGAAACCGCTTTCTCATCTGAAACATGATCTAATGAAATCAACATGTTGAATGTAAAATTTTGGTTAAAAATGTAAATTTAAAATAATCCAGACACCCACCTTACCCTACCTCACAAAATGTGACCCTACCTTTGCTTAATAAAAAAAAATCCAGATTTATTTTTTTAAATAAACTTTAATAAATCATCACTTGCTGACACAATAAATTGATTTTTGGAACCAGTGAAATAATCAATTTCTAATTTTAGAAAATATGGTCAGAAGTCAAAGAGAGCTCAGCTTGCTAAGTACATGTGAAAGTCAAGCCATTTTTTAATGTATATGTGCCTAACTTAGGGTTGCAAATTTGAAAATCGTGTCTGGTTAGCTTTATATTTAATGTGGTGTTCCAGAATTATTTTGTTTTAGCTATCCTAAAAAAAAAATTAGTAAGTCGATTTTTTGCAGGTTTTCCAGTGTCAAAACAAATTCCTGAGGATAAACATTTTGCATTCAAGGAATAAGAAGCAAATATGCTGTGTTAACCAGTTCATTTTGTTGTGTTAAACAATACACTGAAATACTGTTTGTGTTTCTGCCTGGATTTGTGTGATCCTCCTACTGGACGGGAGCATATTGACACCAAGCTCCTGCATTCTTGGGGATTCTCTAAAGTCTTTAGCTGCTCTATTGTGGCAAGGAAAACACTCAAAACACCCTACAGCCCCATATTCAAGACAGTCAAGTATGTGTATTGGAAGACCTGAGGCTCACACTCAACAGTGTGCTTCCTGCATTTCACTTAGTGGCACATTAATACTGCTCAGTTAAGAATTGTAAGTTCCAAAGGGTGACTGTTTTCCATTTTGTAGATGATGTTTTAAACTGAAAAGTTGGTAAGAATGTAATTATATTAATTTTGTTGTTGCTTGCACTAAGAAACCAGCTATCTTTTGTATTGACACTGGTTATTAGATAAAGTTAGGAATCTCTGGATGGTTTCTATATTATACCTGTCTGCAGCAGATCCATTAAGTATACAAATTATATTTATCTTTTATTTTTATTTGAATTTATTATTATTTTTATATGAATTATATTTATTATATTTAAATTAAGCATTTTAGCCATGCAGATGCCAAGATTCAATTGTAAAAGAAGCATTCAAACTTACAGAGATAGGATTTTTGTAGATACTTACATGTAGATTCACAGGTTTTAAATAAATGAACCAACAGATTACATTGGTTTCAAAAGTGATCTTTTGAGGACCCTATTGCTTGAACACAAAGTACCATTCGCCACATACTAGTGATCTCAATGCATACTTCCACCAGAAAACAGTTAGAAAAAAATCTAAAATCTGGATTTTAAGGAGAGTTTGAATATTTGTGAAGATTATATGTTGAGAAAAAAAAAAGAAAAAAAAGATTAGGTTTTAAAAGTATGGTTGTTTATCATTAACTATGTGTGACATAGCTCTTTGGTATGAACTCCATAGTCAGCCAGTAGTGTAAAATTGTTGGTGATAACATGCTTTGTAAAAGGATTATTTTTGGAGATCAAATCCTTATCTGTTTAAAAATACTCTGAGTAATTTTTAAAGTGTGGTTTTACCAGATACTAAATATCCTAAAATTACCTTCTGGTAATAATACCTGTTAAAGCTGTAGGGCTTATCTCAGGGTCTAAGTCTCAGATATAATTCTGGAACTTTTGGAGCAATTGTTCCCCTGTGAATCAATGTTTCTTAAAAGAAACCTGCTGAAACATTGTTTTCTTGTATCCATTTCAGAATCAACTGTTAATCTTGTAGATTAAATACTAATAATTCTATTATGTGAGGTGCTCTTTATGGAATGTACCCTGTGCATGAGTTATGTATTTTTTATTATTTATTAAAATATTACACATTTTTAAAGAATAATTAATTAGGTGTATGACACTGACTTCTGTTTTCATATACAAATGATTCTTGACAAAGCTGTTTACTCAGTATCATTATATACCATTAATACTTTGAGGAGATTTATTTTATAAATATGAGTTTATGCGAATCTAAATATTTGGATTTTCATTAAGTCTCGTCTAAGCAGATTACTTAAAAAGATGTTATTTTGCATTTGACCCCCACTTCTTTATAATGCAGACATTTTAGGATGGGAGAGAGTAGGTGAGAGTCCTCAGGATCTTACAGGGTTGTCTATTCATTTAGGACACTTTTCAGGTTATAAATAAAAATAGCTCATACATCAGAGTTACAGGTTTTGAGGGCATAATCAAACATAAATCTGTAGGTTATCAAGCATGACTGTGCGTACATCTAGCAATTCATTCAGAGATCAAGACTTCTGCTTAATTTTGTTTTACCATTTATTAATCTTTATTAGAAACAAGAAACATGAGTAAATAAATAAACAAACAAACAAATAAATAAAATTTTAAATCATGTTTATAGACCCAGATTGGAATACGTAACTCTTCTACAAAACTTACATGAATCATAGCATCATAGAATGGCTTGGATTGGAAGGGACCTCAAAGATCACCTAGTTTCAACCCCCCTACCATAGGCAGGGACCCCATCCACTAGATCAGGTTGCTCAGAGCCTCATCCAACCTGGTCTTGAACAATTCCAGGGATGGGGCATCGACAACCTCTCTGGGCAACCTGTTCCAGTGCCTCCCCACCCTCTGAGTGAAGAATTTCCTCCTA
Organism: Anser brachyrhynchus; assembly: GCF_964034855.1. Lineage (NCBI taxonomy): Eukaryota > Metazoa > Chordata > Aves > Anseriformes > Anatidae > Anser > Anser brachyrhynchus. Next base: position 16,115,608 of record NC_137697.1, on the reverse strand, counting down.
ATCTCTAATCTAAATCTCCCCTCTTTTACTTTAAAACCATTCCCCCTTGTCCTGCTGCTATCTGATGGAGAAAAGAGTTGCTCTCCATCTTTTTTATAAGTCCCCTTCAGGTACTAAAAGGTTGCAATGAGGTCACCCCGGAGCCTTCTCTTCTGTAGAAATGAACAGCCCCAGCACTCTCAACCTTTCTTTGTAGGAGAGGTGCTCCAGCCCCTTGATCATCTTTGTGGCCCTCCTCTGGACCCGCTCTAACAGCCCCACATCCTTCTTGTGCTGGGGGCCCCAGACCTGGATGCAGCACTCCAGGTGGGGCCTCACAAGGGCATGGAGGAAGGGGACAATCAGCCCCCTCGACCTGCTGGCCACCCCTCTATTGGTGCAGCCGAGGATGCAGTTGGCCTTCTGGGCTGCAGGCACACACTGCTGGCTCATGTTGAGCTTTTTATCCACCAGAACCCCCAGGTCCTTTGCTGCAGAGCTGCTCTCAATGAGTTCTTTTCCCAGTCTGTGCTCATGACTGGGATTGCCTCAGCCCAAGTGCAGCACCTTGCACCTGGACTTGTTGAACCTCTTTAGGATCACGTGGACCCACTTCTCAAGTTTTCCAGGTCCCTTCGGAAGACATCCCTTCCTTATATGGTATCAACTGCACCGCTCAGCTAGGTGTCATCTGCTTGGCTTTCCTAATCCCATCCCTACACATCCCTGCATCCATCTACTCTTCCCAGGCCATTTGTCCCTGCTTCCACTGCGTGTGTATTTCCTTCTTGTACCTCAGTCTGACCAGCAGGTCCTTACTCGGCCATCCCAGTAGTCTGCCCTCCTAGCCTGCTTTTTTACACGGGGGTTTGGAGAGTTCTTGAGCAATAAGGAAATCATCCTTAAAGAGTTACCAGCTTTGTTCAGCTCCTTTGTCCCTAAGGATGGTGTTCCAGGAGATCTCAGCTACTAGGTCTTTAAATAGCTTAAAGTTCGCTCTTCGGAAGTTTAGGGTCTTGACTTTGCTCTTTGTCAGGCCCCTATTTCCTGAGATCACAAACTCAACCAGGGCGTGTTCACTGTAGCCCAGACTGCCTCCAGTCTTGACCTCTTTAATGAGCTCTTCCACGTTGCTGAGCACCAGGTCAAGTAACACTTCTCTTCTGGTTGGTTTGTCTAATACTTGGACCAGGAAATTATGGAGATGGAAATGTTCTGAGAGTGTAGGTAGGAAGATATGTGTGTGTATATATATGTATATATTTTTCCCTATGAAAATAGTATTAATCCTTTTCTCAGAAGATTGATGGCAGGAAGGTTCCTGCATCCGGCTCAACCACGAAAGAAAATGTATATTGTTGCTAAAAGTAGGAATGAGGGACTAACTGAGTTTTGATTTTGAAAGTGATTTGCTGCATTACTTATTCTTGCATAATGTTTTTTAAGGAAATAATTCCTTTTTTTTTTTTTTCATAAATTGTGTCGATCATTTCTGATCACACATGGGTTTCCTGCAGTTTGCAGAAAAGCAGAAAAATATGTAAAGAAAAATATTGCTATCCCTCTTCTGTCATTGTGATGGCTTCATACCCATCACTTTGTAAACTACATAACAGAAACAGTCTTGGCTCAACCAAATATTGACAACTATATTTCAGAGTTGAGACTCAGGTTTCTTCAAGCTCGTTCTTTCTACTGTCAAGTACTTTTCTTTATCATGGTTTTCTTCAACAAATACAAGCTGAGGTTATTAGCATTCATGTAAAATGGTAGGGGGAGTGAGACTGCCTATGAATCTCAAAGGTGGCACTGTATTCCCAATGCCTTAGTGGGCACAGTTCCATGTACCATGGTTTTCTCACACAGATTCTTTATTGTACCACTAACTTGGAACATAAGATATTATCTTATATAAGATCAGATACATAGTGTGACTGTTGGAAGGGTTAAAAAATAACATGACACAATACTTGAAAAAGAACTTCACACTTTTCCATGTTCCATTAAGCATCATCTTTCTTCATCAGACATCAGAACATTAAAGCTGTATCTGTTTTTAAGTTTAGTTTACATTTAGCTGTATCTTAATTTTGTTATTAGACATATCTACAGAAAAGAAAAGATGTACCACCATTTTCAAACAATATAGAATAAAAATAGAAACAACATGTTTACAAACATATTTTTGAAAACAACCCTTGCATTGTTGTAACAGGTAAAACTATAATGGAGCTTCTTCTGTCATATAGAACTTTTGGAGGAAATAGTGAAGTATTTTTTTCTGTCAACTTAATGCTTTAATTCTGGTGCTGTTTTTATAAGTCAGAGCACTACAGCTATGTGCAGTATGACATTAACAGGTGTAAAGCACTGAACCTTATAGGATGGCTTGCACAAAGGAGAATGTATCAGAGATTAATGAATTTTCAGGTACTGAAAGACATGGCTTTGTTCAGTGTTGCCATCTTCTTGGCATCCTGCTTGGTATGTTTGACACCAATTCTGCTTGCTTATCATTCTGTTGCACAAGTCACATTAGATCTAGATTTGGGAAAGGACCACAAAAGTTGGTAGACCATCCAAGTGTCTTTTGTGACAGTTCATCTAGGAAGATTACAGATTAATCTGAAATCTGAATATCCCCCAGATCTCCCCTGAGGAGATGGTGACTCATGTCCTGTGACTGTCAGTGATGGAGCTAGCTAGAAGACAGCTTCTAACATAAAAATAAAATGTATATTTTATTTCTTATTCAAACTACACATAATTAAACACACACACACACAAACATCTTTAAAATGATGTATATATTCTTCTGTGTAGTTGCACTGGGGGGAAAAAATGTTTAACATGCAACATCCACTCCATGAGTAGCCAAAAAAGAAGGGTTTCTCTTGTTTTAAGATATCTGGAATTTGGATCTGCAGTTCTTACTGCTGTTTTCTTTAATAGTGATTCAAAGGTATGACTGATACTATTTTAGAGAAAAATCAGGAACCATCTTGTTTCGTACACATTTTTGTTTTTAAAAAAATAGCTCATTATTCAAAATACTTCTTATGTGAGAAAGCTTTAATTTCCTTATTCATTCATTTTATTTTCTGTATTTTCCCAGGATATTTGCTTTTTAATAAAAATGATTGATTCAATATTATATTTCTGTGAGAATATGGAAGTGCGTTTTCATAAGCTAATTAATTGATAACAATCCTATTTTTATATACCAAATTTACAGAGGGATAAATGGAAGTAGCAAAAGCATTTTCTCCTGTAATGTTTGTTCTTAAGAAATATCTTAGCTGTTCTTTAGTATTGCAATTGGGTGTAAAGATTATAATCAAGATTAAGATTTTTTTTTCATCATAAGCATTGTTCAAAATCATAGAGAAAAGTAATCCCTACTTCAAAGAGTTTAATCTATGTGGGATAGGGGTGGAGAGGAAATTCAAAGACAGAAAGAACTACATGCAGAGCAAAGCAGAGGTGTGGCCTGGAACTTAACTTCCTTTTTTAAGTTCTCATGATAGTTGTCATCTTTTCTGGATAAACTGCTTTAGATCAAGTTTATTGTATATGTTCAGGCTGTATTGTAAAAGAGCAGCGGATGTAATAGTTGCAACCAAGAGTACTTCTAGACTGGTATTCTGGCAGCAAGCAGATGTCCATACAAAAAAATGCAACATCATGGCTTCCCACAAGTACTCTCCCAGCCTCCAATTATTTTCAGTCCAAATGTTTCTTAAGTGTTTTTCCAAACTCTCTGGAAACCGTGTATACTTTTTTATCTACAACATCCTTTGGCAGTGAATTCATTAAATAACAACCACCTGTTGTATGCAGAACGGCCTCCCCTTTCATCTTTAATGTGGGTCTTACCAGGTTATGTTATATGATATTTTCTCTCAACTGCCCACTTGCTGAAATTTAGATTTGTGAAACTTAATGAGGGAATACTGGGTACCGTTGACGGATATTATCAGTTTCTCACTGAAGAAGAAACTTATGCTGATTTTAAACGAAGTGATTATGTCATATATAAACATGAACTCATCTTTGAGACTGATCAGTCTGTAACAATTTACACTCTTGGGGATAAGATCATTGAAAATGTCTGAGAAAAGCAACTCTTAAAAACTTCTGGATGTCTTACAACTCTTTGTAGTTTCTCTGTTCAGGTGTGGATAGAGTGATAGTACCTGATGGCAAAGATAAATATTAGTTTGTGTTGTGTTTTTTTTTTTTTTTTATTTTTTCTTTCTACTGCTATTAAAATATTTTTGCAGTAGAAATTTTATTTTCCCAGTTAATTTTTTTTTTCTGTCTTGTCACTAATACTAAAGTGACATTTGTGGTTGGGTTTATATTCCTTTGGACACAGATATGGGTGGGAGCACAGACGAAAACTCAGAAGGAGTGAGGATAGAGCGGGTAACAAGCAGCCCTGTGAAGGAGCAATGTGGCAGGGAGGGATCACAGAACCAGTGATAGGGAGCTTAGGTAGGGTCACCTCCAGCACTTGCAGGTTAGCAAGGAAAGGCCTACAAGGCAGTATTATGGAGAACCCCCCCCCAAAAACTTTCTAGGAACACAACATTCTTGAATGCCCCTCTTAAGTGCATGTACAGTAAACGCAGTATGGGGAATAAACAAAATGAGTTAGAGAAGTGTTTATACTTGCAGGGCTATGATGTCATTGGTATCACAGAGACGTTGCGGGATCACTGCCACGAGTATTGTAATGGAAGGATAGAGGTTCTTCAGGAAGGACAGGCATAGAAGATGAGGAGGGGGCATTGCCCTCTCTGTCAATGACCAACTTGAGCACGTGGAGCTCTGACTGGGGATGGATGAGGAGCTGACTGAGAATTTAAGGGTTAAGATTAAAGGAAAAAAAGGTCTAGATAACATTATAGTGAGGGTCTGCTACAGGCTTCCTGACCAGAAAGAACAAGCAGATGAGGCCCTGAACAAACAAATAGGAGCAGCCTATCTGTCACATTAACAAGCCCTGGTCTTCATGGGAGACTTTAACCACCCCAACATTTGTTGGAGGGACAACACAGCCTGGCATAAACAACCCAGGATATTCCCGGAATGTGTTGATGATGACTTCAACTTCCTTCTCCAGGTGATACAGAAGCCAGCGAGGAGAGGTGCTATGCTGGACCACATCGTCATCAACAAGGAGGGGTTTGTGGGGAATGTGAAGGTCAAAGGCAGCCTTGGCTGAAGTAACCATGAAATGATGGAGTTTCAGGTCATGAATACAGTGAGGAGCATGCAGAGCAAGCTCCCAAGCTGGGATGTTGGGAGAGCAGACTTTGGCTTCTACAGGGATCTTTTTTCAAGCATCTACTTCGCAGAGTACAGTGGGATAAAGCCCTGGAGGGAAGAGGGGCCCAAGAAAGCTGGTTAATAGTTAAGGATCACCTTCTCCAAGCTAAGGAGAAGACACCTGTGACAGTGAAGAGGCAAAGGTCCTGAATGCCTTTTTTGTCTCAGTCTTTACCGTCAAGACTGGCCTTCAGGAATCCCAGGTCCCAGAGGCCAGGCTGAAAGGCTGGAGCAAGAAAGATGTATCTTTGGTGGAAGAGGATCAGGCCAGGGAATATTTGAGCCAAACAGACATTTCGCAAGTCCATGGGCCCAATGAGTAGACACTGAGGTGGATCAAAAACTGTCTAAATTGCTAGACCCAGAGGGCAGTGGTTAGTCATGCAAAGTCTAGCTGGAGGCCAGTAATGAAGTGTATGCCCCAGGGGTGAGTCCAGTTTAAAATCTTCATTAACAGTCTGGACAGTGGGGTAGAGGGCACCATCAGTAAATCCATGGATGACAGGAAACTCAGAGGAATGGCTGACTCACCAGAGGCCTGTGCAGCCATCCAGAGAGACCTGGACAGGCTGGAGAGAGAAGCTGGCAAAAATGTCTTGAAGTTCAACAAGAATTGCACAGTCCTGCACCTGAGGAGGAACAATCCCAGTACCAGGATATGCTGGGGACTACCCAGCTGGAAGGCAGCTCTGCAGAAAAGGACCTAGGGGTCCTGGTGGACACCAAGTTCAACATGAGTCTGCGATGTACCCTTGCTGCTAAGAAGGCTAATGGTATTCTTGGCCGCATGACGCAAAGTTTGACCGGCAGGTCAAGAGAGATCCTTCCCCTCTATTCACCATTGGTGAGGCTGCACGTGGAGTACTGTGTCTGTTCTCGGCTTCCCAGAGCCAAGAGAGACGAGGACATACTGGAAAGGGTCCAGTGGAAGGCCACCATGATGATGAAGGTACTGTAGTACCTCTCCTATAAGGAGAGGCTGAGAGAGCTGGGACTGTTCACCCTGGAGAAGAGAAGGGTCAGGGGGATCTCATCAATGTCTACAAGTGTCTGAAGGTAGGGTGCAAAGAGCACAGAGCCAGGCTGTTTTCAGTGGTTCCCAGTGTCAGGACAAGAAGCAAAATGCACAAACTGGAACACAGGAGGTTCCATCTGAACATCAGGAAGCACCTCTTCACTGTGCGGGTGACAGAGCCCTGGCCCAGGTAGCCCAGGGAGGTTGTGGAGTCCTCTTCCTTGGAAATCTACAAAAGCTACTTGGATGTGGTCCTGGGCAATCTGCTATAGGTGGCCCTACTTGAGTAGGGGCATTGGACCAGATGACCTCCAGAGGTCCATTCCAATCTTAACCATTCTGTGACTCTGTGGTAAAGCCCCAAACCTTTTATCTCCACTTATGAAGACAAAGTCTGGACAACAGTTGTTCATCCTTATTTTGTGTAACCTCCATATAGTGGAACATGATGTTATTAATCTGATTCATAGTTAAAATATTTACATATCTCTTTGCAACTGTTGAAATACTTTCTTGACTGTACCCAGACAAACTCCTTGCCTTTTAAATTTCAGGTGTTCAAAGAGTATAATGATAGGGGATGTGGAAATAACCAGTTACATACTCATGAGCTTGTTATGCACATGCAAACTGAGTAGTTGTAAAGAGGCTTTCTAATAGAATCCCCATTTCCTCCCATTAAAGATTACAGAATGTACTAAGGCATAATTTTGCATGCAGCTGTTTGAATAAATTTAGCACCATATAAAATTCACTTTTGTTGCAGAAATAGCACCAAAATTGTTGTCTATGAGGTTATACAAAAACAAATGTAATCATGTTAAAAAAGAAGGTTCCAAGGATTCAAAAATTTGGAAATATTACAGTTCTGGTGACTTGCAACACATGGCAAATTTACTTTTGGCACTCCTGTGTTCATGAATTACACATTCCAAATGCATGAAGGCATACTATAGATTCCGCAGGACACCTTATTCCTATCCTACATTTGCAGTTGCCCACCATATCTTGTTCAGTAAACAGCCCTGCACTTCCTTCTCAAAATAAATTATTACAAACCCACATCAGATTCAAAATGGCCTCTCCATGAGATTTCCTTAGGTCTTCCTATTGTAGAATCTAGGAGCTTTGTGATTACGTGATGTGCTATAACAGCACTGACAAAGTACCATTAGACCTGTTTTCCAGATGGGGATTTGAGGTATGAAGAAGTGTCTACTAATGTGGAGTAAGTAATGTGAAGTATCCAGAGACTAATTATCCAGCATTTCTAGTACTTTAATAGTACAAACTGTATTCCAAAGACAAATCAGTTTTTGCAGTTGGCTGTACTCTGCATTCCTACTAATGTATCCTCAAAATTCAGAGCTAACTACCCCCAGAGTTGTGGGAGATACATACAGAAATCATCTGGAAGGGAAGGGTGGGGGGGGTGGAATGGGTTTAAATTCTCCATTATTGCATGGAAGCTCTGAATCCCATTCTACAAAACTACTATATGAATAATGAACCACCTTGGGACATAGATGCGGGAAGAAGAATTTTTGACGGGATGGCTAATTTTAGGCAGATACAAATAGGTGAAAAATAACATCTGAAAAGGAATATCAAGGAATGTTAATTACTGGTAGTACTGCAAGTTTTATCAAAAGAACTTCCTTTGAAGTGTAAATGTAGATTACTAATAGATTTTCTCTCATTATGTCAATAATGTGCACAAAAAATAGCATTCTATATATTTAATTTTTTAATGCAATAAAGTAGGAATCATCAAGTTACTTCGTAAATACACCTTTGTCTCTTAAGAAAACTGTTCTGCTTTTCCAAGGTTTTATTTTCTTGGACCACTACCTGGTAGTACTTGTTTCAGTAATACTTAATGACGCAGGACCCATCTGGCATTATATCAAGATGTGCAGCTGGCTGTTAATTGCAGAAAACTCCTCTAGAGCTCAGGCTAAAGCATCCACTAAAGATCTGATTCAACAGATTTTTTTTCTTGTTTCTTCTACAGTATCGCCCCCCCCTAAAAAAAATAAAATAAAAAATAAGTAATTCACACTTAGTAACTTGGTCATGGATACTAAACATGCAATTAGCATGAAAGCTGATTGCACTATTACACTAATGGTTTCTGTTCTTCTCCTGTGCTGAGTTTTACTCATGAACAGCTTCTCTTTTGAGCTTTTTTTCAGACTTTACGGAGGCAAGTAACATTTTTTTTCTCCCTTAGATATTTACATACGGTGTAATGGTACATACTGTTTGTATATAATCTTGGATTTTGTACTGTATACATGCTGTTTAGGCCTCCTTAATCCAGGAGCCTGGTTGAGGTGAGGCAGCTGCAGCTCTGTGTCCTCAGCTCTGACCTGGGTGCAGCAAAAGCATGCATTCCCAGCAGGGGCACACTAACGTGTACAATATGTGCAAACACATAGACATGACCATGGCTGCACAGATCAACACAGACAGAAGCACTCAGAATTCAGGCAACCACAAGGAGCACCAACAGCCTCCTGCTGTTCCCCTCTCTGGTTGATGAGGATGAAGGTACCATATCCAGTAGCTGACCTATGGATCCTTGGACTCCCCAGTTTGCTGGCACAACTCTCTATGGCTGGAGCCATGCCCCTGGCCAGACTCCATCAGCCTGTGAGGTGCTGTGGGGAGCCTCTCCCACTGACTCGCCATGCTGGGTGTCACCTCCAACCTCTGGGCCTGATGCCTCCTCTGGGACAGCTCTCAGGGGCTGAGCAGGGGCTTCTTTTTTCAGATTGAGCTACTAGGGTCCCCTCCTGCTAGCTCCATCCCCTCCATGCTCTTCTATGTGTATGTGTGTGTGATGATGAGCTCTAGTTTTAAACACATAAAGTTTGTAGTTTTGCTGTTACTCTGAAAATGTTGGCAGTTGGAGCAGCAACACCGTTGGAGGATTTCTTAGTTTACTTTATATATATGTACTCTTGAGTCAGAAATACGTAACCTTGCTGTGATAAATCTGCTTTAAAAGCATATGCTAAGACAAAATTGCATGAAAGGGTGACATTACTTTATAAAGAATGAAAACTAAAAGGCACATTCTGAAAAAAAACTATGAATTCATGGAAAAACACATAAGAGGCACCTGAAGAATAGCTACATAATTATAATGGGAGATTAGTGGTCAGGAAATGAATGGGCCTACATACTAGGAAAGGGGAGGAAAGCTGGAAAATAGTTCCTTCATTTGAGATTTCAGTGAATGGTTTTAATAGATTTATTGAAATGTTTCAGGTGTTTTACAGTCTGGTGTTGCTGTATTATGCTTCACTTCATAATAAAGGGGTAAAGGTCTTTCCAGCTTTGATAGGACCCCTGAATTGACGTTAATGCAGAGACTGTCAGAGTAGCTAGGCTCCAGAATCCCACTAAGGGTTTGTACATTTTGTAATGCATTTTTGTGCACTTCTACGGTCAGACATCCAAGGAATGCTAGCGGCTAAATGTAGTCTGACTTTACCAATCATTTAGTTGTTGAAATGAGCTGTCCTGAATAAATAACTGAGCCTGGGAATTTGAAAAATGATGGCACTGTGGCTGGAATTGAAGGCTTGGCAGAAATATTTCTGAAGGGGGTTAACATCACAGACAAGTAATTGGTTCACATAGCAGTATTTTTTCTGACCTCAAAGAAAGGGGAAAGTCTCAGTCTGTAAATTCTCCTTCAGAAGACTTTGCAGTTTGCCATGGCCTTATACTCTCAGTTCTAGAGGAAAACTCACACTGTGAAAAGTCTCTTACAGATTCTAACTAAATACTGGTGTTACTTTTTAATGCGTTTATTTAGTCACAGTAAAATTTTATCGATGTTTATCAGATTTTTTAAAATGAAATTTACATGAAGAATGAGTGTCCCGTCCCTCAAAGAAACTCTCAAAGGCAGGAAGGATGGAAGAAAACATCAACTATTTTTATTTGCTGTTTGTTTTTTGAGTCGAATTAAGGTTGTTTTTTTAAGTTGAATTTTGAGTTGAATTAAGTTGAATTTCATGTTTAAGGTATCTCACTATTGCAGATGAGATTTGCCACTCCATGACAAAAAGACTGTAACTTGTCCAGGCTGATCTGTGTGCTCTTCCTCCCTCCTCCTCACATATCTGCACCTCCTGAAAATAGATGTTGAGATTCTTGCATTAATATTTTCTTAGCTGAAGTTTTAGAAAGAAATTTGAGGTCTCATCAGATGATGTAGTAAGCTAACGAACAATGAAATTCCTACAGAGCTTCACAGAAGTACTGCAGCCTGGTATACAACTATGCTGATCAGTATTGCACTTTGTGTTTTATGAAGCTCCAAAAAAACAGTAAATATGCATATCTGCACATCTGGATCTCTTTATTAGAAGATGATAGTTATTGTTGACAGAATACTTTCTGCTGGAATGTTTGTAATTGTCTAGCCACCATTCTTAATTAAAATGTGTTGGTGGTTTTTTTTTGGATGAATGTTAAAAGTAAATTACATACCAAAACTCAACATGAAGTAAGCATTAAGTATCCAACAGATAAATGAAACAGCTGCAGAGTAAGTTCACGTGGAAGACAAGAGCGTGTTGAGTAGCAGTAAAAAGGCTGAATGGAAAATGCCCACATCTCTATTCAAATAATTACCTTACCTGTACCTGCAGAATTTCAATGTATCCATACAAATTTACTGGAGAAAATGCCATTGTTTTCATGAATGAATGAATGAATGAATGAATAAATAAATAAATAAAAATAGAAAGAGTATTAAGGGCCATAAATCTTGTAATTTATATTGAGCATGTTGCATTAATTTTGAAAGGCTGTCTCTAAGACGAGAAAGATGAAAGTAAAAATACCGACTTTGTGAAATAACTTTGGTTACAGGAAGAGTGAAATAAATCCTAAAATTCAGGTATCTAAAGAGATACAAGAAGTCACTTCAAATTATAACACCAATTTAACATAAGGTTGGCTTTAAAAAGGTGTCAGATACCTGGAGGTTTGATTTTACTCATTAAAAACAAATAAGAAAATCCCTTTAAATAATTCTTTCTGTTGTGCAAATAATCTGAATACATGGTTTATTTTCATGGAAGTCACCTTTACACAGGAACAGAGAATGACTGCAAGTAGTTACCTAATGGCCAAAGAATGTGAGGTTTTGAAATGACAGCTGCAAACAGCCATGGAGGAAATAGTGTCTACAGTGTTCTTGCCTGAAAAAGCACCATTTAGTTTCTCATAGGTTTTGTGTTGAAATGTTTTCCTTACCTGGGAAGGGCTGACATTTCAAGACAGCCCTAGAATAAATGAAAATGCCATCAATGGAAGAGAGCAATTTTACAGAGGTCAGGCGTTGTAAACCCCTTAAGTATAGTTGTGCTGTTTTCTGCATTCTGCTTTGACACAAACCTTGTAGGTCTTAATACTTTTAATTATAAATAAGGTGGAGTAGTAGATTATGAGGGATTTTTTTTAATAAAATTTATTAGCATTTTCATGTTATGATTTTATAATAATAAATAATGTGCCTCAAAGTTGTCTTCCAAAGATCTGAGGTAAACCCTGATCTTTATGGGGTCAATGGCAACTTTCTCACAGATGTCATAAATGGGAGGATTTTAAGAAGAGTTTGATAGAAAACTTGCAGGGATATGGAGATTTGTTCTGTACTTTCAACTCCTTAGTAGCATGCTGAAATAGGTTGGACCAGTGATTTTCTATACAGTGCAAGGCATGGACATTATAAAGGTTTCAGAGAGAAAGTGGCAAATTTTGTGACAGTCTATCAGGAGTAAACACTCTGCTATTATGTTTAGCTGAAGAGCAGTAGGCAGCCTACAGAGACCCTTTCTTGAGTTTTTTGTATCTTTTAAAATTTTAATAATTGTATCATAACCTGCATTCTAAGTAGCAACTTGATTGACTGTGTAGCTTAGAGCTCTGCACAAAATTTAACTGGTCAGGCTTTGTACCTCAGCCAGTAAATGTTTCCTTGCAATAAATAACGCAAAGAAGACCACACACAGGATGTATGCTTGGGTTCTCTAGATGTTGTGCAGTCCTAGAATGAATAAGTAGGTGCTAGTGAGGTTTCCTCATACTGTTGCATTATGTCTCACCAAGTTCTCTCCCTTTATAGGTGTGTATATGTGTGTGTGTGTGTGTGTGTGTGTGTGTGTGTATGTATATATATATAAACTAGCTGGAAAAGTATTTGGAATGGAACTATTCTTTTTCTCTGTTTTTCTATTTCACTAGTATAATCTGAGTTTAAAACACCATGTCACTGTTTTCTTCAGATTCTGTTTTCTTTTGAAAAACTAATGAACTTTATATAAATACAGTATACTTACCTAATTTAATCTGGGAGTATCCTGCAGTAATAAAAATGATCTGTTGTTTAATCTAGGGTAGAAAACACTTTTAGCAAATATATATATGCGTGTTCGTGTGTGCGTGTGTATATTTGACAAATACATATATATCTATATATATATTTCCAGAATACTTATTTAAGAAGGCACATTCCAGATTAGACACTGGGATTTACCTGTCCCTTATGATGTTTTCTAGTACCATTACTTTTTAAATTATGCCTTCATTTTATAGCTTCATCAGAATGACTTTGACCTTTTCTTTAACCACCGTTGTAAATGTCAGATGAATATTTTAAATCTTCAGTTCTCTATTCCTACATGAAAAGAGGAAGTGAAAATGTGTTTCTTTTGTATGTTTTTTTTTTCCTTTGTAGTTGAACTCGCCACATTTTTACTTTTCTCTTCACTGTGTACTACTTTTCATTTACCCGCTCCACTAAGCAGTTGTGAATTTTGGAGTGTTATCCACATGCTATCAGTAGTAGCTGAGAGAACTGACACACTACCCTGTTTGGAAATTTAGGCCAAATTTTAAAATATTGCCTGGTAAGCTTTTCAGAAGTTCCTGAACTGGTACAAATACACAAGAACCAATTTACATATTACAAATATATGCAAGAAAGGAGAAAATGAGACAAGTCCTTCCATGTACAGACGTTTTATACATCTGAAAAAGTGTTGGGCTTAAGACCTATCAGCTACTTCTTAGCTAACTGATTACTATATTCTGGCCAGAGTGCTGTACAGAAATGTTTAAGTGCCTAATGCCTATTGATTTTGATACAGGAAGTTATGTACCTAAATTGGAGGATAGAATCAAAATCTCCAGTGTCTTGCTTGGCAGTCAGGACTTTAATTTTCCATGAGAATAGCCTGAAGAGAGTCCAAAAAAAAGGTATTTGTTTTCAGAAGCAGTCAAATGGAGATGAAAAAATAATTTTCCTATCTGCTTCTCTCTCTCTCTCTCTCTCTCTCTCTCCCCCTCCTCTGGCTTATGACTGCTGAATTTACCAAGCTTGCTTATGCTCAATATCTTAGCTAATATGCTGTATAGATAAATGTTGCACAGGTGATGCATTACATTTGTATGCCACTCTCTGTTCCACAGCATGCAGGCAATCTTGATTATGACTTGACTTCTGATACCTGACACCTAATCCCTACCATGCTGTTCAATACTGTATCATTACCTTAATATGTTTTCCTGGTGGTATCAATTTATCAGTGTCTGGCTCTTTAGATTCTGTAGTCTTTGAGGGTAGGGATTGAGTTTATGTTTGTTTGTTTGATCTGCTCACCAGCTAGCACAGTAGACTTATGGTCCTTAAAGTCTACAGCAATATAGAAAAATAACCGTGCTGGTAACACTGAGAGGTCCTTGGGGATGCTATATATTGGCAGTTGCCATTTTTAAATCTGAAAGAAACATACATTTCCTCTTCCACACATCACGTTATTATATCTAGATCATTTGTTCCATTTATCATCCAGTTTACAGATGTTCCTTTAAGATTTTAATATATCCATTTATTAGTCATAAATGGGTTTTTATATTACTCGCCTACAAAATAATTTTGAAAGAAATTGAGTGGAATTGGTATTTTTCTTTCTATCTGAATGATAGGAGTGAAGCTAACTGCAGATGTCATTATATAGTGGTTTGATGCAGAATCACATATACCCAGACAACTTTATGAAGATTTTAATGTAACCTAACTGACCTGTCATGTTCAACCTCCAGTGACCAGGAAAATCTATTCCTTTTTTTTTTTTTTTTTTCTCCTCCCCATAATTATCATCATTAAAACAGTATCTAGGCCAAATTCCCCTGGATGCAAACTAAGCAAGCTTTTTCTTGTTTAACCTCAGAGCGCGCAGATAATAATAAACCTTTTTTTTTCTACAATATTGAGCTGGCAAATTCTGCTGTCAATTTTTGCTGGTCTTCAATTTTGAGATTATCATGACCTTTCTGTATGAATAAAGTTGATAACAACTTTACTTTTCTTAGTCCACATTTTGGACACTTATCCATTAAAGCACATTGAAGGTTATGGTAAGTGAACCTCACAAGAGGATCTCACAGAACATGGGTTTTATCTATTTTTTAGTGTAAAATATGGTGATAAAAGTGAATGGTGGTACACAGAAGTGTTGGTCTTTATCTTTTAATTCAAGGTGCTTGGGGCTACTGTTTTGCATCTTTCTTAAAATATGGTGCCCCCAGTTGGTGTGTTGTTCAGTCTGGAGACCTCCATAGCTAAGATTAAAGGAAAAAAATGCTGCCTATTCTTTGCAGGTAATCTTTTCTGCTAATATCTTCAAAACTGAGTTATTCCTGTTCTGCAACAGCAGAATACCCATTGATGGGTGAAGCTGAGTTGTAATCCAATGCACCATTCCATTTATTTATTCTTAGGTATTAGTATTTCTGATTATTTTCCAAAAGTGTTTTACTATATGATTGTTAAATCTTAGTGCTGTTGTTCCTCAGTGTCCAGGTTTTTCAAAGTCACTTGCATGCTAATCTAATCTAATCCATCTCTTGTAAATGTTTTCATCACTTTCCTGCTTATGAAATCAACTTTTTATCACCTTATTCTTTACTTCAAGTCACTAATGAAAACACTTGACACGAGACAGTGTAAAGGTGCTTTCGCAGTTTGATAGAAATTGTTAGCTACTTTTATTTTTATCCACAATATCCACTACTTGCCAAATAGTAATCGAATCTAGCCCAGGTATGCCTAACTTTTTATGTATATGTCACATAAAGCACTATGTAAAGTTTTAATAAATTTAAGGTAGATTAAACCTATAGCTTCCTCCCCAACCAGTTGAACAGTGATTTTGTCAAAGAAAGTTACAGTAGTCTGGCAAGACTTTTAAGCTATTTTGGCAGGTTATTATCAGCTTATCCTCTGCAATCTTACAAACTGATTAATGATTTGCTTTTTATATTGAAGTTAAGATGGCTTGTTTTCCTTTTTTTTTTCTTTTTTTTTTTTTTAATCCTTGTTGGCATTTTATGCCCACTCTTGTGTACTATGATCTAACCACTATTCTGCAGTTCATTTATGATTTAAATCATTTTGAAATCATTAAAAAATCACTTGTGATTTAAATGTGTTTTTTTTTTTTTTTTTTCAGCTAGTTTCCCAAACACACTGGGTTAAATTTCATTTGGTCCTGCTGATTCTGTACCAAGTATTTCCAGTATACATTTATTTGACCACAGTATTTTTTTTAATGGCTTGGTGACTAACAGTATGACAGGGCTTCCATTATATTTTTAGTAAGGTGGCTAATAGAATGTCCTATTGTTGTTTTCACAAATGTCAAACTGCTTTAAGGTTTTGAAACAGGCTTTGAAGTTGATAATTTAATTGGGAAAGTTAACAGGCTTTAAAAATATTTCTGAATAATTTTTTTTTTTAAATGTTGAGTAAACAAAATATTTTTTGCCTGCTTGTCTTCTGGATCTTAATATCTTAAAAAGTACTCAAAATTGCTAACTGTTAATCTTTCAGGGCCAGTAATAGAGAGATATCATCAGATATCTCATGTAATAATATACTGGGGGTAAGTCATGTACTGGGGGTGCTGCAAGTGTGTTATGAGCAAATTTTAGGCTACATTATGTGGCTGATATATTCCCAAAACTAGGTTCTTCTGTTCTTGATGCTGTTCCCTGGGGAAATGAGAAGCTAGGTTCACTAAACCCTAATTTAATACACTTAAGCGAATATGCTTTCTGGGTTGGAGATGACCACGTGAGCAGCATATTGTATATTTTCGTCAGTGTTACCTCAGCAGGTCTTTGCAGCTCCTTTTGTGGAGAAAGAGGAGCCAGAAAAATATTACTTGTCTAGAAAATGTGTTTAGAGCTTTTACACTCTGAAGAACTTATTCTGATAGGAACTCATACTTTTCACTGTTACTGAAGCACAAGTTTAAAGTATTGTAATTTGTGTTTAAAATATTAGTACATGTAAGACAAATCTATTTATGGGTGATTCAGACTAACAAAGACTCTAGATACTCTCAAGGTATAGATAAAAATTAACTGAATTTGGTTTACACTTCGTGATCTAGGTTTACTCTGAACTGCGATCATCCTAGTCCATTTTTCAGTATTTGTAAAGAGTCAGTTGTCAGGTCAAATAGATTTTCTGTTTTACTCTGAACAGTTCTTCTCTGATGTAGCTTCAGGTCTACATCAAAGATGAATGACCTTATATATTTAAACTAACTCAAATAAATAATAAAGCAGTGTGTACCAGCTTTGGCCTTCATCACAATGTCATGCTGCTCTAAAGGAAGGTAGCAGTAGGCATTTTTTGACTGTGCTGCTTAGAGGAAGCCTGGAAACCTGTCACCCCTGCAGAATCCAGCAGTGTGTACATCTGTACCCTCCCCAGCAATTCTCCTTGCCTGGGGTAGCTGCCTCAAGCATACAGTAGTATCTGGCAGAGTGAAGCTTATAGTAGTGGTGATCTGAAAAGGGCAACTGGCTTCATAATATGTATAATTGTCTTTCTGACATGTTTAATCACTTTTGTTAGAAGTACTGTCATTCTGGGGCTTAGACAAAAATACATATTTTAGGTTTCTTCACCTGAACTGAACAAGCCTTCTCAAAATAAATAAATGCATGAGTAAACATGAAAAAAAAAATATTGTTAATCTTGACCCCACCTGGAGTACTGCATTCCGTTCTGGGGCCCACACCATAAGATGAACATGGACCTGTTGGAGCAGGTCAAGAGGAGGGCCAGGAGGATGATCAGAGGGCTGGAGCACCTCTCCTATGAAGAAAGTCTGAGCGGGTTGGGGTTTAGCCTAGAGAAGAGAAGGCTATGTGGAGATCTTACAGGAGCCTTCCAATATTGAAAGAGCCTATCAGAAAGATGGGGAGAGATTCTTTAACAGGGCGTGTAGTTACAGAATGGATAATGGTTTTAGACTAAAAAAAGGTAGTTTTAGATTAAATATTTGGAAGAAATTCTTTACTCGGGGTGGTGAGGCACTGGCACAGGTTGCCCAGAGAAGCTGTGGATGCCCCATTCCTGGAAGTGTTCAAGGCTGGGCTGGATGAGGCTTTGGGCAGCCTGATGTAGTGGGAGGTGTCCTGGCACATGGCAGGGGGTTGGAACTGGATGGCCTTTAAGGTTCCTTCCAACCCAAACCATTCTATGATTCTGTGATTGAGCACAGTAAATTTTAGAAAAAAGAGGTAAACTGTTAGAAGAAAACAGAGAGAAACCTGAAACAATCTCAATATTGAGCGGTTCCATCAGACTGAAGTGATGTTTAAACTTACCCTAGATCACATAATAAACTGGAGACCTAAGCATGCCCTTAGTGCTGGTATATGCACCATTTACCAAAGCATTAGATATATGTTACAATGAGTGCATACACTGCATACATATGTAGAGCAAAGGTAAGACAAGGACTCTGGGTGTGACTTAAAAAAAAAAAAAGTTTGTGTAAGCCTAATTATAATCACTCTGCAATATGTCTCAGAACTAGAAGGGGCCAAGGAATATGTAATATTTAATTTCCTACCCTCAGCTTAGTCTTCTAGCAATTTACCAGTCCATCATATTTCCTTTAGAGAGATTTCCTGAAGAAATCATAATGTTTTTCGTTTCAGTTCCCACTTACTTCTATTTGAGATCCCAGATACTGTGGTATAGTTTAACTAAATGGGATATTGTTGATGAAACATAGCCCCAAAATTGAAAGTAAAGATAATTAGGTCAATAAGTTATTTCAGGCGCACTCATAAGCCTATTTAGCAGGACATAGTTTTCTTGAGCTACTGAAAATGTACCTCACTTTACTTGCTTGTTTTCCTTTTAATGTTTGAAGTTCTGAAAATGTGTCAATGCAATGTTTAAAGTGGTAATTTTCTCTGTTGTGTGTGCGTACACTCTCACACACATACATATGTATATATTACAGGCTTTTCTCATTTTTTTTTCCAGGTTGTACACTAGATAAGTGAGGGAATACAGTTCTCCCAATCATCTTGTATTAAACTTCATGGCTCTGCAAGCACTAATGTATTTTTGTACCAGATTGTAATTTCAGAATATCTTGACCCTCAGTACAGAAGTAAAGCATTAGAGTATTAATGTTTTTGGGTGTGGATTGTTCATATTCCTGTTCTTACTCCAATGTGAAAAAACTTGAAATGAGAAAAGATTTTAGTAGCTTCAGCTTTATTTTATGAGTTTGATATTCCCCACCCTGCCTCAGATTATTTTGAAACAATTGACTTTATCAAATTTTCTTCGTCTAGCTGGCCAGTTGCTTTCTGTGTTTTCCTCTTAAAACTGTAAGTTTTTTAGTATAGCAGCTCTATCCCACATTTGTGCACAGTGTTAAGTACAGCACCTCACTGGAGCCTGTGGGAGTTAGAGGAATACAAATCTTAATTTAGAAAACTAATGCAATCAATCCATCATGTTGGCCATTTCAGTCTTTTTACTATATGTAATAAGTAGTCTTTTTTTTTTTTCCTTTTTTTTTTCCCTTAAAAAATAATACTGGTCAAAGCCAAATTTACTTTTCTCTTCCTAGTAGCAAATTCACTCTCTTCAAGTTGGGATAGGGTGGTGGAGAGGAAGATAGGATATCCAGTCTCTAATCATACTTTTGTGCTGGAGTTAAGCAAGAAACTGTGTCCTTTACTCCCACTCACAAAATGTTAGGTCAGCTAAAGAGTACAGGCAGCCTCTACTTGTTGTTCATTTTACTGGTAGCTTTTTACTATGCTTTCTGCGGGAGGAAATACATGTGTTTTGCAAATTAGGCCTATAGTTCACATCATGTCCCTTTTTGGCTCTACAGACCCTATTTTAAAAGTGGTAGCTTATCTCTTAGTGGCAGAACTCTGCAGTTCAATACAGCTATAATTTCCCAGAGTGTATAAAATGTACATTCATATGACCTCATGTGATACCTGCCATACTGGCTGAGTCAGCAGAAGGTTAGGCAGGAGAAAATTCGAGAGATGGAAATATAAGGCTTTACAGCCTCATTTGCAAAGGTTTAATTCTGTAGCTGGGATTTCTGCAGAAATCTTGAATGATCTCTGAAGTTGGAAAAACCCACATCACTAGTTACAGGTCCACTTATTGCCTCTAGTTGTTCATTAAAAGTAATTTTCAGAGTTATTGAAGAACTATGGAAGGGATACATTCTGCCTTTTAATTACATCACCCCAGACTAAACAACAAAAAAGTCTACTGTATGCATTCAAATGCAAGAAAAATAAATTCAGGAAACACTGTTTCGTAGCTTTAATTAGTCTGTGTGATTCACTACTGCAATAGATTATAGAGTCAAATGTAGTAGTGAATTTCAAATGATGCTGGGTATTTTTAGAAAGAAGCAATTATATTTTACCACTGAGCATACCAGGAGAGGCACAGCCAGATAAGCTTCCAAACTCCATCTGATTTGCTGCAGTCTGTGTGAGGATTTCCCTCGCCCACACATGTAAAGCAGTTCACGCTAGGATCTTTTTGGAAATAACTGGGACTTCCCAGCCTGTCCCAAAGAAAACAACAACAACAAAACAAAACAAAACAAAACCAAAACAAAACACCACCAACAAAAAACATCAGTGGCTCTTCCCCACTTTTAGCAGCTACGGATGGCAGCAAGGAAATGGCACTTCTGTTGTGAGAAAGATCAGTATATAAAAGTCTGCAGAGTATTGCCCTCTTACAAATTCCTATTCATGTATATTGCCACTGTTCATAGAGTTAAGATGTTCACCAATTTTGTATGTTTTACTGATTTCCTTCTCCTAATTAAAATGGGAAACAAATAAGTGTATTCCCTTGTGTCAGACTTTATTTCGCTTTGGCTGATGAATCAAAAATACTAGATCCCATTGCTATTTTTTTTTTTTTGAAATTTATTATATCTTCATGTCCATATTTTAGATATTTTTTCCCCCATAGCAGAATCATATACAATATATATTGTAGAAAACAAAAGAACCTGGAATGCCATTACTGATGCAAATGAATTGTCAGTGATGAGTTCTTGATAATTTCAGTATGTACATTGTTAATATTCTGGGTATATAAGTATATTTCATCTTTAGTTATCTTGGCTATGTGTATTTATAGGAAATATAATAGGAAATATAATATTTTAAGTTTTTTCTAAGAACTCTGATACATGCAAGACTTAATAGGCCTATATCACTTGTAGCTCCCCAAACAGGGGTAATGGAATTGCAGTGAACTAGGCTGCTCTGACCTTCTTTATCTGAAGAAAAATTATCCGCTCTCTCCCAATTTGCATAAAATATTTGCTTTCAGCAGACTCTAAGAACTTTATCGCATTTATCTACTGTAACTGTTCAAAGGACCAGATATTCAGATGGTCAGTTATACAATGTACATATAGTACCTGACCCTAAGCCCTAAGGTCAAATTTAATGATGAAATAAATAATCATGAAAAAAAAAAAATAGGTTGAAAAAAGCTGCTAGAGAACTGAAAAGAAATGCTCAAATTATCACTAAAAGAAAAAGTGCAAAATCAATGTGAAGACACTAGAAAAATCTAGTGGAGTTTACTGAGATACAAATTATTGTGTTAAGCATCATGGTAAACTGAAAATACTTGCTTTTAAAATGCATTTTAAAAATTTGTTCTGAGAAAGCAGAATTTGCTAATACAGCCAAAGCTTCTGAAATTCTCCTTTTAGAAGCTCTGTGAAACTGATCTTGGCTATAGTACTTTCCATGTTTGTCATTGACTACCCCTTCACCTCTGTTCTTAAGGCCAAAGCTGAAATAAGGATTTTCTGATAGTTTTTATGCTATATTCTAGTAAGTTGTAATCCATGAAATAATATTTCTGTTTTTATCATTATACACTAATGATAATGACATTTGAGTCTTAGTTACTATCAGTGGTTTCTTTTTGGCCTCTCTCAAATGTATTTAGAAACATGTTTTCTAACATTTGTTTCATGTTGTCTCTCATCACATCCCTTTCCACACCGCATTCCTTTCTCCTAGTACTCAGTATCATTTATTTCTGACTTTCATTCTCTCTCTAGGTAGAATTTCAGATCAGACGGCTTGTATTAGAGCTCCATCTGCTGTAGGATGTCCCTATAATTGTTCTGGTTGGTTATTTACAATAAATAACACGGCCTTATCTTGAAGTTTTATCTTTGAAATTTGACACCAATTACACAGATGTGCAGGCTGAATCAGATCAACAAATATAGTCTTAGTCACCTAGGAAATAACTAATAAGAATTTTTATTTAAAGGGTGTAAGGTGGAACTTCTGCAGTTACACTCAAAGGAAATTTAAAGCAAAACCAAGATTTCAGGAAGTTTTACTACCTCAAATTCAATACAATTACTATTTATTTGCTTTTAAAAATAATATCTTGATGCTGAGTGCTTATAATTTAAAACCAAGAGATGTTAAAATATAAGATACCAACTGTTTCTCCTTGACTGAAAGGAAGTCTGTGTCATTTCATAATGTCATGGATCCCTATTTAATGTTGGCATGACACCTAGACTAGTCTGTAGGTTAAACCAGTGGAAGGAAAACTTCTCTTTGAGAAATTAATTTTGAGATATCCAACTGCCCTCTGTACCTAGTCTAAGGATCTGTTAACAGGCATGATCTGTGAGAAGTCAAAAATATTTTAGTTCTGAAAATTTATGTCAATTCAAATTATCTTCTACTTCAAAATCATGCTGATGTACATACTAAATATTTGCCTTCTTCTATTTCCATGATAATATTTTTTTTTCTGTAAATATTGGCATTTAAGTTGATGCTATGCACACCTACATAATGCATTTGTAAGAGGCAATCAAGAAGCAAAAAAGTGTAATTTCCTGCTCCTCTTTCAGCAGTCTCATGGTAATAATGTTACTTGAACGTATTCAGGGAAGAAAGTTGATGCCAAAATCAATTCCATTCCTTGTTAGGCTGATGGAGTATTGCTATAATAATAGATATTGTTTAATGCCCTGATGATCTCTGTTCTCTTCAGGGTGTGCCAGAATTGCTAGACCTGCTGTTTTGTAAAAACATCTTTCCAGTCTTTTCAACCCATCAGGCTGAGAAGTCTGCAACTGCATCACAGAAATAAGTTAAACTGGAAAGGTTTATTTTTGTAAGAAAAAGAAGAAAAAAAATGTTTCTTTGTTTGTTTAGTTTATATCCATGATAATGCGTGGAGAGTTGAAGGTCTATGACTGTGATCCTAACAGTAAAGAAAGAAGTTTTGGTATCCTAAGACCAGCAGTTTCTTAAGATTAACTGCTACAGCAGAGAAACACCATGAGCAAGAATCTGCTCTGACAAAGGAGGTAAGGTGATTGAGTTCTGAAATAAAACAGAATCAACTTTAATTCACTAAATAATAATTTGTCCTTTATCAGTTCTTGTCTGAGAATTCACTGTCATCTTCCACATTCTTCAGGGGTATGCAAAGTCAAGTACAGGAAGACCCAAGTGCTTTGAAAGGAAGGAATGTCTTGAGAGAAGGAAATGGTGCAGACTAGCTCTGGTCCTAAAATGTATTAATATGGACCACCTATGTAAAAATGTTTTACCTTTCCCAGTGTCTTGGGAACCCTCATCCTTTCTTTACTAGAAAGCTCGTATTTGGAGCTTTCCTGTGCATCAGTGATTTTGAGCATGGACAGCCGTTTTTTGGTTGGGTCTTACTTTCAGTACATTAGAAAAATAAAAATCATTCAAGGAAAACAAAAATACCTTGATTGACAAAATACTTTTGAAACAAGTGGAAATAAATTGTGCCAAAAATCAGAGGATGTGAATAGCAAAGCCCAGAAAACAAACTAAACACTGTAGAAAACTGCTAAAGCGAAAGGATGCAAGGAGGAATCTAAAATCAAGAAGAATTAAGAGAGTTTTTCAAGGTTGTTAAATCATCATAACCCACTTCATACAGTATGATGTGAAATCTATCAGCCTGCAGTCTTAAAAAGCAAAAGCATTTAATTTTTGCTCTTTAGTTGCAGAAAAAGGCAGAACAGAAACTCATTTGTGAAAAAGTAAAAATTTTAAAAAATTGCAAAAGGTAATCTGTACTGATAAAATGAGGGATTTCAATCCATTTAGTTCTCTAACAAAGAACTGAAAAGTAATCCAGTGACAGCAGAGACATACTGTCAAATAAACCAAAACATTGTAAGGGAAAACTACTTTACATAGGAGATAAATATACAAAAACAGCCAATGACTGGAAGTTGAAGCTAGAAAATTAGCAGTAAAAACAGTATTTACATTTTAAATAGAATAGATAGTTGCTAATTCAATTTGCCAATGTTCGCTCTGGATTCTTCAACTGTACATCTCATCAGAACTGTGAGAGATTTTACTTCAAACAGGAATTAATTTAGGACATCATTTTAATGACGTGCATTATTCAAGAAGTTGGTTTAGATGATCCACAGCAGTTCCTTCCAGCTTCACAATTTCTAATGTAATTTGTTAGTTAGAGTACATTTCATGACATATCTTTTCATATGCCATGATACATCTATCTTCTGCCACGGCCAAGGATATAATAGCTGTCTACAATGAAAATAAAGCATTTATTCACACTATAATTTGATAATGCCTTCATTATGAGGAATAAAAACTGTTGCCAGGGCAGTGGACTATATAGGAAAATACAACCCAGCATACCATATATTAAATATCTATTAAACCATTTAAATGTTTCTTTTTCTGTGTGTGTATTTGTTGATGGTCCTCAATGCACCAGTAAACCTCAAAGATCCTATCTTGGTAAACAAACAAATAAACAAAAAGTTGTCTAGTAGCTTCTGTTGATATATTTAAGAAAAATGTCTTGAAAGGTAACCTGGGCCTGTTCGTAAAGCTGATAGATACTACACTGGAAAGATATACTTGCTGCAGTAACTGCCTGTATTCAGTTTTTGTGTTAAGGAAATAGCTACTTTGTGTACTATTTTCCAAGAAATAAAAACGGGGGATGGAGGGAGTTGGGGGGGATGGGGAAGAACGTGTTGAAATGAACAGATAATCATTCCTAAGGTACTTGGAGTAATGCTAAGCTTTAGGAAATTTAGGTGAAGATGCCTTAATGCTGTAACAGTTAATCAACTCAAGCATTATAAAGTGTTATAAAATATGTTTCAGTGTTAGTGGACTTAAATGATAGAGTAGACTATAGACTATAAAACAAAATGAAAAAAAAAGCAAAAAAAAAAACACAACACAACGGGAGTTCCTCAAAGCAGCAAGAAGTGGAACATTTAAAATTTGGTAGTTAGTATGAAGAATATTACTATAAAAGAAATGAGGAATTGCTTTAAATTATAATAACAAATTCTGTTGTCATAGAAGACTGCATCTTCTATTTAGGTGTTTTCAATGGGTGTTTTGTTCACCTGGAAGCAGATAATATGACTCTGTTTGACAGTCTGTGTTGTACTCAGTTATTCTTCTCAGCTGAGAACCACCTCCTGTTAAGACCTCCTGCAATATGCAAAGAGAAAAAGAAAGAAAGAAAAAAAACCAGCCTGGTTACTTAGATGTAATTGTGTTATTCCATGCTGTGACACCCTATGGCTTATGATAAAAGGATGTTGATGTCATTAAATATAAGGGGAAAAAAATCTTCCTTTCATTAGAGGGGAAAAGTAGCAAGCAAATAAAATTACTCCTTGGTTATGGGTTTTCGTTCATGAACGGGTTATTGTCATCATCATCTTTGACTGAAAAATATTGTCATAAAAGAGCAAGAAGCATAAGCTAATTGATGAGTTTGGAGCTGTTGGAAAATGATATTGCTGGTATTATGGAAAGGTAGAAAGACTTAATAAAAATACTTTGGCATAGTATTTATTATCTTCTAACTGAGATGACCATTACTTTTAGTTTCATATGTTGGTCTTACATTTTATTTTCAACAACCTAGTTCACAAGCACAGTAGTGCTTTATGGATTTAGTGTTTTCTAAAATGTTAATGTGTGCTTATTTTTTAAATATGAGAAATATTTATTGAAGTATTCATCAGTTTCTTTGGTCTTCTGTTAAGGATTTTAAGAATGAATTTAAGCTAGATAATAACTTGCTTATTTGATATCTGTCTACAATTTTTGTTACAAAGTAAGAGAGATAAAAATTCAAGTTTATACATGTAGGGCTTTAAACAATGAAAGGACATAAAAATCTTTACATAAGTATATCTAAATTATCCAGGGTATTTTAGAATAGAATATGGTAAATCTAAAATATAATCATCATACATAATATTAGGTTTTTATAATCAAATGCAAAAACTTATGCAGGAAGTGTCCTCAGTGATTCATTGTCAGTTTGTTAGTCCCTCAAAATAAACATACTTATGCTTGAGAAAAGGTACTGGCTTTGCAAGGTGCTGTTGCGCAGATGAACACAACAATGGAGCTTTCCTTGGAGAAGATTACACAGTAGGACAGGAGATCCAGAGAAAATGTGGTTAAAATCTCATTTCCATTAAATTCTACTTAATAGGTTAATTTTATTCCAAATTTCTAGATCAAAATACTGATTAAGTCTTCCAGACTTCCAAACTCACAAACTTCTCTGAATAAATACATTAGAGCTGAAAGTATAAATAAGGTATGGAAAATTCACATCACAAGAGAATTTATTTATTTATTTAAGTGGATTCCATTGTAAAGACTTCTGATTTCCTGAGATTTGATGAATTATTTCTAACTTTTTGCAGTACAGGACACTACTTTTATAATTCAGACTTGGGAGGAGTCAGCTACGTATTCGTTAGAATTTCTGTACATTTTATCTATATGAACTCAGATGAAAGAAAATAAGCCAGCTTTGACTCAATGCTGCCATACTTGAGTAGAGAGTCTCCATCACCCTTCTACCATACAGTACAATCTGAACTCATATTCCCTCATAAAACCTATTTCCCAGGCATACCATGATGCATTCAGCATCACTCTCTTAATCTTTTCAGTTTTTTGAACACAGTTCTGGGAACTTAAACACATTTTGAAAGCTTAGTGCTGAAAGGGCAGGGGTGGGAGGAAAGTGATTTTCTTGTTCTGTTAATACTAGAATATTTTCTTGATCACTGCTAACACTGACTTTCTTGCTCCCTTTAACACTATAATAATAGTCATTAAGGTGTTTATGGTCATAGTCAGAATAATGTGATCTGTTGGGACCTCTTTGTATTATTCTGTAAAGATCAAACACCTTTTAAGAGAGCCTCTTTAGAAGCCCATATTTAAATTGTGAATTTATGAGATCAGTGTGAAATTGTATGCTGAAAATCATACAGTTTGGCTGTCTCCCATATTGGAGATTTCATTCTATAAATATATTTTTACTCCATTAAAATTTAACAATAATAAGAAGTATTCATTTTAATTGGAACTGTAGAAATCACATTTTGCAGAGCTTGCTCAAAGAGGATTCAATTTGACGCTCTTCCTGATAGTCAAAATTCACTTCAGTGAATATATATATATAATAACAAATAAACATTCTATCAGTTTACATGACTATTGGAGTACATACATTGAAAATACATTGAAAATACATTTTTAGATCAAAGTGATAGCTTTCTCCTCATTATTTCAATAAACGTAAGTACATAGTGTGTTTTTACCATCATTCTGGACCTCAGAGTCTGTTTGAAATTGCAGTTCAAACATTAACATCAAATGTGAAATGGCATGTGTTTACTAAAATACAATTTCTTGAAAAACAGCAACCTCTATAGCTCACTTCTGGCTTTAGCATGTTTTCTGTAAATCCAATGGCAAATTTGTCTGTTTGTGATGCAGGATGATAGGATCATTTCCATTAAACTTTTAGGAAAGTTAGTAAAAATGTCTGCTTTTAAAATGTACAGGCATGCATATTTTACAATATTAAGTGTTTCACTTACAGTTAAAAGTTTGACAATTGGCTTATGAGGAGTAGGTGAATAGAATAATGACTCAAGATACAAGGTGGAATTACGTACAATGAGATCTTTCAGGATGTGAAATGTCTACCTAGCTAGCTATTGTGAAGGTTCCACTGGTATCTGTGAATATTATCCATCTAATATGAAAACATAGTTGTCAGGAAGAGTAATATTTTTTAAATTGTCAATGAAATTACATGCACAGAGAGTATGACTCACAAGGAATCACTAATCCTGTGAGAGAGAACAAAGGAAAGCACGTTTTCTAACCCATCAGTCATTCTTACAGTATGTGTAAGCTGCCTTTGTTCAGCAGTCCAGTTTGATTAGTAAAGATCTGACAAGTCCCTCAAAAAATGAAAATCCAATGAATGTTTTAAAGGATTCACTTTCTCACAGTGTTATATAGGACCTTGTTATTGTTCAGTGGGTGGGAGAGCAGCAGACTTGTTCACTACAGCAAGTGGGTTGTAAGGTTTACTTGTTTTAAAAGTTGCTTTGGCAGTATCTCTTGAGCCCAGGATGCAGCCTCGTGACCTGGAGATGAGCATAGGGTGATGTGTCAGGGCAGAGGTCCATGCGAGAAGTACCAGCTAAGACTGTGGGGATGAATTTGGGACTGAGGCTGAGGGCATATTGGGCTGGTGAATAGACATGGCTTGTGCCCTGGTAACACCTCTCTCAGTTTATTTCTTAATGGGTTTGAAAGGTTCTGAAAATATGTTTGCTTGCAGTTCTTGCTCTAACTGCTAAAGTCAGAAATGGATGTGGATATTGTTACGACTGGAAATAGTTAAGCTATATTTCTCTACAGGCTGAGTAATACTATCTATTTCTGAGTCAGTTGTGTGTGCGTGTGTTTTATTCTGTGGCTTTGTGTTAATGACTCTAAATGGAACCTGAACACTTCCTTCCTTCCTTCCTTCCTTCCTTCCTTCCTTCCCTCCTTCCTTCCTTCCTTCCTTCCTTCCTTCCTTCCTTCCTTCCTTCCTTCCTTCCTTCCTTCCTTCCTTCCTTCCTTCCTTCCTTCCTTCCTTCCTTCCTTCCTTCCTTCCTTCCTTCCTTCCTTCCCTCCTTCCCTCCCTCCCTCCCTCCCTCCCTCCCTCTCTCTCTTTCTCTCTTTCTCTCTCTTTCTCTCTTTCTCTCTCAAAATTTGGGAACTCTTTTTATTTTGTTTTCCAATTAAAGGCTGTGAAATAATGGTGTTCAGGTATGCTCCTTTAGCACCCAGAAATGGACTACCATCTCCAGATCAGGTTGCTTCACCTCTTGTTCAGGTACTCAGATAAATATAAATGGGCTGTTGGGTAACAGGAGCCTTATAAGAAACACAGCATGTTAAGAATATGCATAGAGTTTCCTATCATCCACCTTTAGTAGAATGGATTGTATTTTCTGCTGCATATAACCAGCTGCTAAATTTTGTCTATATTTTTGAGGAAAGTCTTTGTATCTGTGGTCACATCTAATGAGTTGTTCTATGAGGCTGCAGGCAATTATGATAAAGATCTTTTTTCTTCAAAGCAAACGAGGTGACTCTGCATATTGGTAAGCAGGATCAACAGTGTGCATACCTCAGCTCTTAATGGAGTGTAAGGCTTATATATGCCCTATTATTATGCTTTTGATTTGCCATATTCATGGCAAAATAAAGTTTTAATGAAAATTCAAAAATCATGATTTGCAGTCTTGCTGACAAGTCTTCGAAATTTGTGATATTATTAGAATATTATTCT
Source organism: Anser brachyrhynchus (assembly GCF_964034855.1). NCBI lineage: Eukaryota > Metazoa > Chordata > Aves > Anseriformes > Anatidae > Anser > Anser brachyrhynchus. The sequence goes on along the minus strand of NC_137697.1, from coordinate 16,086,164 downwards.
ACTTTATGTAAGTATTTGAAGGCATTATTTTTTCATATGCGCCAGCAATCATGGAACCCTTTTTCTATTTGCCCTTGATGCATAGTATGCTAAGACACTGAAATAAGGAGGGGTAAGGAGGGTAGGGAGGAGAGGATGCAAGACAAGAATGCTGTTTCCTTGGCAACAGGCGCTGTGCTGCTCAGGGCACAGGTGGCATCTGTCTTAAAGACCATTAATCAAAATGTATGCAAGAAAACGTGAAACAAATCTTAGTGTTTCTGCAGCACAGAAGACTTCACTCAACCAGCCCCCAATTACTCCAAATACTTGCAAAATGAAACGACCATTTTGGTTGAGGATTTTAGTAAAAATGAACAAGAAATAAACACTTATGATTATTACTTAAGAAAAAAAAAGTCAGAGAAAATATGTTAAAAATGAATTCTAATTGTCACTAGTGCCAGTATAGTAAAGTTATGATGGTCAGGTTGAAGTTGGGAAAACTTTTGGAGAGAGGGGACTCATTGACAAGGAGGACATCTGTGCTTTAATTTTCTGCAATGTGAAGGCAACCTGAGACAGTGTAAAATGAAAGCATGTATAATATACTCAAATAATTTTGAGTCTATACCCAGTTCTGAATTTCATCAATTATTATTATGAAAATAGAAAAAAACTATTTAGAAACTCTGTCTTGGCTTTCCTGCACTTTCATTCACAGAGATAAAATTCATGTTTAACTTGGTATAAATTGAGATGAACAAGGTCAATTTCTCTGATACTGTAATTTTAGACATAAACGTCTTCAGTTGTCAGTGCTTTTGCAGTGAAAACTGAAGTGTGCATTTGGGTTCTCAGTTATGTCTGAAACAGAGAACAGCAATGAACTTTTTCAGAAAAAAAATACCTGGCAAAGGTGATAGATGTGGGTAGTGAAAAAGCTGAAAAAATTGACAATGAAAAGAAAATAAACAATATCTTTACAGACTTTATATCTACATGAGTGTACCGTACTGCCTGTAGTGAGTCTGCCTCTTATGCAAGTTGTCATCTTTTTTGGTTGGGTCTTCCTGGCGTTTCATTTGCATGATATTTAGATGAGGAATGTCCCCCCTTTTTGGGAAGCACTGACATGCTGGGTGCTATTGGAGTTACATACATGAATTAAGTGATGTAAATTTATTTCCAGGTACAAAAATAATATATTAGGTAGAAAAATAATATATTAATATTTTCATTAATCTGTTAAATATCTGATTATCAGTCTGTTTCTCACTTCTGATGCGTAAGAATATGTCGGGCAGAGTGAGTGCAAAAGAGCAACAAACCAGTACCACAGCAGTTCAGATTTGGCTGGAATTTATTTCAAGGACAGGTTAATGTCTACAGAAAGTTCATGGCAGTGGAGAAAGAGATCCTAGAAATCCACCTCATTCTTCTGGAATTGCGTTGGCGCCTTTTATGTTTAAAAATTACTGAAGCAAGAAATAACCTGCAGTACTGCCAATGAAGTTACTCCCATATTTTTGTCTTCCCGGTCTAAATCATTGTCAGCATTAAGATGAGATTGCTCCAAACCATAAGCAGCATTTAATGGCAGCATTCACAGAAAACAGTGGCATGTCTCCAAGGATAGAAAAGGATTAATGAGATTAGTTTCATACTGCTTAAAGGCTGGGTAAATATTTAGTAAAAATATTATATGCAATAGCACTAGAAATAAGATCATGTTGCCTACCCTTTCTTTTATTTTGCATACTGATCTATCTAAGATGGGATCAGGACTTGATACCTCCCTCCACCTAAATGAAAAAATTACTACCTAGCTCAGTGCTTGAAGGAAACACATTTTTACCTTTCTTCAAAGTAAGCTGTCATTGGTGCCCTTGCTTACATTACTACCATAAAGAAATTTGTGTAACTATATACTTGTAAATTTTATGTATACTTATAAATTGTATAGATATATACTTATAAATGTATATCTTATAAAAACTTCTAAGTATAGACATATATAATTTATAATACAAACAATAGTTTTTTAATAAATATATATATATATTCATAAATTTATGTTGGAACTTTCAGTGGAGTCTAAATTCCTCATACTTCTCAAAGAAAATCAGGTTTAATTCTTTCCTTAGGCTTTAGCGCCTTACATTATGACATTCTGCTAACATTACAGAGCCTAATCCTGTAGACTCTACTTATCTCGTTTGCTTGTGTGGGTGAAATAAATACTGTGTTTGTCAGACTGAAAAAGCTGCTGCTGAACTTATGAAACTTCTTTCATTTTCACTGCCTCAGGGAAGTATGAAAAAAGCATAGCTACAAGAAAGGGTCCACTCACTAAGCATCTAGAACTAAAGTTCTAGATTTGTTGTTCATTTGTTTTCACTTCTATGAAGCTGAAACCTTTACAATTTTTAATTAAAAAAAAACACGGGGCTGGGGGGGGGAGTGTAGGAGTATAGGGCTTTTCATAGACATTCGTTCAAAGCAATGAGAGACAGGGTTTTAAAACTGTTTTCATTGGAGTGGCAAGTTTTCCTGACTGCTGGGATGTTCTGAGATGACACTACCATCGGGAGATCTTGACTTCTTTTCCTTCTAAATCTTGACTGGAAATTCTATTTTGTACCTGTGATATCTTTTCTGACCAAACTTTGAACAGAATGAATACATTTCTATGAAAAAGCATTTCAGCTTTTTGCTTGTCACAATTTTTTTCAAATGTTTCTAACCCTTTATATTTGAAAATCTCAGATACAAATAAGCTCTTTTCCAGAAAAAGAAATGGTATCAGCGGGAACAGTGACAGTAGAGCAATCATGTCATGTGACCCTTTTTATGCACCATATATTAATTGTTGCCTTCACTGCTAGTCTGATCTTTCAGTTTGTGTAACTCCTCTTGGCATGCTAAAGATTACTAAATGAGGCAGTCACACAGAAATTGTGGGAGAGAAAAAGGAAATATCATTAAATAAATGTTCATTTCATGGAAAGCTGTTATCTTAGAAAGTATTCTCAAACCACATTGTGTTTGATTTTGTAGTTTGGAAGGCTTTGTTTGTTTGTTTTGGTTTATTTTGGTTTGCTTTGGTTTGCTTTTTTAATGTGTATGTAAGAAGTGTTTCAAAAAACAGGGAAATGGAGCAAATCACATTATTCAGCTCATGGAAGGGAACTTAGAAACCAAACACAATGCTGTGCTTTTCTGCTTTTAGGACAGCTAGCAACACTGCTCACTGTTCATGGGAACACTAATAAATATAGCCAGTGAATGACAGAGAGAGTATGTAGTAGTACGTTGATATAAATATATATGAATATTTATAAATGTATGTGAATGATATAGCGTTATGAATGTACGGTACAGAACATAGGTATGTATACGGATACACATGCTCCAGTGTGTATACATATAGGTCCAGTTGCAGCATCATGGCTTTTCAGAGCACATGCTATGGTTTTTGACATAAAACTTCATGGAGTTTTGCATTTTTCCAGTTGTTCTAAAGGATGCAGGGAAAGCTGGTGGAGATCGGCAGATGTACAAAAGGTGAAGGCAGTAGGAGCAGCACAGCAGTGTGAAACAGGTTTCGTTGGGCTTTTGGAAATTTAAGTGTTCATGAAAAAATAGATTTATTTGCAGTTTGACAAACTCCATATAAATTTGATGTGAAATCCAACATAAGTAAAGAAATAATACAACCTAGAGTACCTTTTTTCCTCCAAGAGCTAACCATGTTTCTTTCTTCAAAGCAACACAATATTTACCCCGCTTTGAGCAGGGAGACTGAACAAAATTATCTCCAGAGCAACTTTCCAACCTCAACAATTCTGAGATCTGCAAAACTGTACTAAAACAAGCAACAAAATACAAAAAGTATTAAACAAAACTTCTGTCAAAAACAGATGATTGCTAGTTCCTGAGTATGTTACTAAGGAAATTGGAATAAAGACAATAGACGATCATCTCAGTTATATTTAAATGCATATTCAAATCCTGTAGTGACGAAGATATGAATTAAATCCCTATACTTACATACATTATAGATTGTAAGTCATGTATATGTTCTTGTAGAGTAAATTTACAGAAGGTTTAAAGTATTTGTCAGAATGTAGTAAAGAATGTCTCAGATTGAAGTAGATGTTGAATATAAATGTGGTTGTCTAGATGTTTTAGTATCAAGAGTTGGTACTCTAAATATTGACATATGATAGAGAAAAGCTTTGTATGACTTCCAGTACTCCATTTTATTTAATGGGCAATATTCCCATATATTTTTCATTATGAAGTGCCAGTTATTAGCAATGTGATTTTCTTCGGCTGGTAAATACTTCAGACAGACAAAATAAAGCATAAGGAAGTGAAGTGATTTGCCCCAAGTTTTGAACTCTTGCTAAGAAAAAAACAAGAATTGAACCCAGATTTCTTGGCTTTCAATTGTGTGCTTCTGTAGGAAAGTCATGCTGTAGGCGAGAACATTGATATCTAATTTTTCTCAAAACTAAGTTTCAAGTGAAGTATTCAGGAACCAGAAATTTTGGTAATAGATATTTTTGGTCCAAGGACATTTTTTGCTTGATTCTTATCCCATTTTAAGAAAATGATTTAATGTATCATATTAAAATGTTTGCATATTGCAGAAACTAGTAGAAAGAACAAAAATAATGAGTTTGCTGCAGACAGGATATTCTCTAGAGATTTTATATTTGATGTTTCGCTACTCAGAAGTAATTTTACAGATTATTTTTATAACAGTAACTGATCTTGTTGATGTAGAAAATAAAATCTTGCTCATTGAATTCAGTATATCTAGACATAAATACGCCTCTGTTTATATTCAATGCATGCTGTATATAGGTGCAAGATTCACCAATGATTATCTCCACCTACAGTCCAGAAATCATGATAAAATTTTAATTTTATAAATGTAAGCAATGCATTTATAAAATACTTATCAGAGAAAAATCCAATGGTCTTAAAAAAGTGCTGTTAGCATATTTATAACTGTACGTTGTTAGTAATTAACATGACTCTGGAATACCAAGAGTGATAAACATGAATGTCACAGTTGAATTAATTAAGTAGAGGTACAACTAGAAATTTATTATTACTGCCAATCATTTGCTATTCTATTGACATTTCCTCTCAGTAATTTTATACTGTGCAAAGCTGTGTGAATTTTGGATTCTGTGAAAAAAGTTATGCATCTTATCAGGAAACTTCCTTACATAGCTATTGATAATAAATATAATGTGTTCTGAAGTTATGAAAAAAAAAAGTTTAAGCCTCTGCTTAAGACGTACACACTTTCATAGCAAATGAAAAAAATATATAAATATATGTTAAGCCCCTAGAACTGAGGATCTTTTGTGTTTGTTTTTGCATATTTCCCCACAAAATAGGTGTAGCAAGTGGTGCTGTAAAGTTATTAAGTGTGCTTCATTTATAATCACAATTACACTGAAGAATGCTTATCATGTTTTATGCAAATGAGGCTCCGTAATACAGTACTCTACAAAGTGCAAGTGTTTCTAGAGTGGCTAACAGCTTGAATTCAGGGTGAGCATAAAGAATTGACGGACCACAAATGGGAATATATGGATTGCAGAACTAGTCTGTTATCCACATATCATGGCCTAAACTTTTGAAGTATTTGTCTGTGCAAACTGTTGTTGAGCAATGACCTTGTTTGTCTCATGTTGTAAGGAAATTCTTGCTAATCAGTTATTAAAATAGGGTATGTTCTGCTAGGTAGCATGCATACAGTAGCATGCAGTCTTGTTGCTTCAACTAGAAATTATGGGAGGAATAAAAGCAGCTCTTCTCTTCATGTCTGTTATTTCTAGATGGGTGCTTCCAGAGTTGCATGCTCCTGCCTTGCCCCTTCTTAGGTATATTCCAGACAAGTATTGTCTCATCCATCATGAGCAACATAGCAGAAGACAGGTTCCCATACAAAAATTCCTGATCCTGCCTCTGTGAATAATACTGAGTAAAAGGATACAGAAAGCTGTCATTAAGTAAATGTTAATAAGAAAATGTGTTGTCCATGGAAGAAAACAATACTTAACATTAACTGATCAGCCATACTTTTCTGTACATGCTTTTTGCCTGTAACAATTGTAAGGAAATTTGTTTTATTTTGATCATCTTTCACTCACAGCATCAATCATTTTTCATAGCTTCTGGGAATAATGCAGTATTTTCATTGTCATGGCAACTTTTGAAATCTGTAAAATATCATTTTTCCCATGTTGTTTTGCTTTGAAATACGGTTTAATTCAACTGAAAAGTATATCAGAAATGTAGTACTGGTCATATCTTATTGCTTGAATAGTCAGCTAGGTTTGGACAAAGTGTTACATAAACTTAAAGAAGAACTATTGGATCTGTCAATCAGCTACCTGTATTTTATTTTATTTTTCCAGAGACATGTTTTTCAATGAAATGTTTAAAGACTATTGGAATTGTAATTACCGAACTGTCTCTTTAAGTGTTATGAAGATCATTAGGAAAGGAATTGCAGTGGCAAAAAAGACAGAGAAGCAGTGTGTAGAAAGCGATTCAATACTGTAGCTTCCTTGAGGTCCTTTGAAGAATATATTTTAGATAAATTTTGTACTGTAGCCTTTTTTGTTCCAGATTATGTGATCTAGAAGTCTGTGTAAATTTCAGCTGAGGGTATATTAAGGTGTGCTCCTAGCTAAGGCTTGGAGAAATACTCACAGACATGATGTATTCAGGATGAGAAAACTCATCTCTGCTTATCTTAGCTGGAAGTCATGGGAAGTGGGCTTTCTGAAACCCACAGCCTGATCTCCCTAGCAGCAGAGCTATTGCATCAAGCAGCATAAGCAGATGCAGCCAGGACTGAATCCCTTTGGTCTCTCCACATGGTAACACAGTCCCTGCAGGACCTGTTGCAGATGCATTACCAGCAAAGAAACCTGCTGCATATAGTGGCAGAGACCTCCTGCCGCAGTTCTCCAGGCTGTTAGCAAGGGTACTTCTCTGATGAGCATCTTTCTGATGCTTTTTGCTTCTGGTGATGGGAAATCTGTTCTGAGCCCTCTCCTGTTTTGGGCAATGCAGCTGCAGGATCTTAATTTCTTTCTTTTTCAGTATGGGGTGTAGATCATTTTGCAAACAGTTGCAGGCCTCTCTTTTTCCCCACACATTTATTAGCATCCCCTTACAGAGTTTGTGTTCCCCAGAGCTCAGCCAGAATAGGAAACCTGTAAGCACTCCTTGGCCTCTTCAATCCAAAATTCAGTAACTTAGTGAAGCTCACTTTCAATAACCATTGAAATCCTTGTGCTGAAGGGCTCAGTGACACTCATATATTCAGTTTCTCCAGCTTCTCTCTGGAAACAGCAATCTTTCCCCAAAGGACAGGAACGCCTTGCTGGATGAACTGAGAAGGTAGAAGAAATGGGTGGCTGAACCCATTGACTGGAAAAGTCACAGTCATTTGCTAAGTGTGTGCGTGTGTGAGTCCTAAATACTCAAGAAGCATTCCCAAACAAACAACAGTAAATGCAATGAATTTACCCAAAAGTAAGGAAAGAAAAATATATGGAAGAGAGAAATTGTGGATGAGGAGGAAAGAAGTCAATTTTAGGTACCAGAAATATGTGAGACAGCAAATAAAGTATTTGTTCTCGAGATGAGAGAAAACACATATGACATTAGACCATTAATTTCTTCCATTTTGTCAGTACCTATAGCTGTCAGTCCCAAGCTGAGAGCAGAGGCATGCAGAGGTCCACCTTCTCTGCCTGGTGAGTGCCATTAGAGTTTGAGAATCATTATTTCCAGAGTAGGCTTATTTGATCTCTTTCCCTTAAAGGACACTTCCTCCCACTCCTACCCCCACCCCTCCCTCCCCCCCCCCCCCCAAAAAAAAAAAGAAAAAAAAAAGAAAAAAAAAGAAAAAAAAAGAAAAAAAAAGAAAAAAAAAAGAAAAAAGACAACCAATGCTTTTTATGTGGTGACAGTGCCATACCGTAATAAGAAATATAAAATATTCATTATGCAAGGATTTTTATGCTGTGATCTAGTGAGAAGCAAATTATGCTTCTTCATCTGCTATTGAGGTTTTTCTACAAAAAGGCTGAGAGGATTTGAGTGTGTTTAGGGGGAGGAAATTGAAATTGCTCCAGATTTCTTCTTGTCCTTGCAATTCTTCCCCCAGCTGTGGCTTTAATTTAGGAGTTCTGCAACATCATCATCAAGAGTCTATCCATCGATGCCAAGATTCAAACATTGTAAATGCATAGTGTTCTTGTATCTAAAGAAAATTGACTTATAAACATGGAACTTGTTTTGAAAGTTGTGTATAATTTTAGACTTCATGAAGATGTCCATTGTGGTATTTAACACTACCGCCTCCTCAGGAAGTTTTTATTTCCTTTTCTGACTTGCAGAATTGTTTTATAACATGGTTCATAGTGAAGCAGGAAATATTTACTAATACTTAGGTGTTCAGAGTATGAATTTGTAGATTAATGTCTTAGTTTGAAGACAGTTTTTCACAAGGAACTGGACTGCATGCACACACCAAGAAATAATGGCAATAAGGATGCTGTTAGTTTTAAGAAAAAAAAAAAAAAAAAGATTTAGTCCTGTTGTGGAAGGGAACAAGATGATGCATAGGAACAGACGGGAACAGATAATGAATGAATGCGAGAAAGGAATAAAGAATGCTCTAGCTTTCTCATTTTTGTTCTCCTGCTATAAAACTATATTATATTATTATTAGTTATAGCTACAGAGTTATAATCATAAGATGATAAAATAATTTAGCTTGGCATGGTTCTCTGAAAGCTCTCTTGTCTGTCCAGTCCTCTGCTCAAAGTAAGATTAACATCAAAGTTTGATCAAGGTTATACAGGACCTTCACTAGTAAAGCTTTGAGCATCTCAAAGAGTGGAGGTTCTACAACAGCTTTGGGCAGCCTGTTTCCATTCTTAACCATCAACATTGTGAAGAACTTTTTTTTCCTTATGTGCAGTCAGGCTATTACTTTCTGCAGGTTGGAACTGTTCTTTATAGTCTATTCTCCATGGATCTCTGAGAAGAGTCTGGCTCTACCTCCCTACATCATCCCTGTAGGTAGTTGAATACAATAATTGTCTCTTTTTCCCCTTGTCCTGCTTTTTTTTTTTTTCCCCCACACACTATTTAGTCTCAGTTCCCAAAATGTTTCTCACTCTGTGCCCCAGCTCCTCAACAGAGAGACAGCCCTACACTGGAGCACTTCTCTAGAAAAACCATATGCCCGCTCCATGAATGCTCTGAAGTGCTTGAGGTATAAGCCAGCATGGTAGCCAAGCTAATAAGCCCCACTGAGAAAGATAATACATTAATTTGGGCTTGAGTCTGTCTAATACAGTTACACAGCATGGCTTTGCAGCTCCTTCCTGTTCTTAGGGCAGCTGGGAGCAGCTCTGTCACTGCACAACAGGAGTGTTTGAATTACTGCTGCTGTGGTGGCAAAAGTGGAGGTTCACAAGCTGTAGCTCAACTAGCAAATCTACTGGTAGCCTTTGAAGGTCTGGCTACTTGAAAATCACAAATGTTTTAGTTTTATACATAATAGCAATAGCCTCTTTAGTTAAACAAACAAACAAATAAACAACAACAACAACAACAAACTTTTAACTTTTAGTTAAAGCTAAACAATTTATCCTAAAATTCTTTATGGTTCTATGCTTTATGGAATCTTCTTCCTTTTCTAAACACTGTTTTGCAGCACTTTTATCACTGAAGTAAATACAAAGGAGATAGACAGTGCTATTTTGGGATGTGTGTCTTGTTTTGACCTTCTGGACTTGAAGAAGCATTTAAATCTATTTACATTGCTTGGCAGTTAGCTATACTTTACACCAGTAAAACATGCATTTTTATAGTGTCTTAAAGTGCTAAAACAGAGAAAGAACTTTAAAAAGAAGATTTTTTTTTCTAGCTGCTCAGTTTTCTTTTTTCTTCATATGAAAACATCCCTCATGGAATTTGTCACTGGTACTTTCTTATAATCTCCTTATTTCTGCCATCCCTTAAGGGCTACAAAGTAGCCATCATGAAAGCAAAAGAGGTATTTTAGAAATCTGTTTTGAAAAAGAGTGAAAATTCAATCTACAATGTAAAACACAAAAGTGTCGATAGTCAGCTTCTGCTGATTATAAATATTAATAGCCTCCATGCACTGAGGTCTTTAATATATAATATTCATTTATTCAGCTGGTTAAGATCTTTTCCAGCATGTTTCTGCTCAAAACTGCACTTATTTCCAGGTAATATTTCCACTCATTTTTTCCCCCTAAAAATGATGTCCAGAATAGAAGTCATTTTAGCAACTGTTCTGAATTAAGTCTAATAAAAGGCCCTCTATCATAATTTTGTGTTAGAGTTGTATTATTAATTTTGTATTTCTAACTCATTACACAAAACTATTATGAATAGAAAAGAGTGTGGTGTTTTTAAGAGTTGATATTTATGGTATTTGTAATAATGTGTCATACATACACAACTGCTATCGTGTAGATTTATAGGACAAACAAATATGGAGATATAACAATGATTGAAAATAAGTACTTGTTTATAGTCAAGATATTTATTTATTTAGAGTAGTAAATGCCATGATTCATGATGATTGTCTGAAAGATAAGATTGTTATGTGTTTAGAGTGATTTTGCTCTTAAGTAGAAAGATGGATTTAGGAAATGGAGATTAGATCCTATTCATGCCAGTCCAATCAGTTTGGAGGCAGCCAAGTAACTTTTCTGCACTGCTATTCTCCAGTTCTGCATCTGGCATTTGTTAACTTCTAGATTGGTGTGTGCTTTGAGTCTCATTAATTGTCCAGCTGAGTACCAAAATACCAAGAGGAAGCAGACAGCAAAGCACAGAAAGATGTTATGCCATTCAACAACAAAGGGTGATTTTATTTATTTTTATTTTTTTCCTGAGGAGAACATCAAAAGTAGGCCAGAAAAATGATGAATAGGAAAGCATAGAGAAATGTTTTACAATAACAATGAATTCTAATGTGTCAAAGTGCATTTGTGTAGCCTTGTATTCCTCATGAGGATCTTCACTGTCAGCATTGTCAGTCCAGAGAGATGGATTTGATAGATGGGCCACTCGGTGGGTAAGGAATGGCTGGATGGTCGCATTCAAAGAGTCGTGATCAACGGCTCAATGTCCAGGTGGAGATCACTAACAAGTGGTGTTTCTCAGGGGTCAGTATGGGGACCAGTGCTGTTTAACATCTTTCTCACTGGTGTGGACACCACCTCCCACTGGTGGTGGGATTGAGTGCACCCTCAGCAGCTTTGCTGATGACACCAAGCTGTGTGTTGTGGTCAACATGCCGGAGGGAAGGGATGTCATCCAGAGGGACCTGGGCAGGCTTGAGAGGTGGGCCTGTGCAAACCTCATGAGGTTCAACAAGGCCAAGTGCAAGGTCCTGGATCTGGGTAAGGGTAGTCTCAAGCACAAATACAGGCTGGGTGGAGAATGGACTGAGAGCAGCTCTGGTGGACCTGGGGGTGTTGGTTGACGAGAAGCTTAATGTGATCCAGCAACGTGCACCTGCAGCCCAGAAGGCCAACTGTATCCCGAACTTTATCAAACAAAAGTGTGGCCAGCAGGCTGAGGGAGGTGTTTCTGTCCCTCTGCTCTGCCTTCATGAGACCCCACCTGAAGTCCTGCGTTCAGCTCTAGGGACCTCAGAACAAGAAGAACAGAGACATAAAAGAATGAGTCCAGTGGAGAGCCATGAAGATGACTGAACGGCTGGAGCACCTCGCCTATGAAGACAGACTCAAGGAGTTGGGGTTGTTCAGCCTAGAGAAGAGAAGGCTCCGGGGAGAGCTTAGAGTGATCTTCCAGTACCTGATGGAAGCCTGCAGAAAAGCTGGGGAAGGACTCTTTGTCAGGGCATGTAGTGATAGGACAAGGAGTAATGTCTATCAACTAAAGGAGGGTAGGTTTAGATTAGATATAAGGAGGAAATTCTTCACTCAGTGTGGGGAAGCACTGGAACAGGCTTTCCAGAGAAGCTGTGGATGCCCCATCCCTGGAGTTGTTCATGGCCAGGCTGGATGGGACTTTAAGCAACCTGGTCTGGTGGGAGGTGTCCTTGCCTATGGCAGGGGGGTTGGAATTAGATTATCTTTAAGGTCCCTTCCAACCCAAACCATTCTATGATTCTGTGATCATCATCCGTTAATTATTTTTAAGTGTTTCTGTTGAAAACGTAATATATTGTAAGATCAGTAGTGCTGAAAAGACGAGATTTATTTTGTGGAGTTAGATTTTTAGGTTCTTTGGTTTTTTGTGTGTCTTTTGTTGGATTTTTATTTTATTAATTTATTTTTTTATTTTTTTCTGGAGATCCAGGAGCCTCCTTGTCTATGTAACTAAGCTGACAGAATGTATGGTTTTAGATAACTGAACAAGATATTTTTTAAAACACTAGTGCTTCATGGTCAGCATGATTTTGGTAAATTACTTGAGAGAAACACTATCCTGAGCATTGGTAGGTCTAGCCACATTTTAACTGCAAGGTATTCTTGTTCCTTCTTACAGGGTTCTTCCTATCATTCAAGTGTTGATGATAATCTTTTTCTGTTGCCCCAATTTTTGGCAGAGGATTTATTTTATGGAATTAAAGAGAAAAGGAATTACAAAGACCATAAAATTCCTACAATACTTAATTTTTAAGTCTAATATTTGATCTCTCAATATAAAAAAACTTCATTTTCTAAGGAGAACTATGAATTTGCATTTTACACATAAAGCATGTTTTTGCTATTAGTAAATATAGTGACATTCAATAGTATGAAACTAGAACTAATTTTAAATTCAACAGCACAAATACATAAGGTAGCATCTAATTTTGTAGTTTAAATTAAACATATAATTAAATATGTTTTACAGAACCTGGCAAATGTAAGCCATGTGTCAAATAGTAAGTATTATAAGTGACATGTTAATGAACAATGTCTGTAAGAGAGAAGACTCTGAACAAAGTTGGGAAATAATTTTGGATATCAAAGAAATAAAATGTCCCTCCTATATATTTATATGCTGCATTCACATTCATGATACAGGGGCATAGGAAATTTGGTATTTATGCCTAAATAAATAATAGCTATTTTCTTTGTGCATCTGTAAATAATTGCATATGCTACTGATGTAAGTTACAAAATTTGTTTGCATAGTCTAATAATTCCTTTCATTTTTTTTGTTTTCTAGGTAAGTACTCTCAGTATTCTTCCTCATTAAACTGACAGAAAACCTCTCTACCTTCTTGAAGTGCAACAAAAGAGGTAAAAGCAAGAGAACAAAAATGTTTGGTAAGAATTCAGAATGTTTTATGTGCTCATCTACTTTACTTTTGGAGGAATGCAACTGTTACATAGGATTATTTCTTCTAAGTTTTGTTATCTTGAAGAGAAAACAAGAACAAACAGAAGTAAGTAGTGGCAAGTAGAGAAATATGCATCTAGCTTTAACTCTCTGCGTTTTTTCTCACAAACATTAGATAAAACAACCTCAGGTAAAACAGATGGCCTGAGCTTCTCCAAAATGTGGCTGTAGTGTGCAGAGTTTAAGCTATTTATGACATTAATGATAGCTTCTGTTGCACTCATGTGCACTGCGCTGCAGGATTCAGGATGCACTTTTAGCTAGGAGAGATTGTTTTTAGTTTGAGAGCTAAGGACAGAACAAAGAGGGAGAAAGGAGATCACAACAAACAAACAAACAAACAAATAAATAAATAAATAAATAAATAAATAAATAAATAACATAAGAGAAATGACACAACTGAACGTTTTTGCAGCCGGAGCATGAATCTCACACTGAGGTGGCTTTCAGGACCCAACAAAAATGTTGGAAATGGTAATGCCACATGATGAGGTTCTGGACACTGCAAATGTGAGGTTTGTAGGCTTAGTGATGTTATAGACAATGAATGGACATGATAGTGAAGGCTACCATTGTTGGCAGAGTTGGATCTCAGCCATCTACCTGTCCTTTCTGCTACCAAACTGCAGATCTTCTAAGAGTGGTACCTTTAGGTATCCTTACAGGTTTCATTGTGGTACTCAAGATCAGTAGCCATTAGAACTTTATCTGACACACAATAGAAAAATAATTCTTAACTTTAATCCTGGATAAATTTTAGTTTGCCTAATTACACTCTGCCTACATTAAATTTTCCTATGCTTGTATTCATTCTCATACAAACACACACGTACCCCGTACCCCTAAAACAATAATACTAAAAATAAGTAAAATATTTTTTTACGTAAATAGAGTTTGGAAAATGGAAATAGCTGCATAGAAAAGATTTTGTCTGAAGATTACAAGGTTGAAAGGGAGAAAGCAAGACAGTATTTACTGCAGTTATAGGAAGGATGGATAAAAATTTCTGTCTTATCTAAAATTAAGAAGAACAGGGCAACATTTTTACTGTTGCATTAATTTTAGAGAACATCTTTTCAATAATTAAAGAAGTACAGACGGAGAGGAATATTCCTTTAACTGATTATGGTTTTCTGAAAATATGATTGCCATATGTATTTTTAATGCAAACATTTGTGTGTAATACGTAGTTAAAATTATTCAAGCCAGGTATTAAAAATGACTATATTTCATATTAAAAAAAAAAATTAAAAGAACAACAATAACAACAAATATAACAGCATCTTTTCATCTTTACTGTGTTATTCTTTTTGTGACACTTAATGCAGATTTCTTTCTTTATCTATTTACTACTATATATTGAGTGTTGAGATCTGAAAATATTAGGGAGACTAATACTGGCAAATATTATAGTAAAGACATAATTTCAAAGCTTTTCATAACTGATATTATAGTTCAAGTGTGTAGGAGGTAACACACTTCAGGCAAACAGAATGAATGGTTTTGTACAGAGTACTTCAGTAAATCAACCTGTAGAGGGCAATATAGTGTTTTTGGCATAGCAAAATTTCTGAGGCTGTAATAAATGAGAAAGTTCATGAAGAGTTCATAAGGAGTTTAAAAGTTCATTCAGAACACCTACTGCTATATTTTTTTCTGCTCATAATAATAAAATAATACATCTTCAGCATTGCCATGGAATAGAAACTATCTTGCTCAGTGATTTAAGAAAATCTTTTTGCTCTATAATTCTAGAAAAAAAAAAAAGGCATTTTAATAACCACTTATAGTCCTATAGATATTTTGATACATAAAGAAATATACTGCACCACAATATTTTTCTTTGAAATAATGCATTGGATGTAAAGGGAGAGGATTAATGTGTGTTCAAAATAAAGAAAAAAACCAACAGCCTGTTATTAAGTATCCATTCCCCAAAACTTTAAACTTCTTTCTTTTCATCTAAAACACTCTGGAAGAGAGGAGTGAGGTCATTTATATGCTGAAAATAGGTTGTGTGACATGGGTATGGCAAGAATTGCACTTTTTGTGCAAGTGTATTTTGTGGTGCTAGATGCCTTCTGACAGAAAATAAGATTGAATCTGACTACTTTGAGTCCTTTGACAAGGAACGGTTTTGAAGTGGTTACTACAATCTCTGTATTGCCATCCTCAGAGTAGAAATAAGAGAACTGTTCAGAAAAAAAATCCACAAGAGGAAAGGAACTGGGGCTTGGAAGAGTAGAATGCATTTCTTTTGTACCATGCAAAATAAAGACACAGGCGTATTTCAGGTATGGTCTACTGTTTCTTCATGCGGGGATCACTCAACTGTGCAAAATGCATTACGTAGGTAATATCTGATGCATGTGCACATCATCTTGCAATATCTCATGCATGCACAGGTGACAGTGCTGAGAAATGGCAAAAACATACCTACATGCTCATAAATACGGACCAACTTGAACTAAAATGTAGCCTTGATTTGGAGTTATTTTTCAGCTTAATCTTTTCTGTTTTCAAATACTGACATTTTACCTGGAACGGTTCTAACCACTTCTATTAATGTTTCTTTCTAGCATGTTTTATCAAATTAATTTAATATGTAGCTGTTCTTTCAGCAAGTAGAAGACCAAAGCCAAATCATGTTTTAGTAGCAGCAAGGTCTATCTGACTTAAAAGGTTGAGTTTTAGATATTTATTTTTTTTTTAAATGAAAGTACTGTTGCCTAGCATACAGTGGGCTTTTACTAGATTCTGAGTGCATTTTCCTTATTATTTTCATACTTGATGCATTATGGTGCAGACATGGAATTAAGCACTGAAGAACGGTTCTTAAAAAAAAAAAAAAAAAAAAAAAAAGGAATAGTATATCTAAGTTCCTAAGAGGTTTCAAAAGTCCATACAAATCAAGGCATTCATTCTCCAGTAACTTCTTCCAAATTTTACTTTAAGCCTTGCTTTATTATATCAAAACAACAACACTATGCAGGGAGTCTTCCACATAATTTCTGAAACGAGCTGCATTTTTTATAGTTAACAAAGTCTGTTTGAATAGATAAAAAGACTGGAAGTTCTATATGGTCTTTTTGAGATCTGTCTTGCTATGGCAACAGAGAATGTCTTTGAATCTCTCTCCCGACAAATATGAAGACTTGCTCCATCCACATTCAAGCAAGACTCTGCCAACATTGCAGTTCAGCAGTTCTAAAAAATCTACAAAAAAAAAAAAAAAGCATCAAATGTTTGGCTGTGCCAAACATACGAAGTTAAAATGATCATATGACAAGTCTGAGTGTAATTACAATCTGATTGATCATGCTGGCACTTCTCATTTTCACCATCCAGAGTGGGTAAAAACTGTCAGTTGTCTGTAATGGGATCTACAGTGACACAGAAAACAAAAGGGATGGTGACCTTTATAATTCACCTGAACTCACCTCCATAAAAAAAAAAAAAAGTTGCCTGCCTCTATCTTAAGGCTTGCATTGTGATTTTTCTAAATTTTACCTCTTGCATTTTACCTGCTTCTGTTGTACTTGATATGGCAATATGTCAACTGATGACCATTCAGAGTTTTAACTTCAAGCCATGGAAAATTTTAATTGTTGGCAAGGGTCACTTCCTAGCACTTTTCAATGTTAAGCTCCTGATTAGTGTCAGCACTACAGAGGAGAATTCATTCATTCTACACTAATTTAAGGCTCTAGGAGTAGGTAGCCTTTATTGGTAATCTTTAACAATGTTACATTAAATCATATGTTTGTCAAGTTTTAGTGGACTTCTAGTTTAAGGTAAGTAGAGCGGAAATCCAGTCTTTGCAACAAAATTTCAAAAACTTTGAGATGATTTTTACTTATACATTACCGTAAATGACCATGAATGAATATTTATAATACAAAAGTGAGATAATGACTTAATTTTTATTTTTCTCCTCATTTTTGTAGTTATCTTTAAGACATGCTCATCAAATTTTACTGGGGTGTGAAGTAATTTTTGTAAATACTTAGCAAGTGTATTGCTTTCCCTAACTTGCTCTGCAGTGTACCTTGGGAAGCAGTGACTCATTTTATACAATTAAAATATTTTATACAGAATGATTTCTTATGAGAAGATGGTGTTGTCTTTTATTTTGATAGAAATCAAAACTTCTCCATAACAGACATAGAACAGGAGCAGGTATATCCATTACGTAGGATGAGAGGATGACTAAATACTAATTAATTTCAAAGGTTTGAAAATGGAAAGGAAACCCTACCCAACACTTCCTGCAAGAGAAGTAAACCCATTCTTTTCTTTTAAAAGAAAATCATAATAGCATACCTGCCACAATACCACATGCAGTAATTCAGAAACTGTGCCCTTATGTATGAAAGCAGATTTTCTACTGAATTCATTTGCAAATGAGCACACAATTTTCTCTGCAATGACTGAAGTTCATTTCTAGCAGAGATCAGAGATTGGGATGATGACGGCAAGGAAAAGAATCCGATAGTCTGTTTCAGTTTGACACAGTATGGCAGCATAAATAAAAGCGTTACAGTTGTCACAGTTGAAATGCTGAAATGCACTACTTGCAAGATCTCTGTGGAAAAAAAGAGGATTTTGTTTCATGTATACAGACTGTGATTTCTGCACAATTTTCATAATTGTGAATATTTTCACTTTCTTTCAATTTATCTGTTTCAACATACTTAAAGATTCAAACAAAGACAAATGTATTAAGAAAAACTTGTGTTGCAAATTTAGACATTACGACTTTGGAAATGATTAAATTATCCTTACTTTACAACTTCGTTTTGACCATGCATACATGGACAGATAGCCTTCAGTTATGTAACTGTCAACAAAGGACCTTAGCCCCTTGCATGCAATGGGATGGACAGGGCTAATTGTGTTTTACTGTAGCTGCCCTGTTTTTTGATAGAGAGCCCCTGTTTCTCCTTTTTTTTTTTTTTTTTCTTGTTAATCTCAGTTCCAAAGTATATATAATGTTGTAAGTCCTGAGTAGGAAAACAAATTGTTAGTTCCCTTGTTTGCATTTCTGAAGTGTTCAGCAATATAATATCTGGGGGCTTGGCAAATGGTTTGTGAATTAATATTTACAGTAACCTGATAAAATGCAGGACAACCGAGGGATCAGACCCAGTCAGCATGGGTTCATGAAACATAAATCCTGTCTGACCAGCCTCATTTCCTTTTATGACCAGGTGACCTGCCTGGTGGATGAGGGAAAGCTGTTGAGGTAGTCTACCTAGACTTCAGCAAGGCCTTTGACACAGTCTCCCGTAATATTCTCATGGAGAAGCTGGCAGCCCATGGCTTGGACAGGTACACTCTTTGGTGGGTTAAAAACTGGCGGCACGGCCAGACCTGGAGAGTAGTGGTGAATGGAGTGAAATCCAGCTGGTGACTGGTCACGAGTGGTGTTCCTCAGGGGTCAGTGTTGGGGCCCATCCTCTTTAACATCTTTATTGATTGTGATTGTCCCCTTGTAGTCTGCTCTGGTGAGACCCTCGAGTACTGTGTTCTCTTTTGGGCCCCTCAATACAAGAAGGACATCAAGGCCCTGGAACATGTCCAGAGAAGGGCTACGAAGCTGGTGAAGGGCCTGGAACACAAGTCCTGTGAGGAGCGGCCGAGGGAACTGGGGTTGTTTAGTCTGGAGAAGAGGAGGCTTGGGGGAGACCTTATTGCTCTCTACAACTAACTGAAAGGAAGTTGTGATGGGCTGGGGGTCGACTTCTTCTCGCAGATAACTAGTGACAGGACTAGAGGGAATGGCCTCAAGTTGCACCAGGGGAGGTTTAGGTTGGAAACGAAGAGACATTTCTTCTCAGAAAGAGCAGGTAGGCATTGGAACAGGTTGCCCAGGGAAGTGGTGGAGTTACTGTCCCTGGGGGTGTTCAAGGAAAGGTTGGATGTGGTGCTTAGGGACATGGTTTAGTGGATGCTATTGGTGGTAGGAGATGGTTGGACCAGATGATCTTGAAGGTCTTTTCCAACCTTAATGATTCAATGATTGTCAGACGAAGAACTAGATATAGGAGAATTAATGCCAGAAACATACATTAATTGCTTTGGGTGTTGAATTTAAATACCAAGGTCAGGACTTTTCACTTTTGTGTTTTCATAGCACCGTTTTGCTCAAAGGACTCATCAACTTATTGCTAAAATCTCTCATCTACTTCACTTACAAATTAAAAAGTTCATTTTCTCTACAACTGGGGCAATAAGGTAGCCACCTGGCTAAAGACAGACACCTCTATTATAGACATTATATTTGGGAACGTCTCACTAGTCACTCGTTATGGCAAGACATCAACATTGTGGGCCTGTTTAGCCTAGAAATTCGAAGGCTGAGGGGAGACCTCATCAATGTATATAAATATCTGAGGGGAGGGTGCCGAGAGGATGGAGCTGGTCTCTTTTAAGTTGTGCCCAGCAACAGGATGAGAGGCAATGGGTGTAAACTGAAGCACAGGAGGTTCTGGCTGAATATGAGGGGGTGCTTCTTTACTGACAGTAAAGAAGTGACAGAGCACTGGGACAGGTTGCCCAGAGAGGTTGTGGAGTCTCCTTCTCTGGAAATATTCAAAACTCGCCTGTATGTCATTCTGCTCTAGCTGATCCTGCTCAGCATGGGGGTTGGAATAGATGATCTTCAGAGGTCCCTTCCAACCTTGGCCATTCTGTGATTGTGTGCTCACCTTTATCCACAATGAACTCTTGAGAGGTTGTTGTAACTGCAGTCCTACTGTGAGACATTCAGAAGCTGAAGAGTGATTCTAATGCAAAAATAAGGAAAAGATATTTAAGGTATGATTCTTAAAGATTCCCTTAAGTCTTTTGAGTGGTAGGTCATATTGAATACTGTGTATATCACTGTTGTAAGCACAGTACTGTGAAAATATCTCATAGCAAGAACTCATCTTGTTAGAACCAGCATCAGGCATAATCATGCCATTATTATGTTATGAGTCTTTTTTATAACAAAATTTCCTCCTTTTTCCTATACAATGTAGGTCTTAAGACTTCTTTGCCTTCAGGAATATATATCACTCTAACTTTGTTTTTGCCAGTTAGACTAAACTAAAGATTGGTCTTTCCATTTCTGTCCTGGGTGATTTGCGTGGAGCACGGTAGCCGTGTGGACAAATTTCTTTCTTTCTTTCTTTCTTTCTTTCTTTCTTTCTTTCTTTCTTTCTTTCTTTCTTTCTTTCTTTCTTTCTTTCTTTCTTTCTTTCTTTCTTTCTTTCTTTCTTTCTTTCTTTCTTTCTTTCTGTTTTTTTTTTTCCTTTTTTCTTTTTCTTTCTTTCTTTCTTTCTTTCTTTCTTTCTTTCTTTCTTTCTTTCTTTCTTTCTTTCTTTCTTTCTTTCTTTCTTTCTTTCCCTTTCTCTTTCTTTTTCTTTCTCTCTTTCTTTCTTTCTCTCTTTCTTTCTTTCTTTCTTTCTCTTTCTTTCTTTCTTTCTTTCTTTCTTTCTTTCTTTCTTTCTTTCTTTCTTTCTTTAAGTAAGGTTTTAAGACAGCCTAGTTAAATCATGTTGGGAAGAGATAATGAATACTACTAGGTCAATGTTATGTACTTTCAAATGTCGTAGAATGTGGAGGTGAACTTATATAGAGGACAGTGATGTACTCTTTGTAGTTTTTCTGTGGTAATCACAAAGTTTTGATAATAGCAATGTTAAACCTCTTTAGTTTTGGAACCACAGCATAATTCTTTTACTTTGATTAATTCATGGATATATTAATAAAGCAAAAAATAAAAGTGGAAAATTAAATAGAAATTATAAACTTCACAAAAATAAAATTTCTTATGGGAAAAAATATGTCAGCCGAAACCACTAATGGGATGCATAGTCTTTCACTTGTATGTTGTCAGTTTTAATTAGCCCCAATGAATAGTGTGCAAATACATGATACATGCTTGATTTTGGTAAAATAAATATATCCATGAAAGGTGATATCCCATAAAAAGAACATTTCATATACCTGAGAAATGGATTCAGAAATGAGATGATTATTAACCTGTACAGAATATAAAAATGTAATCCTAACCTGCCAAATCAGTAGTCAGTTTGCTACAGAAATAATCATATTCACGTCACCTAATGTTTCTAAAATGTCTTTATTTTGCCTATTCAATAAACAACTTTTGGCATTGCTACCTTGCTATTCTAAATATAGTAGTAGCAGCTGATGTTCAAGGAAGATGTTCATTTGGAGAGATGAATAAACAGAATTGTTCTGCTGTGTAACTATAGCAGTATTTCATTAATATTTTTTCATGTGTAACACCATATACTGTGACACTGAGTATTTATGGTTGGAGGCAGGATTTAATAAGAACTCTTGATTTTTTAGTTGCTTACATTAATTGGCTTCTCTGTCCACTTAAATAATTCTTATGTTAGAACAATATGAAATTTTGTAACACAGTTATTAAAATTCAACCTATAGAACATTTCTGGTTTTATCATTAGGAAGTCTGCAACGTAAATGGTAGGCTTCTTAGTCAATGTTGGAAATTGGAGGCTGAGCTGGATGGACCTGGGGGGCAACTCTAATGTCTTTGTGATATGTAAGGGAGAGAATAGGAGGTTTTGATGAAAAATCTTGAATTAATTTAGTACCCACTTAAATATTTTTATGGGAAAAAGTAAGATATTTCACTTATATTTTCACTTTAGAATATTTTGTATATCGTAAATGGTTTTAAAACAAGCCATACATCAGTGAAAAATTCAAATTCCTTCTAAAATATCAGAATGAAGTATTTTCAAATTTTCTGCCAAAGTTCCACAAAATTCAGCCCAATCTCAAAATATTTTTATATATCCTGATACAATATTGTTCCACTGAAATTTCTTTACTTCAGTGTGTTTCCATTATGGTCTAATTACCTGCACACACGTTACTACTGACACATTATGTACAAACAGGTTCATATTTTCTGGCTGCACATTTTACAAAGGTGTTACAGATAAGACATGTATAGTTTTAACTAATGTATAGTTTTTAAAGATCCATAATTGACTGAGTTAAAAAGAGTTGTCAGGTAAATACCAGGTTTCACTGCACATAACTGTTACAGGACTTTAAAATTAGAATAGTTCCATACTTAAAATCTACCCCCAAAGAAAGTAAAAATAATTGTGCCCAATGGGCTCTTTGGAACTGTAGGAAGTGTTTTGCAGTCGGGAGGATACTTCCACCTGATGTGTGACCATGTGATGGGAGTAGATCATTTGCCATAAATTTCCCTGTAAATTAGTATCACCTCTAAAGAGGGGAAGGTTGCTGGGGCTGATCCTAGAGACTTCCAGCTCTTTAACCCAATATTGTTGAGGTCTGCACAGGGAATGCACTGGCTAGAGCACAGGCATTAACAGTTCAGTAGAGAATTTGCCCACGCAGCTGGGCTCCTGAAGTGCTGCAATGAACATTTTGACTTTTTCCTCGGAGATGAGTCTTCTCTGTGACATAACTATGTGAACATGCATCAGTTAAGTCAATTTTTGTATCTAGAACAAATATTTCCAGTTCTGCATATGTACCCATTATCAAATGGAAATAATGGAAATAACTTATTCCACCTCATTAACAAGGAAGAATCAGTTCCATATATAGAAATATTGCCTTAAAGCTATCTTTAGTTCCATTAAAAGAATACAGAAATAATTGACTTTGAAAAAAGTAAAAAATAGAAGGTAGAGGGGTAGAAGACTGAGAGTTGTTTGCTTTTTTTTTTTTTTTTTTTTTTTTTGTAATAGCTGTATTTACAAGCTGGAGAATTGTTACTTAGGGATTAAATTCAACTAATTTATTCATTTAACTATATGTTTTACAAACTTGAGTTCATTTCTAAAGGATTTTTAACTGCTGATATCTTCTAGAAATAAATGTAGCCTATAGTATTTTTGACACACGTAAAGCAGATTTTCAGGCGGTCTCATTTCAGTTATTTTTATCTTTTCATGAATAGCCTTTTACTTAGAGTGGCTGTTAATGCAGAATAAAGTTTACTTAACTTGAGTTCAGTCTTAAAATTATTGAGTATGCAAAATTATATTTGAATTATGCACACAAAAATGTTTTAGGACATAAATGGAATAAAGAACAACTTAAAACAGGCTGTTATGATGGCAGTTTTGACACAAAGAAAAGGTAAAGGACAGATGACTGTCAGCCTTTTGTCTGTTTTTTTTTTTTTTTTTTTTTGTTAATTACCAAGTCGTCTGAGGATTTTGACACCTGCCAGAGATACAGGACAAATAATTTCAGTGTTCAGCAAGCCACTGGGGGTGGTAGCCTGTGGTACGGCTGCACTGTGGTTGCCTCCCTGGGCACCAGTCCCTCCTGTTCCAGAAGTGCAAGATCAGTCACTTCGGTTACTTCTGAGCTGAGAATTAGTTGAAATAGTTGAATTCACTCACAGATCAATGTTTTCAAAAAATGAACTAATTTCTGTCTCTTCAACAAATTACATAGGAAGAAATGTGACCAAACACATGACCAATGTGCATATCTGAACTTTTCTTGTCAGATCATGTAAGGATCCCCCCTTCCAGTTAATTGTAGCAATGTCAAGGAGATGCAGCCTCCTTTGACGTCTTTCTGTGGGTAGCCCTACTGTCTACTTTTGTTGGGATGCTTTGGGATGCCTCCTTAATACCTGGTTCTTTTTTTTTTTTTTTTTTTTTTTTTTCTTTCCCTAGCATTCCGCAGCCCAAGAAAGGTAAATTCTGCCACTCTTACTGGAGCCAGGCAGAGGGTATTTCCTTTTCAGGAACACTCCCCCGTCAATTGTTTTCTCAAGGAGGCTTATCTTTCTTTTTGTCTTGTTTCCTGTTGGGGTTCCACCTTTGCAGCCTCCTTTGATTTAATTCCAGCAATTCATGAGGATTAATATTAGCCAGATAGATTTAGGTGCATACTATATTTATATTTATACAAAACCCCCAGTTTTCCAGTTCTCTGTGGTATAACTTTTTCGGTATTGAATATAAATCTCCTTTGTATGCTTCAAATTTTCATGCTAGAGTGTAAAATCTATTTAATAATTTGATATTGATGTGATTTCCAAGGTACTATTGAAGCACTACTGCTCAGGTTTTTGTACTTGATACCTCTTAGAACATTGCACAGAGGCTGAAATTGTGGAGGCTGATTTGATGCCCTTTCATAAATAAAGAAAATCATATAAATAATTTTGAGGATTTGAATGTATAAAAAACAGTGTCTTTTATAATTTGAGAAAACAATTTAATATGTTCCTGTTGATTGAAGACTGAACAAGTTCTTCTGTGAGGTTGTATGTGTTTTGTTACTTTGCATTAACAGAGAATGTGATGCTGTGCAGTAAGAAATATATCACAGAATATAAAACTTCCTTAACAGAAACGTATGTGATCATCTTTTTGTCTTTACATGGATTAAATTCTGAAATAATACGTATACAAATTCAGTCAATCTGAGTTCATACCATGCATCTGAAAAGTTATTTGACCTTTTCAAATTTACCAGTGGATAGATCCCTGTCATCCCACAGAGATCTTTTGATATATGCAACAGTAGTTCTCCTGACCCACCCACTGCTTGAAAGTGAATTCAGTCTGTGGCTCTTTTAGACATTATTCTTAACTGATTGTGCTGTGCTTATTGCCTGACTCCAACAAAGGAAAAAAAAAAAATTAGAGAAAAGATGAGTGCCTAGGAGTAGGGTAAAATGGTTCCTGAGAGACTTTCCGCTTTATCTGCTTAATCAGTAATTGGTTGGAGTATGACTGGATGGAAATAAGCAGCCGACTTCCTGCATACACGAGGGTGGCTGCTGCAGCTGAAAAGAGGAGCATTTGCTTTCCATCCAAACACATTTTGTTTCTAGTTTTCCCAGGAATGCATCTTTTTGGCTACTAGTCTTATGCTGCTTCTATTGGGATACAATGAGTTTACCATCCAACTGTGAGCACCTGACTCTGAAGAAAGTGGCTAGATTCCGGAGTGCTTACATTCATGGATCACCTTATGCTATTAACAAGCCAATTGACATTAAACAGCAAAAAAGACGGTATGAGACTTTATTGTTCTTCAGCAAAGTGTTTGCATTGTCTACAGCTTGCTGCCTTTAAACCTTCTGTGTTCGTGCATTGAGGAAGGGGGAGAAGGGGCATGCTAAATATGCTTTGTTTGTATTCAGTATTGAACTGTGGAAGAGAAGTGCAATGATAAAAAAAATACAGTACCAGGTAACTACAATAAATATCTGGCTTATATCAGCAGAAATTTATCTATTTTTCACAGAGGTATGAACAATCTATTCAGCCTATTTTTCTCTTTGGACAGGATAGTACTGTATGTATTTGCAGTAATAAATTGACAGTTTTCCAGGGAAGAAATGTTACTTAAGTTTTTAAATACAAGTAAATGAGGCTTATTGTTATCTCTAAATTTCAAGCAAAAATATATTATGAATTTGATTGGTCAGAATTTATTTTTAATCCTATTTGTCAGATAGTATGCACAACATGGAATATTTAATATCTTTTAATCTGGAATATATTTGTCTTGTATTTTAACAAAATAACTAAAAACAACCTTTTGCATGTTATTCACTGTGACAGAATTTATTTCTATGCCATTTTATGCCAAGAAGAGAAACTTATTTTATGAATGGGGTTGAAAGACATGATTCAAGTTCTTGTGTAAAAATCAATCTCCTTTTATTTTGTCATAGTGTAAAAAACATATAGGTAAAATTCCATCTGGGATCAGAGAACTACTGTTATCCAGTTAGAGTTTTAGGAAAGACTCATTTTAGTAAAAGGTAAACTAGTGAGATTTTTTTTTTTTTAACTACTTTAAGAAAAATGATCTTATATTCCAGCTGTAGTTTCAGTTTAAATAAATATTTTTAATCTCAAGTCCTTCATATATAGTACATAAGTATGTGACTTTTTATCAAAATGACAAGACTATAAGTAGATTTTAAATAGAAAAAGCCAAACTTTAACGTGGAGAATAAAAAATCTAATGTGAAATCTGCAATAAAAAAAATCTCCAGTATCAGAAAAATGATACTTTTCTGTAATATTTCTGATAATGGAAAAATGGAAAATGGAAATGAAAATGGAAAAAACCATGTGATACCATGGAAACTCCAGTCTTTGGCGAGTACACATCAGTCAGAGTTGGCAGATATACAGAGAAAAAAAAAATAATAAAAGGACATGGAAATTCACATACTGATGAACAAGTTCATAAGTTGATTTTACCACCAGTGAATGATCTGTAGGTGTAAGCCAAAGAAATTTCCTCCTTTATACTGTCTTCACAAAATATTTCAGTCTCTGCTGCTGTTGAGACACATGGAGGCTGATGCTAGCTAGCATCCACTAAGTGTGACACAATACATCTGTTGATCTCTTTCTATGACATTACATTAATTTGTAGCCAGTGTAAAACTGCCTTTTATAAAGAAGACCCTTTCTTATTTAGCGTCTGTTTTAGTTAAGTTTTTAACCTGTTTAATAGCTGATGTAACTCTGTAGCCTCTGGGTTTTCATAGAAGAGGTTGTTGCACTGTGTGACTGCATGTCCTTCTCCTTCCTCTCATGAAAGCTCAAAATGAAATCAGCTGGAAAATAAAAGTCACTAAAAATAGTATTAGGAATTTAAATTCTTCCAACCCCCCAAAATTTCATAGGTCTTTATCCGTGATTTCACTTCCTTTAAAAAACCCATGCAAGCAACAGTGTAAGGCTGCACTCCATAGAGCTGGAACTCCTTGCTCTCGTTTCAGGGAGCAGAAGAGATGCTATGCACAGGTTAATTTCAAAGACACAAAATGTTCATATGTCATTTTTTTCAGTTGCACTAGTTTAAGGTAGAACTTGCCAAAATATAGTAGGTAAAGAATTTCTAAGCAAAGAATTATTAGTTTTACGGTGCCGAGTATTGCTTAGGAGCTCTTGGGAGAACAAATATCATAATTAAAGTATTCTGTAATATTAAAGTCAGTGGAAATATTCTTATAGTGAAAATTAAGGAAATGATTAGAACTTCAGAGCCAGAACTAGAGATTATGCAATACTTAAGATGACTGTTTCACTAGGAAAACTCCTACCTGCTAATAGGCCAAGTTAGTCTTCCTTTCTGAGTGTGGATCTGCAGAGAGGCTTCTTCTACATAGCAGAAGAAAACACAGATTTAACTGGTTGGAAGGAGTGCAGTTGGAAGGAGTTTAGGGGCAATGTTTGGTATTAGGTAGCATTCTCATTTTTTTTTATTTTTTTTTTCCTCTAACTCGGGGCTCTGGGTGTCCCTGGGCCCATCATTGGTGTTAAAACAGAAGCAAAGAAGGCATTAAACAACTCTTGTTTATCCACATCCCTATTGGTGAGGTGACCAACCACATCAAGTAACAGACTAGTGTTATCTCTGGTTCTCCTTTTGCTGCTAACATACTTGAAAAAGCCCTTTTTGTTGTCCCCCATAGCACTGTCCAGCTTCAGCTCAAATTGAACTTTGGCTGCACAGGTTTTCTCCCTGCAGTGGTGAACATCTCTGTTGTCCTCCCACGTCACCTGACCTCACTTCCAGAGTCCATAACTGCTCTTTTCTACCTAAGCTCTGGAAGAAGATCCCTGCTCAGCCAAGCCAGCCTTTTTCCCCACCTTCTTGGCTTCCAGCATTTTGGAATTGCCTTCTCTGATGCTCTAAAGATGGTACTTAAAAAGTGACCAGCACTGATGGACCACAATGTCTTCACAAGCAGAATCCCTGGGGATCTTACAAATTAGTTCCCTGAGCAGCCTGAAGTCTGCTCTCTCTATACCCAGGGTCTAAGTTTTCTGGCAGTTTTTCTGTTTGTAGGGCTATGAGATTTTCTCTCAAAGATTGCACTAAATTCAATACTTAACATGCAAGAAGTCTCTCAGCTGACTAAGTTTAGTCATTAGTGAATAATTCGACAAGATTTTGGGAAACAAATACATCTTTCATAACCAGATACTAATAGCAGACACCAGGGAGTTGTAACTAGGCTGTGGAGTGAGAATGATGTATTACATTGATACCTGCAAGATATTTTTTAAAGAAAACAGTAATTCGTATGTATGCATGTATACATTATACACATACCCACTCATACATTTACACATTTTGCAATATTCTCATGCTTGTGTTAGTGGCTGCTACCAAAACAGAGACAAGTATTTTTGTATTTTAAAAGTATTTCTTAAAAGTGAAACTTTTTACAGAGTTATATCATCAAATTGTTTGGAGTTTATTATTATTATTTTTTTCAAACTGATAATTTCTTTATATCTGTATTAAGAAATGTGTCAAATTTCTGTTTCAAAGGACTTTGGTTTAGATATATTATGAGGGAGGCCTCTGAAGTCTCTGAATAGAAGAAATAATAAATAAATAAAAATACATGGAAAAGAAATATTTCATAGCTTTAATACCAAAAACATTACAGTTTATTTGAAGTGTAGGGCTTTTAAAATTTTAGGTCACTTGAAATTCCCATTCTGCATTAGGATTCAGTTCTGGAATAGGATGAGATCACAAAACTGCTAGCCAAAAAGGAAGACTGTTTCTCACATAGGCCTATATCTGAGTACAAGTAGCTTTTTCTGTTAAATCGTCAAGCTATTCATTTTAATGGTATCCATGGAAATGTTTCAATAGCAGTGATGCAGTGGTGGGACCTAGGACTTGGACTAATGTTCATGTATTAGTTATATCTTCATGTCCATTAAAATAGAATGACACAATCGGTAAGCTCCAATATTATTATGGTGAACCATGATGAAAAGCACATCATGTTCCAAGTAGGAATTGACTTTATTGGGAACTAATTGGTGGGAAAAAAAGTTATTTGTTCTAACTGAGAGACATAAAGAAGCCCTGCTTTTTCTTCTTCTTCTATTGAAAAAAGAATATAGAGGGAAATTGTGTTCAACATGCAGGGGAAAATTAGCTTGTTTGTTTGTTTGTTTTTTAAACACAGTATATAGTATGCAGTGCTCATCCAGTACTTCAGTAAGCTGGTATAGCTGGATTTGGCAATGTAAGGAGCACTTGGCTAGTCTGATTTTGATATAAAACTTGCTTATTAAAAAACAAAATGTTTCTTCATCTGTGGCACAAACTGACCTGTATCAGGGAGCTGATCAACTGTTTAATTTCTTTCTGTTATCCTCTCTGGTTGATGTGAGCAACCTTAATTCCAACAAGCATCTTCTACATTATAACATTTAGGTACCCATATTATATTCTGCCTGAAACTCTCTCTAGAACATTTTTTGTTGTTCCTTCAGAGTCATTCTAATGTATGCATTTTCATCATACACCTTCAATTTGCCTAGCTGTAAACTCTGTGAGGTATATTATTTTGGAAGTGATAGCTTTCAATGCTCCAGGATGCTTGAAATAAATGCTGCTTTAGTAGGTGATGGTGTTTTCAATTCAGCATACATCATTCTGTAGTGGCACACTAAAAAAGATCCTAAACTAACTGATAAAACTGTTCCTCATGGGAAAATTCCCATTCCCTTTCCTACCTCTTTCTCCATCATCATGGACTCTGATTAGCTGGTTGCTTTTTATCTCCTGACCTTTCAGTATTGAGAAGATGCTTAACCATGTCATAGTTACAGCACTGGCCTCTGTAGATAACGTAACACTTACTCACACTACCTTGCAATTTCTGTCCCTTTTGTTCTTCCCCTAATACATGATATTTTTGTGGGCAAAGTGCCTGAAAGAGTTTGCACACACTCTTCTTTTCAGTTTCTATGAAACAGACATTCTTTCCTACCATGAATGTCAGGTGATCCCAACAGTCCTGACCACCTTGCTTTACCTCCCTGCAATGTACACTACTGTTGTAGAAACTGTGAAGTGCTTACTTTATTTGCTTCTTGTTTGTGAGCAGTACTGACATAGATTTGGAATAATAATTTCTTAAGTACTATAATTTCTTAATTTTATATCCAATTTCCAGTAGTAGAAAACATATATATTTTTTTAACATTAAATCATACATTTTTCTTCATTCTATCTTTTCTTCTCACAGGCATGAATATACTGTTACTGCTATTTAACTTGGTCCAATACAAATTTTCTTCATTAATTCCTTTCATTATAAATACCCCAGATGATTAACTGCTGCTGCACAGAGCTCACTGAGATTTTAATGATCATTTTTTGCTTTCATTCTTGTTCCTTTTAAACTTTGGTAAGGTTTAAGACGACTGTGACTACAGAACATTTACAGCACAGTATGTTTTACTAGCTGGCCTGCTTTTGTTACAACTCACTTTTTAATGCGTGACTGTCAGTGCATGACTGTTACACGAGACATACTTTATGGGGAAAGTCCTAGGTTTAAGTTGTTTAACTTGTTGACATAGAAAAAATTAATGAAAACATTATGAAAGCACCTCCACAACAAAGCAAAATAAGAAACGTTCCACTAGCCAAGAAGCCTTTTTTTTTTTCTTTTTTTTTTCCAGTTAAATTTTAGGATTTTCAGTTCAGTTCTAATTACCTCATCTAATGTTTTGTTTCTGTATTTCATTTGATTCATTTTGTAATTAAGAGGAGTTTTTTCAAGGGAGACTTAGCTGGAGGACACTGGCAAAGTATTTGTGTCTTAGACAACCTAAAAAATAAAATAGGTACCTTTAAGGAGTGTCCAAGTTTTTCTATGTTCAGTAAAACATACTTTAAATATGTTAGAGAAATGCATTTTTTTCATGATTTTTGCTTATTTGCTTGATGACTAGAAGGAACTACAGTAAATAAAGGGAGAAAAGAATTTTCTTAACTAATTGAAAGTTACTTCAATTTTTTTCTAACAGAAGCTTCTGTAAGATTCTGAAATATAACACGGAGATGAGAATCTCAGAGTAGAATGATAAATTACAGATGTCAACATTATTAGGCAAGTATAGACACTAAAATGATAAATCAAATGGTGAAAACACCATCAGAATTTTTGTTAACTTACTTAGTTTTTTGGCTAGTTTGTTTCTGTTCAGTTTCTTGTTAAACATAATCACTTTTGGTGATGTTTTCACTACTTCAGTTTTGGTAGCTTTCCCCCTTAGTTCAGAATTACTAGAAGAATACTGTTCTTAAGGATCTGTATCATGATATATATTAGCTTATGTGTTGCTTAATTTTATTTTGAAAGAGAAAAAGCAGAAGATGTTTTTGAACAAAAGGAAAAAGCAGTCTGAATAGTATAAGCAGAGTTAGTCCAGTGAAGAAATGATGGCACTGAATATTTTTGGAAATTATAATGACTTGCAGAATAACAAAGTAGTTTAAACATTAAAAAAATGTATTTCTCATGTAACAGTAAGTACAGGATAGTTGCTATTGATGATTACATGGCTTTTTGCAGTTTGAATATAGTTAATTAATCAGTTATCAAATACTGTATAGTAAATAGCAATGTCTAGGGAGAAAAGAAAAATAAAGACCAACTGATTTTTGTTTGTAGTAGGTTAGCATGCAAGTGGAGATTGATTTCAGCTTTCTCTTTACTAACAGTAATGTGCTGAAACCAAGTACCAATACATTGAAAATGACCTGTTTTAGGCAACACTAAATTTCATGGAAACACACGAGTGAATGGTGGCAGATTTGAGCCCTAGGGGTTTTACTGGAAGCATAGCTCAAAATATAAGGGAAAAGCTTGTGTCAGCAAAAGTACTGAAACTTGAAGTTTGCCATTTCCATCATTAAGAATGTAAAATGCTGTTTCATTTGAGGCAATTTTGTCATGAATGAAAAGCAGCTTTTATCACTAACATACAGTTTTATAGTGTTCAGAGCCACGCTCTTTAAAAGTCTTAAAATGAAAATATCTAAGAAATTAGTTGAATAATTAATGAGTACTTTCTATATTGTCCTGAAGTGGGATAGATCAAGAGAAATAGTGAGGGCTCCATCTTTAAAAAGTTGGGGGAAAAGTTGTCAGAAGAAATTGTACAGCAGTCTTCTTAATGGCTGAGTGTTGTGGTTTAGACCAGTGGGCAGCTAAGCACCACATAGCCATTTGCTCATTTCCCTCCAGTGGGTTGGGGGAGGAAATAGGAAAGAAAAAGAAAATAATATATATATATATATAAAATAAAACTTGTGGGTTGGGATAAAGACAGTCTAATAGGATGGAAAAAGAAGGGAAAATAACAATAAATAAAAATAACAAAGGAATTTACAAAACAGGGGATGTACAGCACAATTGCTGACCTCCTGCTGTTTGATGCCCAGCCTGTACCTGAGCAACAGCAGCCCTTCCCAGCCAAATCATGATGTTTATTGTTCAGCACGACACCACACGGTGTGGGACATCCCTTTGTCCATCCTGGGCCAGCTGTCCTGGCTGTGTCCCCTCCCAGATCCTGGTGCACCCCCAGCCCCCTTGCTGGCAGGGTGGTGTGAGAAGATGAAAAGTCCTTGACTTAGTATTAAGCACTGTTCTGCAACAACTAAAACGTCAATGTGTTGTCAGCATTATTCTCATCCTAAATCCAAAACATGGCACTAGGAAAAAAATTAACGATACCAGCTGAAACCAGAGTATTGAAACACAGGACTGAGTTACTGCACATTAGCTGATCTGTGGTAACAACCCTTCGGCCTTTTGCAGTGTGAAGAAAAAATACCTTAGCTTCATTCTCCATGACTGAGGTCTGAGAGCTTAGGACAGACATGTAGTCACAAAACAAAACAGGTAATTTGAGCTCTCAGTGCTCTCAGCCAGCTGCTCTGTTCCTAATTCTGAAATGGATGTTTGAGCTGTTTGTAAATCAATTCCTGAACCAGCCATGGTGCTGGCCCTATGTAATAATGTGCTTTCCAATTTACTGGGGCAGAAATATCTTCTGCTGTTTCTAACTTTTGGCTGGTTGAATATATTGCCTTTTGTCTGTCACAAATCAAAGCTAAAATATTTTGCCTGGGGTTTGTGATGGCCTAAAAGCATGCAAACCAGTGGTTCCAGTGGCTATGCTGAAGAAAGGAAACTCTTTAAGCTTAAAAGCACGTTTGAACCTTAGTTTTCATGCCCAGAAAGATAGTTAATGATTTGTCACACAATCAATTTATATGCAACTAGTAGACAATTAAGTGGAAAAGAACCCCGACAGCCAGTGCAGATTAAGAGAAATTATCTTCAATCAAAGGGATTCTGTTCTTTAGCAGGGTAAATGGACTAGTATTAGGAGAAAGATGAGAATTTTATGTACCTTACTTTTAGGAAAGCTTATGGTATTGTCCCACGAGAATCTTGCAAGCAAACTAGAGAAATGTGGTTTTGATTAAATTAGTACAAACTGAGAATCCATGTGGTTTAAATTTGTTTATGGTAAGCTGCAAACTTTTAAGGTCAATTAAGGTGACTTAAGTTAGCTTGTGGGAAGATCTTAAATTATGTGATGAAATAGAAAGTACTTGCAAAATGTGTGGATTACAAGCTGCAAAAGCTTAGTTTAGGATAACTAAACTAACTGTCTTTAACTGTCCTTAATTTAGGATATGTGAGAGTCAATCCAGATGAAATTCAGGGCAGGCAAGCACAAAGTTCTTAGAAAACATGAACAGACTGGAAATATCAACAATTCAGCAGCTGCACTGGCAGCTCTTAGGAGAGAACTTGTAGGTCATGGTGAGTCACAAACAACATGGTGGTGATGTTCCAAAATCCTTCTCAAGAGTATCAACAGAAATGGACTATGAAGAATTGCAGAAGGACCTCAGTGCATTGTATGTAATAAAATATCAGATTTAATTGAACACAGATAAATATGAGGTAAGGCATAAGGCGTAAAGAATTTGAATTTCACCTACACATCCAGAGGCTCTGAACAGCAGTTTCCATTCAGGAACACAATCTTGGTGGTTTGTTTTTTCTATGAAAGCATTTTCTCAGTGCTCTCTAGCAGCCAAAGAACAAAATGGTGTTAGGAATTATGATGAAACAAATAGAGAACAGAAAGATAAACTTTCTGCCATTTAAATATAACCTTGTTACAGACACATTTTCAATTTTAACTACTCTTGTAATCAATGTTTCAATCAAATCATTGTTAACGATGTTAACTACCCTTGTAATCTTGTATAAAAATATACTAGGACATTCAAAGTTTTTAATAAGCAGTACTACATTAAGTGTTTATCCTTTTTATTTAGAATCTGCAAAAATAATGCAAAACAATAATGAAAGAGACAGCATTGGAAGTATACCTATCTAGGTCTCCAAACAGATTTATTTATTTATTTATTTTGCTTCAAGCTTTGTCAAGCTTTGTCCCCTCATTTTTAAAAATATGTCTGAGGTAGAACATAGCTGGTGAAGACTGCCCCTCCTTTTGGGACCGTATATAATGTGTTTGAGGGAGAAGAGGATGCATAGCCTGTCACAGCAATCCAGTGGACTGAACCTCTGACTGAGCTCTGTGTATTGTGATCATGCAAAGGGGCTAAGGGAATGCACAAAGGGAAAGTGAAAATGGGATCAATGGGCAATACTTGCCATATCAAATGAAAGCAGTTATCACTCAATATGAAGCTGTGTGGCTTGTTTACTCTCTGGTGGGAGATCTGTTGTGCAAGCAATGTGAATTCTGTATGTGTTGTAGAGTGATTATTTTGAAACCCAAATCAAAATATCAAGAAACAAAATGCATTCTGTTGTTTTGTATGTTTGGCAAAGCCAGTGGCTAACTTCTCCTGCAGCTGGATCTTGCTTTTCTGTTTTGGTTAGTGTTATGATTCTGCCAGTTTGAGTCACATGTCTAGTCAAAAATGGATGTCTAGTCAAAATTTCCTGATTTTCTCATTAGTATGTCTCTTGACAGTATGAAACCTAAAAAAGTGTAAGAGTAAAAATATAAATGAATAGAAGAATTAATGTGATGACCATTTTTCAGAATTTCCTAGACTTCCCATTTTATATGATTAGAATCAGGTCATCTGACTCTCCTTTCCAACA
Source organism: Anser brachyrhynchus (assembly GCF_964034855.1). Lineage (NCBI taxonomy): Eukaryota > Metazoa > Chordata > Aves > Anseriformes > Anatidae > Anser > Anser brachyrhynchus. Next base: position 16,050,712 of record NC_137697.1, on the reverse strand, counting down.
TACATGACTGGTTTTTAGCTCAGTCTTGTCTAAAAGATAACTTTTTTTTTTTTTTTCCACGCCAGTAAATGCAGCTTCTAACATTCCTGTTGGACTGAGTCCTTTAAGGGAGTATTGCAAAGGCATTAAGTAGCATAAATCTAATTTCAAACTTAAAAAAATATATATGCAAAGGAAGTTAATTTATGGCTCTTTCTACGAGTTAAATCTGACTATGGTGGTTCAGAAATTTGCCCAGTATGTAATCGCTTATATTTTCAGGCTAGAGATTTGGCCAAAGCTGATGCCAGTGCTTTCAAATCTGGTTAAGAGCAGAGTATTAGACTTGATATTATCCCTTTATCTCCCCTTGTAGAACACAAAAAGCCAGCTAGGATTTTCTATGTGACATAATACTTGGTTGTATAGATACGACTTCCTTGACAAGGAAAAGGTGTGTATATGGTACACTCCTGCTTTTTTTTCCATCTGCTTTCATTAACACTTGTCTGTTTTGTGACTCAACTGGCAAATATCCATCACAACTTTGTTTTCATATCAGGCATTTATAATTTTAATAAAATCACTGGTAAGAAGTAAAAATGTTAGGAAGCTCTCCACTGAGAGCTTCAGTTGAAGAGAGTCCTGATAAATTGCAATATGTTTGATTTGTGTAAACATATAAGCACAGTTGTGTATTTTCCGTAATCTCTCGTTACTTTTCAGTAAAAACAAAATCAAATCGCTATTAGGAAAGCTTACTGGATCTCAACAAACAAATATATTCCAAAAAGTAAATAAGAGCAATGCACAAAGCAACAGATTCTGGCCAATGGATAAACATAGCAACTTCATTGTTACTACCTTTTTTATTTAGTAATGGAAATATACATTTAAATAGCTTTATGACTGAGACAAAACAACAAAAAACAAGAAATTTGAAGCGGATGCTTACACTGTGGGGTGTGTCCCTGACTTGATAAGGGTGAATATCACCCATTAATATTTCAGTAGTTGCATATATGCAAAATGGAAGTTTGGATGATAAACCCATTTGTTTTTAACATATGCTCCTCTGAGTCTGAAACTGATTGCTGAACCATATGTATCTTGGTATCTTTATTAAGAAATATTAAGACTATGCCAGTTATTTTCTTGCAATTCTCTTCTTCAGGAAAAAGGTTAGTTTTGCTGACACCTAGGTGAGAAGCCTTCATGTAACAAGCTAATGTCTACTAAGGACTAATATGCCACAGATCTAACTTCAGTAGTTGCTCTTTCACTTCTGTATTATCAGGGAATGATACTGATGTAATTCTCATGCCATAAAACCGCTTTCAGTCTCACTTGCTCATTCCGTCATTGTATTTTTCTCTCTTCATAGAGAATTAGATACAGTTGCTTTCTCCAATGTATTTTTCATCTTTTTTACCCTTCTGAACTTCATATTTCATGCTTGTACTCTTCTTTGCAGTCTTCCACATATTGCTTTGACGATGTAAAGTAGCCCTAAAATGAATGGAAATTTTATTTGTAGTTCCTTGCAGTCAAGATTTTGCTAGGTTGCCTTACAAAAACAACAAACAAACAAGCAAACAAACAAAAACCACAACACCACAGTTTATTAATTTCAGTAAGATTTTTGAGAGTATTCCTTTCAGTTTCTAAGTCATATATTTGTAATTACAATCCCTCCTAATCAGGAAGCTCTTTTTTACTGGAACATTTTTGTCATCTTTTTGATGGGTAAGCTATTGCAGTTGCTTTATTCCTTTTTTTGGTGATACCATAATTTGAAGAAAAAGAGGAGTTCTGTGTGCTTTGCTGATTCACTGAACATCTGCAACTCAAATTCTGTCCAGGACTTAGACACCTCATGTGGCACATAATAAATATTGTCCTCAGTATTACAGCAACTGATGAGATGCAGCTTTCATTTGCATATGCTGAAGTGCTATAAACACTATAATGTTCTCTAAGCAGAATATTGGATTATGATTTAATTGTCATTTCAAATTTTACTTTTTAATAAAACACTTAACCTCTTCCTGTCACTTAAATATCACTTAGATATGTAGTACTGATGCTTGCTAACAATGCTTTCTCAAATGTTCCTGATGCTAGAATAGGATCATTGATACATCCTCATAGTCTGGCAAAGCTATTGTATCACTGTATTTTATGCCTATCTGGTACTGCAAATATAAATCATTCTGAACAATATTCAGTTAAATGAAGAAAGTTCAGAAGCCCAAAGACTTTCTGTTTAATTTCTAGGTGTACAGAATGGCACTTGATAAAAAAGCTATATATTATGAAGGGATCATAAATTTCAACCTTACTAAATTTGGATAACCTTTTTTTCTGTCACTATTGATTGATTTACCCACTAGAAATATTTGAATTAATATAAAAGCCTTTCTGTGATTTGAAAATGTTTGTTTCATAGCTAACAACCTGGAGCCCTACTTCACTCCTCAGACTCCTAGATACTATGGTGAATCAGATAAGCAGCGATAATAACAAATACAATTGTTGAACTTTGAGAGAAGGTATTATGTTACTGATGAGAAAGTAAGTTTGTACGGGTAAAAATACCTAGTACTGATGACATGCAATATGACAGATCTCTGAAATACAACATCTATTGAAGAAATGTTACTTATCAAAGGGAAATTAGATGTGAATTGCTCTAAAGTGTATTTTGAAGGTTGTATGGAGATAGGATTTGACTTCACAAAATAAAATTATTTAAACTCTGGATCACAAAGTAGCATCTCACAAGGGAGATGTCATCAAATACAAGGAAGTACCAGGACTATCACTAAACACGCCATCCTCAAGCTGAAAGTTGTAATGAGACCTATTCTGCTGATTTATCAGAGCAACCAGAACATGCTGCCTCAATGAGAAAGAGCAAACTTCAAGATAATTAGTCTGGGACAGGTCTGTTGTAAGTCTCTAGTGCCGTATTAGTCTCTGCCATCAAATTGTGGCATTTCAGAGCCAGAACAGCCAGAGAGTTTCTAGGCCAAACCCCTCTTCCCCCAGTATAAAATAAATAAAATAAAATAAAATAAAATAAAATAAAATAAAATAAAATAAAATAAAATAAAATAAAATAAAATAAAATAAAATAAAATAAAATAAAATAAAATAAAATAAAATCCCTCATTTGCAAGGCATGACTGAGAGCCAGGTATACTGAGAATTTGAAAATGGCCAATAAACTAGCCAACAAGTTTATTAATTTGGAAAATAGGAAATGTAATCCTCCAACCATCATATAATAAGTTACATAAAATACAGGTGCTTGTAGTAAGAGAAGTAAAAGTATTTGTTTTTTGTTTGTTTGTTTGTTTGTTTTAACTGCGTAGCAGGAGATGTGTAGAATTCTTAAATATCTGCCTTCTTTCCAATCCTCAAAGTTAGCTTGTACAAGGAAAAAAAAAAAAATCCACTACTAAATGAATTTGCCAAGAGGTGGAAAACTTACTAAGCAGTTATTTTAGTATCACAGACAGCAGTAAACCAAGGAGTTGTATAACAGGTGATTGTATTGTATCTAGTCTTTTGATCTGCCCATGTTATACTGTGTAAATTTCAAAAGCCATTCATTTGGACATTTATTCACTGATCCTCAAAATCAGTGCTTGTGATTGGTCCTGTTTTATTTTGAGATGCGAGACTAACCTTAAGACATTTTTTATATGGCTAAATCATTTATAGGAGGACAATATATATATAAATAAATATTTCTGAGGAAAAAAATGTTGCTCTGAAAAGAATCAGTTGTAAAACTAACCAGAAGTTTGTCATTTTGACTTAAGTTGTGCAACGACATAGGATTTACATATATATTTTGTGAATGTACAGATGTAAAATGTTTTCAAACAGAAACACCAAGTCAGGTCTGTAATAATATTTTCTCTCAAGCAGTATGTGAAATTTTTTTGTCTTTCTTATCTCTGTTTGTAAGACTGTAGTTTTGAAGAGTGGTTACACAACATATGGAAAATAAAACTTCACTGCTGCCATGGTGGTCACAGACTCTGCAATTCAAAAAATTTGGATTTGGATTTGTCTTTCCTTCAAAAATATTCTCCAACTAAGAAAAAAATAATATTGGTTTAAAATACATTGACATTCATAATTCTGAACTAAATTTTTACCCTCTCAATTAGGCTCTTAAGTTTTGTGGTTTTTTTTTTTTTTTTTTTTTTTCTGGTCTTTCAAAACCAATGCTTTCTTGACATCAGAAACTTGAGGAAAAGAGTCTGAGCTCGCAAAAGAAATTGAATGAATATAGCTACACAGCAGTAATTATGCAGCTGGTTTGAGATTCAGCTCCATAGTAATTTAAAAGTCAACTATTTTTGTGAAGTAGTCATTCAAGTTTCTTTTGTAAGTATTGTAAAGAGAAAGGCATCTCTAAAGTTTCATCCAAAATTGTTGTTTAAGACAGGTGGAATGATTTACCTTTTCAAGTTTACCCCCTTTGTCCATAACTATGCATGGACATGTCTTGAACTTAACCCCTAACTTTTAAATGACTGAAAGTAAGTGAAGTAAGTTCTGTTTCTATTGAAATAACGTATTTCTCTCATCCTTTTTCCTTTTCAATAGAAAGAAATAAAGCTATCTATAACAGTAGTTACCAGAAACAATATGGAACATTGGAGGAGAAGTCAAAATGTTGTTTTATATTACTTTGTTCTACATATAACATTATATTACATACAAAAATTTAATAATATTAACTGAAGGAAAAATAACATAAAGGCAGTTATAGCAGTTTAGAGCAAGAATCCATCAAAAGCTTTATCTTGCCTCCAGTGGTGACTAGTAGATGTCTAAGTCCAAGTATAGAACAGGGGACATGTAAGATTTTTGGAAGACCTGATTCTTAATTATGCTGCCAATAGCAACAGCAAATATTATGTGGAAAAAGCCATAGGAACAGTATGTCTTTTATGAAACAGAGGCTGGCTGCTTTTCCTTTGGGCATGTGAAGCACCTATTGCAAAAAAAGTCTATTTTGAGACTGAAACTATGCTGTGAGGGGGTTGGAAATCTCAGGATTAAATTCTCCCTGAAGATTGAAGTATTTTTAAGAATTAACAAAATTTAATTATTAATACTAAAAAGTACAATGTAGTACCTGCACAGTAGAAGTTGTTGTTTTCAATGTACATGTAAAGTATGGATTGTTGCCAATGCATATGGAAGTTTTTAAAGTACGAAACAGTTTTTTTTACCTGAAATTAACACTGCAGGAAAATTGATTTACTAATTTCAAGGTTACTAGTGTGAAGTTCACTTGACTTTTTTCAATCTTTTATATTCAAAGTAATCAAAACCAGTATAACATACAATACTTTTCTGATTTTTAACTTTGAAATATTGAACATTTTAATTCAGGCTTGACTTGTTTGATAAATAGCCTTTCAGAATTAAAAACTCAGGTAAAAGTAAGACTATACAGAATCTGGGAGAAGCAAAGGACATACAGAATGTCTTTTCCTTGGCAGGGGGACCAGGGGGAAGTGAGTAACATGACAAACAGCCTTCAGACCATAGGGTTATGGGGATTGGGCTAACATCATGAAGTTCAGTGAAGAGAAATGCAGAGTGTTGAGGCAGAATAACCCAGGCAGGGGATGAGTAGCTATGTGGAAATTCTTCTGAAGAGCACCTAGGGGTTTCAGTGGCCAGACACCTGGTTGATCAGAAAGTAACAGCGTGCTATTATAGTGGATGAGGCAAACTGCATAAACAGCTATATTAGGAGGACTGTGGCCAGCAGATTTGTGGAAGCAGTTATTTCGCTCAGAATTTGTGATTTACTGAAATACGTTCTGTAGTTGAAGAAGGATTTGGAGAAGCCAGCTGAGATCCAGTGGAGGGCTACCAAAGTGGAGTAAGGGGAGATTGAAGGAGTTGAGCTTGTTTACTCAAGGAAAGAGAAGAAATATCTAACAGTCTTATAGCTTTTGTTAGTGATAGCCTGTTTCCCAGCAGGAACTTGAGTGAAAAGATCTCCAGAGACCCTTTCCAACCAATATTTCTGTGATTCTGTGGTTCATTCTGCAATACCTGCGTACTTTACAGCACTGGTTATTTTCCTTCACAATGACAACCGGTTAATGAGGGACTAACGTTAGTTTCTTTCTATACATGGGTACCAAGCATAGCAAAAGGTCAAAGTTTCACTCTTAATTTTATGTACTTAGTTGAATGCCTAAAGGACCTGCAAATAAAGTCCTTCATGTGTTCAGGAAAAAAATAAATTAAAAAAAAAAATTCATATCATCTCAGTTTATAAACTCTGCACTTAAGCAGAACAAGCTCAGATACCCAGAATATGAGGAAAAATGCTATTTATGACTTTCTTCAGTTCTGCATACAACTTATGTAATCATAAGATCATTCTTTCTTTTTCTGTAATTTTCTGTGTCATTTACTACATGCCTTCTAATTTTGGCCAGAAGAATGGCTGTGAGGCATAGCTCTCTTCTCCTTTATCTGTACTTCCTCTTCTCTCTGTAGGTAAGATCCACGTTAGCTGATAAAAAGTGTATATGGTCTTTTTATTACGGATTGTAACACAATGCACATATACAAGAAGAACAAATAAAATTTTTATAAACAACCTTTAGTCTGAAGTTTCTTGTCTATATGTATCTAACAGATTAGTAATTGTATACTGATTTTACATATCTATTCCAATTCTCAGTGTGTTTATTTTAAGCAAGAAGGGATACAGTCCTCGTTGGATCTTAATGGCTTGAAATATAAGTCGATTTTTTATTTTTTTTTTATTATTATTTTATTTTTTTAAGAATTGTAACTTAGCTGAAAATATTTAACAATTGTTAACTGGTATGTTAATTAGAGAAATAGTCAGGATTGTGTTCCTTAAATGGCTCATGAAGAAACAGAGGTCTCTGTATTTCCCCCAGTAACTGTTAATAGTTTTTCAAGGGTGAGGAAGAATTTATCTGATCCAATTCTCTTGGAGATTTTTGAACACAAAGTTGTTGAAACAATACCATAATCGCCATGCTGTGAGTTATGTTAGTCGTAGCATAGAGAATTCTCCATCTCACTGGGTAAAGCTGTTCTGCTCTGAAAAATATCTCTGCTCCTAATTTTCCTATTGAAAAACTTAAATATTAGTTACTTGCATGATCCTTATCTGAAATTCCTCTCTTACTCTAGATTTTATTTTCCTGCTTAGAAGTTGGAAGAAGAGTATTAATTGCCTATAACAGAAATGAGACAACTGGGCCTCTTCTTCAGCTGTGCCCACAGAAATCCCTATTAGAAGAAATGGAATTTAATTTGCTAAGACTCTTTAGTTGGAAGAGAAAGGGAAAAGGTGCAGCAGCATTTGGTGATCTAGTTTCTTGAGGAAACTGCAAATATTTTTTTTCAGGTTCTGAGTTCTTTTCAGTATGTAAAGAAATGGGATTGCCAGTAGCAATGACTACTGGACTGATTTGGTTTTGTTCTTTCTCTCCAAGCTTATGTGTATTTTCCGTGTAAAATAGTGGGGCAGGACCAAACTTCATGAATCCCATGAGTCCTTGGGATGCATAGACAGCCTCTGTGCACTTTGACTATGAGTCAAAGAAACCCCACAGCTTTCCTTTTCTGAGTCTCTGGGGAAGTTAGGAACCTTAGGGCAGTATCTGAAAACTTGGAAAACGATTTTCCAGCACAGGCAATAGAACAGTACTGATTTCCCATTTTCTATCAGTCTCTCACATGATAAGCAGTTTTGCAAAAATATGGTAACTAAATAACATGAAGTAGCCAATACAATTATTTAGTCTGCCAGAATACTTTTTGCGACTGTTAGTCCATTCTTAGTGAAAAGTTGTTTATTACAAAGCAAACTATGTAATTCCAAGTCTCTGAAACAAAGCCATGCAAAACATGATGAATTTAAAGGGCAGAAATTAGACTTTAATCAGGAAGTGGCTGTAGTGTACTGTTCCCCCTAGAAGCCAATTGCCCGGTATTGTTTAGCACCTCTGTGATATTGTATTATTCTTAAGTATCTACCCGGGTGGAATCCTGGAAAACAAAACCATTCTTTTTTTCTTATCATGATTTAATGATTTTTAATTAAATGTTTTGCAGTGTTGGTCTTCATGAACATTTAATTAAGTTATTCGGTATAAATTATTAAACAGTGAAGGCAATTATGTTAAAAAATAACATATATTATTGGATCTAAAAAAGGAAGATTTTGCGGTTAGGGACTATCATTGTTAAAATGTAATAATTAATATCAGTTGTAGCTACTAGATTGTAGCAGGTGAACCCCAGACAAAAGTGCTGGTATGTTTTGAATTTGAATTATGCCTTCTCTTCTCCCAGCTGAACAATCTTAACTCTCTTAGCGTGTATTCACAGGGGAGGTTCTCCAGCCTTCTGATCATCTCCATGGTCCTCCTCTGGACCTGCTGTAATAGGTCAATGTCTTTTTTATGTTGATGACTCCAGAACTGAACACCAGCTACAACCAGGTAGAGTCTCATGGGATTGGAGCAGAAGGGGAGAATCACCTCTCTCAATTTACTGGCCAAACTTGTTTTGATGCAGCCCAGGATGTCGTTGGTTCTGGGCTGTAAACATACATTGCCAGCTCATGTTCAGGTTTTCATCAACCAATAAGCCAAAGTCCTTCTCTGCAAGGCTGGTCTCAATCCACTCATTGCATAGCCTGTACTCATGTCTGGGATGGCCCCAACCCAGGTGGAGGACCTTGCACTTGGCCTTGTTGAACTTCAGTTACAAATTAACCTTTAAAAAAGGTGATGTATCTTTGCATACATCATTAGAAGCACTTCAAAACTTGTTGTAGCCCTCAAGTCAACATGAACCTCCCGAGATGGAATATGTTGCATTTGGACAAAGCTGTAAGATTGTGTGACATTACTGTTTATTGGGAGTGTTTAATTTACTTTTTAGGTCTGAAGTTTATTGAAAAGCCATATTCTTGTTATCAATGTTTATGTCAGTATTTCTGTGCAATAATTTTGAAATCAACCTTGATGTGAGGGCATTACTTTTGTATTATTATCGTTGTTGTTGTTATTATTATTATTATTATTTTCATATATTTCATATATTTATCTTTTCTTTTTTCTTTTTTTCAAAATCTAGAGGTATTTCAGATCTTATGCCTGGGAAAGATAACCCAGTAGAACCTTTGGAATTAATAATCTTTTCAGTGGTGTCTTTAGTTGCCAGGTAGCTAGGTCATGATAAACTATGATGAGCCAGGCACTATTTATTTAAAAGTCTGATGTCTGGCAGACAGGATAATCCACGACACCTCCAAAATACTGACATCAGTCAAAATTTATTAGGCTTGAGATTTTTCTCAGATTAAGTCTGCAAATGTACAGCATAGACATAGTAAATATGTCTGAATTTTGAAAAGGCAGCTCTGTGGATGACAGAAGACTGATACTTTATGAAAATTGCACTTAGTTCACTTGCGCATTTATGTATTACTGCAGATGCATATCAGCAGATTCTTAAAGCGAATTCACCAGAAAAGTTTATGGCTGAAAATACATAAAATATCTAGGCTTCTACTGAGGAGACAAGTTACCAGAAGACCAGAAGAGTCCAGATACATGCACTCAGCAAAGCCTTTTACAGTGAAGTAGACAAAATTATTAAATGATAGAAAATGATCTATATCGAGACAAAATCTGATCAAAAAGGGTAAAATGTCTTGAAGCTTTCTTAACAGCATAATAAACACTAAATCAATGAACTTTGCAGCTGCGCTTCCTGATTTCCATCATGATTGACTGACGATTCAGCTTCATCTGTTACAGTCAAATGTCAATTTACAGAAATATCATTGAAGTAATTTCCAAAATATCTTTATTCGTTCAACTAAATATTGTCTGTTCTCCAGAATTGTGAAGTTGATAAAAATGACTTAGTGCACTGGCAAATAATGTTGCAAATTATCATAGTACTCAATATTTTATTCAAATATAACCTTGCAATACAATGAAGAAAATCACAATTTAACTGCTACATAATTTAAGAATATCAAAGAACAGAAGTGCTGACTTACACCTTGCAGATAAGGCAGAAAAAAATCCTATTATGAAACCCAAGCTAAAGATCACCACTGGGAACTTTCAGATCTCTATTTTCCTTTAACTTGTATTTAAAAAAAAAAAAAAAAAAATTGTTCCAAATTTGTATTTTTAGTATGAGTCAAGTTTCTGTACAAAGCTCAGGATTTCATTTAGGAGTACATGCATCTGTAAAGGCCTATCACATAATCACAGGGTGATATAACCGAACAATTTGACCTAGCCTTCAGGGGCTTCCCCAAAGTCACGTAAAATATTCAAGGTAAATCCCGGGGAAGAACTCAGATTTTTTCTACAGGTTTTCACCAAGACTGATATATATGTAATTTTTAGCTGAAAATGTAGGAAATATAGAATACTTCAAGCCTCTCTGAAGAGAGGCTGAAATATGCTAATGGCAATGAGTCAATTCCTTCCATGAATTGGAAAAACTAAAAATAAAAAAATATATATATTTTAGATTAGAGATTATCCCTCTCCCTGACCAAGAAGCTTTTTCCTTGGTTGAAAATGGAGCTGTTTTCAGTCATATTTCCTGTTTCATCTCTGTGTATTTTTAACATCTTTTTCTCATTCCTTGTCCCCTAGGTCCTACTTATTTTCACAGTTCTCCTGGTAGATTTTCTCCCTTATCTTCTGAAATTTCAATAACATTTGCTGTGAAGCCTTTTCTCTTCTCCATTCCCACAGCTTTATTTGAAACTCTTGAGTGCAGAAATGTTCACCTGGTACCTGGGCTGTTATACTGGTTCTTTCTGTGGCCCTGACTTCCTGAGAAAGGGCATTGCTATATAGCTTATGAAGGGAGCTGTAAACGAGGGGAATTTATCTGCTTCACCAAATATGCCATATTCTATATAACTTTACCTGTGAAAGTAAAGAACAAATATGTTTAGTATAAAGACATATTTTGCCATAGCAAAGAAAATACAGCATAATGCAAGACAATATGTTCTCTTTTATATAAGTTGTAATGAATATCTGAAAGGCACTAGGTTAGTAGCTTCTTTGCAAAAGTTACACAGTACATCAACTGGTTTTGTCCAGGCAATGTACATTACTCATCCTTTCCCAAATGTGTTCTCATTCATTCTCTCTTGTATTTTCTTTCTGGAAAGAGAAGCACCTTTCGTGGTCAGATCCTTCTCCTACTTCTACAACCTTTTGTGGGTGTAAATATTCATATGAATTTGTTCACATATTAATATGAAAGCAAATCTTCATTAGAGGTGCATAGTTACATACGACTAATCTACAGGCAGCTTGAGTCTTGAAAACTCATGAAATCACAAATGTTGGTTGGTAGACATTTTGATCTTGTTCCTCTTTTTGATTATCAAAAAACTATGGTGAAAGTTTGCTGGAAGCAGAAAAAGCAGCACAATGGTATTTTCATTCATTTCTGTGAGGGCATTTTTCTTTTGTTAACAAATAGTTCAATTCTTCAGTTTCCACTTATTTTTTTTTTCAATTACAGAATAGCCATAACGCTATTTTCTATGTGCACCCATTTCTACTCGCACTGACATTTCTTTTCTGGAGTAATTTAGCAAGCATATCTTTTTGCTTCTCTCTTTCTCTCTCTCTCTCTCTCTTCCATTTCATTTTCCTTTTCCCTTAATGATAAGTGAAATTCTCAGTCATGTATTTGAACTATATATTAAGAGTTAGGCTTATATGGTCCAATAATGGGATGTGTCATTGGAGCTTGGGTATGGCACTCATTCCCCTTGTTGTTCTTGCAGCGATGCTCTGTACACGGAGATATCTAATCGCTATAGACAAAGTGCTGCCCTTGTGCAATAAAGACAAACTGTACCATGAGGTAACTCAGAAATGTTATTTTTTGTTTCTAATGCACCCAGGATTCAATTCTTTCTAAAGAATAGGCACAAGGCTATTTTAGGGGAATAGGTCATTAAAAGAGGACTGATTTCTCAGCTATGGAATTCATTTCTAAATTATGACTCATGCTAAGGATTTGTCATAAGTTGGTAGGGGAATTGTCTATTAGAGATGGTCAAAGTCATAAATATCCTCCTTTGCAATTTGGAGTGTTGAGGAGGTCCTTTAAGTTAAAGTTCAGGTCATCGCCATTTAAAAAAAAAAAAAAAAAAAGTTATGTTTCAGCTCCAGTTGCTAAGGCCACTGATTTTGCAGTAGAGGTTTAAGTCAGCTTTTCAGATGGGTTCACATCTACTCTGAACTGCTATTTGTTGTATTTATTGATTACAATCACATATTTCTGAGATTTAATAATATTATATTGAACATTTTGAGTTGTATGCAGCTTACATTTGGAAAGCTATGTAGGCACTTTGCTCCCATTAAAAATATTGTCTAAGTTCCACTTTCTGAGGGATTTAAGCCTTTACTAATCTAGAAATGGGACTTGCTCTAGGTTAGGACAGCTGTCTTTGTAAACGGGTGCTCTGTGCAATTATTACAAATGTCTGAGCTAATGCAGTCAATGGAAAGCACGTTGATACTATTAGTATAGCTTAAAGACCAGTTGAGCTCACCGTACAGACATCTGGTGATGGCTATCTGAATAAAACATTTCAACGGAAGAAAAGAGGAATGTATTATTTTCACCAAGTCTGCATTGTCAGTCTGTGTTTTTGGTGCACAGTAAATGTAGTTTCAATTAGTTTAACGTTTTAGCCTTCTGTTGTGTCTGCCTGCAGGTTCAAGGGAGGAACAAGCATGCCATAGTGTTCAATTACTTTAGATTTTAAGACATTTTTCATATGAAAAGGGCTATGAACATTATTGTTCAAAGAGAAGAGAATTTATTTCCTTGAAAATCTGAATACTTCAGTGGTTTTCTTGCACAAATACGTAATTTTTCTTAATGCTTTTGTAATTTGAAAATTGTAAAATCGATTCTAAATAGTCAAAATGTTTCTAGTAAGAGTGGAGGCTTGGACACATACAGATGTGTTTGTCAAATATATTATGGTTCTGGTTAGAATTTTCTAAGGATGACCAATTTGCTAGGAAAGGAATAAGAAAAGCAAGTCTAAAATATGAAAAATTATATTAATTGTTCCATAAAATCAGAGAAAATCAATCAGATCTGTCTGCCAGATTGCATTCTTTCAGTGCAGCAAAATTACTGCAAAATTTCAAACCATTTCACATGCACAAACCACAGCTCTCTTAAATACATTAGCTAGATATCTGGATTTGAGACAAACTAGGCTACTTCAAAGTCATCCATGAAATAAAAGTGGTTTAGATGCTTTGATGAGATGGATGTAAGTTCTACACTTCCATCTGTTTAAATTTGCAATTACATATGCATGCACTTGTAGTTAGGCCAGTTAGATACAGATTGTTTGTCAATGAACATAGTACATTAGGATGGTTATTTATAAGTTTAGCAAACATGGTTGGATTATATCATTCTAATAAAATATTGTATAACCACAGCTTGGCTTTTTTTTTTTTTTTTTTTTTTTTTTTTTTTTGAACAAGCTGCAATTTAAACGAGAAGAAAACCAACAATTCATAAATTTTTCCTCCCATCACCAAAGATTTTAACTATTTTATGGTCAGTGTGGTCATGACAGCTGAAAGTCACCATTTTACCCATGAAACCCTCTCTGTTTATGAGCAACAAATCTAGGAGGACACCTTTCCTAGTTGGTTGCCTTAGCACCTGTACCAAGAATTTATCATGAACGTGCTTTACAAATTTCCTGGACCTGTTTGTGGTCAGCTGTGTTCCCCATTAATGTCTGGGAAGTTGAAGCTGAAGGGCAAGAATGTTGTTATGGAATAATCCCGAAGCATTGAATTGTGCTAAGGTATACTGATGATTTCTGTGAAGATATTTATAATCGTTATTCTAAAATTTTACAAGTAAACTACTTGTGGTAGTTCATCATTAAAATAAATTTTAAATTCCTCATGCATTTTGAATCACCTGAATAGTAGGCAACTTGCTGTGTATTTCATGGGAAGTTTATCCTGCAAGATACACAAATTACTCCATCTACAGAGAGCTGTCTAGTGTAGCTCTACATTTTGCTTGTTACCATTAGACTAGAGTCACTGAATCAATGTATCTTTGACCATATTACATTCTTTTGTCTTATAAAAGAATCGGCTAACCTAACAAACAATTCCCTTTGTCCCTCTTTTGATCACAGTTTGAACTGTTTCTCTGGATCAGATGAAATACAGAGTTAAATGACATGGTTAAAGATGTGTTACTATTTTAGATGTAATAGATTGAGGGGAACAGATTTTATGACTTTGAACGCTAGAGGGCATGAAAGCCTGTTTCCAGACGGACAGAAATGCTTCACAATTAAAGCACTACTAAAATCCCAGAGCTTTCATGATCTCAAAACCTATGATAAGCTGTATTGGTTTACAGTATCACTGAAGTTGAAAGGAGCCTCTGAAAATCACCTAGTCCAACCTCCTGCTCAGTCCAGGTCACCTGGACCAGGCGGTCCAAGACCATGTCACTGGATAATATTACAGCATTATTTGTAATTCTGTATTATCACAAATGTGATGAATTAGAAATATATTTCTCCTTTTAATTTTGAAAATCTGAGGATAATTAGTTGAGATAAATTTACAGGAAAAAGTAATTTAGAAATAAATAATATTTTTCCAATTTGAAATCCTTGTTTAAAGATAAATTATATTATAATAATATAATAATATATTATTACAGGTATATATTACAGGGTTTTTTTTGTGTGTGTGTGTTGGTTTTTTTTTAATATATATATATATGTATATTAGAGTTGTGTTGAGTAGGTTTTGTTACGTTAGAGTTGTGTTAAGTATGATTTCAGTCCTTGTTCAGATACTGAACATTTTTGGTTTAGGTTGAGTCAAATCAGTTCCCTGCTTCTGCTTTTGTAAAACAAGAAAATACTTTTTGCTACCAGATGGATCATTTGTTTTTCAATAAGCTGGTGACAAGTAAAACATATCTAGTGTTAATATGGATATTCAAGGTGATATTTAATAAGTGGCTTCACATAGGAGTTTTTTGTTTGTTTCATTTGGTTTTTGTTGTTGTTGTTGTTTGGTTTTGTTTTGTCAATACAAAATGAATAGTATGCCTGTTCAGTCAGTTTATTCAGACAAACCTTAGCACTTCTTGGGAAGCTCACATTTTAAATATTTTTTATGTGTTTTAGACAAGGGAGTTAGTTGATCACCTCCCATTTCTTGCTGGCAACACTTTTGTCTTTGTTCAGTGCCTCTGTTTTTTCAGTGTTTTAATCTTCTATGTTGACTGCCATGCTACTATACTCATTTATAGTATATTATCTATATCTATATCTATATCTATATCTATATCTATATCTATATCTATCTATATCTATATCTATATCTATATAATACATATCTATATTATATACAGAATATATATATATTATATAGAGAGAGAAAACAGAACAAAAACAGTTAATTCTTTAGCAAATTAGACTTGGGCTGGCCTAATGCCTTTTCTCCTTTCTTTTTGAATAAGACTTTGATATGGACGCACATCCTCATTTAAACTTTAAAAATTTACCTTTAAATATTGTTTATTATATTTGAAGGACAGATTAACTTGCCAACTGAGCATCAGGAGAATGGATATGTGCTTTTTAACTATCACACAGACAAGCAAAGCTGAGTTGTGAAGATTTTAAGAATCAGATTTCCAGTACACAGACTTCCCAAGTTGTGGAAAGCCCAAAAGTTTTTTCCCAAGCTCAGAAAGCCAACTGTATCCTGGGCTGCATCAAAAGAAGTGTGGCCAGCAGGTCAAGGGAGGTGATTCTCCCCTTCTGCTCTGCTCTTGTTAAACTCCACTTGGAGTCCTGCATTCAGCTCAGGGGACCCCCAGCACAAGTAGGGCATGGAAGTATTAGAACAAGACCAGAGGAAGGCCATGAGGATGATCAGATTGCTGAAGCATCTCTCCTGTGAAGACAGGCTGAGGGAGTGGGGGTTGTTCAGCCTGGAGAAGAGAAGGCTCTGGGGAGACCTTACAGGGACCTTCCAGTACGTAAAGGGAGCCTACAGGAAAACTGGGGAGGGGACTCTTTGTTCAGTGATAGCACAATGGGCAATGGCTTTAAACAAAAAAGTGAAGATTTAGATTAGATATAAGGAAGAAATTCTTTACATTGCTCAAAGATTTCTGTAAGAGAAACCACAAATATTTTGTGAATACAAACACAAGAATTTTGTGAATTTTCAGAATTTTGAATTAGCTTTCTTATTTACAGAATCAACGTATGAGTGAGTGAGTGATTGTGCATGCAAGTTTAAATGTCTTCCTTCTAATAATTTTTAACCCTGTATGATTTCAACAAAATTTAGTGTTTTGGTGAGAATCTGGGAGATAATTAAATAGTTGCAAATTCACACATATAGTAGAATGGCTATATAAGATATAGAAGGGGCTAGATGCTATGCTGGCTATTAATCACCAAAAAAATTCTTACAGGAGAGTAATCCTGTGAATGCTCCAACTTTAGGAATACTATAAAATATTACAAACCACTTCAGAAACTGTTGTTCAAGTGAGTGGATCTTACAGAAATGTTCCCAGTTACCCATTTTTACTACAGTCAAATTTTTTTACAGGAACAAGAGCTACAGAATTAAGCATTAAGGCCTACACGGGACAATAAGTAAGAACAAGTAGAAAGAACATTCAGTAGAAAGAGATAATAGTCTGGATTAGAAACTTATTTAAGATAACCAGACTATAATAAACACATACAATTTTTTTGATACTTAGTCCCCAGTGATTTGTGTAAAGCAATTGTGATTCCTTTTCATTTTTTTTTTTTTTTTTTTCATGGAACACCTTAAACAGGGCCAAAGTGGCACCATAAATACCATTCTGAATTGTCAGACTTTCTGACCTGTTAAAATAGATAACAGTGATAGAAAGACTGAAGAAAATACATTTGTCTTTTAGGGGGTTGAAAGTTCAGACTTTTAGTTTATTAGTCCAATTCAGAATTAGGGTGTTTTCTCCTGTGATGATTCTTATTTCAGGTGGTAAATGAATACTTCAAAGTCAGAACACGTATTTCAGGAGAAAATATGTTTGTCATGAAATCATTTTGGAAAGGAGTAATTTAAAGTATGCAATTTAGAATAAATCTTACAAAAATAGGCTTTGACTTACCTAATGAGTGAGTTAAACATGGAAAATTACTTAATTCTGTGTCTTGTACATTTTTAGTGTTTTATTGAATGTAGCTCTATATGAAATACTAGACATCATCATATTACTAGCGATAATGTGCCCAAAGACAAGCCGGCACGGAAGAAGACCAGCCTGGGTGAACAGAGAGTTGTGGCTTGAGCTTAGGAGAAAAAAGAGGGTTTGTAATCTTCGGAAGAGAGGGCAGGCCACTCAGGAGGACTATAAGGATGTTACAAGGCTGTGCAGGGACAAAATAAGAAAGGCCAAAGCTCATCTGGGGCTCAGTCTGGCTACTGCCATTAAAGATAACAAAAAGCGTTTTTACAAATACATCAACACAAAAAGGAAGACTAAGGAGAATCTCCATCCTTTACTGGATGCAGGGGGAAACTTAATTACAAGAGATGAGGAAAAGGCTGAGGTGCTTAATGCCTTCTTTTCCTCAGGCTTTAGCAGCAAGACCAGTTTTTCTCTAGATACCCAGTACCTTGAGCTGGTGGAAGGGGATGGGGAGCAGAATGTGGCCCTCACAATCCATGAGGATATGGTTGGTGACCTGTTACACCACTTGGATGTACGCAAGTCGATGGGGCCGGATGGGATCCACCCAAGGGGACTGAGAGAACTGGCGGAGGAGCTTGTCAAGCCGCTTTCCATCATTTATCAGCAGTCCTGGCTATCAGGGGAGGTCCCAGTCAACTGGCGACTAGCAAACATGACACCCATCTACAAGAAGGGCTGGAGGGTAGACCCGGGGAACTATAGGCATGTTAGTTTGATGCCAGTGCCAGGGAAGTTCATGGAGCAGATTATCTTGAGTGCATCACACGGCACTTACAGGGCAATCAGGCGATCAGGCCCAGTCAGCATGGGTTTATGAAGGGCAGGTCCTGCTTGATGAAACTGATCTCCTTCTATGACACAGTGCCGCGCGTGGTGGATGAGGCAAAGGCTGTGGATGTGGTCTACCTTGACTTCAGTAAGGCTTTTGACACCGTTTCCCACAGCATTCTCCTCAAGAAACTGGCTGCTCGTGGCTTGGACTGGTGTACGCTTTGTTGGGGTAAAAACTGGCTGGGTAGCCAGGCCCAAAGAGTTGTGGTGAATGGAGTCAAATCCAGTTGGAGGCCGGTCACTAGTGGAGTCCACCAGGGCTCAGTACTAGGACCAGTCCTCTTTAATATCTTTATCAATGATCTGGATGTGGGGATCGAGTGCGCCCTCAGTAAGTTTGCAGACGACACCAAGTTAGGTGCATGTGTCGATCTGGTCGAGGGTAGGAAGGCTCTGCAGGAGGATCTGGATAGGCTGGAGCGATGGGCTGAGGCCAACTGTATGAAGTTCAACAAGGCCAAGTGCCGGGTCCTGCACCTGGGGCGCAACAACCCCAAGCAGAGCTACAGGCTGGGAGATGAGTGGTTGGAAAGCTGCCTGGCCGAGAAGGACCTGGGAGTATTGGTTGATAGTTGGCTGAATATGAGCCAGCAGTGTGCTCAGGTGGCCAAGAAGACCAACAGCATCCCGGCTTGTATAAGAAACAGTGTGGCCAGCAGGGCTAGGGAAGTAATTGTCTGCCTGTACTTGGCTCTGGTGAGGCTGCACCTCGAGTACTGTGTTCAGCTTTGGGCCCCTCATTACAAGAACGACATGGAGGTGCTTGAGCGCGTCCAGAGAAGGGCGACAAAGCTGGTGAGGGGTCTGGAGAACAAGTCTTATGAGAAGCGGCTGAGGGAGCTGGGATTGTTGAGTCTGGAAAAGAGGAGGCTCAGGGGCGACCTTGTCGCACTCTATAGATACCTTAAAGGAGGCTGTAGCAAGGTGGGGGTTGGTCTGTTCTCCCACGTGCCTGGTGACAGGATGAGGGGGAATGGGCTAAAGTTGTGCCAGGGGAGGCTTAGGTTGGATATTAGAACTTCTTTACTGAAAGGGTTGTTAGGCATTGAAATAGGCTGCCCGGGGAAGTGGTTGAGTCACCATCCCTGGAGGTTTTTAAAAGACGTTTAGATGTTGAACTTAGTGATTTGGTTTAGTGGAGGACTTTTTAGTGTTAGGTCAGAGGTTGGACTCGGTGATCTTGGAGGTCTCTTCCAACCTAGACGATTCTGTGATTCTGTGAAAATTACAATGCACGTTTATCTTACTCAAGTGATTTACTCATAGTTCTTGTTTTCTCAGCAGTCTTTCATTCCTGTCTCCCTGCCTCAAAAACAGCAAGAGAAAAAAAAAAAAAAAAAAGGAAAAAGAATTTGCAATAAAATTTGCACAAGTATCATTAAAAAGTTCAGAATTCAGATTTTTCAAAAAACAACTTCTAAATATTGATTAAATATTAAATATTTGATTTTAGCTACACAATTATCAGTGACATTTTATTTGGGAATGTCCAACTAAAGTATCAGGCAGTGTTTGAAAACTGGAAGTGTAACTAATTGAGGAAAATATCCATTCTTTCCACTCTTATGATCCTAGTTTCAGAGTTCCCAGTTGTTTTTTGTTTCCTATATCTGCTCTTACTTCGTCTGTCAGAATGGGAGCCAGTGGCCTTGTCCATCTTTCTGAGCAGCTCTGGAAGCAGTTCTGTGAGTTACAGCCCCTGTGCTGCGCTGCATTGTGCCCTGGCAGAATAAGGTCATCCCACTGGCCACTCAGGACAGAACATCTCCAGTACAGTGGATCAAGCTGACCTAAGATGCTGTAATGCGTTGCATCTGACACACGATATCAAGGTGTGAGGGAGAGGCTACTTAAAGAAACTATGTTAGGAGTCGTGGTGGCCAGATCCAGGCTATACTTCTGTCATGTACTCTGTTGAATAGCATGATCTGTCACATGTCCAGACGCTGAACTGGGTTCCCATTACATGAACCAATGTGTGGAGCTTTAGCTCCACAGAGTAGTAATGTATAACATGGAGTAATGTGGAGATGTCTGTGAAAGCACCAAAGCCACTGATGGTGAGCCTCTTGACCACAGTCCCCTTAAAGCTGTAGTTATTTAAGCTGCAGATATACTGAGAGGAATTTCCTGACAAAACGTGGCCCTCTGAGTTCTAAAATGCTTCAGGACACATCTGGGAAAGTGAACTGATTCTTTACAGATATTTATGCCTATCACCAGACCTGCCTACTAGCAAGAGCTTTTACACTTAGATGTCTGCTTAACTGACACAAAAGTGTAATTTCAGGTAGGTTGTGTGTTCGTTATTAGTTTAAATTTTCAATTTAAAAACTACTATTTTTGAAATTCATTTATATGAGCCTTTTCAGAAAACAAATAGCAGTAGTTCACATGTTTGGGAGAATGGTAGAAGAAGCATTCTCTTATAATAGTTCTCTTAGTGTGGGTCCTGTGAACCAATGATAATAACATAATATAGTCATGCCACCAAAGAGCTAGGAGTTCATCAGACCCATAACCCAATACATGTGAAAAATGTAGAGCAAAAGTTATAATCATGGAATTGCATAGGATGTCAAAGATATCGCACTGTAAATGTTTATTACAATATACAGTTCTATAAAAGGCCTAGATTATCATAGAGTGCAATGATTGATTTTTACCTCTTTTATATAAAACTAGATATTTGTTCACTCACATTATCAAGCTGTTTTCCACAAAGCATTACCTACAAATAACAACTTAATGTCAAATCATTGTATGTTCTTTGAGTGCTTCTAGAAATGTTTTTTTTGCTATATGAAAAAAAAAAAAGGAAAGGAAAAAAAATAAAAGCATGAAAGCCTAGCCACTTCTCTGTAAAAGTTAATGTGTATTACAGAGTTATTTGCTCTTTCATTACTTGAATTGCCATAAATACTCTGATTTGTCTTGATACAGTGATCTACTGCATGCAATTATATAGTGACAATAAGTGTTTTTGATATCAAGGTATAAATTTAGTCTGTAATAATCTTGTAAGAAGCTTATTTCTGTGACCTTATTGTGGTTGGCTGCGTTAGCAGGTTTAGTGCAGCAGTGAAGGAAGGGCACAAAGGAGGAGGAAAGATAGCTAATAATAAGCATATTTGGTTCTGTTTTCTTTAAAAAAAAAAAAAAAAGGTGATCTGTTAATGATTCAAATCAAATGCTATGACTGTGAAGAAGTCTATAGTTTGTGCTACCCAGAGAGCTGCTCAGGAACCATTGCTCGAGTTATCAAAATTCAGTTCCTTTGGAAATTAGGTGCTGTATTGTTGTATTTGAATCGTATAGGATATTCTTTACATTGCTCAATACTTTTGGGAATTTTGGCCCAGAATAAGTAATTTCACCCGTGAATCCTATGTATTCAAAGCTTATTTCATGGTGTGAAGGGATTTACTGTCAGTTGGCCCTGTAGTGTATTTATCAGTGTATTCTTATGTAACATAAGAAAAATGGTTCCTCCAAAGAGCCAAATATACTCAGGTGTAGTGTATTTATATTATTTTTTCTGAACAATGTAATTTCTCAGTTTACCTTTTACCACTAAAATAGCACATTTCATCAGATAACTGCTTGATAGACATAACTTATCCTGAGAATTTATTTTTCCAGCTCTCAACCTTTTCTGCTAGAGCCCGGAATATTCCTGAATTTTCATTTTTACCATTGCCATGTGTGAATACTCATTTTCTTCTCCAACACTTTTCTTATGAATAAAAGATATTTGGGTTAGATTTGATTCAAAGATCAACTGAAATAGATAATTCGTGGCTTATTGGTACTGGGAGCTCGTAGCCACACTTAGAGCTGGTTGAGAAAATCACATCATTGAACAGACAATGTTGGAAGGGACCTTGAAAATCATCAGATCCAATGTTGCTTGGGAAAAGAGATGTTAGATGATGATGCTGGCCTTGCTGGCATTACCTCTCTCGATGTTAGAGTTGAATTGTAGGTTGTTGTTCACATTCTCCACTGTGAATACTAGGCTGCAAAAATTCCATGGAAGACTTGAAGCTTTAATTAATCTAAAACAGCAAAACAAACAACGGAAAGACACTGAATCTGAATATCTGAATTCTGTTTGGAATTCAGAATGACCCTAGTTAGCAGAGACCTGAGTTCAGCTATCAGTCACTGGCAATAATTCAGTAAGGAGGATGATGTCTTTGAGAAAAGCTGCCAAGAGGCTGAAAATTATCTACCAGTCTGAGACTTACTTTCTTAGAGTGGCTGATCTCTCACAGATGATTAAGCCGTTTCAGAAAAGCTACTTAATGATAGAAATTGATTCTCTTTAGAAAGTGCGAGGAAGGAAGACACACTTAAAAAAAGTTAAGAATTAACCAAAGAGGCAATTTAGGTGTTTGAGGACATTTTCAATATCAATTTGATTCCCTAAATGCTGACTCCTCACTGTAATGGAGAGAGGGACATTGGAGAACAGAGGGGATTTAGGATGTGGATTTTGGTTTGGGGTTCTTTTGTTTTATTTTTTGATGCATTCTCTTAGCTGCCTGGTGCCAGCTGAAACTGTTCGTTGCAACATAATCCATAGTAAAAACATTTTCAACAGATTGTTAAGAGTTTGAAAGCCTTTGTCTAGGCAGCAGTGGATAATCAGAGCATCAGCTGTTTTGCCTTAGTTCTATGATTCTATGCTCTTTAGTGGCTGCTATAACTAGCCAAGGATTTACCATAAGAGTTCCCACTTGAATAATGAGATAAGAGGCCTGAATATAGGAAACGTTCATGCAAAGGGCAAGTCGCATGCAGCAGGAAATCCCAGTTATCCCTTCTAGTCTGTGCTCTCAGCCAGCCACATCTCTGCCAAAGCATACCATAGGAAAAGGACGTTCCCTTACACAGTTACAAGTGCTTCATGATAAGTGCAGGGCACCTCCAGTACAACTGTCCTGCTTCCCCACTGATTGATATATATTTTTAAGACAATTTTGGTATTTTATCTTTGCCAATGGCCTTTCTGTGGGATCCTTTTGGAGGCTATATCCCTCGTCCATCAAGAAATAAGATGAGATTTCGCTTTTTGAAGTCTTACAGGTATCTCTTCAAATGGCTTATGGTGTACTTAACTTAGATAATAATTGCAACTATGTTTTTTTCTTATTATCCTGTAGAATTATAGTATTTAAAAGTCTGGAAATGTCTTGTATTAATTATGATTCCCTTGAGCTCATAAAGGCTTTGCTGAACATGTATATCAGAAATACAGTGTTTCAATGTGATTGTGAATTAAAATAAGTAAGTGCCCGTGGAAATTTATGAAACTGAACTATTCAGAAAATATTAATTTTGAATGTTTTATTTGCACTCCAAATCTTGGAAAAAGAAGAGATTAACATTTATGTCAGTGTCCTTGTAAAAGTACTCATTCTAAATATTATAAGTACTTATTATTATGAAATATATCTAGTTATGAATGGCACTGATATATCATACTAAATCTGAATTAGTCTTTAATTTTTACAGGCTTTTGGTTATTTGCATAACCAGAAAACCATGTTTGTTACATATTTTTGTGTTCAACATATAAAAAATATAACCATGAGACCATAACTCACAGATTCTATTTTTACCTTAGCTGATACTTAACAATAGCAAAATATTTTTTCTGGCATTTCTTATACTGCTTTCAGCAAATGTAGCAAAACTTGTCGTTTCCTTGCTTTAGTCTATAATAGATGTAATATAAATTTTCAAACCTAAAATTTGTAAAATATCTTTCCATTTTTATATAACAAATTATAGAACTTATTAGATATATTATTAATGATAACTTTTAGTATTCACTGATGCAATAGCCACGTTTATTTGCACACCTGCGCAATATCAAATGCCCAGGAAGCTAAGTACTTTATATAGGATTATTAATAGCATGCACTGTCTGTGTAAATACTGACAAAAAATGGCTAGATGCAATCCAATTTGTCTGTGGTTTCATTTGGAAAAATCTAGGTGTTTTATATAGAGGGAACTTTATTCACAAAAAAAGTAATAATAAGAGATAAAGGGACTTGAAAAAAGAATAAATACATGGTATCAGTTACAGTTTTTAAAAGTTCAAAACTAGATCATATAATTCAATTAACATTCTCATTAACATTCTCTTAAGGGTTTTATTATTTTTTTCTTCTTAATAATCCGAGCAATTTCTATTACAAGCTTATTTCAATGTTTCAGAAACCAGAAAAAAAAAATAATATAGTAGCTATTACATCAAGTAGCTACATAGGATCTGGTTTTTGATTATTGACTTACATAAATGTAGAATATTGTCTATTTGTGTTTCAATCCAACAAAGTGAAAATAGTTTTAAAAGTTATTAACAAACATAAAAAACAAGAAAGTCTTACCTGAAGTCTACAGGCGTGAATGAATTTTGTTTTACCATAGATAGTTTTACATGTTTGTTTTTCACAGGCTTTAAAGAATTAGCATGAGGTTGAAGATAATTTTATAAAAACATGGAGCATAGTTCTATTAATCAGTGTAAGCCATTTCTGTTGTTATTATTTAATATAACCATGATTTTTGACTGAAAAGAGGATTAAAAAACCCTTAATATACATATTGCCATGTCACTGCCATAGATCCATTCACACAGTAGGTTATATTTAGAAAACTACTACAAAATTTTACTGTACACGATCCCTATGTAATTTAATAACCTTGTTTATGTCAATTGACAGTTCTGCTCACGTCACTGAACTATCTGATGTCAAGGGGCTTTGGTTTCTAGAACTGAATGCCTGATAGTACTGTCCAGGCTTTCCATAATTAACATTGTTTAGCAGACCGTGCTGTTTGAATTCATAATCTTAGTTTAAATTGTGAAGTTGCCTATGATTTTAAAATTTCTTCTGTTACATTTTCGGCAAAAACATAATGTTTCTTCTGTGGGGTACTCAGAATCTTTTGATTAATTGAACCATTAAGCTTTCCATCTGCACATTTCATTTTTGGAAGATTTCTTTGATACATTGATGCCTCCTTCTGGCCAAATAGTGATTTGAGTTTCTTTGCTGATCAGCAAGTGCTGGGGTTTGCACATGTCTTTCAGGAGGTGATGGAACAACTATGCTAATGGAAATCTCCACGAAGTAGGAAAAATTATGTCTTGATACAAAGCAATTTTTCCAGGAAAAGCATGAGTGCAATACAGTCTCTCAGAGCTACTTTTCATCTGCCTCCTACTGAATAAACCATTGCTTAAAGCCTCCACAATTGTCCTGAACAAAAATGGGAAAGCAGACCAAAAAACACTTGAGATTCACTACTGATTCCCTGTCCACCAGAATTGCAATGTTCACAGCATTAGATGTGGAGCCAAGGCCAGGACTAGGTGCTTCACAGCAAAGGAACAGAGGAGACTGCCAAACCATTTCATGATTTCGGTATATTTTGCAGGCTGGAGAAAGAGGATAGCTGTTTATTTTTGCTGGGAGGTATGTCTATCTGCCTGCCCAGCAGATGAACATTCTTATAGTCCAGTACAAACAGAATATTTGAATATTTGTAAATCTTCATAATCTTCATCATGTTTCCAGACCTCACAGACAAACTCAATTTTTTTTTTTTTTTTTTTGTCCTTGAGACTCTCTAACTGAAGAATACCTCATATCCTGAAATGCAGTCAGGAATTGTGTTTCCTGTAACATTTAGCTTTGCTGAGGAATATACCACTAGATGTGGGTGTAAAAATTGTGCACTAATAGTAGCACAGTTACACTTCAGAGCCTAGTGAGGTCTGTAGAGCAAAGGATGTAGGCAGAAACTTTCTTCATGGCATCTAAATCCTATCACACATGGATGACAAAAAACTAAAGCACCTATCAAGATTTTCTACACATAACCAAGATGTACAAATAAGAACATGTTACATGACAGTCCTGCTAACTGCTAAGCACATGTCCTAGTGACCTAATGACAGATCCTCAGGATCACTTGGAAGATTCTCCAGAGGCAGCAGGATCTTCCCTGCTTGTCTGGCTGGGCATTAAATCTTTTTATCACAGTGAAGGATTTGCAAATAACTGTGAGTGGAAATCTGCTGAGTAAATCCTGTTTGTATAGGGTGGAACAGTTTTGTAGGGATTCTGAGCTCCCAAAGAAAAAGGCTATTATGGAGAAGTGATAATGGAGATAAGAAGCATTACATTGAATAATCAAAGAATTAATCAGTTTGTTAAATTATTTCAGTGCCAGAACTACATCTTCCAATGATTAGCGATGAAGATGAGATACAGTAATCATGAAACATTTCTTTATATGGGAAAAAAAAAAAAGAAAAAGGTTCTTTGTTGTTTTATGTGAGTTTCTTTTGTTCCTTCCTCTGCACTGTGTTTTTCTTCTTTGGCTGCCATCTGGCATATTTCCCTGGACTAGAGGAACAGTCATGTGGCTGAAGCTACTGCCAACATCACTTCTGTAGCAGGCTGCTCAAAGCATTCATACGTAAGGAGGTAGATTCCCTTCTGCCAGCTAATTGTACTCCAGGACACTAAACTCTCAGGAGCTGGGCTGGAAGTGGAATTTCTCCCTCATACAGCAATTTTCAAGAATCCCTTCTCTAGGGGGATTTCTTAATGATTTCTTAAGGTTTCTTAGTGAGCAAAGTGTAATACTCTAAGTTTTCTTTGTAATTATATGCTTGCAATGAAATTGGTATAGAAACCAAATTAAAGTTTATTTTTTTTTATTCATTAGGGATTAAAGTCCCAACACACTGGAGCTAGTTTGCTTCTTTTTGACTAGTCATTTAACACTGTCTGAGAAATAAAATATTTAAATGCATAAGTGTGGACTTTCCTATCTAACATGATGAGTCAGGCAATTGTTTCATATTTAGCTCAGTTTTGTAATTCAGAAGATGCCTTTGTCATTTTAAATGATGTTTTGAGTTTAACTCAGATTTATTTTAGACAAATCTGAATGCCAAAATGTCATCATATATAATTCAGACATTTGATTTTGTTAATTTGAAGTCCTGGGAAAAATGAAAAATAGCAAGGCATGTTGCTGCTCGGGTTAAGGAGCAGTAGGAAGGTAAGTGAAGGTAAGGCAAGTGAATCATACTTGACTTGGTAGTGCCGCAAACTTAAGTCCTTGACAAAAATGCCCAGACTGTTCATCATAATGACTAAATAGAAAGAGTCTCTATACCAGTTCCTAAAAACTCAGCGAGTTATGTTGTACTCCATAGGTCCCTAACAACAGGAAGAAACAGAAATAATATGTTCAAAAGCTTCAGCTTTTCCTTAAATTTGTCAGACTTAGTTGATCCTCGCACAAACCGGTTGAGTGAGTCTATCACAGTATGACAAGTTGAGTCTGTCACTATTTCCTATTTATCCTTTGGACTAGCAGTACTTGTGTGCTTATTTTGTGGGATTTTTTTCTTCTTCTTACTGGCTTGGAAGTGGTTTAGCTGCAGTTCACCCTGCTGAATAAACAGAAAACTGAAATATATCTATAGGCACTTTATCATTAAGCTTCTTCTAATTTCTGCTTATGTAAATTCTAAGAGCCAAGAATGATGATAAGCTAGAGCTTGTATGAAGAACCATCAGGTTCTTTTGTACAGAGTGAAGGAAATTATGCTGACTAGTGTTGCTGTGGTTTACAATAAATGTCTTAGCTTTGCTGTATGTGGCTGAAACATGAAGTTGACATTCCAAATTAAACTGGGAGCAGACATTACAATCCGTTGGAATGCAGAAAGAGATTACACAGGCCATAAACACCAGGAAATAGTAAGTTTGATTTACAAATTTTAGATATGCATGGATTTTTTTTAATGTGAAGACTATCTGACTTGCAATTCCCTTATGTATAACAAATTCTAGGAGCACTAAAAATAGGTCATCCAATCTGATACCCAATACATCAGGAACAAGCTGACGCTAGTTCAGCATGTACCATGTCAAAATGTTGTAATTAATTTCTAGATACTCCATTATACAAGGAAACTGTTACAGGGGGTAACCTCCAAATGTTTATTTTTCATCCCACTGTGAAATATGTATATGTCCATTGTGGATCTGAATAGATCATTTTTTATTGTGAAGGAAATTGGAAAACCAGAATTTCTTATTGGAACTAGTAAATACAGTTGATTTCTTAGCCCCAGAAACCATTAATGTCTGCAGGTCATTTAGTGGTTTATTTGTTTCTAGGAAAACGGTATGTGAGCATTAATAGAAAATCTGTGCAATATGCCAAAAGATAAATTAAGACTCTAATGTGCCTTTCTTCATGAGGAAAAAAATAAAATAAAATAAATGAAGAGTAGTAAAACCAAACAAGCAAACAAACAAAAAAGACTCTTACCCACATAGAAGAGTGTGGCACACGTGCCAGTTCAGTGTTCTTAGCCATAGGGCTGGTTGTATTTCATTGCAGGTGTGGTCCATGCCAGCTAATCCATCCCCCTGATTTGTGGCAGCAGCCAGTAGCAAATGTTTGAGAGAGAACAGTAAGAAGCTCGGTGGTTACAGTATAATCTTCCTTGAGGGAAACTTTTCTCAATGTCTTCAATAGTTCCTTAAGAACAAGTGTTCCAGAACTCTCCTTATTGTAGGTATTGCTTACTCTAGTAGGTTTAGGTATTTTTCGTACTCATACTAAGTTTTGATCCCATTTATTTAAATGATGATAAGTTTTTGGTTTCAGCAGTATCTTTGGACATTCACTTCCATAGGTGAACTCCTGTGATGTGCGAAAGTTTCTTCATTCTGTTTTCATCTTTTTGCCTTCTAATACTAAAAAAAAAAAAAAAAAAAGATAAACTTATACAATTAAAAGAGTTAGTTGGTGTATTACATATCTATATATCACTCCTGTTTGCCAGCTTTCCAAGTAATCTATATTTTCACTTCCTCTTTTCACGTGGAAATAGTTTCATGTTGATATGTCATACATCTCTTAGCCCCTTCTTCTATTGCAATGTTCCTTCTAATGCCAAGTGACTAGAAGTAAACCCAGAGCTTCTGATGAAAGTCTAGATAAATTAAGCTATTCCTCTTGTTGTGGAACTATAATTTTATTGATATTTCTATCATAACATTTCCATTATTACCTTACCTTACTTTCCATTATTACCTTACCTTACCTCTCATTTCTGATGCAGTTTAACAGATTTGCTTATTTATATTGAGTCATGAGCAATGATCTCAGATTCCATCCAGTATCTGATGTCTACTGGCCAGAGTAGACATACCATATTTTTAAAGGTGCTGAGTAGTCTCATTTACCATGTACTTTTTCTCCCGCTGCATGTCTGCCATTCTCTTGTCTCGAAAGAAGTTTACAAGGATACAATATTGAGTGAAGGCAATAGGAATCACTGCAGGTGGTGGAATTTCAATCCCACTAGAAACTGTACTTTTCTAAAAAAAAATCCCCCCGATGAATGGCCGGTTTTGCACAACTGTTTATGGGAAGAACATTTATGTTTTAAGGTGATGAAATCTAAAATGTGATTTAGATTATTTAGGTTTTTATAGCCTTTTTTCTTCAGGGTTCATGTCTTGCTGGGAGGTTAGAGAGTCCTTCAGGCAAGCTGCCAGAAACTGGGCAACCATAGAAATCATCAGGAGACATATGCTTCCCATCAACGTTCTTATACAGTTAGTCATTAATATATGTGTATGTGTCTCTGTATATATGTACACCTATATATATGTATATTATATATGCACTGTGCACACACACACACACATATATATATCCTACCTTAGAGTGAGTGAATTATCTGAAGTTTTTCAGGAAGAAACTGAGTACACAGTACTGACTTTATTGTTTGTCCACATGAACTCCACTGCACTCTGTATATTTATTCATTTGTTTTGAAACATTTCCAGTCAGTTCTTAGCTTTTTAGTGGATTAGTTTTCACATGCTGTGGTACAAATTTCTGTTGAAGTTGTAAAAGTACGGTGACACAGCAGAACAAACAACAGCAAAGCCTAAGAATAATCTGTCGTCACTCCCAAACAGGATAAGATAAGTTCCTGTTAACACTAGATGAAGTTGTTTAGCTAGTGAAGAAACCTAAAATGGAAGAAAGCAAAACTACTTAAATGGGATATAATTGTCTCCAGATGGAGAATGGGAGGCCCCCTGTTTTCTTGGTTATAAAATGAAGCAAAAAGCCATATATAAGAAAAATCCAAAATAACTTCATCTTGAGATATGTATGTATTGCTCTGATATACCCTGTAAGTTAGACTGTGAACCGAACTTAAGCTTTAAGTTGCTGCAAAGTGAGCCATACCAGATATTTCAGTGTACTCATGACTTCATCTGGAGGCACCTTTTCCTTCCCCAGGCTCTTTCCAGACACCACCACACACCCACAGCCCATGTTACAAGCTGCTGCAGAAGTACTAGCAGGAGCAGAAAGCACTTGGGCACATTGGCACTCTTCCATGGCTTTTGCTTTGTCAGGAATTATATTTGTCTAACATCAGATCTACTATGAGAAGCCTCTCTCCCACAGGAGAAAAAAAAAATAATAATAAAAAAGAGTTCACACTTCAAGGGAAAGTTTGCCAGTTTCTTAAATAGTGAATTGTCTACTTGTGCATATGACCATTTTAGGTGAGCTAAGCAGCAAGGAGGATAGTTGGCTGGCTGAAGCTTCCATCCCTCCCAAAGGGTAATACATGTCTAGAGAACAGTACATCAAGGTTTTTTCTTCAAATCAGAGGCATTACAGTCTCCTTCATTCGATGTAAAGCCTTATTTTCATTATGATAAACTGAAATGTGGCCATACATGGAACTTCTAATTACCAATTCAAATAAAGCAAATACAGTGGGATCTACTCAGACAGTTCTGGTATAAGGCAGAAGCATCACGTTGTACTGAGGGATATGTAAATTATGTAGTCACTGATCTTAATTCATATGACACCAGCAGGTGTTGGATATTTTCTTATGTTTATGTGTTTTTTCTTAAAAGTGCGAAACATGTTTTAACATATAATGCAGCTTCTAGGTAACTATCCAGTTACATAATTCTTCCTTGCTTTTTGCTCCTCTTACCCATAAACAAAAAGAAAATGGAAAAGGATGTGGTTTTGTGAAAGCTAAATTGGAAAAGCAGAGAAGTCAGCTGTTCTAAGCAACAAAATCCATCAGTTTTATGTCATGTGCTGGAAGCCAAGCCAAGTGTTTCAACATCACTTACAGCAGGACTGAACAGTCAAAAAAAAAGATAAATTAAAGACCAGGGTCTGCCTGTAAAGCAACAGAAGTAAGAAGCAGAGAGTAATGCCTACTGTTGGCAGAAGAAAAAATTAAATTTCTTCTAAATACTGTAAAAGGAAAACACTCTCATGGATTTGCTGTGAGGTGTCTAGAAATGATGGGTTCCTGAACCTAACCATCTGTTCAGGATCATTCTCTTACACCAGAGAATCTGGGAGAAACATAACATTTTACTGGCACATGCAGTTAACCATGTTGACCTTCTGAAAGAAAATATTGGTTTACATATATATATATATTATATATATATATATTTATTTCCAATAGG
This sequence comes from Anser brachyrhynchus, assembly GCF_964034855.1. Classification (NCBI taxonomy): domain Eukaryota; kingdom Metazoa; phylum Chordata; class Aves; order Anseriformes; family Anatidae; genus Anser; species Anser brachyrhynchus. The sequence continues at coordinate 16,018,925 of NC_137697.1, read as the reverse complement.
GAAAAAAAAAGACATTCACATGCTCTCTTAGCACACAGATGATGTCCTTAATGAGAGAATAATACAGTCTTAATGAGGCTGTAAGTTGAAAACAATATTTTTTTTTCCTTTTTTCCTCCTGGCTACAGTTCCTGGTTAAGCTTTCTTACTTGTAACACATTACAGCATCTATTGGAACATGGCATATTTTGAGGCTTATTTGAATTTGGCATAAAAATTCCTGTTCTGGTTTCTGATGAACTCTGCTCAGGATCATAGAAAACAGAAAGAATTTTAGCCAGAATTTCTACAATGTATATCCAAGCAAGTTTTAATGACAAAATAAAATGTATTGTTTATAGATAAGAGTATTAGTGATATAACGCAGATGGTGTACTAATTCATACTTAGAGCTAATAGCAAAATGTATTGTGATCTCATTAAAAATCTGTTCCAAAATACAGACAAAGTTTCAGCTTCACTAGCAGAGAAACAGATACCTCTGTAATCTATCAAGGGCTTAAATTTTGCTTTCACAGTTTGTCTTGCTTGGATATCCCTTCTAGGATATTATTTACAATAAAATGCTAATAAAAAATAAAATAAACCTATGCAATTTTAATGATGCTTTGTATAGTTTTCAATCCAGACTCCTAAATATATCAAATATTAACCTGCAAATCCATATAAAGTTGAAATAGAAATATGTAATAGGATAGAATCATGGAATGGTTTGAGTTGGAAGGGGCCTTAAAGACCACCTATTTCCAATGCTCCAGCCACAGGCAGGAACACCTCCCACCAGACCAGGTTGCTCAAAGCCTCATCCAGTCTGACCTTGAGCACTTCCACGGATGGGGCATCCACAGCTTCTCTGGGCAACCTGTGCCAGTGTCTCACCACATTCACGGTAAATAATTTCTTCCTTATATCTAATCTAAATCTGCCCTCTTTTAGTTTAAAACCATTACTTCTTGCCCTATCACTACAATCCCTTGCCCTATCACTACAATCGCTTGCCCTATCACTACACTAGTAATCCAGGTTGTGTCTGTTAAACAGAAAATTGTACAATGATATGAATCTTTTCTATGCTGAAAAAAAATAGAAGTATGTTTCTGTACCGTTTTGATGTGAAAACACTTTTTAAGGTGGCTTGATATTATCAGAAAATGCTGGCTAGACTTGTTTTAGTGTGAGCTATATGAGGGTTTTGTGAGGGCTCTCATTTTCTGAATTCAATTTGGTTGTATCTATACATTGAATAGAACAGCCCAGAAATTCTTACAGCTGGTGAACTAGGACTAGCTGATTCATAGTGCTAACCTCTTCTACTAATGCTAACTTCTCCTACTAATGCTAACCTCTCCTACTCCCCTGAGCAGAGTAAGAGGGTGTCAAATACTTATTTGGAGTTGCCCTTGGTCCAGGACTCAGGTTGTCCATGATAATTCCCAAGCCCTTCTCAGTTTTTCCTGTGAGACTGTTAGGTGACCCAGGCCAACATTGTTTCCTGGATCTTTCTAACAGTGAGTAATGCTGACAAAGAAAAAGAAAAGCCTTCAGAAATTGTGGCAAAAAGTGAAGATGGTGTAAATGTGGGTTAATGGATGCAGTAATACTGAGTTGCAGAAGTAAAAAGTCTCAAAGCAGAGAAATCAGTATTTAATACACTATAGATATGCACCGGATGTTAGAAAACCTCCATTAAGAATGTTTTAGTCCCTTTCTGGCTGTTTAGTCTCATTAAAATGAATTGATTACAGTTTTCTACTGGATTATATTTTGACTGATTATGTTACAGTATTGTCGACCTCAACTATTTTTAATTATGCCTTGGAGAATCATGAGTGTTTGCTTAATTCCCTCCCTCCCTCTCAGCCTCATCCCCCCCCCCCCCCCCTTTTTTTTCTTTTGTCCTCCAATGGTTAAATCTGAAAGGGTTTCCCAAAACCAGAAAAGCTTTCTTACAATGTTGTTTGAGATTTTTGCATAATAGCTAGATTTCGGGAGCTCTAAGGAAAATACTTTAGTCTTGTGAGACTGGAAATAATGTTGGTAGAGCAGGGTAATGCCACTTTGACAGCCACACCCTCAAAACTTTATTCATCCAAAACTGTGCTTTATTTTAGTAAGGGGTTTTGTCACAATATGGACAGTGGAAGTGACCCCAGGCTGGTCATCACAGTGTCCAACTATTTTGAAGTATTTGTTTCTTTTAGAGTTCAAAGTAGCATTATCATGTATTAGATAGGCATGGGATTCACCCAGGTTGCTATCAACATGCAACACTTCCCAGACTCTTCTTCTCTGATATTTTTTTAAGATGCAGATTTTCCAGCTGTATAACAGGACTGTTTTAAGATGTAAAGAATGCAGCAGACTGTTCTGGAAAAGCTGTACTCTCAATCTCCACTCAGAAAGAACTATGGTAAATTTGCATTCTCTTCACTGTTTCAAAGTAACCATTGGTCTTTGACCAAGAAAATATTTCATAACTTGGACCATTCATTTTGAGTTAATTTGTCATTTTGATTATAGTTTATAATAGCTAATGTAAGTTTAAACTAAGGAGGATAAAAAGCAGTCAGAGAATGTCAGTGAAAATTATTTATTACATTGCAGAACTGCTTGATGTCGTCACAGTTTGCCTGCTTCTTACCTTTTCAAAAGAGAAGTAAATGGTTGTTATTAGCCTTCAGTTGTAAATAATGTTTCAGAAAACACTTCTAAATAGTTAAGATAACATTTCTTTTGTGTACAATATATTATTTTGATCCTGGAATATTTAATTCACTGTTAAATATCATATACACTGTTACTATAAAAAGATAAAAGTAGAACTGCTTCCAAGTACACACTGTTTCAGTAAGAAATGAGCTTGATCAGGTCAGCTCTCTGGGTTTACAAAGTTACTTCCCTCAAAATAGCTGCTTTGGGAGTTTATGGTAATAATGTAAGCAGTTTATAACAATCGTGTAAAGCTTTCTGCATATGAAGTCCTACAGATCTTATCCTGAATTTGGTACAGCATCTTCATTTTTGCATTTAAAATGGATAGTTTAAGGACATAAATTGCAAATATACCATTAGAAATACTTCTCATGTGTCTCTTTACATGCTTAACGAAAGGGACTTTTTCAAAAGGGATTTGTTTCTTCAATTTTTTTACATCTGTAGTTTATGAACATATTTATATTCAATATTTTTGTGTGTAGCCTGAATGTCTTTCATTATATTTATTATCTGATCTTCTGTTGTAATTTAAGTAATTGCAGAATTTTTGCTTTGTTTTTAGAATATATTTCTGGCTATCAAATTGCCTGCTCTAGTTACTTTCTTTATATTTGTTGTGACTCTAAGTATACATAATAGCACTGTAATTTGGTATACAGGTAGTGCAGTAACACATTGTACAGAGTACATTTATGAAAAAGTTTCATTTTCATACTTACCAGGTAGATAATGAAAATTCTGTGCTCGTTTTATATATTTCTAATAATCTTGTGATTTACTTCTGCTTTGTCAATATATCTTTAATTTAAATTTCAAAATAGTCTGATGCGATTTTTCATCTACAAATGTTGGGTTGTACAATACTATATTACCTGTAGACTAAGAACTGCAAATTAAGAAATAGATAACTGCAAAACGTTAAGAGAAGTTTAAGAATTAACTTTTACAACTTTAATATCCATCTCTGCTTTGTCTACATTACAGAAAAATATTGTGCAAAGAGAGTAGAGAGGAGAGAAGAAAGAATAGGAGGAGAAAAGCATGCAGATGAAAGAAGTTTTAGACAGCATTGATGTATGACCACTGTCTAAGCAATGATTAGCAAAATCTACAGTACATTGCTACAGCTCAATTCTTTTATTTCTCCCATTTGCAAGGCTGAAATAATTACCGAGCTTCATAGAAACTTTCAATCCATAATATCTCTCTTTGGCAAAACAAGATTTGCAGCTCTTCAGGAACAGGAGTTAGGATCTCTGGAGCTGACAGTCTGCCCCACTGAGTTACTTTCATGAATACACCGTGCTAAGTTCAAGACACGAAGATATACATCCTCCTCCTCCTCTGAATATAAATTAACTTATCAGAACTATTTATATAGTAAATAAACATAATTTGTGAAATGGGCAGGTATAGGTCAGTGCCATCTCAAGTTGCCAGTAGCAAGAAGCACCTTGATGGAGATTTAGATTAAAGTCATCTCATAGCTTTATTATGGTTTACTAGGTAAAATTTTATGGCAAATCCATACCTTTGTAAACAAACATAGCAGGCCAGTAATGCTGCCATGCAGAAAGTTTCTGTTATGGGCCTCAGACAAAATTAATAAAAATTTTACACTTTTTTATCAGCTCTATATCTCTCACAGCCACTTTAACTGAAGAAACATTTCTTTTGTTCATTTTCAAAGCAACAGTGCCACAGTGAATTTCACATCACTGCCATGGTGAATTTCGTATCAAGATAAAAGTTTTTGTTCATAGGTTTGTTGACCTGTAAATGTGGAAAAAAAAAAAAGTGTTAATAACTCCTGCAATTAAATTTAATTTAAAAAAAATTGCAAAAAGTATGTAAAGAAGTTCTAAAGAAGACCTTTTTTAAATGAAAGAAATGTCATTTCAGTAATGCTTCTGGGAACTTAATTTTCATAGTTAGCTGTCTTACTGTCCAGGTCACCTAAATGACCTGCAAGTGTTGACATTCCCTGGAATATCAACTCACAGGACTGAAAACAGCATTCAATCTCTGCACATGCCCCTTAGATCTGTACACTTTAAAGTGGTAGGTACTTAAAAGCACTGCTGCTTGAGCTCCTTCCCTCTTTGAATAATTGCAAAGTGATCACATCAATATTATAAAAATTATGTTATAAAAAAACATATTACCATCAAACACAGCATTTAATTTTCAATCCTTCTGAGGAGGTGTGTAAACTTAGTTTCTGCTGCTGAGGAAGTAAAGAGTTTTGTTGCTGCTGCTTTTTATTTTTTATTTTAAAAAAAAATCTTCTACCTAATTTTTCCTCTCCAAAAAGGAAAAATTCTGAAGGACAAGTTAAACTAAACAATGCAATGCAGCTGTAGGACACTGTTCAATGTCAAATTTGCCTAATCCCAGTATACAGAAGCCAAACATGCTATAAATACAAATATACAGTATACAAAACATTTGGTATGCACTTAAGTTCATGAACAGTCTTCTGTACTGTGCTGCTGTTACTCTCTAGTGTGCTAGACCGAAGTGTATGGAGAATTTTTCAGTAACTGGCTCCTTTACATCTATTTGATTTGGCTCGTCTTTGAGATTTGCTTGTTTAGTTAGATCTTTGCTATATAAAGTAGTAAAATGTTATAACAAAGTGCTCAGAACAAAACATTCTGATATAATTCAGCTTCTTGAACCAGCAAATTTACAGAGAAAAATGCTTTCCAAGGTACATGTGAAACCATATTAACTGAAATCAATGTCTTGATAAGATGAATGTCAGAAAACTGGCATACTATATTAAATAATTTAGATTGGGTAAAACCAAAGAAAATAACTGGACTTCACTGAGAGTGTTTTCATGTTATGGAACTCGAGACTGAGACTGGGAATGATAAGGTTGAGTCCCTATGGGTTAGGATCAGCAGGAAGGCCAACAATGCAAACATCCTGGTGGGGGTCTGTTACAGACCACCAAATCGGGATGAGGAGACGGATGACGAACTCTACAGGCAGCTGGCAAAAGTTGCAAAATCATCAGCTCTTGTCCTTTTGGGGGACTTCAACTTCCCAGACATATCCTGGAAATGCAATACAGCTCAGAGGAAGCAGTCTAGGAGGTTTCTGGAGAGTGCGGAAGATAGTTTCCTGATGCAGCTGGTTAGTGAGCCTACCAGGGGAGGTGCCCCACTGGAGCTTCTGTTCACAAACACAGAAGGACTGGTGGGAGATGTGGTGGTTGGGAGCTGACTTGGGCAGAGTGACCAAGAAATGGTAGAATTCTCTATTCTTGGCGAAGTCAGGAGGGGGACCGGTAAAACTGCTGTCTTGGACTTCTGGAGGGCAGACTTTGAGCTGTTCAGGACATTGGTTGGCAGAGTCCCTTGGGAGGCAGTTCTGAAGGGCAGAGGAGTCCAGGAAGGCTGGGCACTCCTCAAGAAGGAAATCTTAATGGCTCAGGAGCGGTCTGTCCCCACGTGCCCAAAGATGAGCCAACATGGAAGAAGACCGGCCTGGGTGAACAGAGAGTTGTGGCTAGAGTCTAGGAAAAAAAAAAAAGAGGGTTTGTAATCTTTGGAAAAGAGGGCAGGCCACTCAGAAGGATTATAAGGATGTTGTAAGGATGTGGAGGGACAAAATTAGGAAGGCCAAAGCCCATCTGGAGCTCAATCTGGCTACTGCTGTTAAAGATAACAGAAAATGTCTTTATAAATACACTAACATGAAAAGGAGGATTAAGGAGAATCTCCTTCCTTTACTGGATGCGGGGGGAAACTTAGTGACAAGAGAAGAGGAAAAGGCTGAGGTGCTTAATGCCTTCTTTTCCTCAGGTTTTAGCAGCAAGACCAGTTTTTCTCTAGATACCCAGTACCTTGAGCTGGTGGAAGGGGATGGGGAGCAGAATGTGGCCCTCACAATCCATGAGGAAATGGTGGGCGACCTGTTACAGCATTTGGATGTACGCAAGTTGATGGGGCCGGATGGGATCCACCCATCTGGTGGTGCTGAGAGAACTGGCAGAGGAGCTTGCCAAGCCGCTTTCCATCATTTATCAGCAGTCCTGGCTATCAGGGGAGGTCCCAGTCAACTGGCGACTAGCAAATGTGACGCCCATCTACAAGAAGGGCCGGAAGGTAGACCCAGGAAACTATAGGCATGTTAGTTTGACGTCAGTGCCAGGGAAGCTCATGGAGCAGATTATCTTGAGTGCATCACACGGCACTTACAGGGCAATCAGGTGATCAGGCCCAGTCAGCATGGGTTTATGAAGGGCAGGTCCTGCTTGATGAAACTGATCTCCTTCTATGACAAAGTGACGCGCTTAGTGGATGAGGGAAAGGCTGTGGATGTGGTCTACCTTGACCTCAGTAAGGCTTTTGACACCGTTTCCCACAGCATTCTCCTCAAGAAACTGGCTTCTCGTGGCTTGGACTGGTGTATGCTTCGTTGGATTAGAAACTGGCTGGGTAGCCAGGCCCAGAGAGTTGTGGTGAATGGAGTCAAATCCAGTTGGAGGCTGGTAACTAGTGGAGTCCCCCAGGGCTCAGTACTAGGGCCAATTTTCTTCAATATCTTTATCACTGATCTGGATGTGGGGATGGAGTACGCCCTCAGTAAGTTTGCAGACGACACCAAGTTAGGTGCGTGTGTCGATCTGCTCGAGGGCAGGAAGGCTCTGCAGGAGGATCTGGATAGGCTGGACCAATGGGCTGAGGCCAACTGTATGAAGTTCAACAAGGCCAAGTGCCGGGTCCTGCACCTGGGGCACAACAACCCCAAGCAGTGCTACAGGCTGGGAGATGAGTGGTTAGAAAGCTGCCTGGCCGAGAAGGACCTGGGAGTATTGGTTGATAGTTGGCTGAATATGAGCCAGCAGTGTGCTCAGGTGGCCAAGAAGACCAACAGCATCCTGGCTTGTATAAGAAACAGTGTGGCCAGCAGGGCTAGGGAAGTAATTGTCCACCTGTACTCGGCCCTGGTGAGGCCGCACCTCGAGTACTGTGTTCAGCTTTGGGCCCCTCATTACAAGAACGACATGGAGGTGCTTGAGCGCGTCCAGAGAAGGGCGACCAAGCTGGTGAGGGGTCTGGAGAACAAGTCTTACGAGGAGCGGCTGAGGGAGCTGGGATTGTTGAGTCTGGAAAAGAGGAGGCTCAGGGGCGACCTTGTCGCACTCTATAGATACCTTAAAGGAGGCTGTAGCAAGGTGGGGGTTGGTCTATTCTCCCACGTGCCTGGTGACAGGACAAGGGGGAATGTGCTAAAGTTGCGCCAGGGGAGGTTTAGGTTGGATATTAGGAAGAACTTCTTTACTGAAGGGGTTGTTAGGCATTGGAATGAGCTGCCCAGGGAAGTGGTTGAGTCACCATCCCTGGAGGTTTTTAAAAGACATTTAGATTTAGAGCTTAGTGATTTGGTTTAGTGAAGGACTTGTTAGTGTTAGGTCAGAGGTTGGACTCGGTGATCTTGTAGGTCTCTTCCAACCTAGATGATTCTGTGATAATTTAGAATGAATTTCAAGTGGATGACCTGGGTCAGTAGATGTCTTGATACTAGCTTCCGTGTTTTGGGAGAGAAAAGTGACAACAAAGCACATGAACAAAGGTATGCCACTGAGATGTGAGGAGGGTCTCCTGCTTTTCAACCACATATAAACCTAATTAATTAAGCTGTATATGCTTTGTCTTTTTTCTTTCTTTCTTTCTTTCTTTTTCTTTCTTTCTTTCTTTCTTTCTTTCTTTCTTTCTTTCTTTCTTTCTTTCTTTCTCTTTCTTTCTTTCTTTCTTTCTTTCTTTCTTTCTTTCTTTCTTTCTTTCTTTCTTTCTTTCTTTCTTTCTTTCTTTCTTTCTTTCTTTCTTTCTTTTTCTTTCTTTCTTTCTTTCTTTCTTTCTTTCTTTCTTTCTTTTTTTCTTTCTTTTTCTTTCTTTTTCTTTCTTTTTCTTTCTCTCTCTCTCTCTCTTTCTTTCTCTTTTTCTTTTCAGGAAGGTGTTAATAGCAATCATCAACTTCAATTTAAAAAACAGTTTCAACAGAGTAAAAATCACAGCCATTTAATGCCTTTTTTTGCCTCAGCTTTTAATTCTAATGAGAGACCTTGGGCTGTTGGGTCCTCAGGTTTGGAGGACCATGATTGGGACCAGTTGTATAGGCTGAATGTTCATAGTTCCCTGAGGCATGAAGAGATTCACCCCAGAGTACTGGGGGAGTTAGTGAATGTTATAGCTGGACCTCTTTCAAAAATTTACTGAAGGTCTTGGGAGTCTCGGGAGGGCCCTGCTGATGGGAAGCTAGGCGATGTTACATCAGTCTACGCTAATGGCACAAAAGAAGAGCCAGAGAACTACAGACCTGGTAGTCTAACTTCAGTCCCTTGAAAAATTGTGGAGAAAATTGTTCTTGAGGGACGCTGAAAGGCATTAAAGAAAGAACAAAACTATTATCAGGTATATATAGTCAAGATGGGTTCATGAAGGGGAAGTTCTGCCTTAGTAATTTGACCTCCTTCTATGATAAGGTCACCTGCTTGGTGGAAGGCAGTAGATGGAACTTTACTGGATTTTAGTAAAGCCTTTGATACTGTCCCTTATTCTGGACCAGCTGTCCAACAGTGAGATAAAAAGGTTCACTCTATACTGGGTAGTGAACTGGCTCAATGGTAGAGCTCAAAAGGTTGTAATGAAGGGTGCTACATCTGACCAGCAGATGATCACCAGCAGTGTGCTTCAGGGCTCAGTTCTAGGGCCAGCCCTGTTCAATGTTTTTATCAGTGATCTGGATGCAGAAGTGGAATGCATCCTTAACAAGTCTGATGACAATACTAAACTAAGTGGTGCTGTTGACTCACGAGAGGGATGTGAGGCCTTGAAGAGGCATTGGGCAGTCATCAACAGCATGAAGTTCAACAATGGAAAAAGCTGGGTTCTGCACCTGGGATAGAGTAATGCTGGACACAGGCACAGTTTTGGAAATGAGTGGCTGGGGAGCAGCTCAGCAGAAAGGGACCTGGGGGTGATGGTGGCAGCAGGTTTCACACAATCCAGCAGTGTGCCCTGGCAGCCAAAAGGACAAACTGCATTTTGGGGCACAGTGAACACAGAATAGCCAGCAGGTCAAAAGAGGTGATTCTCCCACTATATTTTGCACTGGTTTGACCTCACCTTGAATATTGTATGCAGTTCAGAGATCCAAAATATTAAAAAAAAAAAAAAAAAAGAAAAAAAAAAAAAGAAAAAAAACAGATGTTAAGGTCCTTGAAAGCAGCAAAGCTGGTAAAAAGGCTAGAGGGTATGTCCGAGGAAAGCCTGAGCACACCTGGATTATCCAGTCTGGAGAAGAGGAGGCTCAGAGCTGGCCTCATTGCTCTCTGCAACTTCCTGAGAAGGGGAAGCACAGAAGGAGGTGCCGGCCTCTGCTCCCTGGGAACTGATCACAGGATGCATGGGAACAGCACAAAGCAGCACCAGGGAATGTGCAGACTGGACAATATGAAAATACTTTTTACTGTGAGGGTTGCCAAACCAGTCTTCCTAGAGAGGTAGTTGATGCCCCATGCTTGTCATTGTTCAAGAGGCATTTGGATAATGCTCTTATTAATGTGTTTTAACTTTTGGTTAGCCCTGAAGTAGTTAGACAGTTGGACTTGATGTTGTTTGTAGGTCCCTTCCAACTGAAGTATTCTGTTAAATCAATGAGCAGTTAAATACCACTTCTGTTTAATGGGTGTGCCTGTCAGTCAATACCTCAATGTCCAGATGGAGATCAGCGATGAGGTGTACTCTTCAGGTATCCATATGGGGACTGGTACTGTTTCGTATCCTTATTGATGACAAAGACAGTGGGCCTGAGTGCTTGCCCAGCAAGTCTGCAGAAGTCACCAAGCTGAGTGGTGCAGCCGATACAACAGAAAGCTGGGATGCTATCCAAAAGGACCTGGACAGGCTTGAGAAGTGAGTCTATGTGTACCTAATGAGGTTCAGTAAGGCCAGGTGCCCCTGCCCCCACCTTGCACCTAAGTTGGGGCAACCCCTGGTATCAGTACAGACTGGGAAATGATTAAGAACTTTACTGAAAGGGTTGTTAGGCATTGGAATAGGCTACCCAGGGAAGTGGTTGAGTCACCATCCCTGGAGATCTTTAAAAGACGTTTAGATTTAGAGCTTAATGATATGGTTTAGTGGAGGACTTGTTAGTGTTAGGTCAGAGGTTGGACTAGATGATCTTGGAGGTCTCTTCCAACCTAGATGATTCTGTGATTCTGTGATTCTGTGAAAAATTGGATATGAGCTGGCAGTGTATGTTTGCAACCCAGAAAGCAAACCTACGATTCTGTGATTCTAATAATATATTCTGGAAGGTTTTAATTTATGATTTATTTACGATTTTTTTTTATAAGACGTCATATTTTTGCACTTCAGGAAAAACAGGTTACTTTTTTTAATGTTACATCTACCAAGGGAAGATCAACATATTTTGTTGCTTCAGTGTACCTCTAGCTTATCAAAAGGGCTTATGTTAAAAAAGCCCAGTGGCGATAACTTTGAATGTGGTGCTCTCGTGCATATTCAGATTCATGTTTACAGAACAGATTAGAATTACTGAAGCTCTACCAGTTCCATACATCTATGGATAAGTTCCTGCAGGAGACTAAGACTCAAGTTATTAATTTTGTTTTAAATACTACATACTGCAGGAGATAAAAGATCAATAAGTTTCATATTCAAACTGAAACTAAAAGCCAGGATATGTAAAGCATAACTGAATTGTAAAAAGATTTTAGGGTTGTTTAGAAAAGTGATTTAACTACTCTGATGATCAATGTTGTTGGATTTTTTTTGTTTGGCTGCTGATACAAGTTGATGAGAACTTCTCAACAGGGATGTAACTCAAGTTTTTCTAAGCTTCAATGCATTTTTTCTCCCTCTTTTTTTTTTTTTTTAACACTTCTTTAACCATTTCCCCACCTTAGTACACAGAACTGAGGAGGCCTATTTTAAATAGAAATACTTAAGTAATTTTCAGAAAATGGAATAATACAAGAAGGATTAAATTGAGCTATAAAGGCAAATTCCTTAGCATCATCTTAATGAATCAACAGAGGAAGGCCAGAAACAGGCTCAACAGCAGCCGTGTGTTATCCCTGTCTGGTACACAAAAGACACCTGGCAATATCATTGAAATGCTAGCCTAGGAATTAAAATTCATTATTTTACTGGACAATAAAGTTAGAGAGACTTCTTTTTTCATTGTTTCCACAGAGACATCATTTTTTTTCCCTGTTCTCTCTCTTTTCTCCATTCTCCTACTGACCACCTTCTGTTCTGCAGATGCTCTCTCTCTCTCTTTGCTCTATACGGACATGCTATTTTTCCCTTTCCCAAGTCTCTTTCTTTGCAGGTACTGCTTTTTTTTTTTTTTTTTTTTTTTTTTCCCGATCATAATCTTATCTACAGATGTAATAATGAACAAAATTAGATTAAACTAAGAACATCTGGTTCTAATTTACCAGAAGTTTTTTGTTTGCTACTTCTTAGGTCTTAGAAAGGATTTTATATCCAAACTTTGCACCTTTTTTCCAGTACCGTCAACTCACCTTTTGAAAGATATTTTCTTCTGCACACCTGGCTTCTCTAGAAATGTCTTGTATTGATTGGGGACTTTTAAAATTGACACACTAATTCTATTTTTAATACAACAGTTTTTATTTTCAATATATAATGTTTTGAAAACATAGGTTCAGATTCTACACTATTAGTCTCACATCTTGCACTTCATAGAAAGTCATGAAGTTTACAGAGGAGAAGCAGCGTTAGAATTCAAGTTATTTTAAAATTAAATAAATTACATGTTGATATCCCAGGCAGCCCCTCTCTAAATGAATGCTTCACTTTCTTTAAAGACACAGGTAATTCACATAAAAGCCTGCTGTATTTTACTGCTGTTACAGTTTGTCCTGTATTAGAATTAAACCAAGTGAATTAGAATGTCCTGAACTAGATCAACTCTTTGATCTCCTGTAATTTTAAACCAACAAGATCTGAACTGCCTTCAAAGGCACTGTGAAGTTTAGTCTCTGCACAGTGGTCTTAGGGGACTGATTCCATGAGTAGGATCCAATCTAACAATGTGGGCACAGAGTCTCAATAGCCAGAAGACTTCTCAGTTTTATTCAGTCTCATAGAAAAGCCCATTTATATATTAATCCCTTCCAGAATTAAATTCCTTCAGGACAATTGCAGTAAGCAGCACTGAAATTTGGAAAAGAACTTGTAAAGTTGTGTATTCCTTTTATAGTCAGAATAGAAGAGATGTACAACTGATAAACAGTGTAAACTTGAATAAAGGATTTTTTCTCACTCATTTTTCTGTCTGCTGGCCTATATATTCTGTGGAGTGTCCAAGAACCCTATAAATTCTTTTTAGATAGGCCTAATCTTTTTGTCTAGTTTTATTTCCTTCATCTGTTAGCGAAAGTGTCCCATTGATAACTCCTGGGCATTTTCTGTTTTTCATTTCTCTGTAAGGTATGATTTTCTTTTTTTTTTCTTTTTTTTTTTTTTTTTGAGCAGTGAAATTGTTAACAATTGTTTCTCTGTACAGAGAATTGACAAATCGTCATACTAATTTATTACGTGTTCTCTAATTACAGTGTAAAATACCATATTTAATAAGCATTCTTGGAAAATTTATATACTATAAAAATACTAAAGTATCTTGGAAGATCCCCTTTTTTCCTTCACTAACTGTGGTATGATCAACTGGCAAACTGAAATTGTTTGTATAGACAGTTATCTTACAAAAAACCTTTAATCTCAAACAATCAAACAAACAAAACCACCACCACCAACAAACAAACCAGTCATTCTCTGACTTGTTCTTTTAGAAGTTTAGAGCAGACATTGTGTTGGTACAAATGGCTGCTGACCCATATTTCTGAAATGTATGGTCATCGCTGAAAAAGTTGTGAGTAAGTAGATCTGAAAGTACGATGTGGGTTCCTGAGAGCACAGCATTCTCTAGGAGCCCTTTGAACGGTGTGCAATATGGCACACATCTGTGACTGGCTAGGTACCGCAGATGTTATTTCTTTATTATCTTGGGATTGCGCATGTGTGGGTTCTGTATTATATGTATAAGTCGACCAAGAGGAAGGATTAAACTGCAAACCTGAGGACTGCAATCATAATTTTAGTAGCTGATTGTTTTTAAATGCATTTCTACTTCACTTGAGTTAAAATAATATTTTTAGGTTTATAGTTTATTATCTTTCTTTAGATCATTGAAAATTTATTAAAAACTAGAAAGATTCTTCAGTTTTTATTTTCCTTTTGTGTCTTGCTGAGAGAGAATATGGGTAGAAGAAGTGGTTCTTATAATTTCTTTCTGTGCAAATCCTTTTAGAAAACAGATTTATGCCCAGAGTTTTCTCTAAAATGGTGACTTTTTGAGACATCATGCCAAGGGTTGTAAAGCAAGTAATCAGTGGAGGGCTTGAGCAGGGAGACTATTATGCTAGCAGGAAAAACGGTACAGATCCAAACTGTGTTAAGAGAACTTTCAGTGCAAAGTTTGGAAGACTTGAACAAGAAAGACTGGGGTAGTTAAGCTTCAAATGTTCATAAAATTATCACATCCATTAACACAGTTAAATACAATTTAAAATAAACATTGAAGGAGTCGTACTTTTTACATATTTTTTTAGTAATATGTATTAGATTGAGAACTTTTTGGGTAAAACATCCTAGTAGCTCATCCTTATCTTTGCAAGAATGGCATCCCAACTGATAAATGTTTTATATGCCAAGAACTTATTTTCAGTTGTAAAAGGCAAAAGTGAACTTTTTGTTCTTGTTCAAAATAACCAAGCATGATAGAGAAAAAGAGAAGGGTAAAAAAAAAAAAAAATCTCAGCCAGGTTTTTTCCCTCTTTAAATATCACATTATCTGGGTGTTGATCATCTGGACCTTGCAGGACTGAATCCATATATATATATATATATTTTATATGTGTATATATATATATACATATATATAAGTTGCTTAAACAGCAAAAATAAAAATCAGCATTTTAAAACTTTCATAGTCCTCAGACAGAAATGTGTCTCTTGCTGTGATTTGTAAAACCACCAGAATATTTTGAATACTAGCAGAAGTTAGATTACATGTGCTTATGAGCACAGAACATTTAAAATTATATTATTACAGACAATATTTTATATCAGTAGTAGCCTTTTACAGTGTTTATACAGTATTTAACAGTATCAAATATAACAGTTTTCTGAAATGCTAAAATTAATTTCAAATGAAAAAGTCATTTACTATTTAAATATTTATATATCTTTCTGAATTTTTCTATAAATGAATCTGTTATTTTCATGTAAACTTTTACTTACTCTTAGGGAAGTTTCTTTTTTTAACTACTTTTGTAGATAGTTTACAGTGCCAATTAGAATAAGAATTCAGAATGATCTTTGCAGTCAAGTTTGTTTTTTTTTTTAACTTTCTTTGAGTATGTAACAGAAACCAAACAAACCACCTTTCAAAGTTACATGTAAAATGCTGACAGTAAAAAGAAAAGGCTGACTCTAGCTTTTCTAGGCTTCATGCAACCACAGTGAAATTATAGTCTACATACTCTCTAAAGCAACCAATAGAAAGCATGTTATCCATGCTGAATAAATTAATTAGTTTCAACTTATAAGCGCTGTGGTTTAGATTTATTTTTAGTGTAAATTTCTATAAAATCAATTAGTATGCTTTTTCAAACCACAATGCTATTAATTTCCATCGGTACAAGGAGACATTATTGATAGGAAGTAAACTGCCAAACAAAATTTACATGTACTCTGTTTTGACACTCATTTACATATCTGTGACCAGATTCATCAAAGACTTAAAATCAGTCAAAATTAGTTATTCCATGAAAAACTACTACTTAATTGCTTGAATATTCTCTAGTTTTAGGCACAAGCAAAACTGATTCAAGGTGTATTACAGACACAGAATCACAGAATGGCCGAGGTTGGAAGGGACCTCTGAAGATCATCTAGTCCAACCCCCCAATTGGACTCGTCCAGCAGGATCTCCTAGAGCACATTGTGCAAGATAACTCGTAGGTGGGGTTTGAATATCTCCAGAGAAGGAGACTCCGCAACCTGTCCCAGTGCTCTGTCACTCTCACAGTAAAGAACTGCCCCCTCATATTCAGCTGGAACTTCCTGTGCTTCAGTTTGTGCCTGTCACCTCTCATCCTGTTGCTGGGCACAACTGAAAAGAGACCGGCTCCATCCTCTCAACACTCTCTCCTCAGATATTTATACACATTGATGAGGTCTCCCCTCAGTCTTCTCTTTTCCAGGCTAAACAGGCCCAGCTCTCTCAGCCTGTCCTCATACGACAGGTACTCCAGTTCTCTCATCATCTTCGTAGCCCTCCTCTGGACTTTCTCCAGTAGCTCCATGTCCCTCTTGTGCTGGGAAGCCCAGAACTGGACACAATACTCCAGGTGTGGCCTCACCAGGGCTGAGGAGAGGGGGAGGATCACCTCGCTTGACCTGCTGGCAACACACTTCTGAATGCAGCCTAGGATACCATGGGCCTTCTTGGCCACAAGGGCACACTGCTGGCTCATGGTCAGCCTGCTGTCCACCAGGACTCCCAGGTCCCTCTCTGCAGAGCTGCTCTCCAGCAGGACACCCCCCAGCCTGTACTGGCGCTTGGGGTTATTCCTCCCTGGGTGCAGGACCCAGCACTTGCCCTTGTTGAACTTCACGAGGTTCCTCTCAGTCCTACCCTCTAGCCAGCTGAGGTCCCTCTGAATGGCAGCACAGCCCTCTGGGGTATCAGCCACTCCTCTGAGCTTTGTGTCATCAGCAAACTTGCTGAGGGTGCACTCCGTTCCATTGTCCAAGCTGTTGATGAATAAAACAACACTGGACCCAGTACTGACCCCCGGGGGACACTGCTAGCTACAGGCCTCCAACTGGATTCTGTTAACACTAAGCACAACCTCTGAACTCTGCCATCCAGCCTATTGCCAATCCACCTCACTGTCCACTCATCTAGGCTGCACTTCCTGAGCTTGTCTAGGAGGATATTATGGGAGACACTGTCAAAAGCCTTGCTGAAGCCATGCTCTCCTGAGGAGATCATGATGTTTCCAAGAAACATCATGCAATAAGAAGCAGACAACATGAACAGCTATGCTTGAAGTAGAGGTAGTAACCATAAAATGTAATCAGTGTTACTCTAGTTCTACTGAAAGAGTAACATTTCTGTGATGTCAGGATTTTACTCAGTTTTATACAAACCGAAGTCCAACTTTTCATTTTCTAGCCATTGTCAGGGCATTTCTTTGCCCTTTCTGGTAAAGGCAGTTTTTGAGGAGATGTTTTAAAAGAGAAGCTTGAGAGGGTATGAAATTTCATGGAGTCTTTTTTACTGCACACAGAGTCTACATGATAAACACAAAATGCTTGAGAAAGGAGCAAAAAATTGGTGACTGAAGGTGTCTATTATAAGAATAATGAATAATGTCAACTGTAAGACAAACTAATAGATAAGGTAGAGATGTAAATGGCTTGGAGGAAAGATAATGTAATTTATATAGAAAAAATAACTTACATATGAGAAATGGACAGAGACAGCCATGCTTACGGACATACAAAAAGAATTATGCTGTTGGAGCAGCGGGCCAGAAAGATGTGGCAGTTCTTTTGCCTAGGAAGTGGCGATACCAGCCAAGTCTGGTGGGGAATATATGGGGAAGGTTTAATTTAGTTTTTGAAATCTGGAAAGACTGACTTGTATTTTATTTTATTTTATTTTATTTTATTTTATTTTATTTTATTTTATTTTATTTTATTTTATTTTATTTTATTTTATTTTATTTTATTTTATTTTATTTTATTTTATTTTATTTTATTTTATTTTATTTATTTTATTTTATTTTATTTTATTTTATTAATTTTGTTTTATTATTTTATTTTATTTTATTTTACTTATCTTCATTATTATTATTTATTTTAGAAATATTATCTAAGTGAAAGCAATGATGTTTGGATATACTGATGCTGTTGAGGCCAAAACAAAGAATCAAGGCCGAAAGGATTGTAGGACGGCATGATGAAGTGAGAGGGAAAAAATAATAAAAAAAAAGAAATAATGATCACTTAAAGCTCAGTTTTAACATTTTGCTTCTAAGGGGATATCTGAAAACAGTATGAGAAGCACAGATAGGTAAAGTGAGGTAAGAAAGCTACAAAATGATTCCTCAACATAAATATGCTGTTTAAAAACATTTAAGAATAGTTAGTTTTAAAGTAATGGATGAGAAAAAAGATGCCAAATACAGAAGGCTAAGAAATTAGCTTTTGAGAAGATGCAGGGTAAAACCGAGAGAAGAAAACAAGATTTCAGTCAGACAGCAGAGTCGAAATAGGAGAGGATGCTGAGTGTTAAAGAATTTTTAGAATCAGGAATTAGTTTCTGTCTTCAAAATCTGCCAGAGCTCAAGGAGAATGAAATTGAGATCTGGCCAGGAGGAGGTCATTTGAAGCACTGAATGATACATGAGCAAATGAAATATGGAAAATTAGTGAGGTTTAGACCAACCCAATTACAGTTATTTCAAGGACAAAATTTATAACTTACATAACATTTCTAAAATGGTTGAATTTTACAACAGAGACGTAACTGATTTTACAGTGGGTAACTATTGTGACCATGTAACTGTTCTTTAGAAGAATCTGTAAGGCCATATTTTCCAAAAAAATGTGCCACAAAATAATTTATTTTATTGGATAGAGCATATTACTCTAAAGGAAGAATTAGTTGAAGAAAACCTTACTTTCAAAGAGTTTTGGGAGTTACTACAGAGTGGAAAGAAAAGTTTCATAATTCTTCAGAGAAATGACAATTTAATATTTATTTTCATTGTGCTTGAGCAAGTACATGTTGAAAAAGATAGCAAGTTAAGAGGTACTTGGTTGTCTGTATTCTTTCAGAATTACTCTTTTGTAGGAAAAGGAGTAAGTCCAGGCCCCTTACTTGAACTGCTATTAATTGTCATTGAAAATTATATTTAGTAGAACATCAGTAATGGACTTTCAGACATGTTGAATACAAAAGGGAAAGGAACAGGTAAGAATTCCCTTTGCAACTGTAAATTGTTTATTTTTTAAAAGAAATGTGGTGTTGTAAGGTTGATGGGTTGCAAGCCATATATAAAAAATATTAAGTCAAAAAAAAATGAAGACTTCATGCCTTTCCTCTTGTTTGTTCTGCACTTAACACAGCAGAAAATGACTTGAAGGAAGTCAGCTGGATCAGATTCAGTGGTTAAAAATAGAGATAGCTCTGCTAATCAACTGCTAAAGGAGAACATCAAGAAAAGAGAAAAGATTAATTTGCTATAGTAGAAGTCTTATCATTAAAATATGTGAAAGAAAAACATTAGCTAAGTATCAGTTAAAACTTCACTAGTTTCAGAATTGTTGTCCTACATATATGCCTATACAAAAAAGAACTATATAATACTCTGAACCATGACATATTTTCAGGAATTTGATTAAACACAAGGCAACTGTTTTACTAATAAAAGGGCCAAGAGGAAAGACTCACATTGCTACCCATGTCTAATATGGCACTGTACTGGCAATGCTGAAATGCTTGCATCGAATTTATGCGATTTATATATCCACAGCACCACAAAGTTTCTGGCTATAGGCATTTCTGCCAGTGGTATTTAACAGCCAGTGTGGCCAACATTTTTTTCAGATTTGTTTTTCAATGTGCTCTTATGCCTGATAAGTTGTCTAAAAGGGGAAAAATTCACATGGAAAAGTGAAATAAAGAGTTCAGACAGAACTAATAAATTTGTCCTAAAATGAAGAGAAAATTAGGATCAGTGAGTATGAGAAACTTCTATATTTCCTCTTCCAGATGTCTGGGTATTCAGGAGAAATCTGTCTTAGGTAAGTTTCAGTGCTAAACATAGGTGACATACCATATACATATTCCTGTTCATCACTTCTCCCACCCACTGGAAAGGAAAGGCTGAGAGGTTAGAGGTGTAGCTTTTTCGAACCTGGGTGGTTAATTCATTAGTATGAACTGGAGAGGCAATGTCTTGACATTGTTCTTCCTTCACTTGTTCCAAATACGATAAGATGTGAGGCAAAATGAAAAAAATGTTTTAAAACCTACATTTCTGTAAAAATAAGGAAAAACTTTAATCCTGTCTACATTGAGTTCAACTGCTCCAAGTAAGAGCATGAACAGGGGGGGAAAAAAAGCGTGTTATAGCAACTTACAGATTTATCAAGCACATCTTGAAACGCCCAAAAACTAGGTTCCTAGTGTAAAATAGGCAGATATCCTCTGTAGTTGACAGACAGACAGATAGAGAGTTGTGAGGAGCAGATAATTCTGTCTTAAAAATAGATGTCTAAATCATGGAAATAGGCTGCCCCTGAAAGTACCTATCAGAGTTGTCTATAAACAGAGCCTTGCTGACCAGCTTAAATCAGTATCCAAATCTTCCGACAGCTCAAGGCTAGTGAGAAAATTCCTTTCTTGGTGTTCCTCGTTTAGATCTCAGTCAATAATTCATGGCAAGTAATGTACTCAGAATTTGACCTTGATTTGTGCTCATAGAATGCTCTCTTGTGAGTTGCCGCCTTTCTAAAACATATTAATTTATTATTTGTTTTAATCACAGATTTGAGTTTATGAGCATGAAATGCATGGGGTTTCTCTCTCTCTCAGTTATACCATCTAGAGTAAATCTTTGGAGGTTCCCATACCTGAAAAACAAATAGGAGATAAACAAGATTTGAGAAATTTATATACATTTCAGTGGATTTTTTTGGATTTGTGTTTCAATGGAAACACAAATGACCAGACACCAGTAGATGTAAATCCTCTTCAAGAAAATTTCGGTAGCAGAGCAAATGATTTAAATTTAATTTTCTTTCCTCACATTTTCCAGAAGGACATAAAAGTGTGTATGATGTCATTCAACCAAGCAGGAATTCTATCCACGTATGACTCACTCAGGTCATGGTCCAATACCTCTGGATGCCAAGATTCTAGTGAAGAACATGGGGAAATCCACTCCCCTCTCATTTAGAGAACTGTGCTGCTACACAGCTGTCAATACCATAGCTCTTGTTTGCTTTTAGGAAGACTTTCTGATAGTAAAAGCTGATTTCTTCACAGCTTCCAAAAAGACAAAAGCGTTACTGAGACACAATCATCGCAGAGTATGTGTGGCTGGAGAAAACGGCTTTGTTGTCGGTGGTAGATTTTTTGTTCTGAACAACATAAAATATTTTTAGAAGTGCTTTAATACATAAGATTTGCTAACATACTTAAAATTTAAGTGGATCAGTTAATTTTCAAGTTACATATATAAGTTTTGTCTTCTTGAAATTGTGGCATATTTTGTATTGTTGAAATATTACTATATTGTCTTCTTGAAATGGTGGTACTCCTAAGCATTTCACAGGTGTCTCTCCTAAGTGTTTGAGTGATAGTAGCAAAACTACCCAATTCTCAACAACAATGAAGGGTTTGTATCCTACAAAGTAGTATTTGATTATTATTGTCACTTAACAGTAACTGTGTCCAGGACCAGCCCAAATTATGAAATCTTTGTAAAGGGAATGTGGGGACTACTGTTACAGTAGTCACTCACCGTGACTAGCAGTCACTGCTTCATTTACAAAAGAGAAAAAATGTTAGTCTTTACCTTTTCTTAGCCAAAAAGACTGTCGTATTGCACTTGGAAAACATAGCTGCTGGTTAGCTCTGTAGTGACTTAAGTTTAAGCCCCCTATGTTTATTTTTTAAGAAACTGTTTAGCTGAGACACTGTAATCCAAGTTTGTGTCTAGCAAATAGTTACTAATGAGCTATGAACCCTTGATAAACAGAAGGTATGATGGAAATGTCAATAGATTTTCCCTCTAACAGCATAATTACTTCTGTAATTATTGCAGTATATCCATTTGGAGCCGACATGACTGTATTTTATAATGCAAACTATGTTTTTATGTTATATATAGTGTTTAAATCTGTTGTTTGTTTGTTCTGTATGTATCTTATTTAAATAAAAGGAAAAACAAAACAACAACAAAAAACAGCCTGATACGCTAGGGAGCCTTAGCTCAGCTCAAGTCCAAAATCTTCCAGTGGGCTAGTATTTATTTTTAGGCTACTCACTGTTTTCCAGTATTAAATTTTCCAGTATCTTCCAGTCCAACATTCATAGGTAGCTTTTATTTCAGCCTTAAACTATTAAAAAAAAAAAAAAAGCCCTAAGCATTGCCCACAGCCATAGCTGATATCATGAGATCACATTTCCTAGAATGTAAAGACAGAAAAAAAAAATCCAGTATATAAAAAATGATCCCTTGTTTATTTTTTTGTTTGTTTTTTATCGCTAGCAGATGAAGTACACAGATACTGTATCTACTATGATACAACAACTGAGCCTAGATGGATAGTGATCAGTTAGTACTGAATTTACTAATCTCCAGTTGAATAATGGAATGGATTAAATGAAAACTTGTCTATAATAAGGGCAGAGGAACACTTTTGCACTCCAGAATATTAAGAACCAGGCTTCTGCTGTTAGGGAGTGGGAAATTCTAAGCCCTATCCCTAAAACATCTCTCATCTGCTTCTTATGGTACAGCTCAGGCAGCAACACCAGACAGTTTCAAAGGGTACCACAGCTTAGTATCCACAAAAAAAGGTATTATGGCAGGTATCCTCACACAAGGCCTCTCTTTGCTATGCTACCTATGAGGAGTTTTACGTGCTTGAGTCTGGATAAAGCTTTGTTAGAGCACACAGTAACTTTATTTACACTGTAATCACTGAGCAAATAAACCATATTTATTCATAAGTCAGGTAGTTTGATCTAGGCAGCTAAATATAAATGACTATAGGAGCAAAACATTACTGACTGTATTTCTTCTGTGCCCTTGGGTTTGCCTTTTTCAGAGTCACAGAATGGTTGAGATTGGAAGGGACCTCTGGAGGTCATCTGGTCCAATCCCCCTCCTCAAGCAGGGCCAACTCAAGCATGTCCAAATGATTTTTTTTTTCATTCTTAGGAATACTAAGATGTAATTATTATTATATTTGTCTGTTATTTTACTTATGCAGTTATATATAGCTTTTTATTCTTTGATATATAAGCTTCAGTCAGAAGGGAATATGCTGTTACCTAAAAATGAACAGCAGAGTTTGTTTCTCTGGCATTCTGTCAACATCCTACAAAAGAGTATTTTTGAAATCATTACTTACATTGAGCAAAGTACAATCTTCTGAAGCGTCAAACATTTCCTTCTCTAATTCTATGGCTAATTCTTATTAATGAAAGATATCTCTTCTGAACCAACACTTGCATTACTAGTTCTCAAGCCCACCCATGCACAGGTAATATAAGAACATCTTGCTAATCTTTTCTGTCCTTCAATCTTGTACGGCCATTTAGAATTTAAGAGGATAAACTAGTGCTGTGGATGAACTCTGCAACCCACAATTTAGCAAAACTAACTGGTATGGTCTTAACTTGTGAGGAAATTCGTTTTTGTTGTGGAGTAAGAGCTCCTAGAAATTAGAAAGGTTAAATTTGGGTCTCAGTTCATACTTCTTTCTAAACTGAAAACAATTTAGGGTAAACATAAAAGCTGGAAAGCATGTATGAAGAAAAGAAAGGAAGGGCACAAAATTTGTAAAAGACCAGCTGCAATAGTAGCTAAACAAAACTGGGGCAGTGCTGAATGAAAGAGCAAGCTCTGGGTTTTTAGAGATATAATGATAATCCTACCTGAAATAGATTCATGACGGAATAGGAAATCCTACCTGAAATAGATTCATGAGGCTGCACATGAAGAAGCAGAAGTGTGTCATATACCTTTCATTTGCTAATGTGAATTCCAAACAACATACTTAAAAGCTCAGTCATTCTTTACATGTTAAGACTTGATTTTAGCCTTCCAGGATTCTGTTTCTCCTGATACATTGACAGTGTCTCTAAGTCTCCTAAAGAAATGTATATTAGAAATTAGAATTAGAAATTCCTGAATTTGTCACTGTAGTAAACAAGAAAAATGGTTTCCACTGTTGCAGTTTTAAATTACAATGTTAAATTCAAGTCTTAAAAGACTACAGATTTTTTGCTTTGTCTTAGGAAAGGAGTATTTTGAATCTATTTCTTCAACTTGTATATAACACCTGTAGCATGCTTTCAGTCCTTTTTTTGTCCAAGTGCTTTTCAGGTAGCATGATGTGCATTATACCTAATTTCACAGAAACATAGAAAGGTTTGGATTGGAAGGGGCCTTAAAGACCATCTAATTCCAACCCCCCTGCCATGGGCAAGGACAACTCCCACCAGACAAGGTTGCTCAAAGTCCCATCCAACTGAACACTTCCAGGGATGAGGCATCCACAACTTCTCTGGGCAACCTCTCCAATGACTCACTGCCCTCTGAGTAAATAATTTCCTAATATCTAATCTAAATTTAACTTACTTAGTTTAAAACTACTCCTTGTAGTTTGTCACTTCACTCCCTGACAAAGAGTCCCCTCCCCAGCTTTCCTGCAGTCCCTCTTTAGGTACTGGAAGGCCGCTGTAAGGTCTCCCCGGAGCCTTTTGTTCGGGCTGAACAAGCCCAACTACCTCAGCCTGTCTTCATAGGAGAGGTGCTCCAGCCCTCTGATCATCCTTGTGGCCTTCCTCTGGACTTGTTCTAATACTTCTGTGTCCTTCTTGTGCTGGGAGCTCCAGAGCCGAATGCAGCACTCCAGGTGGGGCCTCAGAACAGCAGAGCAGAGAGGGAGAATCACCTCCCTCACCCTCCTGGTCATGCTGCTTTTGATGCAGCCCAGGATACAGCTGGCTTTCTGGGCTGCAAGTGCACATTGCTGGTTCAATTTACAAATTGAGGAAGTCAAAACTCAGAATGGTTAAGCAAACTTTCCAGACTCTCAAGACAAAGATGTTCCCAAACACGAACAAACCAATACAGCCTGTGCCTCATTCCCTAAGCCATGTTTTTTCCAATTCACCTTAATTTTCAGCTTTGTGTAATGCAACACTGGTATTCATTCAATTACTTACTAATTTGAGGTTGAGTAACTAAGATACAAGCGCCTTCAAATCCTGCACATATTTTATAATTGCTGTCTTAATTCCTTTGGAGGGCTTGACTATACAATAAAAACACTGGTCAACTGATACACATAGATAATAAATACTGTTGCTTTTGTTATTAGTGTGTAGCAGCACTGAATGGAACCATCTCATAGTGTTCTCTTTGTCTTAAAATCTGTTTGCCTTATTTTCATTATGCAGTCAACACTTGCCTTAATTGTGATAGCGTACCATCAAGAGCTCAGTTCAAGAGCAGTTTTATTTCTTGTGTTATTACTGACACCCTAAAAAAAGATTCTAAAAAGGAAAAGAAATGTATATTTTTTAAGTTACAGAATTGCATGTACAAATCAGATGCTACAAATGGCTATTGCATTTGTCTCAAATATATGCTTGTATTCATGTACAATGCATACACTATATGTTCATCTGTAAAACCATGCACATCTGCTTATAAACCTTCAAGGTTCAATAACAAATATGCTTATATTTCTCTTCTTTAAAGTATTTTAATTTTATCTTTGTACATAATTTGCATTTTGGCATTCTGGATTTAGTATGACATGCAATAGCTCTTACTCAAAATATATTGTTCTGGGAAAAAAAGAATGCCTCAAATGACATTAGATATATTCTCCATCTGCTGACGTGTGTCTCAGCTCTTACAATGATTTTGTAATCATTTTGTAATCACAGTGATCTGTCACTGTGATTTCTTGTGTCTTTGAGAAATTTAATTTACTGCTACTGCTCATGGCTCCTTACTGGCTATTTTAATAATTAATACTTTGATAACACAGTTTTCTGTTGCTATCGTGGTGGAATGGCTATATATCGCTTTACTCTCTTAATTTGTCTCTCAATTTCTCACGATTGAGTTTATGTTATTTAACCCTGTACCAAGACCTAAATGGACCTAAAGTAGATGTGTATCTATGTTTTTTTATCTGTACCTAGGTCAGTTTTGGAATTTTAGTGAAAAGGTACTTAGAGGGCTGAACTTTATTTCTATGGAGCCAATGAAAGGGACCAAAACAGAAAGCAAATTAGCAACAGGTTTTTATTGTGTTTTACCTTCATTGCTGATCTGCATCTCCAGCAGGCATTTTTGGGTGGTGCATTGACAAAATATTAGCTTAAATATAAATACCTATAACTATAGTTCATTTATAAAATATAGCAATATTTAGTATATAAATATACGGTAGTGTATTTATGCTTATATATTTATTAACTGTAAGTAGATGGTAGCATCTGGATTGATACACTTTTGACAGCAAACCATCCTGAGATTCATACTTCATTGTTCAGCGGAAGTAATCCTTGAATATTCCATTCCAGTATAGTACTGGATAGTACTGTGAAATTTTTTAATCCATTAGAAATTATTGGATCTGTTTATTTATTTTGCATTCCTTCATTGATATGGGAATAATGTTGATATTTATCAACAAAAAATAATAATAAACAATAAATAATAAATAAGGCAAACTTTAAAAAAGGCTTTAAAATGACCATCTATTCTGTAATAGCCCATCACCTCAATTTCATACTGATTTTGGTTTTCTTATCTGTTTCCTATCTGTTTAAAGAATAAAAAAGTTTCACAACATGGTGAGTCCATGTTAAACAACATTTAACTCCACTATTACAGACCTGTAACCTGCACACAGTGACAGACTCAACTGTTACTAAAGGTCCCATGACTGCATGACCCTTTGAGCTAAATTTATCACAGATGTTTTTTCCATTCTTTGAGGTTAACTTTTATGATTTCACAGAACTCTTACAAAATGTCTTGTATTAACCAGTAGATGGTATTTGAAAGATAGATGCCAGAAAACATGAAGAACAGAATGCTTAGCGTGAAACCTTATTAACATTCCTTTTGCTGCTGTGGAGCACTTTATATGCAAATGAATGGCACAAGCCTCCAGGGCAGTTAGGATCTTTCTTGTTGATACACAGTGTAGTTTGTAATGCATTTTATTGCACTGTTATAAAGTGCAAAGGTTCCAGAAAGCTTTACACACTTTATGCACATTTTTATTTGATGAATGGTTTTGTATTTTAGTGCAGAACCTGTTCATCATGTTTTCCTTCTATTTGTCAAATCTGTATACCTTTTAGAAATAACATTTTTACTGCATTTTTTTTATTAATCAAGCTTTAGTCAAAAGTAATATGCTACAGCACTTGTAACATTGTACAAAAAATCGCTATTATGCTTGTAACCACTTGTTGAGCAATTACTCTCAGTTTAAAAAAAAATTATAAAAAGTTTTAGAGGAAATTCAAAATGCATAACTTGTATATTCACTACCCAGTTCTCTACATGTATATTTTACCTCTTTTAACACTAAAATTGTCAAATTAGACTTATATTTCCTAAAAGGAATTTGCTCTCAAAGCTTGTATGATAAGTTTTTGTCTAGAAATTATAAATGCAAGTTCAGTTGTTTGAAATGCATAACTGTTAATGTACGTATTAAAACACGCAAAAATCTCTTTCTGCAGCATGGGACAGAGGACGTCATGTTAGAGTTCTTTAGCTGAGGTATTTTGTCCTTCACCGGTTTATAACAATAGCTGTCTGTATGTGTGTTTGACTTTAACAGTCAACAAGGAATTTTATTTTTACTGAACTTCCCCACAGTGTTTTGAATTTCTTTCAAAGAGGGAATGCTTTCTGGTTTGTGAAGTTAAACAATAGTACTTATTCACAGTACCTAGTAGAGGCAAGGGTTAGGAGAAAAGGAAAAGGAAGAATTACATTTCTAGGTAAGACCTTAGTTAGCTTGGAACGTAAGATCTTTGTTCCTTTCTTTACTCCACAAAGAGTAATTTATCTAGGAAGTCTCTAAATGGAAATTCCCTATGAGGTCGCTAATGTTACTGTACCTTACATTCGTCTTTTCCTTTCATTCTTTGTCCATCAACATTGTTTTCATTGTTTTTTTTTTTTTCCTTTTTTTTTTTTTTTAAATATGATTGACCTTTAAACCTGTTGTTATCAGCCTGCAAGAAAGAGATAGAGACTCTTTTCAGCTGCCTTGGTTCCCATGTGACCTACAGGGAGAATAGATTCAAAATAGACTAGTTCCTCCCAGGGCAATACAAGGCAGAAGAGAAAAGCACTGTCATTTCCGAACAGCACAGTGCTAGAGTAAATTCAGTGTAAAAAGGGAAGGAGTTGCAGCGTGTTAGAATTCTTCCTCCAGAGCCTGGATTATTACAGGAAAAGCATTTGAAGGATTTTTTTTTTTTTTTTTTTTTAAAGAAGGTTTTGAAAGACACTTTGAAATGGAGTACTTTGAGCTTTATAAGGAAAACTGATGTTTGAGTGCTAGGAAGACTGGAGGAATTTTTTCAAAATGAGCATTGTTATGAAGCCAAGATCCCGATCTACCAGCTCCTTAAGGACTGCCGATGCAATGTGGTAACGTGTTTGGCTTTTTTCTTTCAAGTTTCCCTTCCTATAACGACACATAAACATGTCCCAAGAAAGTCACAGGGTTTAACTTTGATTTGATAGGTTTTGCATGGTTATTGAAGTTGTTTGGCTGTTTCACAATTAAAAGTAAGAAACAAAATTCTGTATTTTTTTTCCTGTACATTACGCTGTGTGTAGTATTTTTTAATGAGAGGCATTACGTAAGTTTTTTCCGTTTAGTAATCAGATTCAGTACTTGCACTTACAGATGCTTTCTAAAAATCTTCAGTAGATTTACTTCAGCAACAAGCTTATTATATACAGCTTGCAGTTCTGGAGGCTGGATGTTAAAACAGAGCTATAGTTTGCATGAGCTATTTTAGGATGCTTACATGTCGCTTTGTTGCATAAATAGACTGACTGTAGAGAAAAGTGTTCTGGGAGGAGACAGACTTCACAGTGGCATGAGTGAGACTGTGTTGTGTTACATTTGATGCATTTGCCCTGCACTCAGATGCTTGGAGGAGTAGAAACAGATTGTAAAAGTGATCTGTGTGTATGACTCTTGCTAATTTTTCAGTTAGTAGTTTTTAAAGCTCAGTGTTTATTTTTTTTCTTGGAGAAACTTCTGCTTTCTATAGCTTGTTAGAGACAAACAGGACAATTTTCTATTAGGTATAATAAATAAATAAATTCAAAGTTCTCTGTTAATATCTCCCACATTTTTTCTTCTACTTTTTTTTTTTTAATAAAAACACTGTCATTTATATAAATAAAATAATAAACTAATTGTTCGGGACTATATAACTGATATATAAAATGATGTACTTTAAAATATAGCCTTTGCTTAGAAATAAATGGCTGATGTGACTGTGGGATAGAATAGTAACTAATTTTTTTTGTGAGCAAATATATCAAGTTAACATAATTGAATATGAGCTAATATGTCCAGTTAGTAGGCTAACGTTCCATTAGCCTATTCAAATCTTTATGTTTCAAATAGTATTGAATTAAGTCATTCCAAGTCATGTCATTACTATCATTAAAGCAAGTAATTTTTTCCAGTTGTCCTTTAACTAAGAACATCTTATAGTAAAAGAAAACTAACTGCAGTACTCTAACTAAATAGTAGTCTCAGTTGATTTCAGAAGCTGGAAGAGTTCTGCTGAAATGACTGCAATAAACAGCGGCTCTTTATCTTTATTAAAATGCAGTAAAGTAATAATAAAAAGTTGGTGAATTATATATCACTGAAGTGTTACACTGCATGCTACTAAAACAATAACACCTGGAAGTGCTATAATAGATTATGTGTCTCCAAGGTAGTGAGCTAAAACATGCATGCCTTAATTATTATGTAAAGATATGCAAATGAAATGGTATCCTTCTGATTATTTCATCTTCCTGTCAATTTTATCTTTTTTGACAGCTTCCATTAGGTTGTGAAAAAGAAAAAAAAACCTGAGCTGATATATGCAGTCTGGTATGACCACCAATTATGGTTTAAAACAGCTACCTGTGTCCCTTTTTCTGCCAACGCTTTCAGTTAGTGCATTGATCTGGTGGATCAATGGAAGATTCCATTTTCTGCTAGCTGTGAGTTGAGAGTCATCTCCTACCGTGCAGTTTGGAAACATTACCTGAGCTCAGGATGTGGCTCACAGGGAGATCCTTGGGAGCTGTCTAGATGAGGCACATTCTGTTCTTTATGTGCAACTGAGCCAGGCCAGCCCTGCCCAAGTGGGAAACCAAGAGAAATGAGAGGACAGGGAACCCCCCACCACCAGCTCCTCCACACCTAAGCTCACCACTAGCTACAGCCCAACCACACCCCAGCCACCTCCAGCTGAGGAACCTATATAGTGGATCTGAGCATGCCTGATTTCCAAATTACCTCCATGAGGTGCCTTGGGGTTCTTAATTACCAGATTTCAGAGCCTGTGGGTTTGGCTCCATGGGTCAGTGCCATTCCCTCACATTTGGTGAGGCAGAATACCATCAGAACAATCTTGATGTAATATTAAACAATACCAAAATGCTTAACAATAAATAATGTGATAAAGTCAGCAGCACTGATGGATATTTGGGCTGGGAGGCAGGGAGAGATACAGCACATCATTTTCTTTATCTATTAACATTTCACAACAATCCTGCTCTGGGCCGGAGGAGGAGGGAAGAGCTGTAGTAAAGAGAAGATGGGAGATTGTAAAAAGAAACTAAAGTTGCAGCGAGCTTTTTGGTTCCCAGGAGCACAGGACAGTCATAAGGTTGTACTGAAGTATGAATATCCCTCCTGCAAGTGTTTGATAGAAATGGTCCCAGGATATTTGCGTGTGGCAATTTCTCATGAAGAACAGAATCCAGGCTCCCAACATGTATATGGTAAAATCATGTTATTTTCAGCAGCAGCATTACAAAGCATCCAAATGGTATCACCCACTCTTAGCGGGTACACCAGCCAGCTCAGAGGTGTCACAGGTGATCCCAGCTGGAGAGCTGTGCTGGTGTTTCCCCTTGCAAGTTAGCTCAGTTGGGGTTGGCTGCTGCTTAACGTGGTAGAAGGGTCTGTAGGCAAACCTGTTCCTGAAACACCTGGGAAAATTTCATCTGTTATTATAATGACAGAATTAAAAGCAGATGGTTGTTTTTATGCAAAATAATGAGGAAGGTGACTTATTTAAGAATTAATACCTATCAATTTAATGTAACTTAATTCTGCCACTGATTCATAACTTCAAGATGTGATTGTGAAGTGTGGTTGTGAATCAGAACATTTTTAGATAACAGTCTGGAATAGAAAAATGGTTGTACAGACTTTTCAGTAGCAGAAAATTAATTTGTCTTGCTGTTCCTGGGAAGAAATAACAAAGTAATAAGCAAATTTTCTTTAATGCAAAATGTTGATTGAGAGAGCAGTATACATACTAAAATAAGAATATGACTGTTTTCTTGACTATGTGCCACTGAAGAGGATAGCAGCAGTGGAATAAGAATGTTTTCCACAGAAATGCGCTTTCTGTTTTTTGTTTGTTTTCTTTTTGTTTTGTTCTTTTTGTTTTGTTTTTTAATGAATCAAAAGTTTGAATGTGTCAAATATATGATTTTGGAAGAACTGAAATACAGTTTTGAAAGCTTAAGAAAGGAACTAAGAGAAAGTCAAGCAAGTAGCCAGGGTTTTTGGACAACAGCAAAACTGTTGGAATATGTGCTGGAAAACATGCAGCTGAAAAGATATTAGAACTTCTTTATTTTTTCATGATAATTAGTCCGAAGATCTAATAAGTCTCAGCATTTTGCCACAATCCTTTCTGCAACATACCTGGTGAGTCTGGACTGGTAGCTATCTGTTTACTTTGTGGATTGGCCTTCTCCTGTCTTTATTTATTTTTTATAATATATGCCAATTCATGCTTTGCTGTTTTTTGGAACTTACGGTTGGATGATCTGCAAAGGGCACATACCAGTCTCCCTGCTGCCCTCAAAGCAGAGGCCTTCACTGATTCAATTTGTGTTATTCCGTAGAACAATATATCTGTTCTTATTTAATGCCAGAAGTGGGTAATACTGTTAGTGATATCAGGAAGTTTGGAAGACTGAAAATATCTGAAGGATGTTGTGAGGTATAACTTTCTCAGTCTGTAACATATTTGTGGGTAAGTGGGATAAAACTGATGTATTTGATGAACTTTTTCTGCTTTTACCCTTAACATGTAGATCACAATAGGAATTCTAAAAAAACTTTTATTGAATAGGGACAAGAAAACACTTGTGGCCTGACCTCAGTGGATAGTGTTGTTTCTGGGGCAGAAGAACTAGTGCAAAATGTTGGGATGAGATCCAGCTGTGGTGACCTGAGGTAGCCACAGTGACTTCCCAATCTAAACATTGCACAAAGTAGAACTCTGCTACGATCATACCCCAGTCTTTTGGAACCCAGTCATTTGACACGAGGAAGCAGTGGCTGTATCACACTGTTTAGAGACCGAGTAGCCCCAAGCAGTTTAAATACTTGTTAATCACTTGGTGCTAGCAAGCCTATTGCCAGTATGAAGGTGATAAAAATATATAATAAATGCCATTGTATGAGTTGTATAACTCTAGGTTATTGGCATCAGGCCTCTATTTGAAGTAACTGATGACTTTCAGACTAGGAATCCCAGTCCTGGGAAAATCAACAGCAAAAAATATTCCTGAAAGAATATTTGTCTACAGGGCAGAGAACAGTATATAAATGTAACTGTGAATTATATTGACAGTATGCACACCACTAGACTGCTGAAGAAATCAGGAGTTTGTATTCCTGGATTGAATAATTTATTTTTTTTTTCCTCTCCAGTGTTATGTTTGTTTGTGGGAGGTGGGTGCCTGTTATCATTGTTGTTGATATTACCTGTCTCCTGTTACCTTAGCTTATGAAACCACTCTTGAACAAAAGAGGGTTGGGAGCTCACGTAATTTTCAATTATGCATTTAGTAGCTGAAGAGGTTGAATACAGTCCATTTGGAAAGCTCAAAGCAAGCTACACAGTGTCCAAACTCATGGGGATGCTGAAGTACTAAATGTGGCATGCAGAATTAGGGGATTTGTAAAAGCTGAACAAAGCTTGCAAGCTAAAAATGACCTTTTCTGCATGAAGTTTGACTTTGGTGGAATTCATAGCTGAATTCATTTGGCAAAATAGGCCTTCATAAGCAGTGTGGATCCCAAATCACAAAGGCCCTAGAAATTTGTGGTGATATATGTGCTCTTCTTTATTCTCCCAGTGTCAGTGCTAATGAGGAACACTGCACAGCCAGTATTTTACTGTCTTCCAGATTGTGGAGTGTTAAAGTTATACTCTCAATACAATAGGAAGAAATACTATTTTTTCTAGTGAAAGTAGTCGTAGCCTAGTATTCTTTCTTCAGCAGTGGCGACAGAACATGAAGGCCTGTCCAATTTCTACCATTGTATTAGGGATGCTATTGGGTTCATCCTTGCCTGTTTCCTTGAGAGCCCATCTAAGGACCTGCTGCCCACAGATTTGTCTAACCTTTTTGAATTTGCTAGTACTGTCTTCCTCCACAGTCTTCTGACAACCGTACCAGCCAAGTCAGAAAGTACTTTTTTATTGTGCTTCCAGCAGGCATCCTACATCCTACTAGTTTCAAAAAGCGTCCCTTAGTTTTGTCATTATGGCATTTGATGAAGGATACTGCATTCACTTTATCCACCAACTGCATTATTTGTAAAGCTAAATCATAACTTTCTAGACTTTTTTCTGTCAAAACTGAAGGGTTATAGCCTTCTTAGACTTTCCTAATAAGGCTGCAGCTCCATTCGTTGGTCATTTTAGCTGCCAATCTTTATATTTCCTCAAACACCACTGTGTCCTTGGAACAGAGAGACCAGACTGGGACATTACGCAAGACATGTGCACGCCAAGGTTTTTATCCAGTGACAAAATTCTCTGTTTTTTTTCCTAAGTACCCTTTAAGACGATACCCAGTATAGTTACCTTTTTTCTGCCACTGCAAATTGACTCAGTGATCTTATAGAACCATTTCCCTGTTTGTTCTTGCCAATACAAACTTTAGGCATGGTCTCATCTCTGAATTTTTCTACAGCAGAAGCATTAGCCTTGCCAACATAAAATTCAATTACTTTAACATGAATGTGATAAGAACTGCTGTCTTGAAATAATATTATTATTTTTCAAACAAACAAAAAGTATTGTGAGACTTGCCAGACAGCAAATGGCAGTTTGACTCCAGCAAAGAAAGGGCGCTTCCTCAGAAATGCAGTCTTTCAAGCTACATCAATTTCTCCAGGAAAAAAAAAAAAAACACATACATAATGTTCTTATCTCACTGCATGCAAGCACATGATTTAGTTTTCTGCCATTCTTTTCAGTGTCCAAATAATCCACTCTCAATTTTCATGGAGACAAGGTCCCATCTTTACAGCACAGTTTGTTCTCACGCCTTTTCCCTGTGCACATATGTAGATTATCAGGTTATGGGTTCAAATTTCACCAGGTCATGAGGCCAATGGGGATGAGGCACTTTGGTTTCCATCCCTAGCATTGCACAAGGGAGAGTGTAGCAAGCTTCATGGGTAGCTCAACTTGGATGACCAAAGCTTATTTACAGCTCGTTCAACTGAGGACAAGAGGTAGCCCAAATGCTCAAATCTGGATCAATATTGAAGTGCCTAGATAGAAGTACAGTCCCTTTTATTCCCTTCCATTACACATGGTTGAACTAGTTGGCTGCATTTTTTTCCAAGATGAGGGACATATTTCTTCCAACGCAATTCCCTGAGAAGCACAATTTCATTGTAAGATGTAACAGACCAGATTCAGCTCAATGAAAGGTAGATGTCTGACGTGTCTATACCTGAACTTGTAACCTCACACTCTCAGTGGAGAGAAATATTTGCTCTCAGGGTATAGCATATCATCTATTTTAGATGCCTGCCTCAGAAGGAGATGTGCTTTTGATGCCACTAATTTTATCAATGAAACCTCCTCTGGATATAAGTAATACATATAAATGGAATCTAACTTGCATAGGGGTATTTGCAATGTGCATATTTAACCATATTAATTCTTTCTAATGAAATTAATTTAGCTTATGATGAATACACAATATTTAGTAACTGTAGCATTATTTTATGATATAAGGAAAGTATTTGTACAAAACAGAAGTTCAGTATGGAATATAATGTGTTAGAACACAGCAATGAAAATGAAAGTAATATTCAAAGAATCTTGTGCTCAAAATCTAGTCACTTCATATACGTTAATTCACTGAACAGTAACGTCATCATTTCTGATGACAGCACAAATGACTTAACCTTGTTACTGTGATTCCCATCAGATTTCAGCTCTGATGGGTTTTAATTCAGGCTAATATGCAATAAAGCATGTTTCATAAACCATGATACTAAAGACATAATGTAACTAGATTTCTGCACTCCTTTGAGTGTTGAGGTTAGTGATCCTGTGAAGAGGTGTGCATGTATTGTGTAAATAGGTGCATGGCTACAGTATGATACAGTATTTTAAATATTTATTCTTTCATCAAAAATTATGAAACATTTTCATATAGGTTATATATAAAAAGAAGAACAGTGTATAGTTTAGAAGCTAAGCTGCAGAAATGGATTTTGCTCATCTAACCTTTCTTTCTAGTATTCAGGAAGTACAGAGAGGAACTGATGTCTTAAATTTGCTTCTCCATTTCTTTTCTGGTTGTATACCAGCACCTAATGGTGCTATTTTACATTACTCTCATAGTAATAAACTCAAAACCTCAAGCACTGAGTTAAAAATACTTTGGGGTATAGATATTTAAGAAAGACTTTTCCTGTTCTGTGAAAGAGTTAAACATTGAAAAAAGGAAGAAGATTGCTTGAGAATTATAAAAAACTGTATTTTTGTCAAAGATCTCAAAATAAATTCAGGGCAGATCAGCTGAAAAAAATAATTTCAGTAATTTTATCATGCTTTATGTCAATTCAGCCATTTAAAATTTGTATTCAAATCAACTATTAAAATTAAAAATCATGTCAAGCTAGAAAAATAAAAAAAAAAAAGGTTTTACTTGGATAAAGAAAAATTTGGATGATTTTGAAATTTATCCTCAAATTTCTTTAACAGTATCAGTAACTTTCATGTAAGAAGTTTCAGTGAGATGATATTCTTCAAATGTCAATTGTGAAGAAATTTCTATGTGTAATTATATGAAGCTCTACAAATAGCTCTATAATTCTCTTGGAGATAAAAAAAAAAAAAAAAAAGTTGGAAAAGAAGTATATACAAATCTAGTCCAGTAGGATTCAAGCTGTATTTTCCTTTGAGCCACAACACATTTCAAAACAAAAAGGCTATCGATGCTACATTTGTAGAATGCACTATATCTTATGGCCAAAACTGGCACAGTGGTGCCAGCTCTGCTGGGTAGATGATGTTGCCTTCTAAACCCCAGTGATTAAATCTGTGTGGTGTTCTGTCCTGCATCTCATAACTGCTGCCAGCATTCACCCACACAAACATCAGGGCAGATAACAGCAAGCCCTTTTAGGAAATTCATTCCAAGAGTAATATATAGAAAAAACAGCCAATCATTACTAAACTAACTTAGCTGCTGTGCTGAAGCGTCCTCTAGATAAGATCATCTTCCTTCTTAGAACTTTCTGTTCATCATCATCTTTATTGCCTCAGAAATTTATGTACGTAATGACGCGAAGCACGTATGCAGTGCTGTCATTTGAAACTGAATGTTTCATTGACTTAGCCAGCACCTATATTCCTCTTGTCATACTTTTATGTATTTGCCTTACTATTTAGGGTCCATCTCCTCAGGTTGAGTTTACTTTTATTTCCCCATTTTCTTTTGCATACCTTTTATCCTCCTTATTTACCTTGAAATCTAATTGAGTTTGAAATAACCCTCCTAATTTGAATGTTGAGAAAATTTGCCTTTGTGAGGCTGCAACAAAACCATTATTTTCCTAATTTTACTATAATTTCATGAAAAATACATTATTTTAGTTTTTGCCTTCAAAATCTGATATGAAATATGTATTTATACACCTAAAACTGAGCAATTGCAGAATTGTTATTGCAGCTTTCATCCTTCTTTGCTCAACCTCTCCTATGCTGTTTATTACACTTATTACTGTATCACAAATCTAGTTATGTTGTAAATGCCTTGCTTTTGAGCTGTAGATTTCAGTATCTATAGCGTTATGTTATAGCATCTATATTCAGATGCTATAAAAAACATCTACTATACTCTGAGAAATAACAAATAAAATGTAATAAAAGAGCAGTGAAGCCTGCCAGTGGTGCCAGTCAAAAGATCAAGAACAAGATTTAAATTACTAGAGATGGTTATCTGAAAAAGAGAAGAGATTTGATACGTTATGTTTTGTAACGGAGAATCTTAGGGATCTTTCCTAATACAGGTTTCGCTTAAAATTCTGTTTAATTAACATGTACATCACTAGATACTTGAACAGTGATTATTAAAGTACTACACATTGGGAAATTAAGTGAATTTATTTTAATAACAGGTAAATCCTTTTAGTTTTTTTTGTACTTCAGATATGTGATGCCTGTAAATTTTGACAAATGTGCTTTTGTGAATGTGTATGGATCTATAAACAGCATATAGTATATGTTATATAGTATGACATATGTATATAGTATAGTTTTGGTTTTGTATCTCAGTTTTTCCAAGCACTCCAGTTGTGCCAAAAATACAATTTAGCCCTCAGAAATTGTTTCTTCAATTTCATGTGAAAAGCCAGTGTTATAAAGCCTGTATTGCCTATAGTGTATATGACCGAATGAAATGAATCACACTTCCAATTATTGACACCTTTTGTCTTAACAATTTGTAATATTATTACTACCATCTGACACCATCCTGTTTTGTTTGAATTAAATTGTATGTGTAAATATTATTTTCTTCTCCCCGTCATAACTTTTGTTTCAGTTAAGCCTTTTTCATTCATAAAAATCTATCTACTTCTATTATTTTCCACTTGGCATAGCTCCAGACATTTTTGTACAAAATCAAGTCTTACAGTCTTGAGCAATTCAGTTCTCATATTTCAAAATATGTGACTTGATGATAGAAAAGGTTGTACATTTGAATCCAAAGGTTTAAAAATTAGGTCAGAAAAAGATCTATTTTTTAAAAAAATATCACTATTCAAAAGTCAATCCCACATTCTAGTGCACTTTTTGTTGAATACACAAAAGGAAAAGTAAAGAAACAATTTTGTCTTATTATATTCAAATTCACAGTCTGCATACGAAAATCTCCATGTGGACAAGAACCATAAGAATTGGAGATCTGACCTAAGTAGGGATGATACTACCTTCCTGGAGCTTCATTCCTCCACTGAAGCCCAGATGGACCATGCAGTTTGGTCCCAGGCACCGTTACCCCCAACAGGTATAGAAGTCACACATGCTCCCATTGCCAAGCTGCCCATGTACTGCTAGGTATAAAATACATCTGCAGCAGTGGAGATACGCTTAAACTGTAAGTTAGACGCACAAATTGTCACCCATGATTTAACAGACAATACAAAAAAAGATGTACATCCAGAGGGCTGTTCAGAAAATCTGGAGTGCCATACTAACACAGGAAGGTCCTTCCAGCTGTCCACTGGGCCATCTCCCAGTCACTCTCTAGGGAAACTCACTTCCGCACTTGGATGCCTGTGAAAATTGATGCTGTAAATCTTCCCCACGTAATTAAACTAAACATTCTTCAAGTTTCTCCAAGTGGTGCTAGCAATGTTTTAGAGAACAAAACACATCTTTTTGTTTTGTTTATTTACTTCTCATTTTTGATTCATGTGTGTATTTATTTCTCATCGTTTGTATAAAGATGGTGTGATAAGACCTTTATCTGATGGGGTTTCATGTAGATAGGAAAAAGGAAATGCAGAGGAAGGATGTCCGATAGGCTGAAATTCCATTTCTCAAATGCTAGAAAGATCTTGTCCAATTCCTGTCTACAGTTTTTCATCATTCTTAGTCTGTTATGTCTGAAACTGCATCATAAATTGTTGACAGGTGTATCCCTGGCTTGTAGAATGAAATATGATGAATTAAATATTTAAAAGTCAGAAGGCCTGAACTTGCTGTAAGAATGTTAGGCAACAGACAGCCTGACAGATTCAATAATGGTAAAATTCTGCGTGTTCATTTATGAAAATTTCTGACAAATGAAAATGCCAAGAAACAAAAGAATAACAGTAGAATGAATATATCTGCTGGTAGCTGTTCTGGTTATACTCATCAGTAGACATTTTTCAGTAGTATAGGCCGTATAAGTAGCTTTTTTTTTGCTGGTATTACCTACTTCTTTGAATATCAAACAGAAACCTGCACAAAATTACCCTAAGAACGTCAATAATGGATAGGGTTAAAAAAAAAAAAAAAAAAGAAACAAAAAACATGCATCCTTTCAGACTGAAAATGGAACTAAGGCCCGTAAGGCCTAACTTACACTGAAAAAACGGGCATTTTCCACATACTTCTCTTGTAATGTAAGGTTTCTTGTAAGCATGTCCAGTGATGTGAAAGAAATTAAAAATATACAAAGTACTGATCCACTTGAGCATGCTTTGTTAAAGTGCGGCTTGAAAGCAGTTTGTAGCAAGGCAGCTAGGCTGAAATGGACATTTAGGCAGATGTTGCTAATGCTTCCAAACAAATTTCAGATTTTCTTCATGTCTCCTTCACTTTTAGATTGCTATAGTCTTAAAGTGATATTGAATTCTGAAATTGAAATATCCTATAATTATAAAATTATTTAATTTCCTACTTTTCTTCTCTTAACAATCATTAAACCACATGGATGTCAAACAATTCATACAATACAATCTGCTTTTTCAAATAGACTCTGCTCAGGCAATTTCTGGCTTCTTGTTTATTTGAACAAATCTGTCGGTTTAAATGGAAGAAACTCTATACTGTGAATTCAGCAAATGCTTATTTACAGCACCAGACAATTGGGTTTGGATCTCCTTTCCTTCCTGGCCTATATTCTGTCCCTTGTTCCTTTCTTTTCTAAGTTCCATGGATTTATATACCTCTAATATCCACTGTTTCACAATTTGTTGTTTTTTTTGTTTGTTTGTTTGTTTTTTTGTAGATTCTGAAAAAGTCAAACTAGAGCTGATGCTTTTCTTAGAAAATGTGGCTGAAAAGAGGAATTGGGTGTGTGTAAGAAACTGTTGTGATTTGTTGCTTTTCATATTGGAAAACAGTGAGGTTTCCCTGACTCCTTTTCGTTCTCTATTCTACAATATGAACCTCTGTACAAATCAGATAATGAGATATTAGATATGTGTCTTTTGTGTGGTCAGGGAGAAAACATTCTGCTTGAGTCACTCTGGCTGTTTTTTGGTTTATGTCTGGTATAGTGATCATTTTGGCTGTTTTGTCCACTAATTACTCAGTATCGTAAATCTACTTTTATATCACCTTTCATAATTTTCAGTTTTTTCCTTGTGCTTTAGTGAACAGACTTATGAAATTTGAAATACAGTATTCCTCCCTCACTAGCATGCGACACAAGAAAAACTACGCTGTAAATAAACTGAAAAGCACAGGTTTGATATTATTGCTCATTGTTCAGTGTCCCATTTTGCCAGCTACTCCTGAAGTCTAGGAGATACTCACCATCCAAAGGGCTTACTACAGTTACCTTCTCCCCTTCTGTATTGTGTGTGTCCCCTGATTTGATACTGTTGTCTGTCTCAAGTTGCTAGAAGTTCAAAACATACTGATAAGCTTCACAAAAGAGAGAAGTCAGTGGTTTGGAACCTCAGGATAGTGAGTCTGTTTACCAGGCTGTTACCACAGGATTTTACCAGGAAATTGGTGTGATATATATATCCACTATATTTGAGTACAATGAAAGATTATAAAGATTATAAAGATTTATATATATTAAAAAAAAAAAGGAGGGGGGGTGGGGGGGGGGGGGAGAGAAAAACACACAGACAACAAAAAATGTCAAAGCAGACAACAAAAATTTTCATCTTCCAAAAGTTAGAATATTTTTTGGAAGGCATGGTAAGACAACGCATGGATCAAAATCAGTCGTACCCCTGTATCAAAACTTGCTGTAGTGTAGATAGACAATTGCATAATTAATTGCTTTTTAAAAATTCAACCTGTTCTATGTTAGTTCTGAAGCAAACTATTCAGTTACCCTTCCTTTAATGAGCCTGAAAAAGATGCTAGCTGGCTCAGCGATATTGAACCTCTGCCCTTTCCAGCCTAGTCTGCAGAAGTTTATTTTCTGATGTATCCCCTTGGAAATGCTTACTAAGCCAATGTGTGTTTTGGTCTTTGGTTTAATGTCTCTGTTATCTCATGAGTCACCTCAGTGCAGTCTGTTTTGATTTCCATATTATTAAGGAAAGACCCGTGCTTGCCTATGTTTCAGTAGGACTGAAATGACCATTTGGGTCCAATGCCTTGTAGGGTCCAGGACATTTGAGGAAACGTAAAAAGAACTGGCTCAGTCGATACTGGCACAAGAACTGTTTTTATGCTTAGTAACGCTGTGATTAGCGACTTAGTTACTGACATCTATTTTCCGTTCCCTAAAGGCCAGAAATTTGATCTTGAAAGATGTTAGGAAGCGTTCCTTGAACCTCTGGTAGTAGCAGTGGTGGCAGCCTTCATAAAATCTTAGCATTTGTGCTGACTTGAATACCACAATTGCCTATAAAAATGATTTACCTCTTATCACTATGTTCCTCTTGGTACCATCCTGTTTATAACTTACATGCTTGCTGTTACAAACATGGCATATGAGGCCCTACCAAAGGCAACTGACTTTCAGCTTTAGAGGTCTAATTTTCCATTAAGTCCTTACTCATCAACCGTTCCATCATTTGTCTTTGATTCATAGATAGTGATTGCATTTGCATTTTTGGCAAGCTGGGCATTTGCAGATGTGAAGCAATGTATTTTTCTTCTTGGAATTTCCATTCTTGGAAAAAGCTGGAAATGAATAGCTAGGAAAAGTTTTGTAAAGCAATCACAGTTTTTAATCTTGTCCAAGCAGCTTCGCCATCTCAGAAATGCATTCTCCCCTGTGTCAGTAAAATGACCTTATGACTTTGCTGATACTGTGCATTTGCAACTGTCAGAATTATGCAATAGTAAAACATAAATTCTTTTTTATGCTATCAGTATCATTACATGGTTAAAGATGGGTGGGAAGCATGTGTTTTTCTGTTTCTAGTAGTTCTTCAGAACATTTTGATCACTCACCTAAAGTCAATTAATATCCTAACCAGTCATTATTTTCTTACTATCTTGCTGATACTAGAAATGAGAAGTCCAATATCATTCTTGTAACTGAAGGCAAAACACTGTAAATCTTTTATCATTAAGATTAGCCATCTGGTCTCTCTGCCTTCTCAAACTTGCTTCAGATAGCAGTCATGGAATATTGAGGAATTTGCTTCAAAGTTAGATGTTATTTTAACTGAAATATTCCTTGACATTTAGAAATCCAGAATGACAAAATGAAGTGAAAAGTTATTTTCCAGTTCAAAATTGCTTGGAAGAGACTGTTGAAATACAATAATAACATAAAAATGTTAATAGTAAGTCCAACATGGTTCTTTTAACCAGGGAAGAAAATCTATGGGCTGTCAGCTCTTGGGATGTACTTTTGCTTGTTGGCATATCTCTTTTCTTTATTCCTTTATGAAAAGTATTAGTAGACAAAATTTTATTTGATTGACATATTGATGGGTTTTCAGGATAAGGATCCTTTGTTGTATTTCTTTTCACCTCTCCACACACATTCAGTCCTTTCCACCTTTGACTGCTGATTTTTCTGGGTGTGTGAATATTCTGTATCACGTTATGTTTTATCATAATAATCCTGGTAAATAGTAATTGTGAGATTAGCATTCTGAACCTCTTTGCTGTTGTACTGTCTCTGTACAGCCTAGGAGTGGTATCTCATTTCAGACTTACCTCCTAGTAATGTCCTGGTCCAGGTACTAGACAAACCAACCAAAGGAGAAGTGCTACTGGACCTGGTGCCCACCAGTGTGGATGAGCTCATTAAGGAGGTTAAGACTGGAGGCAGTCTGGGCTGCAGCGACCACTCCATGGTAGAGCTGGTGATTTGGAGGAGTTTGGGCCTGATGAAGAGCAAAGTCAGGACCATGAACTTCCAAAGAGCGAACTTCTGGCCTGAAGCAAAAAAATTTTTTTTTTAAAAATATTTATTTTCTTAAAACATCTTATGATATCCTTTTTTTTGTGAGGTTTTCTTTCTCTCTTTTTTTTTTTTGTTTTCACATTTTCATGTATTTTTTTTACCACTATTCCCTGTTTGCTTCCAAATACTACAGAAATACCCAATCTAACATCTTCCACTCCCTTTTTAATGATGAGTCTTTCAAGTAAAAATACCAAGACAAGTAAATAAGCATGTCTTTCATTCAAATTCTTCCTATTCCTTCAAATATTTCCTGTGAGTAAAACAGTTAAAACTAAATTTCTTCTCCAAATCCACTTTTGATGGGTTCTTAAACAGCAATGTTTTTGATATTTCCAGAGCCCTTCCTCCTATTCCCAATAAAATTAATTTTAGCCCTTGCAATTTTTTTATTTTTTATTTTTTTAAAGGCCATCTCTTAGAACTGTACAAAGTATCCATTTTGCAGGTAGGAAAATGGAAGCACAGAAGGGGATAAAGTGATTCACTCAGGATGACTCATCTAGTGCAAGAAGTGTTTTTGTATTCTATTATCCTGCTTCAGTCCTGCAAAAGAAAAGAATGAAACAAAGAATTTCCTGATAGCTTATAGAGGAAAATAGCACGGCCCCTCCCTTGGCTGCCAGGAGGGCTCCACTTCTGCTTAAGATTTGTCCTTAAGAGCCAAAGACATTGTAAATTCTGCTGCAGGATCATAGGCTAGGCATGATGACATTGTGCATGTATAATTGTGTCAACTTGGGAGGACATATAACGCCATGTGCACATGTGATGGGCTTACCAGAGCTTTGGGCTTGTAGCTTTGTGCCATTTGCTGAACAGAACTTCTTGAAAAACACTTTTTATTTGGCAAAATTATTAATTCTCCTGGGAACACTTCACGGGGTGAAATAACCCGATCACAGGGAAAAGTAGTTGGAGACATATTTTTCCAAAGGAAGAAATGTTACGCTGGCATTTATTATTTTATTTATTTGGCTGAATCCACTGGGGATAGAAGCTGGCATTTCTCCTTCTCTGGCTGTTGCATTGCTCATTTTGTAATGTTTCCAGAGTAATATGATCACGTCCTTGGCGCCAGCAAGTATGGCATGCCCTGTCCCAATTTTAGTAATGACAATATCAAGAAAATAGGCTTTTGGAATCAAATTGCCAAGCAGATTTTTTTTTATTTTTTTTTATTTTTT
Source organism: Anser brachyrhynchus (assembly GCF_964034855.1). Taxonomy (NCBI): domain Eukaryota; kingdom Metazoa; phylum Chordata; class Aves; order Anseriformes; family Anatidae; genus Anser; species Anser brachyrhynchus. Next base: position 15,974,669 of record NC_137697.1, on the reverse strand, counting down.
TCACAAAGTGAAATTAATCATTCACATTTTTTCTCAAAAACTGGAAGTACGTTAATGATAGATGCCTTTATGTGATTGTCTTTTTTTTTTTAATTTATTTTATTTATTTTTTGCTTTTGACAATTTAAACACACAACCCTTCAGTACTAGTCGGAAGGTTTGTGGAGTCCCAAGATGGGTGATGAAAGGCAACATGCTTTTCCTAATGGAGAGTGGCAGCAGAAGAAGCAGTTCCATCAGGGAGTATGGTTGGTAGATAAGCACCTCTGTAAGAAACACCTGTTTCCCTCCCAGTTTCTTAATGTGAGCTGGGGTACAGAATTCATTCTCTGAAATTGGCTTGCATTTACAGATAATTTTATAAGTGATAGGAAAACCCTGAATTGTCCTTGTATGTATTCATAGATTCGTAGGAATGTATTTCTGTACATGGCAGACTGAGTTACAAATTTTAGTATTGGCTTCACTTTCTGAGGAGAATGCTAGTTTATTTTGCAACATATAGTGATTTTATTTTATTTTTTAACAGCTTTGGCTCATCGGATCACTCACGTTTAAAAAAAAAAAGTATTTTTTCAGTTCCTATTTCAGCCCACTGAAAATGTGTTCCCAAGTTTGTTTAATACTGGAAAAAAAAATGCCTTGTTTCATGTAAAGCGTGTAAGCTGACATTTTAACTACTACATTCTTCAAGAGAAAGACTCATTTCTTTTGTGAGACATGCTTAGCTGTGTGTGTGGCATCATGAAGACTGTAACAGCTAGTGTTTTGTTTTTTTCTTGCTCCAAATCAGTTTGGGAATTGTTTTTCAGAACCTGTAGACTTCTGCTGATTCAGGTATTTTAACAAATTAGAGTTGCTTAATATGTGTAGTAATTTTACACCACATAATATTTCTATATCTTGTTAACAGTTAAAGCACTGTATTTATAACTTTTGCTTTCTGATCCAACAGTTGTGCACAATAAGTATCTTACAGGAAGTGAAACCCCATACACAAATATAGGGGTACAAAGGATTTAAGTAAGAAATATTACAATACTAGTCAATCATTAAGAAATAATGAATGAGATGTTCTAGTGATCTTGAAGTCCGTAGAAGATGAGGTTAATCAAACTTGCATTGTAACCAAAATGAAATGCATATTTGTTCATCTAGATACTAACCATTAGAAAGCAAACCTGCAGTATTGCACTTGAAGTCTGAAATCTCTGATGGTTCACTGGTAGTAGCTGTTGATAGCGTTACAGTAGGCTGGAAGAGAAAACTGGAGAAAAAAAAAATGGTGTAGACAAGAGTTTAGAGATTAGGCCATGCAAGAAAACATCTCTCCAGCTATGTAGAAACATAAAGACTATAACCTTGTATGCAAGTTATTATGGTTCAAAAATCAAGCAAAAGAGAAGGAAATACCAACAGCAGGATTGACTTAGGAATGTTTATTTAATCCTGTTGTGCATAAATATTTTGGTAAAGATTTTACTTACGTGATTTCATTGTGGTTTTACTTTGAGTCCTCAGAATGAATGCAACTCAGTTAATGAGATATTCTATATTCTGTCCTATGTTGCAGCTCATTATATGGTAACATACTTTATTGACAACCTGCTGTTCAGCCTTACAGGGAAAGCAGTTAGTGTTTTCATTGGCTTTTCTATGGTGTTCATAAGTATATCTTACTGCTTCTCAGGCATGATCGAATTAATTTGCATATCACACATGTAGTATGAGGAAGTGTTATCCTCCTTACTTAATATAAAGAGAATTGAAACGCAGAGATTAAAGTGAAAGTATTTCCTAAAGTGTATATCCAAAATGAGATGTCTAGGACTTCATTTCTTTGATTTTCTTGCGTATAATGACTCACATATTCAAAGCATAGTTTGCATGAAAGTGTGAGAGAACAGGCTGGGAGAGTACTCTGGGTGCATATCACCTCTCGTGGCTCATTCTTAGCCTCTTCCACTGTCATTCATTTTTGTCCACTACTGGAAACAGAACAGTGCATCTGATGGACCTTTGGTCTGTCCAGTAGCTGCTGAGATGTTCTGAATTCATTTGTGTTTGCAAATGATGATGGCATACAACTCAAGCAACAGCCTTTCAGAGTGGATACCTCATGACTGATAAATATGCAGTTAGTGACATGGTGAAGCTGGTGTGAGTGGCTAGTTCAGTATCAGGTGCTCTGCAGCTTGGGCAAATATTGTTTCTCTTTCTTGATGATAAAAGCACTTTTTACCTTTCTCTAGTCCTTTGCATCACTCAGTACCAACCTTATGCATTGAATGAGACAAGAATCCCACTAACAGGGGCTTGTTACGCAGAGTCCTCTTTAGACCCTGAGCAAGGCAAGAGTTTATTAAAAAAATATATATATATAGTATCACGTTATTTGTTTATTTATTTATTTATTTTTGTAACGTAGAAATATGAGGTGACTGAGTTAAGGTTGGCCTAAGCTTATAAATTTTTGAAATTTATGAAGATGTTCACAGAATCAGAAAAAAAAAAAAATATATATATATATATATTGCAGACACTTGGCTTAATTGGCTTAATCTCTCCTGTAAAATATGAGTAACTAAAACATCTTATAAAACAAGTTCCAGATTTTTTTTTAATGTTATACATATATACTATTTGAGAAATATATTTTCTTTCCCCCTTTCTTTATTTGCAGTCCTGAGCTGATGGTGAATGTTCTCCTCAGGTACATATATACATATATACTGAAATCAAATGGGCTATTCTCTTCTATTTGATCCTTTCTGTCCACAGCCCTCATTCATTCTCTGGAAGAGACATTTTTTGAGCACAAGTTAGCTTGAGCTCAATTGTTCTAAAGACTTAGTAATTATGAGCTGGGTGATGCTGAGGGAAGTGACTTTTTGTCACAAAGGTTGTACTTTCCTCTGCTTTGGAACCTCTCTATCTGTAGGGTATTCTCTAGGAACTGGGAAGAGTGAGGATCAACTCCAACATCTTTCTCCAGTCATCTTCTCTCTAGGGTACTCTTTTCCAGAGATCCCTGACACTAAGCACAGGGTACATGTAACCATGACCTCACTGAGTGTTTATTGTTGTTGTGGCTCTACATGAAGGTTTTCTGGAAGTTTTTTCAGGAAGTTTCCAGATTCTTGGTAGTGTTAGCCCTGTGGAAAATTTGTATCTATTTCCTGGATTCTCTGTGCTTTCAGCAATACTGCAGGATATTAACTTAAATATTTTATTTCTGAGGAACTGCCTCTTCTCATATGTACTTTTTATCACACAACTAACTGAGGAAAAACGTAAAAGCAGTTTGGCTTATTCTCATAATGACATCTGACTGGATTCACTGAAACGGGGCTGAGCACTTCCAGTGCATTGGATTTTGCTTTGGTGGCAGCTTCCAGCTTCTCAAACATAACATTACATTCATATTTATATTCCAGGTTTTCCTGAAGGAAAGACTTTCCACTAATATCTTAGGGGAGATGCATTTTAGGATTAGTCAGTAAGCTTAATGGATGGTTTTCATGTTTTAATAATTTGCTAGATCAATATTTTGAAATACTCTGAGATTTCATTCCAATGCATTTAAATTAGAGAAAATTAATAACAATGGGAAAAGCATTAAATACATGCTATATTATCACACCCAGTGCAGGTTGGTTTTGCATCCCAGTGTCCAGATTCGGCTCAGAAAGTAGAGCTGCAGAAAAAGAAGTGGGGATAGTTGGATGGATCAAAACTCAACCCAGAAAGAAAAAGAGTTTTTTGAGCATTTCTTGAAGAAATTAGGTGATTTTTTTAAAACACGTTTGAAGGCACTTTAATATGTACAGCCTGGAGAAAAGGTATCTAAAGGAAAATAAGAGCAGACATAAATAAGGAATGGTTTAAGTGAATAGTGATGGTAGACTGTAAATTAAACAATGACAATAATAAAGTGGAAAACCATCAGTCCTGCTGATACTGCATTTCTAGGATTAAGTAGATAGATTTTTTTTTAGCTTTCATTACCTCAGATTATCCTGAAAGAACTCTGATTCTTCAATGTACTCTGCATATTTCGTAATTCAGACTTTGACCACCAGAAGCCTTGGGGAAAACTGTTAATGTGTTGGTGGCCTTTTTTTTTATTATCTTTAAAGTGGGGAAATGGACCTAGTAGGATTACTATAGAGAAAAAAATAAATAAAACAAAATAAAAACATAGCAATTTAAAACAAGTTTAAGCCTAAACAATTCCCAAAATATCTTGGAAATTATGTTACATATTGTTTCTCCCACATTTTTTACTTTGCATTTTTATTATGCTGCAATAAGACAAGTATTTTGGCTTCAGAGAAACATCAAAGCAACAAAAGTGTGTAACAGTATCTAGAATCTGGGATTTGTTTCTGTGCATCACATTAGTAGGAAGGTGTTTAGTTGCAAGAGCCAAGTTCAGAGAATAAAGATTGCTGGGTGAAGAGTGGTCATCCCTGAGGAAAGAATAAAAGAAATCATAAAAAGAGTCCTAGTGTGGCTGAGTAGAAGCAAATTGATTTAATAAGTGCAGCAAAGCCTTTAAAGACTTGTGTGCCAAATACGCAGAGCACTGGCATATAATTAAGAATAATGATGTGACTTCATGAGAAGTAAGCCTTGAATTCAGTATCACAAGACCATTCTAAGCAAAGTCCCCCCAGATAAGGAATAGTCATCACAAGAAACTCCTTGGTTGGAAACTTCATAACAGAACATAAAACAGTTTCTTTAGAGAGCTTGGCTACATTTCCTAAGTCTCTTTTCCTAGAAAATCGTGAGATGGAAACTTGAACAGATAGTTGGAATTCCTTTACTAGCATGTTTGAGTAGACTAATTCTTATAAATCTTTTTGCTTCAGTGTATTTTTTGTCTAACATGTTCTATCAGCCTTTTCTCTGGGCTTTTAATATTAGCGTTAAGCCTTGTTACACTCTAAAATTAATTTCCCAGAACAGGTATGCCAAGAGAAAAAGCCAGGTTCTGCTACTGAAAGGAAATTTCATGAAGTGATACATTTTCTTCTTTTGCTTGCAGTCTTGATACTGGAAAATCTATCCACAGTGTATCTAAAAATGGAGTTAATCATAGGGCTTGCTTGCTGAATCACTTAACTGGGAATCCAAAGCCACAAGTAGGTAGTTGGCTTGAATTCTCAAATCTACAGTGGTAAAAGAAAATTCAGATGTAGATCATATGTTCCATTTATATAATTTGCTTACAACTCACTAACCATATATGCAAGTGACAAAAGTAAAAGTTTTTGTTAACATTGCTACAGAGAAAATAAAAACACGAGTTAGATCATATATAATATGTATTTATTTCCATCAACTCTGGAGTGGTGATACAATATTTCTTCTAAACTGTCAGCATAAATATTTCTCTCCCTTTCCCCACCCTCCCACCACCCAGCCCTTTCCTCAACTCTTTAGTTTTTACTAGGTGTGGGCGAGGAGGGAGAAAGAAAAGTAGGAAGTGAAAAACAAATACGATCACTCCTGCACCACTGTCAGACAGGAAATGTTTTGAAAAGTCCTGGACAGAGAATTAATATAAGAAATGAACTTCAGACCTACCATTCAGTTCTATAAGTACTCTGATTTATTTTTACTTTTTTTTTTTTTTCTGATACTGCAGGTTAACTTGTTAAACATCTGCACTCCAGTTAGCTGTTGTCTCAATTTAATGCTTAGTTTATTAATAAGAAATAAAAAGGCCCAAGAGAAATCATAAAGACATAATCAAAGTGTTTTTCCATTCTCATTAATTAATGTAAAATGTGTCTAAAATCAGTATTTCTCAAAGAAGTTATAATATTAATTTGGCATATTAGCAAATCTTTGGACAGACAGTTAATTCAGTGAATACAGTGAATGTATTTTGTCTATAAGCTAAAGCAGAATTTAACTCCCTAAAATACATAAATGAAAATTCAGTTCTTAACAGATAATCTCTGTTCGAGAAAAAGGGCCTTATGTCTTTGTCTTCATCTATTCCTTGCACTGCCTTTTCTGACTGAGAACTGTAAAATTAATATAATAGAATCGGTGTCTACCTTAGCCAAAATGCTTTCTAATGACAATATTTCAAGAATCTTTGTGCATTTTTTTTTTTTTTTTAAGAATTGGGTCATAGTAGCATGATTTCCACAGTAGCTGAAATAGTCTGTCCTGATAAAATAAACTATAACCAATGCAAAATAAATCCATCACATCTAAGAACAAAAGTTTAAACTGCCCTGCTTTGATTTGGGACACACAAATCTCCAGGATACACAATAACTAATGTATACAAGGTCTAAGAACACACTCTGCCTGTCATATCCTGTCTTACAGAGCCTTTCCCTACCCAGGGCTTTTGTACTGAACTACCCTAGAAAAGGGTTCACTGTGGGCTTTCTCTGCCACTGTTCATTATGAGGGCTGTCCAGGTGAGGTGCCTCAGCTGGCATCTCTGCCAGGTTTTCTCAGCCCAAGGAGTAATCCAAGTTACAAATTAGGATTCTGCATTTGAGTGGATCGTCTGATCCTCCCCTTTCTCTAGTATCTACAGGCTGCCATGTGTGGGCTTCTGGCCTGAGGCAGAAGCTGTAAATAACTTGCTCTCTTCTTGGAGATGTAAAGAAAGATTTATTACCTTGCTTTTGCTCGAAATGAGACTGCCCAAAGGCAGTTGCTACAGGGCAGTTTTTCTGTGATAGCTTCAGTGAACTACAGCTTCTATGCATTTGTTCTGGTGCTGGGATTGTGCTTCCAAATGAAAATACAGGACAGAACGTTTGGGAATTGAGGAAATTGAGATGGGTAGGTAGGTCATTGAGCAGGTCGGTGTTTGGAGAAATTGCTTTGCACCAGAACAATAGACTCCTGTGTCAGGAGAAGAAGAAACTTTATTTCTTCATGCCTTGCTTGGCCCTATCATTTTTAAAGATGGCTTTGAAAGATAAGATTTTCCTAGAAGATCAATTATTTTGGATCCCATTTCTTTCCCTCATGATAGTTTCCAAGGCTGGAGAGGCTGAAGGTAGATAGAGACTTAATTAGGAGTGCAATTTTTATTTTTACAAAGTCTTGTAAATTCTTCATTTTGGGGTAGAATTTGTTTTGTTCTCTCCTTTACTATTGCTAACTTCTCTGCAAAAGTGCAAACAATAGCAACAGAACTGCAGTAAAAATATTAAGTTGCTAAGCTCTCAGTAATAAGGAAGATCAATATGAAGATTTTTCTATGTATCCTCAATTACGAGCTCTTGTGCATATTCATGATGATGCTATTACTTTTTACATAGCTATAAGCAATATTTTGTACGCAGACCTTCTCCTTTCTTCCTTTTAGCAACTTTGCAGAGAGTAGCAGAGAGTCTTCTAAGGACTTGAAAAGAAGTCCACAGGGGGTTTATTTCATCATGTAAGGAAACTGTGCAGTTGCTAACACTGAAGTAGTGCTTATGATGTTAGAACTTCTCTTCCTTTTGGGAGCACAGGGAAAATCAGCCATGAATGCTTACAAGTTGCTCAAGAGAGTTCACCACCTCTGTCCAGAGCCTGGATGATGCTCAGTGGTCAAGACGTGCAAGCACAATGAATAGCCAAAAAAGGAAAAAAAAAAGGCTAATCTTTCATCTCATGTCATGTTCGCTATCACTGAACACTGAATAAGGGAGACTTCAAGGATAAACAGTATCCAGTATGTCATAAAATATTTTGTGGAAATGCACAAACAAAAGCTGCTGAATCAGCACTGGCTTTTCGTAGCTTTGTTATCTCTGGAGTTGCAGTAAAGCTCTTTGAATGTAGAAGTTTTTGTGATGCATTCTGTGCCAGATGCTGCTGTCAGGAAAAAAAAAAAAAAAAAGCAGCTGTCTTTAAATGGGCACTTTCTGCCTGTGAAAAGGTGGCAAAACTTCTGGCACCTCCATTACCAACTTCCATGCTCCTTCTTCCTTTAAAAGGAGCCCCCTCCACCAAAAGGAGGCAGAGGAGCATGCTAGAGAGAGAATAACTTTTGGGTTGTCACTGACAGTGCACTTCTTTTAATTCACAACATATTCTCACTGCACTTTAAAACTTAACAGGAGCAGAAAGATAAATATGAAGCAGCCATAGCTGATTTTCTGCAATTTCTGCCCAGGCAAACTAGAGAGTCCGTCCACTTTTTACCTTTAACTTTTTTTTTTTTTTTTTTAAGTTGCATGTGTGCAGAAAGAAAAACCATTTGTGTATGAGACTTCAATTCCCCCTTCTGATTCTCTCTTCATTTGATGCAACATGATCAGCAGCTCCATTTCTTGCAAAGACTCATGATTCAGCCGAAGTAACATTTGATTTTCAGTGTACTAAAACATTCTATATCTAAAAGCAATCTAAATCTTTCGTTTAGATTTCTATAACCTTTTATGTCTGAAAGTTTTAACACAGTAAGTAAAAGCTCAACAAGACACTTAACTATTGTAGCACTTGAGAAACTTGTTATACAAACATGTTTGTGGTACACCCGTGTTGCATTCACACTACATCTTTTGCTGTAGTACTGAACTTTTCTTTTTTCTTGATGGGTATTTAAATAAAAGACATTTTGATCGAGTGATATAAGCCAGGTCCTAGCTGGTACATCTGAATCCATTTCTTTACTTTTGACACCCATCTAGTGGACACAATACAGTATCACAGGATAAAGTTCCTATCACAGTAACTTTGTGCAAGTCTTGCACATGCTGTTATCTGGTGGTGCAAGCCACAGAGCCTCTCAACATCTCTCAAATCTCTGTGATTTTATCGAATAGACTTCTAAATTTTGTTATGGTCAGTATTTTATGACGTGACAGTGGAGTTATTCATAGAAGCCTGCCTTGGTGTTGGACTAGGAAAAATAAGATTGCTAATAGAATACTCATATGTGCACAAATCTGAGTGAGGAAAACAGAAAAAAATCTGCCAACAAAACCGTATGTTCCTTTACTTCAATAAAGTCCAACCTTTTATTCAGCTGAATAATTAAATCCACTGTTAAGAAAATCAATTTGATAGAAATTTCTTATTTAATATTTTTCTGCTGAGACAGATTTACATTTAACTTCATTTATTTCCATCCCACTTTTAACTTTTGTTTTGGAGCTTTTCAGCTTCTATATGTATTTGAAATGACATTGCCATTAATCTTGCCATTGCAAGCTAATCTTACCATGTGCAGGAGAAAAGGAAACTTTACTGCTGCTGACACTACAGCCTCAGTCAGGTGGCAGATAGAAGCAAGCAGCAAGGTAGTATAGAGAGTAACTGTGACACTGCTGTGCCAGGCTGAAGTCTAATCAATGGCTGACATGTCATTAGACATAAATGAAAATGGTGTGTGTCCTTCATATGAACACTGTTTTCAAAAGGTCTGTTTAGATGCATTTGTTATAAATGCATACTAACACTTATTGACACTTAAAAAGTCATGTGATAGATCCTCTGTTCATCCCCCATTTGTATGTGCTCTAGCAGTATTGTTTAAGTTCCTGTTAGTATGATTAGTAGTTATAAACCAAGGTCTTATACACACCTTTTCTCCTATGATGTAAAACTAAAATTGATCATCAGTTTTAGAGACTCAAACAACCAGGAAAACAGAAGTCCTCTTCCACTTCTGGCTGGGTAGAACATGCTCCACCCTATCAGATGCAGACATAAATTTGCTAATCCACACATTTGTGACCTCTAGATGGCACAACACCTGCAATCTAGAAGCTGAGCCGTGTGCTCCTAAAAGACTCCATTCGGTACCAGACACAGAGATCAGGCTGCTAAGCAACATGGGTTGCCATGAGCGCATCAGCCAGACTACTCACCCTGCACTGGTTTCTAATTGATTGCAGAGTCCCACTCAAGGTCTTTGTACCATTTTCAAAGCCCTTTTCAGAACTGTCACGGACTGTGTGAAAGAGCATCTTTCTCGCTCTCTTTCATTTCCCATGATATCTCTCTATGTTCCTTCAGCCCCTTATGACAGCAGTGCTCCCTAGGAATTGTAAAATTGTTTACCACTCATACAATAACCAGAATTGCTGGATCAAAACTGTAAAGTTCAAAGACGTAAGACAAAAATGGCCGAAAATGGCCACTATGCTTGGCAGTGGCTGTAGAGGTCATTTTTTTCAATCCAGTTTTAAAATAGGAGCTCACACTAATGTATACAAACATGCCAAAGAACGTGCATACACATTAATCCCACTCCAGTGCTTGTTTTATTGAGAAAAGCCAAAATACCTTCTTGAAGTGTTTGAGTAGTAATGACATATGAGTGATGTGTACTCTATAACAAATGAGCACTGTGCTGCCTTCCAGCGGGAGTCAGGGTAATGAGGGTCCAGCTCAGGAGAAATGTGCATGAGGAATAAAATAATGCATCATCATGTTTCTTCAGGTATAGAGCTCATGAGTTCTCAGCATGCAAAGATGCATATAGCTTCCTATATTCCTAATAGTGGTTTGGATTTTTTCCTCTACCAAATTTATATTCCTTCAGACTTACTCTTTTTGGTTATTAGCAATTGTAAAGTTTATTTCTTATGTGCTTTTGTTTTGCCTTAGCAGTGGAACTGGGCAGGTCATGATTTTGCCATAATTATATAGAAGTAAATGCCTAGTGACGACTTGCCAGAAGAGTGTTCATTATTTTCAAAACTCCTGTGTCAATGTCATAAATCTTTTTCTCCTTTCTTTTTGCAGTTTCGATGTAGACAATGGTACATCATCGGGACGAAGTCCCTTGGATCCCATGACAAGTCCTGGATCAGGGCTAATTCTTCAGGCAAATTTTGTCCACAGTCAACGGAGGGAGTCTTTCCTTTACCGGTCAGACAGCGACTATGACCTTTCTCCAAAGTCCATGTCTAGGAACTCCTCCATTGCTAGTGATATGTAAGTACATTATAAAATACTTTTAGCGTATGTTTTGTGCTATCATGGGGTTAATGTCTTTCCAGCCACAAGAAATGCCTATAAAAATCAAAGAGAATAATCACCCATGTGAAGAAATGGGTAATTGTTTATTTCTTTATTTATGCTTGTATTTGTTTCTGTGTTTTTGTGAAAGTAAGGATATCATGGGTTTCATGTTTTTATGCACTGTATTAGCTTTGACAGAATATTAGAGACAATCAATAGTGATGTATCAAAACACTAAAGAGAACTCAGATTTCTTGGTTATTATGGTCTTTTCAATGCAAGCAATACAAACTCAATTTCTGCTTCTTAATATTCATAAGAGAAAGATTTCATTTATTTGTAATTGGTGTTTTTTGGTGTTTAGAGATAAGATTTACCACGTCATAGATTTGGAGGATGGCTTGGTTTGGAAGAAACCTTAAAGATCACCCAGTTACAACTCCCCTGCCATGGGCAGGGACACCTCCCACCAGACCAGGTTGCCCAAAGCCCCATCCAGCCTGGCCTTGAGCACCTCCAGGGATGGGGCGTCCACAGCTTCTCTGGGCAACCTGTGCCAGTGCCTCACTACCCTCTGAGTAAAGACTTTCTTCCTTATATCTAGTCTAAACATACCCTCTTTTAGTTTAAAACCCATCCCCACTGTACTCCCTGAAAAAGAGTTCTTCTGAATATTTTCTGTAGGCCCCCTTTAATTACTGGAAGGTCACTGTAAGGTCTCTCTGACACTTTTTCTACTCCAGGCTGAACACTACCAGCTCTCTCAGCCTTTCTTCATAGGAGAGGTGTTCCAGTCCTCTGATCATCTTCGTGGTCCTCCCCTGGACCCTCTCTGACAGGTCCATGTCTCTCTTGTGCCGGGAGCCCCAGAGATGAGCACAGTACTCCAGGTGGGGTCTCACAAGCATGGAGTAGAGGGGAAAGATCACCCCCCCCAACCTGCTAGCTATACTTCTTTAGGGTAGGGTAGGGTAGGGTAGGGTAGGGTAGGGTAGGGTAGGGTAGGGTAAGACAGGACTAAGCAAAAGTTAAATCGTGTTAATGTAGGCATTCTCCAAATGCCTTTTGAACATTGACAGACATGGGGCATCAAAAACATCTCCAGCAAGCCTGTTCCACTCTTCGACCACCTTCAGAGTAAATATTTTTTTCCCGATAACCTGATATTTGTTTGAATCTCCTCTGGTGCCACTTTGTGCTGTTCCCACATGTCCTGTTATAGGTTCCTAGGAAGCAGAGATCAGCACCTCCTTCTCCACTTCCCCTCCTCAGGAAGTTGCAGAGAGCATTGATGTCACTTCTGAGCCTTACCTTCTCTACATCAGATAATCCCAGTGTCAGCCTCTCCCCATAGGACATGTTTTCCAGCCCTTTTACCAGCTTTGCTGCCCTCTTATGGATGTTTTCAAGGACCTTAATATCCATTTTATATTGGGAACCCTGGACTGCACACAATATTCAAGATGAGGCCACAACAGTGCAAAATATAGTGGGAGAATCACCTCTCTTGATGAGCTGGCTGTGTTGTGTTCAATGCACCCCAAAATGCAGTTTGTCCCCTTGGCTGCCAGGGCACACTGCTGGCTCCTGTTGACCGTGCTGTCGACCAGCACCCCCAGGTCCCTTTCTACTGATCTTCTCCCCAGCCACTTGTCTTCAAGTCTGTACCAGTGTCCAGCATTACTCCATCCCAGGTGCAGCACTCAACATTTTCCTTTGTTGAACTTCATGCTGTTGCAGATTGCCTAATGCTTTAATCTATCTAGATTCCCCTCCAAGGCCTGTGGATTGCCTTTTTCTGGTCATTCTTGAAAAGTGATCATCAACCATGGACCCCTAAAGCCTCTAGAGCATATTCCCAGGTGACGCTCATAACTACTTCCCTGAGAATCTGCAGATCCTGCAGCCCAGGGTATGGTTGGCTTTCTGGGCTGCAGGCGCACATTGCCAGCTCATGTCAAGATTCTCATCAACCAACACCCCCAGGTCCTTCTTCACAGGCCTGCTCTCAATCCAGACATTGCCCAGCTTGTATTTATGTTTAGGATTGCACCCAGGTGTAGGGTCTTGCACTTGGCCTTGTTGAACCTCATGAGGTTTGCACGGGCTCACCTCTCAAGCCTGTCCAGGTCCCTTTGGATGGCATCCCTGCCCTCCAGCATGTTGATCACACCACTCATCTTGGTGCTGTTGGCAACTCAATCCCACTGTCCACATCACTGAAAAGATGTTAAATACCAGTCCCAATACAGACCCCAGAGGAATACCACTTGTCACTGGTCTCCACCTGAACATGGAGCTGTTGACTACAGATCTTTGAACGCAACCATACAGACAATTTCTCATCCATGAGAGATCCATCTATCATATACATTTATTTCCACTTTAGAGACAAGAATGTTGTTTGGGACAGTTTTAAATCCTTTGCATGAGACCAGGTAGATATCAGAAATTAATATATTCAAGAGAAGCAAGAATTATTGATTACAAAACAAACAAACAAAAAAAAGAATTTTAAGAAAAGGCCTTCAGAAAGTTATTCTGTCCTCTCACCAAAGTTGATTATTTTTTTCTGATGTGTGTGTTTTCTGCTAGTGAGTCATACTTTGCAAATATGCATAGATGCCAGCTTGCATGGGTGGTTGAAATCAGGGGCAAATTTATCTTTATTTGTAAAACACTGAAAACATGTTAAATATCCTAGCTTCTAGTCACTTCTAAGTAGTAGAAATTAAGAATTTTTGTTAATTTTTGTTTTGTTTTTGTTTTGTTCAATCTGCTCCAAATTTCACTGCCAAATAAGTGTTTGTGATTTAATTATAAACTACTAAAATAAAAGGCCAGGTTAATAAGAGTCCCCTAGTGAGCAAGGATGTCAAAAACAGTGAAAATTCAGCATTAATATAAACAAACAATAAACATCCTCTTAAAAAAAAATAACAGCATCAGTATACACAAAGAAAATCAGTTTTCATAATAATGAGTGAAATTTCATGTGGTATTTAACTTGCAGTCATTATAAGTGGAGACTCCTATTCTCACCTATCACTTTTAGAAGTGTTGATTAGTCTATCTAATTATAACTTACTTCCTATGTAAGTGTCAAGATGAGTAAAACTCAGGCCTTTACAGAGACTTTGTTTAAGGTCCATACACCAGTTAATCCAAGAAAAACACCAATCCCTCTTGCCTTTTTGTAAAGAAAAAAGTGTTTCCTTTGTGAATGGAGACCTTCACCCAGTAAATCTTCTGACATAGAACCTTTCTTCTAAATGTACAAAAGTCAAGCTTTTAGTGTGGCACCCTTGTAGGGATGCCATTTAGAAACATTTTTACAATCGGGCCAATCCAGTTCAGTGCATTGCTTAGATGAGTCATTTCAATTAAGAATTCAATTAGTGCTCCATCCTTGAACTTGTATTCCGCTTCTGTATTTCCTAGAATTCTGGGTAATATTTCAGTACATGGCAATAAATCATATAAAAAATTAATTATGGAAACAATGAGCACACTTTCTTCCTTGGATATTTATATCTATTCTTTCTGTCAAAAATTTCTCATAAGAAGTCTGCATATGAAGTTTATTCGACATCATATCTGGATAGATTTTAATAGTCTCCTGTCATAGAACTGTTTTGTTAAGGTTAATACTCCTGCAACTTTTTAGGATTGGACTGTATTAGGAAATGTAAAATGCTAGTGGTTTTAACCATATAATGTTAATCTAGTATCAGGAAGCCTAATAATAATGAGTTTGATTATATCACAGAAATGAACTAAAGGGAAACCAAGGAATGAAAGGGGGAAAAAAATTAAAAGAGAAAATAGTGAAGAAAATATACAGAAAAAAATACCAAACATTTCTTTATATATGGGTTCAAGGAGAAACAAGATGTGCCTGGAAAGGAAGCCCAGTGAAGGTTATCAAAATAAAGAAACCACTTTAGTTCAGGAGTTTCCTAAACAAGGTAGGGGCTGAAAGATTTGTCAGAGGAAGCATCACAGAAACATTTATATCACTCACAAATTGTTCTATTTCTGTTTTGCATCTAGATGTATATTTAATTGTATGTTTCTTATGCATGAGCAACATATATTACAAAACATACACAAAATTCAGGTAACACAGATGAATTGTACGTAAGAGTTTAACCTTGAATCCTCTGACTTTTTTTAGTGCTTGAGTTACCAACCTCAATATTTCACTTTATAAAGCAAACTAGAAAATGAAATGCATGCATCTTATATGTGGAAGGAATATAACAAATATTTCTCGTGTTTCTAGTACTCACAAATAGTGTGCTTATAGTAGTACATTCCACTTCAGATGAAACAAAACCAAAACTTTCAGTCAAATATGGAGTGTCATGGCCAAAGACAGCCAGCGGGTGGCAGTGCTAAAGCACTGAATTCTTTATTCTACCATTATTGTTTGCATTGCTGCGGCAGCTCTGAGCTGCAGCCAAGGGACGGAACCCAGTTGCGCACAGCTCTTTGAAACCCCAAGGCAAAATGCTGTCCTCTGCCACAAATGACCTAAAAGCAAAGCAAAAGATGATAACCAGGAGACTAATACAGTCAGATAGTATCCTCAGGAAAAGGAACAGAGTGAATCTTTGCGCCCAAGGTAGTAAACCTCACATAGCAACCAGAGAGAGTTCATTCAATGAGTTGAGATGGAAAATAACAGAAACAGGACCTGAAAAGAGAGAAGTGGAGAGTTTTTAAAATCAGATAGACTACAACATACTGTAAAGTAAGAAGAGTTTCCTCAGATTAGAGCAGGAAAAGAACAAAAGGCAGGATGAGCACAAGGCAGCTCAGATAGGAGAAGGTTAATGGGCCAAAACAGTGGGTGTACTTACAGCTTTTCAAGAAGCAGAAAAAGCAGCAGTATAGTAGGAAAGGGAAAAACAAAGCAAAAGGAGTAGGAGTCCTTAACATTTTTTCAATTAACTCTTGGAACAAATATCTTAATCCTAGAGAAAGAAATAGTAGAACAAGAAGATGACATGAGAAGATTAGTAAAAGCCATTCAAGATTGTAAAATGTAAAGGCAATGTGGTTTAGACAGGGAGATACAAGATCCAAGGCAGAACAGCACAGATGCATTGTGAAGCCTGACTATGGATTTCTAGCAGGGAGACGAGGATATGCAGTATCAGGAAAAGTGAACATATGAGTGAGTCAATATGAGGAATTACAGGGTAATATCCACAACAAGAGACTGGAAAACAAGTTTAAAGGGAAGGAGAATAAGGAATGGAAAATAAAATTTGAAAGCCCCTAACTGCAAGGCTACAGCACAGATTAAAAAAGAGAACAGCAGGAGCAAGCTGAAAGATGAGAGAAATGACTAATGTTGTATTGGAATGATTGTCTCATTACATTTGAAGACATCATTGAAACAGGTAGCTATAAATGTGGATGTCTTGCAGTGGCACACTGATTACTCACCTGATAAACTGCTTTTACTACTCAGAACTTGCAAATATAAACAGAGGAGGCAATGGTTAACACTTTTTATGCTTCTCTTGCTAAGGGATCACTGCCTTGATTAACAGTGCATGTGATCTAATTTATAGAGAATCTCCATTTTAGCAAAACCCAGGTCTCTAATGTGATGAAAATAAATAAACAAATAAATAGATTCTCCAGTGAAATCATTAGCTCTGCTGTAAACTTGAGAAAGAAAGCAACAAGCAGTCCACTGACTAGAGGAGAGCTGACATTTTAACCACGCTTTAAAGGGAAAAAAGCAGTGTTCATAGTTCCCTATGGTACTGAAGAGGCAGACCAGAGAGTAGCAGATGAGACCAGAGTACCAAGACACTCACAGCGTGGAAGAGTGCTTGAGCTCCCTTATGTTTTCTGAATGCGTCTGGGGGAAAAGGTATTTGCCCGGTATAAGCGCTCAAGTCTGCCTTCTACTATTTCCACAAGGGCACTGAATGCAGTCCAACATCCTAGCCTTTCAAGGACTTGGCCAGCTGAACCTCACTTAGTAAAAAAGTAGCTGTCGTGGGGAGTTTTGGAGGATCCTGTAGAGAGGCTCAGCACTGTTTCCTTGATCAGGTGAAATACCAGTGTAAACTCTAACTTGCATAATTACACAAAACTTGCAAATTTCTGTTCATCCTTGCTTCCATCTTCAAAACACCCAAACACAGTCACAAAACATAATCTGTAGAGAACTGCAGGGTCATTGAACTGGTGACCTGCTAAATGGCCAAATGGCCAACATTACATCCATTTCCCAAGCGGTCCAGCCTACTGCTCTTCAGCCAGTACCATCTGTAGATAACAGCATTCCTCTGCTGATAAAATAAATATCAAGAAGACACAATTTACTTTGGGATTTGTTTTCCCTGTAACAAGAATATAATACCGCCTCCTTGTAGAGGACATGCTGCTCTGTTAGACTTTATTGTAAACATATTGGTAAACCACTGCTATATATCTCCAAAAAATTAAATATATATGTATATATACATATATCCTCTCTTTGAATAAGAAAACCTGATTTTGGACTACTTTGGAACACAGAGAGCCTGTGTTGTCTGATAAACATGACATACAGAGATTTGGGTCTGTTTAGTCAGGATGGATTATCCCTTTCTTCAGTAGCTAGAGAAATAGTTGTGGGATTTTAAATTCTGTGGGGGTATTTTTTCCAAAATGAAGTCAAAATAATCTGTAATTTTACAAAGAATAAAGATTAGTAGAGTTATTCTGGCTGCAAAAATATATCTTAAATAAAGGGAAATTCCAGGATAGGGTGTTCCCGTATTTGTCAGTGACTGGCAGGTCTGGTCCTGACCTGAAGCTGCAAACGGTTTGAAATATCCCTTTAACCGGCACATGGAACAATTGAGGTATACTTGCACACACATTTCCCGGTTCTTGACAGTTTGTTCAGTTTTTAAAACTTGCATTGTATTCCATCTGGATCAGATCAGATGTGTAAAGGGAAAGTACTTACAAATATTGGCAGACAAATATGGCAAACCTGGATGGTTACGGAGGTTCACCCAAGGTTTTAATATGGCAATAGAATCATGAAATGAGGATATGTTTTAATCCTGAACAGGAAGCCAAATTACTAGTGATACAGCTTATTCTTCTGTTTCTGAGCCAGGAATGCTTGGATTTATTAATATAATACTGTAAGTATAAATCCAAAATTAGGGAGAAAGATACCCTTTTCCATGAAAAGTGACCTGCATAAAGTTCTGACAAAGAGACTAGTAAAGCAGAAGAAGCACACAGGTAATGAGCAGATTAATTGTACCTCTATTTAACAAATGAGAAATAATTGTCTTTGCAGATATATTGCTGTTGAAATGTCTTATGATTTATCTGGTTATCTTTTTCTTTTTCTTTTTTTTTCTTTTCTTTTTCTTTTCTTCTGAATTTGTGATATAACCTTATGGAAAAGCTAAATAGATCTAGTCAAACTTTCATTAAAAATCAGCTATGATGAAGTACTTTCAATTTAATTTAAGCTTAGAAACAATTTTAATGAAAAAATGTAGTATGTTGTTTGAGACATTTATTTATCCATGCAAAGAAAAGCATTTAGTTGGCTGTAGGAAAAACAGGCCAATATTTTGCTTCATTGGGTTTGTTTCTTTTTCTTAAGAACTTTTAAATTGAATACATCAGGTTGCAGCTTAAATTAAGTAATTAATACTTAAAATCTTTTCTATTTTTTTTGGGGGGGGAGATAACTATCAAAAATATTTTGAAAAAAAAAAAAAAAGACCACTGTGTCCTTTCTAGTTGCTAGAACATTTTACAAATGTGATACAAACTAAAGAATTTAGTAATGTCCAATTTTCTTAAATTTAAGTAAGTTTCAATCATAGAATCATAGAATATCCCAAACTGGAAGGGACCCATAAGGATCATCAATTCCAAGTCCTGGAAGGACAGAGGACCACCCAAAAATAAAACCAGATGTCTGAGAGCATTGTCCAAACACTTCTTGAACTCCAGCAGCTCGTTGCTGTGACTGCTGCCCTGGGGAGCCTGTCCCAGTGCTCAACCACCCTCTTAGTGGGTGAAGACCCTTTCCCTAACCCCCAGCCTGACCCTCCCCTGTCCCAGCTCCATGCCGTTCCCTCGGGTCCTGTCGCTGTCCCCAGAGAGCAGAGCTCAGCGCCTGCCCCTCCGCTCCCCTGTGAGGGAGCTGCAGGCCGCCATGAGGCCTCCCCTCAGCCTGCTCTGCTCTGGGCTGAGCAAACCAAGGGACCACGGCTGCTCCTCTGCTCCTTTCCCTCTAGACCCTTCACCAACTTTGTAGTTTTCCTTTGGACGCTTTCTAATACTTTTATGTCCTTCTTATTATATTGTGGTCCCCACAACTGCACACAGTAATTTTGCGATAACTTTGTTTTGTTGATGGGAAATCAGTTATGTCATAAGCCAAAAAAAAGAATATTTTTGCATTGAGAAAGCTTGTTTTGATTTGTGTTTTAATTCGAGAAATCCTAAGGTGTTCTCATATGCCTTTATGTGGCTGGTGAATAAGTTTTTTTTTTTTTTTTTAATGAAATTAAAATTGATTTTATTTAATGTTCAGACAGTACAGAATCATCATTGGTTTTATGGCTGAATACTAAAACCTGTTCATTTTCCAAACAGAACTCTCAGCTGTAAAACACATCAATTCCCTTACAAAGACATTTAACATCAAGTTTCTTTTTCTTTGGGAGGTGGAAATATTAGATGTTTGAAATAACATGCCATGTTATTTACTGCTCCTGCATTAAATAAGGTAAACATCTTTGGTCAAAGATTAAAAGCATGATACCAAAAATGATTCTTAGCAGGGATTTCAGCTAAATTACAGGAATATTCATATCAATGTTTGCTACACAGATTTACTGCTACAATGGAGGGGATGGAGGATGTTTACATTCTGTGTGCACACATGTGCATGCAATAGTGAAGGATGGGAGCAGTGTGGAGAAAGGGAACCTTGTAAAGAGAAATTTGAATGTTTCTGGAGAAGCTTCTTAGGCTGTTTTTCCAGCTCACTCACAGGCCGAACATATTTCACAATCCAGAAGAACATTAGTTCATGTTTCATCCCTAAGGGCACAAACAACTCTCTGTATGCTTGCAATGGTGTTCATGTTGTGTTAATTGTGGAGCTTGTTCTCTCAAAAAGGAGAATCTGAAATTCTGATGTTGCCTTGTTTTTCCTGAAGTCTTTATATATATCTATATATATATATACATGTATTTAGTGGCCTTTAAATTTGGTTAAGGGACCCCATTTTCTAAACCCTGAAGCTGAGAAAATCTTGTGTCTGGCTCACAGCAAGCTCCCTCAGGCTGGGAACTTACCTTGAGTAGGTGCTGTTTTTAACAGCCCTGCTTTCATTCCTTTTAGAGGAGAAATCTTTCAGCCTGCATTACCAGGAATTTCCATGCAAAGTCATGTCTTTCTTCAGAAGTAACACAATTGTATCAGTTCTCAATGCTTAAATGTATGAAGCAGGGACAAGCAACCAAGTGACTTCTGCTTAAAAGCAGTCGAAGGTAATACATTTTATTTACATTTGCAACAAGCTAAGAGTTTACGTGTGTCAGCTAATGCAATTTAAAATGATTAATAGTAACTCATTAAGCTGCACTAACTTGATTGCTTCCAGTCATGTGTACACACCCATTCATTAATTTTCTCTGACCTGAGCAGAAAACAAATCTATCCTTTAGTCACTGATGCTCGTTTGTTTTGCAGCCTTGCTTAGAGCTAAATGATGATTTCTGTTGTATGAACAGTCCAACAATGGCACTGCTGAATTGGCCTGGACTCTTCTGATTGAGTTCAGCTCTTTTGTGATTCAAAGTACTATACCATCTGGTTTAATATAGTCCTTCCTTCAACATAAAAAACAAATTTCGGCACTGCAGTAACTTCTCTTACCATGCCATTGCCACAGTGACACCCAGGCAGACTGCTTTCTAATTTTAGAAGGAAAACCACTTACACCAATGAAGCACGCTGGCAAGTCCATGGTCTATTTCTACTAAAGGCTGAATAAGTCTGCTAGACTGAATGCAAGCCAGTTGCTTGGAGTTATCGACTGTACTTCTGATGTATTATGGTAAGATTAAAGCATTGAAGCTTGATGGCTATTTGGGGCAATGTGAATCATCAAATCATAAAATAGTTTGGATTGGAAGGTACCTTTAAAGATAATCTAGTCCATACCCTCTGTCGCCACAGGCAGAAGGGGTATCTTTCTTTAGATCAGGTTGCACAAAGCCCCATTCAGCTTGACCTTGAACAGCTTGGTCCTACTTGAACTCTTCCAAATGTGCTATGATACTGTCATAGGAGATGAAAGCCCGATAGTGAAATGGGAAAAAGTATGTATTGTAATACTTCCAATTCTTTCAGTTAGTCTGCTGATTCTGACTTCAGCCCTTGTGACAGTCCTGAATTGATCTTCTGGATTTGACGGGTCTTGGTTCAGACGACTATCACTGAGATATAATTAGCTGCTCTTGTCACCCAGCAAAATCCTTTTGTTCCTAGTATTCTCAAAAGAACACATGCTGTGATGTCATGCTGGGAAAGACACAGTAAGGTACATAGTTAACCAGATAATACTTTCTGATAATGTGTGGATTAAACCTCAGGATCCTAATTCAAAAAACACCTTACTTCCAACTGAATTGCATTAGCACACAAGATGAGGAGATCTTTCAAGACCTGGAAAAAACAGAATCATATCCATTACAAACTAAAGGAACAGCTCACTGTTCCTACTGTAATTCAGTTGGAAGTAAGACTGTAAACTGGGTAACCTAACTGTGGTGACTACAACAGAGCAGACTCCATGTATTCAAAGGCTTCTTTCAAACCTGGTAAACTGTATCTTCAGAAACTGAGCTGCTAAGAAGGTTGCATGAAAAATTAAATCCAACTTAGTACCTCCCTACAAAAAATACTCCTTCTACTTTGAAAGTTCCAGGTACCTTAGTACATGACATATCTTGATGCATATTAGCCATGTGTTATAATCCAAATTTGTTCTGGGCTGTCTTTTGGATCTCTGATTATAAGGAGGGCAAGTATTGTTTTCTTCCTCAGCATGTCACAAAGGAATAACTTGCTTTGTGATCTATATGAAGCTAATTGGGATATTTGAAAACACTCAAATTTGCAGTATTTGCTAGTGAGATTTATGTCGGATAAATATTTTTTTGCTTGTTTGTTTTTTGTTTTGTTTTTTGTTTTGGTATGTTTCTGAAGTCTTAATTAGTTTTCTGATAGTCCAAGGAGAACTACTATAACCAGCTTTTGTTTTGGCTGGGATAATGGACCTCTCAGGGACTTTGGTTTTCTTTCTGTTTTCTTCAAATAGAAGACTGTTTTCATCTTCATATTCTTTCATATTTTGTGCGCGAACAGTATGGATTTTCCCTTGCTTTTATTTCTAGAGAGAATAATAATTAAAAAAATAAAAAATAAAAATGCAACTGTGTGAAAATGGAGTTGATTCTTGTCATCATGTGTCAAAAGCCTTATCTCTTTGCTACAAAGATGCCAGACAGCCACTGTCTCCTAGGGCTTTTCAAAGTCTGTTGGCAGCTTTATTCTTTCAAATAGACTATGTCCCAAGTTTGTAATTGAAGAATTCAATGCAGATTATGCTAGTTGGCTTTAAAGTTTGATCAGAATTCTCAGCCAGTATGTATCCCTGGGTGATGAGTGAGTTTTTCATTCAGAGTGTGACAAACCAGTATGATCCTGTTTTAAAACGATATGGTGTCAACATTCTTTCCACTACTCTCATAACTAACACTATGTAAATTGTATGAAGGTTAAATAGTAATTTTATTTCACAGATTCACAGCATAGTTTATATTTGAAAGGATCTCTAGGGGTCATCTGGTCCAACCCCCCCCTGCTCAAGCAGGGACACCTAGAGCAGGTTGCTTTGGACTACGTCTAGACTCTTTTGAAGATCTCCAAGAAAGGAGATTCCACAACCTCTCCAGGCAACCTGTCCTAGTGCTCCATTATGGGTACAGTATACTGCTTCCTGATGGTCAGACGGAACCTCTTGTGTTCTAGTTTGGGCCTGTTGCCTCTTGTCCTGGCAGTGGGCACCACTGAAAAGAGCCAGGTTCTGTTCTCTTTGTATACTTTGATAAGGTCCCCTCTGAGCCTCCTCTTTGCTTGGGCAAAGAGTCTTAGCTCTTTTACTCTCTCCTTATATGACAGGTTCCTTCATCATTTTTTCAGCCCTTCATTAGATTCTCTGCAGTCTCTCTTCCACTTGCAGAAGGAAGTTATTGTGAATGTATTCCAGGAACCTTCTGGATTGCTTGTGCCCTGTTATGTTGTCTATCCAACAGATATCAGGGTGGTTGAAATCCCAGCCTCAAGTTTGCAGGCTGCTCCTGTCTGTCTGTGTAAGAGGACTTAATGCGCTTGTTTTCCCTGATCAGGTGGCCTGTAGGAGACCCCCCACTACAATTCACCTAACCTAGCCCTCCCTTTAATCCTAACCCATAGACTTCCAGTCAGCTCATTGTCCATCCCCAGTCAGAGCTCCATGCACTGCAGTTGCTCATTGACATAGAGGGCGACAACCTCTTCTCATCTCCCCAGCCTGTCATCCCAAAAGAGCCTGTATCCTATCCTTCCATTACAGCACTACACTGCTGGGAGACATCTCATGGTATCTCCATGATCCCAACAAGGTCATAGCCCTGCAAGCATACACATCTCTAACTGATCTTGTTTATTAGCCATACTGTGTGCATTAGTATATGATATTAAGGGGCACCTCAGCATGTTAGGTTCCAAGAAAGGGCTTGGGAGATTTGTCCATAATAGTGCTTTGTAAGAACTTCCTGGTCTACATGCAAGTGCAGATGGTGATACCACTTAAGCCCCATTTTGTTGATTTTGTGATCTTTCCCTGTCTCATCACCCCATGCCCCTTGCTCAGCAACCCTGTCCGTCACTCCCTCACAGGGCTGCTGCTTACATTCTCCCTTTCCTGTCCATCCTAGTTTAAAGCCCTCCTTATGAAGTCAGCCATCCCATTAGCAGAAATATCTTTGCCCTGCTTAGTGAAGTGGATCCAGTCTCTCCCCCACAGATGGGGATCTGCAAATAGGGTGCCATGTTCATAAAACCCAGAACCCCATTGTCAACACCAGTTCTGCAGCCAATTGTTGACTTGTACTGTTAGTGCTCTCCTCCTCACAACCTTCTGCTCACCAGCAGGACTGAGAACACCACCCCAGGTCCCTAGCCCCTTGACTACTGCCCCCAGACCTCTCTAGCCAGTTTTGGTACTGTGCAGGTTTGCCCTATCAGTATCATTTGTGCCCACACAGAATAAAAGAAATGGGTCAGAGAGTTAGACCAGCTTCAGCGATGCCTCCACAACATCCTGGATATGGGCTTTTGGACAGGCAGCAAACCTCCCTAGCTGATAAATCAGGCTGACAGAAGGGTGCCTCTGTTCCCTGTACCAGGGAGTGACCCATTACAATGATTTGCCAATTCTTCCTGGTAGCCTTGCTTGCTTTAGGGTTAGGTGAACCAGATTTACTGCTAGTAGGCACATCTGGCTCCTCTTCAACATGGAGGGTGGTGAAACTATTTTATACCTGTAAGCAGTTAGGTGAGCCTTTCTGTTGGTGCCAGAAGTCACCAGCTTCCATCCTTCCCTTTTCTGGAGGTTACACTTACCTCAGCACTGGGGGTGGACACTGATAGCTTCTGTCCTACAGCTGGAGTCAGAGGCGCTTTGAGTTGTGCCTCAGAGAATATCCTCTCTGTCTCCTTTTAATCTTACCTGATGTCCCACAGCCTGCCCCCTTCCTCTTACCTCCTCCACTTGACAGCACAGTTCCACAGTAGGACACACCTCCTGCAGGACAAGGAGCCCCAGGCACTCTGCAGCCAGGGACTCAGAGGGCTGCACCTGCCATCTGAAGCTCTGTCTGCATCTATGCCTACACCTAGCAAGGAGGTCTGTTCAAACATCTGCTGCCAAAATAGGCCTGTCGTGTGTCGCCACCATAGCCAAGGCTGCTACACCAATCCAATTTCAACTGCAAGGCATCTTCTTTGTGGACTGCTGCATCTGTTGACTGTTTTTGTTGGTTATGCACTGGACCAGGCTGTCACATAGGCCCCTTCCAAACAGCATTTCAAGAGATGCTTGAGCCTCCCTAGTCAGGGTACAGTTAGAACAAAAACTCCAGGCACCCTAGGTCAAGGCCATTTAATTACACTTGTCAGAAGCTGCTAGGTCTTTCTCAGTCCCACACCATTGTGGCTCTCCTTACTTTGTCCTTGTCTAAAAGCAATGTGTACCCTCAAGTTTCTCAATGGGTTGCCAGGCATCCCCAGTGCTCTTGAACCTTGTTTCCAGACAATCCTGAAGTTTCCCAAAACAAAGCCAAAGACTGCTGTGCAAACCACTGCACCTGTTGTGTGCTTCTGGGAGCTGCAGTCATTTTGACTGTATCTTGTCTTTAAAAAGTTATGTGTCAAGTTGGTGTAAATATGTTTTGTCCATATACTCTCCTATGTTTAGACTGTGTTTTTATGTATCCTGTTTATGTCTTACTTCCATCATATATGTCCTCCAGAACATTCACGGTGTTCTTCACATGTGTATTAACTTGAGCTTATTATGGCCTTTCTGAAGATAAATCTTATTCAGGACTCTCCCTGCAAGCTCCACATTTGCAAGTGCAGACACATTCCTAGTGTTGTCTAAGGTTTGGGACACATATTGCCTTACTGGATATCTAAACTCTTTTCTGACTGCATAAAACACCCTATCTTTTTTAACAGTATCCTAGCAGGTCTGCAGAATATCTCCCTAGCTACTCCTATTATTAGATGATTAAATTAAAATATCCCAACTTAATTAAGAAATAAAGGTTAGGCACTTAGCAAATCTGTCCTTGAATTCATCTTCCTGCCTGCTTCTCTGTCTGTCTGTCCATGAATATAACTCTAAGTTCCTCTTTACTGGGGGCAATGTTAATTGCTATCCTGTAATCGGGATAGAAGAAACAAATTAATGCCAGTCTTGAGGAATGGAAGGCAGAATTTGTGTACTTAGTATTCAGCAACATTCATCTGAACATACACATCTAACTTCTGACTTAACATGGTACTCTTTTGTCTTCTCCAGAGTGGGGACCATCACAGGTTATATGGGGAAAGTTCTAGTATGTCCTGTAGGAAATGTTAGGAAACAAAACCCAGAAAAATGCTTCATCATTTTAACATGGCGAATAACCTGCAATGTTTTATATAATCTTTGGTCTACTATTGGTAATTTGGACTGTATGTAACACTGTTTCAACTTGTGTGGAGTGTTATGTGGTTTAACGGTTTTTTGTATGTTTGTTTGTTTGTTAGTTTTTTGTGGTGGTTAATTTGATCGTTTAAAATTTTTGGCTATGTGAAAAATTATCCTACTTTCAAATTTATCTTTCTTTTAAGAAGTGAACATATGAACAACTATGCCAGGCATTCTAGTTAACTGTGTTAACAGTGATGTGAAGAATTTATTCTAACCATAAAAGTTAACAGCTCTGTCTGAATTTATAAGCCTGTGATATATTGCATAGGCTTTACACTCCTCTTGTTGCCTCTGTATATAGGTGTGTGGCACTATCCTGCCCAGAATGCAAACAGAATCATCTATCAGCTTCCATATTGTCAGAAAAGAAAATAGCAGGACACTCATAAATTGTAGTGTCCTGATTCAGTACGCTGTAGAATGATAGCACCTTGATTAAATATGTTCTTGATCTTCTGTACAAAAAGTAACACAGCCAGTTTGGACACTTCTGCTCCCTTTTTGAACACTCTCACCTTTTCCAGATTTTCTCACCCAATGTGGACTGAAGATTACTCAACACACTATGCAATTGTTTTTCTGTCCAAGTTTGTCTGGCACATGCTAAACTACTTTGTGAAAACTGCGGATATCTGTGCTTTCAGTACACCTTCCCCAAATAATGACAATTTCTGTAATTGTTACTCTTGACAGAAGGGGTATTTGAAATATGAAAGTTAAATCCTGGATTGGTTCCAGTGCATTAAATTAACATTTAATAATGTCTCCTCTAATTAGCCACAGTATTTTATCAATATTCTCCAGTGAAATGCTATCCTGAAAAAGTTTAAGTAGTATGAAGTTTGAAATTTACAGTAGTGGAGTGAAGCTATTTTATATTTAAAAAAAAAATACATGGAAGAAGGTCCAGGAATGTGTACTTATTGCCTCTTAAAAGTGCCTCAACATTCAAGGAATGGCAAACAGGGCCATTGAATTAAGAAGAGCAATGAAATACCACTTCCAGTAAAGCAGCCTTCAACAGATGTTGAAAATAAGGACCGTCCTATTTTCACAGTTTTGCCAACTGATGCTTAGACAGTGAATTACTGATTGCCAGAGAGCAGAGCTCAGTGCCTGCCCCTCCGCTCCCCTCGTGAGGGAGCTGCAGGCCGCCATGAGGCCTCCCCTCAGCCTGCTCTGCTCTGGGCTGGGCAAACCAAGGGACCTCAGCTGCTGCTCATACGTCTTCCCCTCAGATGCTTCACCATCTAGCCCTGAACAACCTGAGTGACAGATACAGTGGGTAGATGTGAGGAAGTCAAATTACTCACTTGAGGCTTTAGGCAGTTCAATCTTGGCAGAAGCCATTCAGATAACTAAGGTGTAATTCCTTGCTTTACATAGCTGGGCCTCTTTGTCAAAAAAACAAGGGAAGAGAAAATGGAGATCCTAACTAATACACAAATAGAAAAACCGTTTTTTAAAAAGGGAAAAAAATCTGTTTTACTGAGGAAAAGGTAAGCCAGCTGTCACACAGCAGGTAATACTGTTTCACATAACTTGAAGACAAATAATATATTTTTTATGGAAGTGAGGTAATGTACATGTTTACATTATGGCTGTTTAAATGAAGAATGATAGAAAAGGAAAAGATACATTTGGCTTAATGACTTACTCTTCCACGGTTTGTGTAGCTATATAACAAATTAAGCAATGCTGATTAGAAATGACAGTCTTTTTATTTTGTAAATTATTACCAAAGGATGTGACATGCACTTTTGCTGTGGAGGTATACTTGCCAAGACTACATCAGCCTGACTATAAGTAACAATTTTCTTTCCTTTTAGTCAGGATTAAAAAAGGAACAGGTCTGATCTTTCCATTACCCTGAAAATCTGTGTTAAATGCTATGTATACCATACTTAATTTCCACAGAAGAGTCATCGGTTTTCCTAGTTCTTTGCTTTATCAGGAATACAGAAAAATTCAGTTCCACTTCTGATGGGAAGGTCGAGAAGAGGATTTTCCTCCCTGGCTGCCTGAGGAAGTCATTGTTGTCAGAATGCTTCATTAAATGACATTTATGCAGAAGTGGTTGGGATATGGTGAAAACTTTCCAATTGACTGGACAGCGTGTAAACCTGATCCTCACACTAAACCAGAAGAAACATGGCACCATGGGAGTAACTTAGAGGCTTTAATTGTCTCATGAAACCAAATCCAATTGGTTATTATAGACATGATGAATCATCCCAGGGCATTAACAAGGGAGTTAATGACCAGCTAGTTTGAAGAGCTCTTTTCATTTTCACAGGGTCATGAAAACATCATGAAATGCCTTAGACCTTGATTTGAAAAATAACCTGAAAACAGCACCAAAGCAATGGTATTTCTGCTGAATGATTTCAGGTCCAAATACAGCTTAGAACTTATCACGTCAATTTCACTGCAGGAAAATACAGTCATACTAGATTTTTTTCTTTGGAAATTTTCTTTTCATCTTGATTGCTGCTGTCTACTAGATATGATAACTGAAAACTCCAAGTTTTCCCTCTCCACACATTTCAGATGAGGCTGGGCAGATATCCATGCTTCAGTCTCCCATCAGTTTCTTCCTGCAGTTGTCCAGTGTTCCCTTAGCCCTACATGTGACTACACGTGGCACTTTGTGTGCAACTTCAATATTTTATTCATGAGGCAAGTGGGAATAACTTCACAGCATAAGCCAACATCTCTGTGCAAGTGTTTCAGCACAGAAGTGAAGAAACCCCTCTTTTCCTGCCTCCCTTCTCTGCTACAGCACGTCATCCCGACACCTTGCTCTACGTCAGCCAGTGTGGTGTGGGTGAGGTTGCCACAGCAACAGCACACTCTCGGTTACACCCCCTGTAACTACATGATTGTGAGTCAGTTCAAAAGTTTTACTAGGTTTTTTCAGTCTGTGATGCACTGCCCAGTCATCTGCAGTTACTCGCCTGGCCCCTGCTCACAAACCTGCTAGCAACCCTTAATGTAATCGCTCTCAGTATTCTCCTTTTGTCCTTTGGGATGAAATCTCTGCAGGTCTGTCCCATGCAGTCACCTGCCCAGAAAGCTGTGCAGAAACTGGTTGGTTCATCAGCTGTCCCATAGATACACAGGTAATTGAGCAATAACTAATTTAGTATTTGCTTTTCAAAAGAATCTGTGAAGCAACAGTAGTGTGTAACCGTTGAAGAGTAAACGTGGAGTAACCCACAGTGCATTGTAAAACCTCATTTTCTCTCTGTTAAAGTAGTAGCAGTGAGATGACTTTCACTAATATCTAACAACTCTGCTCATTTTTTCAGACATGGAGATGACTTGATTGTGACACCATTCGCTCAGGTAGGCACAATTTTGCCTTATTTCTCACATGATCTTGCAACTTAAAGTCCAGGAGGCCAAAACAGTTCTTTTCCACTGTTAATATTACATAAGATTTGTTTGCATGAAACGGGAAAAACCTCCCTAAACAAACACTCATATACCTTTGACTCTATTATCTATACCTGTATGCTCTATATCTTTTTAAATGTTTTTTTTTTTTTCAGTTATCTGAAAAGGTGAAGTGCAAGAACACAAAAAACATGTTAGCTTGCAGGGTGTTCAAATACTGTAGCAGACAGTCATGATGGAGACAAACCTTTGTTCTCTTATTATACTGATGTTTACAATTACAATACCTTCTTACGATTTTTTTTATGCATTCAATACAAGGTAATTTTTAGGTGCAAGATAAGTTTTACCCAGAATACTTGTGTTCTTTTACAAAATCAAATCTATTTGATTTTTATTTTAAGATTTTATGTTCTATAAAATATCAAATCAAAAATCTCAATAATTTAGATCAAATCTAGTAATTTCGATTTTTAGCAGCAGAGCTGTCTTGTCATGTATGAAAAATTAATGTTGATATTCCTTGAACTCATGATAGGTACCCTGTAATAGATAGGAAGAAAGTTAGTTCAGTGAAAGTACAGAAAAAATAAATCTGGAAGTCATATGTGATTGAAGGTGAATGGAAAGAGAAATATTGAGACACACGACAATTTCAGATAAGAATAATGTGTCCAACTTTAGTCTAAATACACAGGTTGCTTTGGTCTGTTGCATACAATGGATATTTATTTACAGGTAATTGTGGTGTAACTTAACTGGTAAAGTTTGGTGTCCTTTCAGTTCATTTCAGTTTCATTACAGTTCAGATACAGTGTCTTCATATATGACACTAGTTGACTGAAACCTTAATTTGAAGATTACGTTCATCTTTTATTAGCAGAGAATAGATAGAGTCTGGGCCTTTTCTAACTATGCTTTACGACTTCCCAAATGGTAAATATACTTCAATAATAGAAAGAGAAGAAATTACAGTACAAACAAAAAGGAAAAAAAAAAAAAGTAAAACCACTTCTGGGTTCCATTAGTTCCACAGGAAACATAAAAACACTAACTCTTAAGCAGAGAAAAAATACAAATTGTATGATGGTCAAAAAATGCAATACTTACTTTAGTTGAGTTTATGTTCATTTTTATCTGAATTTTATTACAAATTTTATTACAAATTATGTCGCATAGATGAGACAAGTTATAGTATGCCTAGAAAAACAATAAGTGTTACACCAGGCTTTTTTCACCTGGTACAAAACACCCTATTTGTTTCAAGGGCAGCTTGGTATTCCTGTGGGCATGGATGGACATGCTTTGGCAATTGGAGCACGAGTAGTTGCACCAAGTTGCTGTAAAACATTATTTGATTTTTTTTACTGTTTCAATGCAAAACCCTGTTAGCAGTGGTTTAAATCATCCTGTTTTCATTTGCATTGGAGAGGAGAAAGAGCACTCAGAGGGTGAGCTATCACATCACATTCCTCAACATAAGAGGAATTGATATACACTTGAGAAATGGTGCCTAACAGAGGAGACATGATGTCTGATTAGACTCTTAGGAAAAACTTAGCCCTTACCTAAGAATGATTTCAGTATGCAAAATCCTATGCTTGTGGGGCCTGTTCACAAATTACATCTGCAGATAAACACAGGACTCATCCCTCTGAGTTACATTAGCAGCATTAGGATCTCACACAGGACTTCAGGAATTTGTCCCATACGCCAGTACAATGTCTATACATCACACAAAACAGCTTTTAGCTTTGTTTAATGTCCTCTTCTTAGTAAGAGCAATATTTCATCATGTACATGCATTTTTGTGTTGTAAACGGCCAAAGCTTCCTGGTGACACGAGGTGTTGGAATGCATGCTCCATTTATTTGAAAATATCCATGTTTTCTTCCATTGATCAGGAAGGATGTTTCATCCAGCTGTGAGCCACCAGGTGGTAATAACTCCAGTTTTAGCTTTTTGATTACTGTTCAGCACATTACCATGGCACTGTGGCTGCATTCATTACTGTAGGCAGCACAGCATGCTGTGTCCCTCACATAGAATCTGCCCCCAAGACAATTCACTACTTTTACCAGAAATAAGATTCAGTAAACCAGATACAAAAATTGTCTGAAGTATAATATTAGTTGTGCTTCCCTGGGAGATAATATAAAGAAATTGCTATAATTTAATTATTAGAATTTCAGCTTTCAAAATAAAATAATTTGAGTGATTTGAAATTGAATGACCATATTTTTTATCATCAAAGAAATCTGATTTTTTTTTAAAGTCCACTAATGACTGTATACACCTTTATTTTTGAAATTATATTAGCTATTCAGGGATTAAACCTCAAAGAGGTTTGCAGACTGGTTGCTTTTTTGCTCACAGATCTAACTCTGGAAACATTAAGCACAAATGGGAGCTCTGTGAACAGAGAAACTGTCATTTAATATATTTAATATCTCAGATGCATAGATATTTACACTTTGACACCATAAATCAATTTTTTTGGCTACACTGAATTCTGGAGCTAATGGCCAGTTTTAGTTGTCATTCTCACAATCTTTTATATTTATTTGGGGACCTCTTGCTTTTGCAGAATGTGTCAAAATATGTATGCACTATCCTATTGTAGCAGGAATGCTGGGCAGATTCTGCCCATTTTATCCCTGGACCTACAAAACAGATTTCTAACCTTTAGGAAGAACAAATAGGAGGACTTAAAAGCTGAATAGTCCTGTCTCCACTTTCCGACAAAGAAGGATTCATAATGTCTCAGACAGTGGAAAAACCTAGACAATGTGAATAGTGCTGAGCATGGCACTGGGACTCCCTCACATCTCTTCAGGGACCCGAGTGTGGGTCCAACTAGGCTCATTAGCTTCCACTCATAACTGGGCCTGAGCAATCTGGCAGCTCTGCACACTCCTTCCTCCAGGACCCCAGGTGCTCAGTATCATATTAGTTCAGATGCAACTCATTTCAATGAGGTTCATGTTTTCACGTGGAATTGTGCATAGCCTACTAACCTTTCTGAAACTGAGTCCCATGCAGCAGGTACAGTCATTCATTTCAGCCCAGCGGAGGCTGGGAGCTAATAAGCATGAATGCGTTTGAGATGGCTCACTGAACAGTCATGTAGCTACAGTTGTGCTTGCTCCCAGTTCTCCGTGCACCTTGAATACGCAGATAATTTCAGTCCACCAGGGATTATTGAGGAGGAACCTGCAACTGGGAAAACTGACTATGTTTTTTCACAGCCTGAGACATCTCTGAGAGCCACATAGATATGTTTACCTAGTGCACTGCTTCCCATAATACTAGCACATACAAGAAATTTCAGCATCCTGGCACACATAGACCAGAACCCAGGCACACTGACCAAAGAAAAATGAAAAGTGCCTGCAGTCACTAAAATGTGTGTTTCCTTAACAGACCCAACATTTTTCCTTTCCTGTCTGTGCACCTGCAACTCATCCTTTCCTTTTAGAATATTTTAAGACTTCAGCAGTTTTCCTTTGTATTTAGTGTCTTCATTTTTGAACTTTTGAGCGCTAACATCTTGCTCCTTCTTCCACTTCATGCCACATTTCCATCTGTGTATATCAAACGTCTAAAAACGTCTAAAGTAACATTTGTTACTGTCACTATAACCTGGGCATGCAAATTTGATGGCACAAATAATTATTTGAATTCAGTTCTGAATGTAGAATATGCGATTTTGCCTCCCAATCTCTTGAAAGAAAAATATAGTGGAATGAATTAGGCAATAAATTTATTATTTCAACACACTTAGGAATTACGTACAATAATAGCTTGACTACCTCCAGTGATTGTTATCTCTGGAGTATTTTCTATTAAGAGCTTTTCCTTCATTTCTCTCCATCCCCCTTTCTACTTCATGTATAAATTCAAGTGTTCTGTGGAAAGAGGGTTGTATCTTCCATGACTTAGACCTCTGAAAGCCAAATTCCCGTTCCCACCTTTTTTAGTCTCTAAAATGCCAGCACCGGTTCACCAGGGAACCAGAATAATCTGTGCTGAGGAGCAGCAGTGGGTAAATACCACAAAGACACAGTGATTAATTTTGTTGCCTCCTCCCATTCCCAGTCTGGTGTTAAGTAATTCACAGTTCCCTCTCTGACATCAGCTGAACTGCCTCTCCACAGTCAGAGAAGTATCCTGTTGTCCTTACATAGTGCAAAATTTGTTGCATTTATCCAGCCTCCTCCAGTGGGGAATGCCTATGCCGCTTATACAAAGAAGGCACTTTGCTGCTTCCTCTAGCTGCTGTCTTGCATAAAAATAAGTCCAGAAAGTGAGTACTCCATTTCAATCATCTTTGCCAATGTGTGGAGCTTGTAGATTTGTGCCTACAGGCATTTCCTACCTGCTCAGGTGATACCTTCCTCTTTATCTGTCCTCCTGTACTGTCTCCAAATGAATTCAGCCCCTTAAAGGAGACACTTTTTATTTTTCCTGCCAGTCTAGACAGTCTCATTCCCTTTGTCCTTTGAGGTTTGTGGGGGCTGAACTGCAAATGGAAAAATCTGCAGTCATTTCTTATGTATGAAGTATTAGGTTTGAATAGGCTATTATCGTCCAAACACGAATGCTTTTATGGTCATTTTGGAGAATTTAGTATTTTGTGAAAAACTTTTCCTCCTCTTAAGTAAGTCTGTCTTTAAACAAATAATGAGTTGTTATGAGAGAAAAAAGAAATAAACTATTGTCCTTGTATTACAGACATGTTAATTAATGGTCAAAGGCTTCAGACAACCAACCCTGGAAACCTTTTATGTTTTGCAATGTCCTTCCATTTTTCTTTCAGCACAGCAGATGGCAGCTAACTCAGTCTCACCTGTGCAGAAATTTAGACTGAAACCATTTTGTATGTTTCAGGTGCTGGCAAGCCTACGTACTGTACGGAATAACTTTGCTGCATTAACCAATTTACAAGATCGGGCACCCAGCAAGTGAGTGTCAATTTTTGGCCACTAAACTTTTTGCAGTGGTATATTTAAATTGTAAACTAGGAATAATAATTAGATGTTACAAATTTCAGTCTGTGTCACCAAGCTTGTATAAAACATGTGATGACTAATGACTTTATTAATACTTTAAAGCTACTATACTCAATAGCTGAGACAGCAGCCCCCTTGCCTACTAACTGCTCTTGCATTGCTCTTCCTGCATAAATTTTGGATTTTGGGTGGTTTGTGTGTGTGTGTGTGTGTGTGTGTGTGTGTGCAATTTCTATGATTTTCAATAAATTAGTCATATGTCAAAGATCATTCAGAAGTGATCCTTCAGGCAAAGAGTATGAGTTGTGCAAATGAATGAAAGTGAGCATACAGCTATACTCACTGTGAGCTACTTGCATGATCCAGAGCTAGAAATCATCCAAAATAATGACATCCTACATATCCACAGTAGTTCATGATTATAATGAGACATTATAAATGTGACCTTTCACCAGTTCTGGTACAGAATCATAGCTAACATTAACATTAGTTAAACTGGAACGTTTTATAATGAAGCAATTTCACTTATCCAAAATGTGTGTCTCTAGAAATTAGAAGTAGTTAGTATTCATGGAAGCTCATTCCCATAGCAGTTTCATAAAATCATAGAATGGCTCAGGTTGGAAGGGACCTCAAAGATCACCCAGTTCCAACCCCCCTGCCATAGGCAGGGACA
Organism: Anser brachyrhynchus; assembly: GCF_964034855.1. NCBI lineage: Eukaryota > Metazoa > Chordata > Aves > Anseriformes > Anatidae > Anser > Anser brachyrhynchus. Next base: position 15,939,267 of record NC_137697.1, on the reverse strand, counting down.
CCACCCACTAGATCAGGTTGCTCAGGGGCTCATCTAACCTGGTCTTGAACACCTCCAGGGATAGGGCATCAGTTTCTCACTGAAGACTTCAGTACCTAAAGACAACTGCCTATCATTGCATATGCAATGCTATACAAAGATATTTCCAGGCCCCTTGGTTGGAATATTCAGCCCCTGCTTGCAGTCATCCATACATCCCTAAGCAGCTGTGTCAGTTCAGCAAATTCTAGCTTTATCATTGAGCAAAGGATTCCACTGCACTGTTTGTCCTAAAGATTATTGTGAAATGTATATGCAAAATAGTAAATGAACTTAAAACTAATTTTTGCTTTAAGAATTTATCTCATATAAGAGAATATGGGTAGTGAAAGCCTTGTAAGAATAATAAATATGTATATAGACCAAACTTTAAGCTGTGTACAAACTCTAGCTATGATTAAGCAGGTTTTTAACAAGCTTATAAATATCCCTGCTGAAGTTCCCAATTTGCAGAAAGATTTCAGCATCAGTTGTGAATTCCTTTCTGCATTAGAAAGAAATAACTAAATGAACTCTTTCTTTATTTATGCTAGTGTGTTTCAGTCCCAAATAGCTTTGTGAGTTTATCAGGCTTATAACTCTTTTTTTTTTTTTTTTTTTTTCTTAGACGGTCACCAATGTGTAACCAACCATCCATTAACAAAGCAACTATAACAGGTAAGAAACCAACACGGGTTTCTAAAGTTAATATTTGTTTATAAAAATGAAAGTCTCACTAAAAACTGAATTTTATAATAATGCCCTTACACTATTTCATAGCCTGTTATATTAAGGAGAATTTGAGTCATGTGGTGCCTCAAATTGGTGGCTTTTGGTGTTATATCATGTTGGCTTTCTGATTTCTGTCTTATTATTCTATTTTTAATTTCTTTCCCAAACTGTGTTTTTTTAATATGATGGTCTTTGCACTCCATTTTCTCTTCATATACAACTGTGTGACCGTGTCATGATTACTTTCATTAATAACTTTTTGCAATGAAAAATAGTAGAGTAAACTAGTATGAGGAATGCATTGATCTTTCATTTGGGATCTGGAGTTCTGTAGCTATTCTGAGGCAGTCTTGGCGTTACATACCCTTAGGCAATAAGGAGACATTTTGAAAACTGACTTTTCTGATATAGAACTGTAGATTTTAATTCTATAACATTTGTAGATGTATAAAAGAAAATTTCTTTATAATAGAGTACTATTTCTGAAGAAATATTTACTTGGAAACAGGATTAGGATCACAAGGTGTGGTGGTTTAGAATACGTAAACACTTTTGAAAATTTTACCGTGCAGTACCTTTGGTTATTATCATGGCAACTTGGTCTTGGACAGTTTTATGGGAACACACTTTTTTGACCTTGTATTTTTTATAATATATTAATACATGTATTATTACTCCATGTAGTCTTCCAAGTAGCTACATTCTCTATGGCTTGTTGACAAAGTGAAAGGATTTGCTTTGCCTCTTAGTGAAAGCATACAGGCCCTTACTATACAAGCAATTTATCATTTAAAGCAAAAGCTTATAGTTTCCAGTATTTTCAGTTTATTTATTTTTTTCTGGGTAGATCTTGGCTTGATTTTTACTGATCCTCTGCAAAGCTCTTGTCTTTTTAATTGTGTGATAATGGGATAGTAAGTAAAGGAAGAAATTATACTTCAGCTTTTTGAAGAGAATTGCGCCTTTGTCATGTTAATAATCTCTTTCCTTAAGCTCTGGATAGTGGTAACATCATTATTTTTTTCATCTATCCTCACACAATATCCACATATCCCTCTAAAAGATCCAGTCTTAGGAGTTCTGCACTATTTTACTCTCCAAAGAACTCAACGTGTAATGTGAGCACTTGTATGGCCTTATCAGGGAACAGAGGGTTAAATCTTTTTAAATCCATTCTATACACAGAAAATCATCCTTAGTTAGGAATGTTTTGCAATCATACTTAAATTCATGGTAATTAAATAAACAGGGAGAGGAGAAAGATGAATACATAGTTCTGTCATGAACTGCTTCTCTTCCCTGTAACAACTATAATCATAATCATTTGTTAATGTATTACTTTAAGAGGTCATTTTGGGTGTTGTTTTCAAATTACTAACCATGAGACATCTCAATTATTGAGAGATGCTACATCTATTTTTTAACCATGGATTTTGTCTCACAAATCAGTGCAGTCACCCAGAAGTCTGTTATCCTAACTGGAGATAGAAATTTTAAAAAGTAAGGTTATTTCTTTGCTTCCAAGGCACTAACGTTAGAACACCTACAACACAGTACAATCTCTGCCAGTAACAGAAAATGTGATATCCAGAACAGAAGGTATGCATACATGTGAACATTCAGGGAGCTTACCTTACATGATCTCCCCCAGTGCTTTGCCTGAGGACAGCTTCTCTTCTCCAGCAGGAGAAGCTGCTCAGGCATCAGGACCCAAGACACAATCTGCTGGAAGTTACTGTTGCTCTTTTTTCTTTCCCCCCTGATCTGAAGGTTTCCATTCCGCTAATCCCCAGCGTGCACAGTACTTGTCAGAAGCAATACATCAACTGAGGTTTTAATGTTTGGAAGGAAGGTAGTGCAGTCAGTGGTGCAGCTAATATAGAAAACGTTTCTGTGCCAAGAAATTTAAAGGAAGCAAGAGTGGAAGGTAAAGAATAGCAAGGATAATTTAATCTAATTGAGTTCAATCTGATTCTACGGAGATGCTGCTGGAACTGCTGTGCCCAAATTATGCATTGAACTAGCTGAGCTGGCGCCTGTGTGCATTGGATATAAGTGGCTACAGAAAAAAATATTATGTTGCTATAAAGGATGAAAATGGCTACAATTCACTTTGACTGCTGAATGGAGATTGAGGCTGTTTTTGCTATTTTTTTTTTTGCTATTGTATTTCAGGCTATTTTGCCTGAATGGGTTTTCCCATTCTTAGTCATACACTGTGTTGGTTTTTTTGTTTGTTTGTTTGTTTGTTTGTTTTTTGCATTTCCATAGAAACTAATTTCATGGCATAAGCACAGATGTATGCATAGATGCTTTCTTGAAGCATATATAATGCTAGTAAAACACATTGCACAATGGCACTATACCAAAGAGAAAGATATATTACAAACATTTTTTTTTTTTCCTGCTCTTCTTCGAATAATTAAAAATCCTTTTGGATGCTCCTATGCTTTTTGAATTTTTCTTGGGAATATTTGTAATGCATCTTGTGCAGAGTCCTTCCTGCTGAAAAATCCTCCCGGTCATGCTGTTCTCAGAGTTCATGTTACCAAGTATCCAGTCACCAGACAGGTAGACCCCATCAGATCATCCAGACAGCACAGCTAGCAATCTTGGCAAGAGCTTGGCAACAAACTAGGTGACTGGAAGACACAGTGTCACTAAACAATGTCGATACTAAAACAGAAATAGACACAAAAGGTGGAAGTTTTATGTTGCTAAGCTTCCTGAAAGTGTCGTCTTCCAGGAAAAGCAAAAGTGTAGTAAGACAGAACTGTTACAGACCATATGGGAAAAATGATAAAGGAAAAATAAAAAGGGATTTGGTAAAGCAAAGTGACTCAAGTAGCAATAACAAAATTCTCGCATTGCGATGAAAAACTATTTTTTGCTATTTTAAGAATTCACCCTGAGGTAGAAAAGTTTGAGAAAATCCATTAAGAAAAAAGTAGGAAACTGTGTAATGGAGAATTGAAGCAGCACAGGAATAAAATGTTCAAATTGTTAGAAGCAATAGCAGCCATAGCAGCCTAGAAGTTAGCATCATCTTTAAATGCAAATATGTAGAAGCCAATTATTAAAATATGGCTTGTTCTATTCAATATACCCACATTATTCCCTTTTGGAAACTGTTGACAGAAGCCAATAAATATTAGTGGCATACTTGATCTTCAGTATAAAACAAGTATCCTACAGCATGTTGGGTGTACAGATAAATTAGGGAGTAGGAGGTGGGAGTTTTTCATGTACCAATAAACTTCTTAAATAACACTTTTATTATCCATTTTAGATGTCTACGATGTAGATATCTATTTTGGTGAGTCTCTTTAGAGTTCTTTTACAGTCAGTGTGACTGTAAACAGACATGCAAACAGACTTATTTTAGGTGTCTTTTTTAAAGGTTCCCTAAATTGGTCCCTAAACATGCCATTGCTGTCCTGTGTCTGAGACTAGCTTTGGATAACTCCTTTTGCTGTATGGTGATTTCTTGCTTGGTGTTCTGTTCTTCAACCAGAAGAGGGGTTCCTCTCACTGTGATTCACATTTTCCAAGCAATCGTGTGAACGGTGTTTCATTTCAAATTTATAGTAATTCTCCTAATGCATCACATCAGTGAATTATACATAGCATTTCATTTTCAAATTACAAACAACAACAACAACAACAAACCACTATTATCTATGACTCAAGGACTGAGCTTGAAAGTTTTCATTTTTAATGAAAAAATGAGCAAGCATTACATCTTTTTTGGATACTACAGTTCTAGTATATGCGCTTCTAGCTGAAAGTACAACGAGCTGTGAAGGAACCATATAAGGTCTTTCTTCATGTACATTTAAAGTAGATAGGAGATTTCACAAATTCTCTGCCCGCTAATGACAATTTTCAAACTCAGTCTGCCAGATGCTTTAGATGCTTTAGATGATTTTACGTGTAAAGAATACATGCAAAAGGAGGCAAGTTTGTCCAAAAGAAGTTTCTGGGCCTTAAAATACTTCGTTACTATATACTTTCATTGCTTATTATTGGACTTGAGTTATACCCTTTACATGCATGTCTCTGCATCTTAAATCCATCAGAAATCAATATCCTCTTAATTAAACGGCGCTTCTTGCATGTTTCTTGTAGACTTTGTTCAACACAGTTCTTGGTTTGTATCAATTAGCTTCAGGTTTTCCAATGAAACTTATGGTTTTGAAGTGTAATCTACCTGTTTTTATTTTATTACACTGGAAGTATAATCAATCATTATTTATTTAATAATTAAATAACGTTATCTAATTAAGTGATTAGCTTGCTGTCTTTCAGTATCATGCACTTGAACCAATATCACTATGGGAAGCTAAACATCAGACTGAAACTCCTAAATATAAGCAGGTAGACAAAAGAAAAAACAAAGGTTACATATGAAAATCTGTAGTTCATATCATATACTACTGGAAATGATAGATTATTTTGAGTTTGCATATCTCAATATAACTGTTTCTGTCATTCATACCAGTTCTGTAACTGAAAGATTTTATTGATTAATAGTATGGAATTCCAATAGAATAATTTGTTGTTCAGATTTAAATAGAAGTAACATTCCTTGTCATGAGATGCTTTAAAAGCTTCAAAAATCCAGAAGGCAAAGTATTGCATATCCTGTTGACTCCTGCGGGACCTGACTTGACTGTAGAGTACACCACTACATGAAGATGACCTGAGTAATCTACATGCTTTTAATTCTTTCCTGTGTCCATGATTCAGACGGGGATAAAATGAATGCAAGAATACATGAGTGGACAGAAAAAAAGCAAAAGTTGCATGCCTTACAGAGGGTAATTCATGCAACACCAGGGTAATGGCTACAGGGAATATATATATGGAATTGAGTGTCTTCTAATGTCTATGAGAACAGAGGTTTAAATAAATAAATAAATAAATCACAGACTTTTAAGAAAAGTCTCATAATGCAATATCAGTGCCACTTTTTAAAATGCTGAAAACTTTAGATTTCATACCCAGGTTTTAGTAGATATCCAGAACATGCCCTGTTCAAGACATAATTGCATTCTATACATCACTCCTCTAGATTTAGTCAGTAGAGTTACAGTTATAATGAGGACTTCCCACTCTCATTTAATCTGCCCACTGAATATATTTTATCTCATTATAGAGAAGTATTCCTACTTCACTGCCAAATATTTGGCAGAGCTGAGGTAAAATATTCAGAAATTCTCACTCAATTAACTTGAGTAAAGGGTGCTTTCCTGAAGCACTGCAGGAACCTGACACCATGTTTCTAAAGGAGCATGTTTTTTTTGTAAAATGGCTTTGTGCTTTGTGCAGAAGGTTGGACGACATGTAAATGTTTTGATTGTCATAGTTTTGCTTATACTCATGCCTTTATGGATGTTTAGAATGAATTTAACTCACCTCTGACAATTATCATAATTTCAGGGTAAGTAACACAGGCACTTACATTTTTGAATGTGTTTTGTAGCATTTTCACATCTTTTAACCTGTAGTAAATTCCATCTATTATTTGAGAAATTAGCGAATGTGTATTTGCAGTCTTGCAGAAGGTGCAACAGCATACATCACTAGCAGCTGAATTCAGTAATTAGAAGTGCCATATAGGCACAAAAGTCACAGGTGCATGCACACCAGTCACCTTCAGTTTACTTCCTAGGTGAATGTTTTCAAAACTCACATTTAGAAATAGAATTCTTAGTGAGAAACAGTTAAATGCTTCCTTTTAAATTCTGCAAATGCTTTTGAAATTTTCCCATCTATGAATTGTATGAAGATAGCCACATGAATTACAAGTTATTTCTCAGATTGAAGAAAAATAGCACATCATGCTCTGCGGTGTGGATTTAATGCTATGCTACATACACGTAAACATTCTTTGTCATTGTCAGTTGGATAAATAAGTAGTTTTCATTTTTGTTACTTCTATGCAACTCAACTCATGCCTTTAAAAAACAACAAAAAAAGACTCCTGCAAACTCACACGCCAGGCTAATAATCTGCTATTTAATAATAAATTGAGGTACTTGACACCAAAAGCATTGTAGAATTCAGAGTTGACTTATCCTGCTTTCCTGCATGGCTATTCATTTTATTGTGGTCTGAGCAATCCTACATACTGCTCTCTTATGTCTGTAACATCCTTTGGGAACTTAACCATCCTCCTTAAAGAAGTAATTTCCTTCCTCAGAATAATTATTGGTGGTGTTATCTAGACCTTTATATAGCACAGATCAATGTACAAGGTCAATTCTATTCAGCTGTTGCCTTGTTTTGCTGTTGGTGTTTCTGAAGCCTTTTAACATCTGCCATGCAAGTTTTGAAGTTCAGTAGGCAACTTGAATCTGCAGAGACAAATGCTGAGGAAAAGGTCAGCACATCTATTTTGTCCAAAAAAAGTTATAGTAATTTAAAGCAATTGGCACTGCTTTATAATCCACTATTTGGATGAATCAATATAAATTTGATATTAATACATGAAATAAGAATGCAATTAGGAAAAGATCAGTAGTTCTTCATATGGAATGGAGTTTTAAAAGGCCTTGTTCACTTTTCATTAATCTGTTGTTATATAATATTGAATTTTATTTGTGGTCCACATCCTTGTTCTCTTTTAGAGTTACATAAGGCACTGATCTCAGAACTTTACATATGGAAAGGACAGCAGAAACAGATGGTTGAGATTGGAAGGAGGATTAAAATCCTAATGACTGTTCTACATGGTATACAGTGCCTTCTTGAAAAGGTTTATTTTGATGGGTGCATTTTTATACTAGACCTCAATTCACATGTATGTGATAAACTCTGATTGCGAATATATGTGTTGGTTTAAGGAAAAGTAGTGACATTGGTGAATATTCAGGGTGATACATTATGGACTATAACTTTTTCTTTTCATGTTGTGCCATCCAGGTAACAGAAAAAATAGATTTATATTGTGCAGTCCAGAGTGAATATAGCTTTAGCTTGCTATGAAATTTCTCCAGCTGGCTCACGTAATTCAGTAACTAACTAGTAATGCAGGTGTCCTGTGCTTTAGCTAGTTTCAACTATTCAATTTGCAAAATGAGCTCACAATTTTTTAACAAGTGTTCTGAATAAAGAATTGACAATCATCAATTTCACTGAAGTCCAAATCTCCAGGTATAAAGGTACTTTAAAGAGACTTGTATATTGTATTTTTTTTTTAATGATCAATAATATTTTGCATAAATAAAATAGAATTTGAAAATAACAATATTTACATGAGCTAGTCTTTTCAGTTAATCATTAAAGGCCTTATCTAGGTCATGATAACTAAAAGAAGAGTTATCTCATTTACAGCCTTCTTATCCAGAATAAAAACAAAATTTTACTCTTTTGTGAGATATAGGGCACAAATTACATTCAGACTGATACTCATTCATAAATCTCCTGCCCTGAATAAACAGCAAATGCAGAGAAAAACAAGGAACAGAAGAGAGAGGAGTCCACTCCCCACCCAGGCGTACACAGTCGCTTTTTCACATTAAGGGGTGAAGAAGCAGCTTCTTCCATTGCACATAGTTTGTGGGCATTTGATATGCATAAATTTAGGCCATATTTGATTGTTTTCTATATTAAAACAAGCAAAGAAACAAAAAACTATCCCTTTGTGTTACAGTTTGTGCAACAATATCGTGCTATAATGAAAATGTAGCTGCTTAATATTGGTTACTTGAGAAAGTAACTACTAAACTGTATTTCCCTTTAAAGTGAATAGTATTTGTGTCCCCAGTTTAGCCCCTTCCTCGGTTCAGAGGTGGTTATTGCTAGGGTGCAGCTGTGAAGGCTTGCTGAAAAAAAAAATCTAACTGACTGGGAGAATCAAAAGTCCTTTTTTTTTTTTTTTTTTTAATCTAGTGCTGGTTCAGGTTTGCTGGGTTTGTAAAATGGTGATTAACTTTCTTGAGGCAGAACAGCAGGAAGAGGATTGATGTGGTTTCGGACAACATAAGCTGTTTGTGTATCATCTCACATTCAAGGAAGTGAATAAAATCAGGCTGAAAAATAGAGTAATCTCTACGTTTGGCTACTGCCCAGTACTGTTTTAAAATCTCAGAATTCAGGCTTTGCATACAGTGAAAGTATGACAGCTTTCAGGATCACCTGTGATATGTTTAAACAATGTCTTGCCCTAACCATACTAGTTGTAAAATCTTGTTTTTTATTACATTATTAAAAATGCTAAGTAATGAATATTCTGAAAAGTTGTATTTTCCCCAATGTTATATGCACTTTATGGTTTGTGTTTTAACACTGATACTTGATGTATCAGTGTAAATGTGTAAGCATTCATTAAAAAAAAAAAAAAGAAAAAAGGCAACTTACTTAAACAGAGAGAACTACAATCATAGTTAAAACATTCCTGGCAAGAATATCAGTGGAATTGTATCTATCAAAATAAAATAAAATAAAATAAAATAAAAAGTAGTTGTTTTGCAGTGTGTGGTCTACAACACTTGGCCCTTGCACATTATTTTTAATTTCATAACAGTGAATTTTGTTGGAAATGTGGGGTTAGGTTAACAAAGAGCATAAAGACTAAAAGGCAGCATAGAGATGATCTCTGCTTGCAAACTTCATCCAGCACTTCAGATTATTTTCCTTAAGATTGCATTCTAGTACAGCCTTGATTTTAAAATACTTACGCATTCTGGAGTAGGTACTCAGTTTAAAAAGAAAACATGAGAGATATTATCAGTCATCTCAAAGATAATTTAATATGCAACCCAACATCAATTTTTGCTTCTTACCTTTATATTGGTCTCATATTTTGCTACATCAGTGAAAGTCAGTATATCAGCATTTCAGCAAAACTGTCCATTTTACTGGAAAGATAGGATGATAAGCTTCATGTGCTTCCTCTTCTCTTTTTAGCCCAGCTATGTCACTTACGGTCACTGTTAGCACAGAAATGTATGTGACCTCAGACTGCATTTACTGTATCAATAATAATAGCAGAACAATTGAAGGAGTGAAAGGTGTTTTGGTTTGTAGGACTGAGGTGAGAAGAATCACAGAAAAACAGGACTCTTGTCTATGTCATTTTTCTCATTCCTGTTACGTATACAGCCCATTGACTTATGAATATAGAAAACAAAACTGTGAAGATGTGGATTCTAGTATGACTGTTGGGTGTATCATGAGTGCATCTTCATTTCACAACTTATCCAGCTTTTGACAGCTGTGATCAGTGATACATTGTCTTCTGTCCTATTGAAAAGATAGATTTGAAAGTAGATCTCTTTTCCATTAACAGGTTACTGAGAAACTGGTCCATTAAAGCCTATTCACTTTACTGAGTATCCATTTAAAAATTCAGGGCTACAATAGGACTACCCGTTACAGTGACTAAGTTCTGCTTTTATTATAGCCTGCCTCCTGAGTATAGACCCTGAAGAAAGCCATGAATCAGAGCACCCAGCAGCCAGGGTCAGACAAACAAGAATAACAGTTCTTCTGTTGTGGACTAGGAAGTTCTGCAGGTCCCTGTGCATAGCCTTCGTCCATACTCAGATAAAATGACTGAATTATCCTAGGAGCAGTGATCACAGTTTAGGACCTGCCCCTGCACATCTCCTCCAGGAGTGAGCTTATCACCAGACTACAGTCTCAGCCTCCTTTTTACTCATTCCCTCTCTCACCTCAAGCATTTTGCATTACATGCTGCAAAGTGACTCATCTTTAGCTGGAGGGAGTAATTCCGGGTCTGGCATTAGGAAAATCTACTTGTGCATACTGCACTTTCTCAAGAATTGTGATCAAAACATTTAATAAGAAATCCCTAAAACTCAGGGTTTTGCTCTCAAGTCAGATGTTCTAACGCCTTCATGTAAAAAGAACTTTCTTCCTATGTTAGGTGACTCTTCTCAGAAGACCTTTAGTGGTGGGAATCAGGTCTGCATGGAAGTAATTGTTGAGTACACCTTAGTCAATCACATATTCAGACGTTCCTATGTTAAATGCTTCCAGTTAGCTGGCTCTAGCTGGCTCAGTATATTAAATCCATTCAGACTAGGCTTTCTCTACAGTCAGGGAAGGACGGGAGCTATCTCAGGCCATCTGAGAGCTCTGTGGATGCCTTACCTCCCCAGGCACCTAGGCAAGATTATATCACAAGAATCACCCAACAGGCAATATTTCGGTGTCACTATTTGCAAAAGAGGCACCACTGGGAAGCTTAACAGTCCCAAATATCGTATTTACTAGCTGGGAAAGATTTGCAACAAGGAATTTAAGAGACTTGCTGTTGAGAAATAGGAGAAATGGCAGAAAGCAATGAAAGAGACGGTAGTTCTTACTGGACAGTCTTCACTTTAAATATTAAAAGCATCAGGGTGTGACTTCCTTCAAACTTCCTATACAAACCATAGTTCTCTTGCAGGTTTGGACAGCTGTATGTCTAGTTCTGTTAACAGAATTGGATTTTTTTTTTTTTTTAATCATAGTCCTTAATCTGCTCACAGTTGAAGAAATTCAGCTCTAACTTGAGTAGAAGTAGATCTTTTTGTACCAGGAATGTAGGTACAAAGTTGAACTAATTCCAAGCCTTAATAAATCATTTTTATTTTCTGATTAAATAATAAGATGATAGACAAAAAATTGAGGTAGTCTCTCATTAGGATAATAATTTGGGAGTTTTACCTTAATAATAATGAACAAGGTAGGATTGCATCTGAGTGAGTGAATTTTGTCACTAGACAGCTTACCCACTTACCTATACTAAAGAAACAGGCAATAACTCAGGAACAGACTACAGAAGTAACTACTGGATTAGCAGACATGTAGAATTTTCCTGTCTATTAAGCCATGTTGTAGTGGCTTAGTTAGTGGACATAATGTAGGAATCATTGACTACTTAGTCTTTAATTGAAGGAGTGCGAAGATGGCTACAAGAAAAAGCCCAGAAAGAAGTCAGTGCGAAAGAAATGAAGGAGAAAACTGGAAAAAAGCATGATGCAGACTGGTTTCCTGAGCTAACTGTTAGCAATTGGGTGCAGAAAGGTCTGACAGAGGAGGAGGAACAGCTAGTGGAAACGAAAACAATATTTGTTTTAGGAAGAGTCTTTATTATTATTATTTACTATTTATTTACTTTTATTTATTATTTTATCATTATTATTTATAGTGCAGTTTTTGAATCCCACTTCAGAAAGAGAAAAAGCAAAATCAGAATTTAAGGCAGATTTGTTTCTTCTTTATTGGACTTTGGCAAATGGAAGCAGCAGCAATGGGAAATGAACAACCCCAGATCTGTTTTTCATGTTCTGTCCTTTCTGTTTCCTGAAGAAAAAAAGGACCTGTATAGTGGATTTCAGTATTTCAGCTGCAGTAATACTTTCTTTCTCTTTTTAGGTGTATTGTTTTTTTTTGTGGCATGATGTGGTTTTTGTTTGTTTCTTTGTTTTTGTTTCTTTGTTTGTTTGTTTTCTTTTGGTGAATCTAGAAACATTTTTTAGGGATAGAAGATGAAAAGGCTGTTTGAACTTTGTCATTCCACATTCAATCTTCAATCCTGAAAATCTATCAGACAAAGAGGGGGCAGAGAAGGATTCTGTAGTCTTCGAGCAAACTGTGCCCTTGCAGTTGAAGACCACCTTCAGAGAAAGAGCAAGCAGCTGACATACATACTACGTATATGCCTTTCACACAGGAAAGCAATAGTCAGGTGGTGAAACCACTTTGTTCTCATATGCTTCTGCTACTTGGCAATGTGTGTAAGCATGTTACTTATCAGACATAGATTTTCACTGTATGATATGGTGAAATCAAAATGTGTTTTCTTTGCTCCAGCTAATTCTCATGATTTAGTCTGCAAAACTTTATTTTGCTGAGTAAAACTTGACCCTGCAGCACCAATGAGCCTATTACAGGACTTTGATCTAGTGCAGTTCTATCCTTCTTCCAGATTTATACTCTCTTGAGTTCCATATCTCACAATCTTTCCAGTTTTGCTGAGGTAAGCGGGTATAGCTGGCAGTATGATATGAAGCAGTGATAAGCCATAGTGGGAGAAGGTACTAAGGAGATGGGATCCTTGTGACCTCAGCATACATTTCAAAGAAGAAAGATACAATTCTTTTGTAGAAATGCTAGTGTCTAAACATACCCGTTGAAACACAAAGTTGATGTTCAAATGAGTAAATGTTGCTTCAACACATAATATGTTTATTGTTTATGGCATTTCATCATTCAACATGTTGTTAGGTCCCTTTCAACATTCCATGTTGAAATGCTTGCCAGTTCTAACTTTTCTATATCTCAGATTTCTAAATTTCTAAACCTCTTTTCTCCAAAAGTGTTGTTAGTTTTGACTATACAATACAGTCTAGCACAGTTTTTCCAAAAATCTTTTGATGACTGATTGTTAAAATGGATGTTTCTACTTCATAGTATATGTTGGACATATACTTCATAGTTTACTGATGGACACTGATTTTTGAACACTGATTCTTGGCTTTGATGGTTCTGTGAGAGTCTGGTACCATAGGCTGGACAATGCCCTGGGCAACCTGATCCAGTGGGCGGCATCCCTGCCCATGGCAGGGGGGGTTGGAACTGTGTGATCTTTAAGGTCCCTTCCAACCTGAGCCATCCTATGATTCTATGATTCATAGGCCTTCATCCAAAGCATGGCTCAATTCTGCAGAGCTGTCTACTAGAGTCACATTTCCTTTTGCAAAACAAGAAAGGTTGACATCAGCATTCTAAAGAGAAAAAAAAAATCACAGAATAAAATTAACATATAAGTTTTCACATCAGATATAGCTCTTCTTTGTGTAAAAAGAATAACTCCATACAGCCCCAAAATCAAAATAAACCATAAAATATCCTTCTTTCTCCCAGGACGTTAGATACACAAAATGTTGACTTCTATTGCAATAATCTGAAATAGATTTCTCAAATTCAAAAGGCGGATGAATTTTGATTATGTGAATGATCATGCAAATGGACATGAGTCCAATATTTAAGGAAACTTTAGTGATTTTGTCTGAAAAAGTGTTCCTACAGCTAGGTTGATAAAATTTATTTTGGAGTAATTAAAGGTATGAAACAGCTGTAGGAGTTGAATCCTTATTTAAAAGGAGTCAGGCTTACCAGTTAAACTCTGTAATGCATACTACATAATGTAAGGGACTGAAATATCTGTAATTTATATTCCTCAAGAGCCCTTTTTTTGTCCCCTGAAAATCTACAGGCTTCCTGTCTACACTTCCCATAGAAGCGTTAGTACGAGTGGGAACATTTTTCTTTTGTAGTTATACCACTGTCCAAGAAGGGCATTTGATTATAATGTTCTGCATGGCTTCACCAGGTTTGCCTCTCACACTACAACACACAGGTTTATTCTGCTTCTTTTTAAACTGCTCAGCTGAGAGATGTATCCAAATATCAACTCAACTGGGTTAAAAATAAACCATTCTTCTTTTTAATAGTGTGTAAATTAACTATTTGTCAAATCTTTAAAATATGCTCTGTTTCAGAAAACTTAACACATGTATTTAGGTCCTACAGATTTAATAGCACATAGGCTAAGGTTCAACATGTATTTTTGAGCAAAAGGATCAGTTTATTGAATTCCTGAACCTTATCACTCATTTCTTGCCTTTCTACTCCCTGCAATATGCTATCAAGTTGGCTGTGCAGGCATACAGGGAAATAATCAAGGAACCACACAGTATTTTTTTTTTGTCTATTTGTTTTCCAACTCATTTACTACACAGCTATTCAAATACTTGTCTGAAAAAAAAAATATATATATATATGAATGGGCAGCCCAAGGATAGATTTAGCAGCAAATGGTGGAATAGCCTGAAATTAATTTAAACTGTACTACTGTGAAGTAGTGTTATTGGGTTTCTACATATTTCTGAAGAAAAGCTGGTGTTTAAGTGTTCCTTCGATCATTTGCTCTCAGGCTCTTAGCAGGTTTAGAGCACTCAGTAGCCAACAGCTGGAAAAGTTTCCACAGAAATACAGTTGTTACTTGATTGACGGAAAGAAGGCCCAGCTGATCACAGGCAAACATTTCCAAATGGTGTTGAAGCCAGCCGGAAGTAAAGGCAGCATCTGAAGTATTTTCAAGTAATTCAATGCCATAAAATAAATGTTAAACAGATTAAGAGATTTGGCAATACCTAAATTTGTAAAATAAATTAAGGAACTGTGTAGAAGCATATGAGCCCATGAACAGAGACTGCCTTTCATCATGCTGTCATTATTTAATGCCTAAAAAGTGGCACTCTGAATTGCTGAAAATGAAACTATATGTTGAAATAAGGCACGAGAGATTATACAGCAGAACTATTTCTCCCAGAATCTCAATAAAGCAGTTGAATCCAACTTGGGATTTAGTTTTTCAAACATATTTAGAAAGGAATCAAAATTACATGGAACATAGATGTGCTTCATATCCCTCGCTTACCTGATTAACATTTAAAATGCAAAAGGAAATACTCATCTTTTGTGTCTGCAGTGCTTCTTTTTACTTTATTTTTAAGTCTTTGTCCCAAATGGCTCTCTTTTTGAAACAAAAATAATCTATTTTAAAGATTTAGCTGCCCATATATGTGAAAAAGCCTTGCATATCAAAGTGTAGGAGAGATCACTATCCAGATATGACACTCAGACCTGAAACACAAATGCATTGCACAGCAAGTTGACGTTTCTGAGAAAAGAAGAAAAACAAGCAACTCTGAGGCAGATTCTAGCTGAGAAAACATATGATTCTTGGATGGAAAAAGTCCAAAATAAGATTTAATTGTAGAGACTCAACTGTACAGTGAGTATAAGCAATGTGTGGTAAAAACTGAAATGAAAAGTGATGTAGTGGCCCAGAATGCTTTACTCTCTTAACTTTGAGAGCAGCTTGCTGAGGTCAATAGTTTCATCTTCCCCTTGCTGAGAAAATGACTGTATATCAAAATAAATATCCACTGCTTATTAAAAATGAAATTAGTGAAGTTCAACAATGTTCATTTACCTGGATTTCAAAATGTAAAAAATGCGATCAGTTGTTAATTTGTTCAAAAACAGTAACTAGACATAATCTTGCAGTTTAGTTTTTACTTTAGACAATGTTTTAAAACTGTTTTGTAAAGTTTTCAATCTTTGCATTGGAAAAAAATGGGCAAGATGTAGAGAGACATTTCCAACAGGACAAAGCAAGGTCATAGGACTTGAATGACATTTTCATGTGTTGTATACGTGTGTAACTCTGGCCATCTGACCACAGAAGAAAACTTAAACAATTTAGCCCAAAAGTCTGCACAGAGCTCATCTTAGAGCTCACTGCAGAGCTGTGAGCTATAGCCTAGGCACAGCTCATGCTCCTAAAACTGCTACTCTGGTTGCACGCAGTAGATTGTTTATAAACAGCAGCAGTAAAGCCTTTGACTGTAATGTAGGTTGCCTTTGGATGGTGGTTGTATGGATAAAGCATTGCACTGAGACTCACACCTGGAATTAGCCCTGAGCTTTCTTATACGATCCCACTCTCTCTTGCAACAGCCTATCTCGCACCTTTTACCATGTGGTGAGGAAAAATCCATTAATGTCTGTGAGATGCTCTGACAGTCTGTTTGGTGATCAGCAACTTAAAAATCCAGTTACTGAGAAAGAGGGAGTAATGGTATATTGTATGATCATACTAGTCTGAAAAAGTCTAGAAACAGGGTATATTACAAATTTAATTTCATTTTTTACATTTGTTTAGCAAGTTGCGCAGGTCTGAGAAGGCTTCTGTTAAAGCAGAGGATCTTGCTAAAAGAAGTGTATTTGCTCTTTCTTCCTTTCAAATTACTTTTTTTCTTCCATTTATTCCCTTAAAACAAAGACGATCTTTATTTTAGTATCTTCTCCTCATACCTATTTTTCTTTCATTATTTTTTCTTTCACCTATCTTGTGACCTGACTTTAATGTGCCTTCTCCTATTTAAATGTCATCTTTTACTTTAAATGCAATCCTGCAAAGTGTGATCATAACTTTACGCTCCATTATCTTTTTTATCTTTATTTTCCTTCACATCCTCTTTACAAAATAACAGCAGTAGCCACAAAAAAAAAAAAGGAGAAAAAGAAAAAAAAAGAAAAAAGAAAAAGAAAAAAAAACACCAACAAAAAACACAGAGTCAAAAATAAATATCAGATGCAGAGGCTTAGAGAGATTAGAATAATTCTAGATCTATATGGAAAAACTTGACAAAATAGAACATGGAACAGTTATAAAAGCAGGACTGGAATCAACCAGTCCTACTTGGAATACTAGATTCAATTATGTTTTTATGTTTTTTAATGTAAGTAACAATAGTTCTCTAAAAGTCAAAATCATTCCAGGCCTTTTAATTCTTTCACAATTACTGTTTACCAAGAAATATGTTTCTCTATCTGTTGGGTAATAAACTCAGGAACATTCTCTTTTTTGCCTTGTGTGCACTTTATGCCAATGCTATAGCTTCACCATTCCTAAATACAAAATAATTAATAATAAACACCTTCTAGGTTTTATTTTTAGGAAAAATAAAGCATTGTTATCACTACCTCAAATATTTCCTGTAACAAAGCCCGGTATTACTGTATTTCAGCAAATTACCATTTCATTGTCTGACTTACTGATTGTCTCATCCGACAATGCTTAACCAAGGTTATTTGGAAGCCATTGTTAATATTTTGGTAGTGGGAGGTACCTTCCCTAGCACGCTCAAAGGCAAGCTTGCAAGGTAAGCTTGTCTTGCAGAAGGGGAGAACTGCAGGACATACAGATACACGTGAGCTAATGTATTTAGTTAATGGGGGTACCAACAGGAATGAAGTGGGAAGGCGTGCCTTTCATCTTTCTGACTAAGAGCCCAGGCCCCGAAGAATTAGTAATGTCCCAGACTAAAGCCCACGCTCTCCCAGTTTTGAGGGTATCAGGTTAAAGCTGTGTTAGGTATATCTGCTCATGCTATGATCACATCCCTTGCTGCAGAATCAAGATAGTTTCAAACAACACATACCACATGTGTAACGTCCAAACTAGGCACTTTCCTGCTATACAAGATTGACTTTAGCAGTGCTCAAACCAGGCATTGTGTTCCTGGAGAGTAGACTGTTACTGGGTGCTATTCTGGTTCATTAAAAAAAAAAAAAAAAAACAGCCTTTAATCTGTGTAATTGGCATAATAAACTAAAGCATTAACTGTTTCATAGAAAAGATGGGTCCATGTGTTCAATCAGTTGTTCAAAGTGTGAACGTGTTTAGCACAGGAAAAGGATTTAGAAAAATGTATTCTTAACTTCATTCTCTCCATACTGTCTGTTGTGTTACCTGAGGCTGGAACAGGAATCGTTCTTTAAAATAAATAAATAAATAAATAAGTTTCTGCTTACTGTGCTGTTCTGTGAAGCATTCCTCTATGAAGATAACATTATTCAGAATACTTACACAGCCACTACGTCTATCTGAACGTATTTTAAGACTTTTTCTCTTTACGTCAGGCTCTCCCATGAAGTCAAAATGTCAGCACAACAAACAGACTATAGTCTCCAATGGGAGCACAACTGTAAATGGGAAAGAAATTTCTATGCTACTCCTCAAACTAAGAGCATGCATCAGTGGTCGTAATTGTGCATGTGCCTGCTAGTTGAATGTATCAAAACCAGCCAGTTAAGAAATTACACTTGAGGAAATATATATGTTATGGCTAATTATTATGGAAACAAATATAAGTGGGCTTTTAACTCTAAATTGGTTGACTCTTACTTTTCAATATTCTGATATCTTTTCCCAGTACAATATGTATAATAACTTTGTATATGTTGGCACTTGCTATTATCAGTAATGGTTCTAGTATCTTCATATTGCATTTGGAAAAGCATAACAATGTGTGTTCTTGAATACACTAATAAGAAGTCTCAAATTTATTATCTTTAGATGGCCTCAGAATACCTTTATAAATGTCAGCATCATTGGGATTTTATTTACTTTTGCAATGGGAGAGAGAAAGCACTTTGTATGGTGTAGCAGTTCTTTTCTGGCAGGCTTTGCTGCTATGTTGATCTTCTTAACTGAAATCTACATCCTAGACAAACAGCATTCTTACCCTTTATCTCTTAAGAGTTACACAATCAACATTTTACAAGCTTAGATTCATAGATCTCATAACTTTATTCAAAATCTATACAAAGAGCAAAATATTATTTTCCTGGTGCCAGAGAACCTGAGTTCACCATAGGCTACAGCTGTGGACTTTTGGCATAAAACTCCCCATTCAAAGCTATCAGTTCTACTGGACCTTAAAACTTAGATTCAGTATAAACAGAATTCAGGTAAAATTGTTTTCTCAGATTTTGTGACTGGACAGTATGCATGAAGTATGAGAACTTTTTTAAAGTCTAGTTCCATTTCATTCACATCTCAGTTGCTGTTCTTGGTTTGATTGTGCAGACTGGGATTAAAACAACAACCTCAGTGAATGGAATTTGAAAGTTTTTTCAGGTCTGGTTTAGATTTGACTTCTTTAACTTCTCAGCTTTGCTTTCACTGGATTTTCACCTCTCTGCATAGGTGGCAGGAATGATAGGAGTCCTGTCACAACATGCCACTTGGTGTTGTAATAGTTGTTTTCACTGTCAAATCTGATGGCTGTATTTGCCCCCTTATTACTGCACCATGTCTACATGTGAAAGAGTGGCAACAATAGACCAATATAGAAAGTAAAGAGTTTAGTCATGGCTTTAGGGAGCTGTCTGTAAACTGAATAAGCCTGGTTGCAGCAAACAATTTTTGGTGCAGTTTTTTTCAGCTACTTCTCAGCCTTGGCCAATTACGGCTTAATCCTGTTCATACTGGCAAGATGTGTTTGTAATAAAACTAACCTTCAAAAGAAGAATCACCTATTTTGAATAGTGTAGATATGTGGATGGACTTTGTTTGACTATTTTCTTCCTTACATTTTCTTCCATTCTTGCAAAAGACAGTTGCCACCATGACCTGGAATTGCACATGATTATCCGATTAAGAAAAAGTCACTAGATTTCCACTCATTTCTCTTGCAGACTAGCCTGTTTGACTCCTATTGGCTTCTGTGGAAATTACTCACTTCCTGTAATTGAAAAAAAGGGCATCCGAAATGAGTGATGTGCTTACTGAGCAGGAAAGGAACAAGTATAGTCTTCATATCATCTTTCTATTCCATTATCTGTGCGTAGTTCCTCTGCCATCCATTTGAAGAACAATGTTTTTCAAAACAGTAGTAACAACAGAATTTGTGAAGTGTAGGTATTACATTGAAACAGTCCAAGAACCTCATGAGGAGCAGCTGTGTCTGCAGCTTTTCAGCCTGTCATGCTTTGCCTCTACAGACTCATCAAGGTGTGGCTTCCTGCTTTCTGGTGACATTCAGATACAAGGCAAGCAACTGTAATTCTTTTGCAAATTAATGGAGTTTTATCTATTTTTGCTAGGACAGTATTATTCAGCATTCACATCTTGGGTGGGTGGGAGAGTTTTTGCTTCATGCCGCATACAGTAGCGGTGTATAGGTGTGTGAACACTCTGTTAGCATGTATCTGGCTAAATATATCCAGGGACTGATACAAGTAGATACAAAAACTTGGGCTTAAATGATGCTAATGTACTTCATTCCAAAATTGGTTGTGCTTTAGAGACTAGGACAGAAACACCACAACATACGATTTGCTGGGGTTTATACATACGGTATCTGCATGTACAGAATATGTCAAATGTGTGGCATGGGTATATAGTAGAGGTGCAGACAGGGAGGAATGCTTGTGAAAACAAACGTTCGGGGCAATTTGTAAAAGCAGCTAATTGGGGTAAATAGCACTTGGTTGAGTCAGTTGTGAGGTTGAAACTTGGCTGATACACTCCGCCTTGTGCGAATTCAGATACGTGGGTGCTGCAGATTTCGATGTAAATCCCGTTAGGCCTGACATCACCAAACCGGCCTGGGAACCTAGTCGCTGTGCCTCTTTGCCACGGTCTTCCTCTCGACACAGCTGTAGAAGGGATTTAATTTTGTAACATCGAATGACTTTGTCCTTTTTGTCTACCACGAGGCAGCGTCTGCAGTTGAACGCCTTGTCCGCGCCTTCGGGCGGCCTCGACCTCTGCGTGGCCACAGCGGTTTAGTGGGTGACGTTGGTGGTAGGGTGATGGCAGGACCAGAAGATATTGGTGGTCTTTTCCAACCCTAATGATTCTACGACTCTAAAAGCAGAGGGGAGGCCTGGCCCCTGTCAGGCACGCCGCCGATACGAGGCGACCATACTCCGCTCTCGCCGCCGGCTCCACTCCGCAGCTTGGCGGCGGCCTCTGAGGGCTGCGGCTGCTGTCGCAGGCGGCGCGATAAGGCGGCCATTGACGTCAGCGAGGCGGGGGGGCTCGGCCGCGGCACCCCCGTGGCCCCCCTCACCCCTCCTGCTCCTTTCCGGCAGCCTGAAGCGCCCGGCCGCGGCGGGCGCGTGTTTTTGTGTGTTTTCACCGCTGTGTTTTCACTCGCACAGGACAGGTGCTGCCTTCACAGCAAGCAGCTCCCTCTCGCAAGGCTTGCCCAGGTCCTGAGGCGAGCTGCTGGGTGCAGACATCCCCTCAGCTTTTTCTTTTAGGGGGGTAACGGGGGCAAAGCGTGGTGCTTGGTGGCCTTGTGCCACAGCGTTTGAAATCTATACTCGTGTTGGCGAGCTGTTTTTTGAAGCTGCTTTCATCTCTATATAAGGGAGTAGCTTTAGGTGCTTGTGAAATCAGAGGTTCTGGACAGGAAGAAAATAATGTCTTCTGGCTGAAGCTGCCTTAAAAATGCAGAGAAACCTCCCAACTCGAGGGTAACATGCTTGTATGCACGATAAAAAATGATTTTGTGCTTACTGCATCTGAATCTTCCCTAAGTCGTGAATATCACCGTAAAATCATCACAGACATCAATATTTCTTTACAGTGTCAAAGCAAAATCAGGTGTGTTTTTCTATCTGCAATCAAATCTGAACCTACTTCTATCTGACTTTACTCCATCAAAGTTGTAGCCATTTTTTGTCTTACGTAATACTTTATGCCTTGTAGTCTGTTGAGTAATTTTAATGCCCCCGCCCACTATGGATGCCCCCCAGAAAAGGCGTCAAGTAAGGTAAAATCAGTAGGATGACAAGTTTCTCTGTTTTAGGCTGGGATTATGTGGCAATATTGAAAATAAAGATATAAAGGGTGTTCTACATTTCTTAAGAATTTGCATGTTTGTATAATAACTTAGAATAAACTAGGTTTTTACAGAGCAGTAGTGTCAGGAGAGGCAAATTTCTCATATCTAGAACATTAATGTGTTATCAACAAATAAACCACTTCCCCCTAAGTGACGTGAGCCTGGGGTCAGCAGAGAATCGCCTCCTGTCTTTCCCCCTGCCAACTTTGGATGTGAGCATCAGTGCACTGGGGATGCAAAACAGCTTCCATCTTCAGAATGCAGCATGGACGTACCGTAGGATGGACTGCGAAGTGGAGATAAAATAAACCATCTCTGCCTGTCTAACCATGAAAATTTATTACTGGATTCTAACTGGATGCGGCTTAAGATGACTACATATACATGGCCTCATGGATATGGGAATAAATTCACTTAAGTGAAACACTTTATAAATAATTTCTCAGAGAGCAGTGCTTGCCATGAAATGAGAAAAGCCCTGTTTGTAAAGACCCACCTCCTGTTGTGAAACACATTGAGTTTGCTTGGGTCCTATTTCATTGTTCTATTTACCTTTATAGATTTCCTTCTCTTAACCCTACACATCACATATCTCATACTGTCTGAATATCATACCTATTTGCTCAGTAATTCATAAAATATCTTGGTAACAAGAAACATGTGTATACATATATATATGTGTGTATTTAAAAAAAAAAAAAAGGGGAGAGGGGGAGAGAGAGAAAGAAAACATGCAGTGATATTCTCTATTTTCCACAAACCGATTGGCTTAAAATCCCTTCATGACAAATTTCCTGCATGTAAATATTCTGCTCCATGAAATAGCTCAGCTAAAGACAAGAGGCACTACCAGTATCCATTTATTTGGTGCGTAACCTAATTTTTTTTTGCTGTCTAAAATCCTTAGATGGTATCGGAAGTATTGCAGTGTACATTAACTGTTACAATTGTATTTTAACTCAGCTGTCCTTGAAATAAGTCTAGACTGACTCTGCCTTGTTGTGTAATATTTAGCATGGATTGTTTGCACGTTATTAAATTAGATAACAAAGCATGAATTCATTATTGGCTTTTATCTTCCATATTTATTTGCTCAAAACATCAGGCTACAATATAGGTGTATAATTTTATGAATATAATTTGAGGTACAAGAGCTTCCAGGAATGGGAGTGGTTGTATTTACATCACTCTATCTATAAAAATGCACTCCAGTGATAAAGTAGCAGATTATGTGTGCATTATTAATACATAAGGCAGTATGTATGGTGCAGCCTAGTCCATTTCACCAGGAAATATATGCTGTAATAAAAATATGACTCACAGAAGCAGTGGCATGATGGTGTTTCCCGCTACAACTCAGCCAACATCAACCAGGGTTGCAAAAGATTAAAGTCCTTCCACATGGCCTTTCATGGTCCACTGCCTCCAGCGTGAGCTGCTGCATAAAGCAGTTGCTGCTGGGGGCAGAGCATTCAGCTGTCACCTTCAGGAAAGTCTGCAGATCAGCTTTCTTGCAAGTGTCCTGGTATTTTTTGACTCAACATCTCTTGTACCAGTGCTATTTTGAAAGGCAACAGCACAGTGCTATTTTGTGGGATTTCCGAATCAGGCTCTTAGACAAAGAGGCTCCAGTTTTTCTTAGAGGGCTAGTGTTTATAGTGAAAGACCTGCATATTTAAAAATAAAAATATATAAATATATAAACTATTAAAAAGATTACTGTTAAAGTCTGTTTTGACAAATAATATTTGTCAATAATTTCTATACATTGTTTCCTCCACCAGTTCATTGTATGTAGCTTCTGAAATCTAGAACATGGTGACCACTTAATGCAGTGGCCTAAAATATTTTTTCTTTTTTTTAATTGACTGTTAAATACTTATCCTCTATTACACAATTAGGAGTACAAAGGCAGTAATGGAAGCAATGAGATCAGATGGGCCTTCTGTGTGAACGTGTCAAAATAGTAAATATTTTTTGTCATCTGGTTAAACTTTGCAGGGTAGGAAATCACTGATACTGGCTGAAGTCTGAGGTACTGCAAATACTTTAGTCTTAGAAGAACTTGTAAGATGTGGCTTATGGCATGCTTTTTATTTTTATTTTTTTCCAGTGTTTCTGAAAATAATTAAGTCTACACTCAATTTTCTTGAATGTTTTCAGCACTGATTTTAACACCAAGAAAGAGAAAATGCATTTCCTGAGCTAGAGATGAAGTATGTATCCAAACATTCTCAAACTTAGGGAAAATTTCAACATTTCATTGTCGTTTCCAGTCACTACAGTACCACCGAGGAACCCCATTTCTAGGCTAGGGCTTATACTAACAAACTATACCTGATGCTGTATGTCTCAGAGGGTTTTTTGTTTATAATGTAAAGGCAGAATTCTAGAGAAGGGTAGATAGAAAGAGTAGAGAAAGGAAGGAGGTGATGGTTTATGAGGGGAAAAACATATATATGTATAAATAAAAAGCATTGACAGTATTATTTGGAATGAGAGACAACAGACCCAATGCAGCAGCAGCCTCATTCCTAGCAAGATTTTAGAGTCATCACAACAATAGAGAATTAACAGATACAATTTCAGTGAAAATTATATTGGCATTTTGACAAAATCCTGCAAGTGTAAAATAGGATGGGAGAAATCCAACTGTGTCAGTTTAAAAGCATAGTGACCTGATCAGAGAGGGAAAATAATGTCTCAGGTCTCAATGAGGGCTGAAAGAGAGGGAGGAGAAAGTAAAGTACTTAAAACATTACTTTATAATGTAAATAGCTAAGTTTTGGCACACTGTAAAGGAAGAAGCCAGAGGAGGGATGTCATGAGTAATACAAACATACAGAGAATGAGCCAGTTACAGAATTCAAATCTGTGTCCAGATTTTCTCACACATTGTCTTACATCAGTATAGCGTTACCTGGATATGTATCATAAATATAGAAGAAACCCCTCCAGTACACTTAGTTATGGCTTCTCTGCTGTTGCGCTTTCCAGAGTTGAGCCAATTTTCAAGTCATCTGTCTTTTTTTTTTTCTTTTTTTTTTGATGGAAGTTATCAGTTTGGCCATGTCATCTCCTATCTCCATGTGGTGCCAGGTCCCAACGCTGTACAGGACCTGCTGCTCGTCTTCTCTCTCAAGCTCCAAAACTGTTTTGAAGTAGCATTGAATAAGCATGTCTCTAGCTCAGCAACTCTCTTGTTACTCTTACTGCAATTGTATTAACTATTACAGCTCTCCTACTGCCACAGGGAAGGAAAAAGGTGGCAAGCAGTATACTTGTAGATGTTCTCTGAGCAGGTTAACACATGTCCACTGCCGGAGCTATTTATTTTCTGAATTTGCCGGTGCAAGACTGAACTATTAGGTTCTGCAAATCAGTGCTAACAGCATTAGAAGCAAAAGCAATAGTTTTTAGTGCCTGAAGTGAGCAACACTTAATCAATATAAACAATAATATTTATGATCTTTTCAGCAGTATCTGGAGGAAAATTAGAAAGCCCCTTGTCCCATCATTAGCCAGTTGTACAATTTAACATTCTTTAGTGACTTCATTTAATGAATAATGATTAACTGGGCTGTCCTGTAGTGAAATCTGGCTCACTCTTACTTCAAGGAAACTGAAGGAATACAAATGGCATATTTGATTTTTACTTGTGTCTTTTGCTAGTGATAGAATACTAGAATGCATGCTTTTGCATAATTTCCTATAAAAGAAATAATAGCAGAACATGGTTTAAAATGAAAGCACAGTATACAGATTTTGTAAGTATTTTCAGTAAGATAATTGAATAGCTCATAAAATGTTCAACAATGAAAAACTGTTAGGCATCCACTAGGGTGGTTATAGAGAGGTTTTTTAAAGGTCATGTTTCTGTTTAACTTGATAATAAAATAATAAAACACTCCCCCCCCCCACCCCCCCCACCCAAGGTACTTTATCTGAACATTAAAAATGCAACTGAAAGGAAACATAAAATCAATATCTCTTTGTTCCATTAGTGTTATATTCACAGGGCTACGTTAACTGTAACAGAAGTGTCCCTTTCTGTTAGCAAGTTCCAGTAGACAGAGTAGGAAAAAAAAAAAAAGAAAGAAAGAAAAAACAAGAAAAGAAATATTTGAAAATATTGCCACTTACAGAGTAATAGCTTTTAAAAGTTTAATAAGCATCCTGCCCTGGGTACTGCTTTTATTTGTTTAAGAATTGTTTTTTTATATATATATATATAAATATATATATATATATTTAATTCTGTGGGGTAAACACAGTCCTTTCTTGTGTTCTTGTGGACTTTGGACAAATGTGTTTCACTCCACTGCCTGTATCTTATTCTCTTAGGGCCTGACATCAGACTATGAGATG
The DNA here is from genome assembly GCF_964034855.1 of Anser brachyrhynchus. Taxonomy (NCBI): domain Eukaryota; kingdom Metazoa; phylum Chordata; class Aves; order Anseriformes; family Anatidae; genus Anser; species Anser brachyrhynchus. The sequence goes on along the minus strand of NC_137697.1, from coordinate 15,912,916 downwards.
ACATCATTAGAAACCACTAATTTGAATTGTATTGATGGTGTTTTACATTTGTTTACATTTGAACTTGGCACTCTCTTTGAAGTCTATTGACATTATATATCCTCTCCCTTCTTCTTTCAACTTTCTTACCAGAGGATGTTGGCTGACATTATTCTTTGCCTTATTAGTATCATAATAGGTGTTGTGGGATTTTTAATTTTAATTATATTGCAGAATGCACTGGTTTGATAGGAATCTTTCTCTGAGTGAAAGAGGCATCATATGGAATCAGAAAAATATGTTCTTGCTGTAGTTTCTCCTTGTTTATAGTCTGCTTAACAAATAAATAAACAAACAGAATTAGCCTTCCATGGAAGCCTTAATTTACACATGGTATGGCTAGAGAGCAAGAACTTGAAGCATAGTTTGTACTTTGATGAGAATTTGCATTTCAGTCTTTATTCAAAGGAAAGATTAAATAACGTGAAATTAAAATCCTTTTGAAAGAAAATTTGTAATAGAGGCAAAGGAGAAATTAAATTCAGACATACACTATTCTGATGCCTCATGGATGTAAATCATGATTGGTAATTAAGTATTTTTGTACAGGAGGCATATATATACAGCTAGTAGGACGTAGCAGGGCAGATACACTCAGTTAGTAAGATGTAGCAGGGCATGCTGTATGGTACACAGGTGCTAAACCATTTTCTGTCTCCATGTGTTTAACTGACCGTGTGGGGCAAGTTTTTAATTCTTCGCCTTCATGACTTCACACATTTTGATGCTGTGAATGGGATGAATTTGGGTGACTGGTTCTATGTGTTTATGCACAATAGAGAGCTTCAGCCACGTGTTGTTACACCTGTGTATGGTAATAAGAACACTAATTTGGGTAGATCAGGCAGCACTTCTGAATAGGGATTTATAAGGTAGAGTAGTGCAATGAAATCTTTCATAGTTTATGCCTAGGAGTATAAATTGATGTTCTGTGTAAAATTGGCAAAAATATAGTAACAGAATCCTCACTGCTGAATTTCTGTAACAATTAAGACTGTGATTTCTGTTTATCTCTTAAAAAGAAACTAAAGTTAAAGGTACAAGATGAATTATTTAATCTTGCAAAGTAGTAAAGGGAAGTAATCTGAATTATCTCAGATCATGAATATAACAAAACTGCTTGCATTAGCATTAATGTAGGAGAGAAACTACAGGTAAATTGAGGTTTTGGGAACGTGAATCTTAATCTTGTTTCAGGACATTTCCAAACGTGAGGATTTAAGATCTACAGAAGTTTTACGTGAAATACAGGGGTTCTGGGCTGTACCATGACAGCCCTTTTCTTTTGGGCATCTGTGATCTGTAACTTTCCTAAAACGTTTGAAGTATGAATTAGCAGTTCTGGGGAATGTACTTTAGCTATGCTGCAGTATGTGTTAGAACTGAATCATGTGGAAGCTTGTAATAGGATAATAAAACTTCCTACCCCTGACTAGATGATGATTCAGGAAAAACTTCAGTTGGTAGGAACTGCATTTGTGGTGGATTAGCTGAACACATTCCCCAGTTCCAAAAAAATCCTTGGGTTTTGGTCACATGCTTCTATGTGCTCTTGCCCCATCAATCAGCTCATGCCTGATTATGTGATATATTTAAATAATATAGGTTTATATTTAAATATCAAATCAGATGTTAGCACTTTGCTGAAATGTTCGATCTGTTTCTCCTGAAATGATAATTTAGGGATTAAATAAGTATAGTATGAAACTGAGAACTTCGCTTTCTGTTTTCTTGCACTTCTCTTTTCTGCATAGAACAACAGAGAACAAACTTCCTTTAGAAATTCTTTTGTTTCAACATCTACCTTCTATGTCACATTTGCCTGCATAACCCAAGCATCTGAGGGGGTTTGCTGTGTTGGTTACTTTGATTAAAAGCTATAGCCTTGAAGTAGTTGTTTTCCTAGTAATACATTTTATTTTCTGCCTGAGCTAATTGCACAGTCCTCTTTAACACTGGCACCAATGTGCTTCTTTTTGACCAAACTTTGCTTTTTTCAGGCCTGACGCAGGACTGCTGGGTGATGACTCTATTGTAAGCCACTAACTGTGTTTATATCACTGAGTCGTGGCCTTTGTTAGCACAAAGGCAACCCAGCAAGTATATCATATTCCTTCTGAATGCTATAGATACTGTATTTCTTCTCACATCCTCTTCCTTCAGCCTTTCTTTCTTCTACTTCACTGTTTTGCTAACAGTAAAGTTATTCTTGTGATAAGTAAGCAGATCTTAATTCTTTTATTTGATTCCCTAAATGCCTCAACTGGAAAGCTCCTATATTCTTATTTATTGCAGCAGATATAAATGGAACACTTGCTCCTTTCCCAAGCATAACATTTTGCTCTTTTGGGTACATTAAAGACTGTCATTCAAATATCACAGCCCTTGGTGGTGCAGTGTTATGGAACACTAAAGTTAGATATATCTTTTATTTTCTCTGAGAGCTTGTCGTCACTACTGTGTTAACTCAAGCTGCAAGCCAGATTGTGCCCAAAAGTGATTCTTGTGTGACTTGAGTAGCAAGTCGAATTATATCCCCCAAATAAGTCTTGTATTATGAAGGAAAATAGAAGATTTCAAAAATAAAAATATAGCTGGGAACTTTCTTATCCCTTCCGTGGCAGTGTGATCCCTAGGTAGAATCCTGGACTGCATTTCAGAGATCTGGCTTCCAGTTACAGTCGTGGGACAAACAAGGTAGGTGGTATAGACTTGGGAACCTCATTTTGCCCCTCTTTGCTTCTGTGTCTGCTGGAATACAGGTATCATAGGTCATGGACTGTCTCTTAATGTGATGTTCTACAGTAAGTAGCACTAGAAACTTCAAGTTCAGCTGGGGTCTTTTGAAGTCTGTATAATTAACACAGCTGACACCAACTAGTGACCAAAATTATACATAAATGTATAAATAACTTCCATAAAAAGTTACCTATTTGATTTTTCTTCATGTAATGTAATTACATATAAACATAAACATAATTTGCTATATTCATATAATGAAAAGTCATTATTAAACTTCTTATGATGCTTAACAGTCTATCCAAACAGAATTTTAGTTGATCTTTCTTGCAAAGGGCTATGCTGATAACAATTCTGAACAGATGAATGGCACTGTATTTGAAATCTTCCTTGCTCCCAAAGGTTGAGTATTTTTTCCACTTGATCTTCATCTGTAAGGATTTATAGAAATTATGACTGGATTCTTTTGATGTGGCAGTACTCCACACATGAGTGACGGGGAGCTGGAAGGCATGATGAGCATGCTTGCCAAGAATAATTGGCTTCTGCACTGTGGAACAGCTCAAAAAATTTAAGTATCACAGTATATAATTTGGGTGTGCATATTGCTTGTAGTTCAAAGTATTTTAGTAGTCCGCAGTGGCAAACTGAGCTTCCTATTGGCTTGCTTGTTATATGTTTATTAAGGAAGCTACATGCACCATTTAAGAAAGGGATTGTCATTTCCAGCTATAGCATGTTTCTTTGGAATAGATGGAATTTAATCTGAGTCATTTTTCTTTCCGTTTGTTTTTCTAATGATTGTCATATTTTGCCAATCATTCTTGTGACTTTCTGTTAAATCTAAAAACCTGTTTGCTGGCATACGGTGGTTGATGGCAAGAGTAGTTGTACGCTGTGTGGTCTGCCAAAAAATTGTTAGATCTACTATAGATTTTTATTACACTTAATTATGTTCTCAAAAGAAGGTTTGTGATACTTCAGATTTGTGGTCTGTACCATGTACAGTTCTTTGGTCAGCGGAATCTGTCTTGTTTTCCTGTTTTCAAACAATTTTTCTGTGCTTCTCCCTCTCTTGATGTATACATATTCTTTTAGACTATACTATAATATTTTTCTCCAACTTCAGGGGATGGGAGAGAGTTTATTTCTCCTAATGCTCAAGAAATTGCTCAAAGACTTTAAACTGCTAGGTCCTGCTCACACTCCCTCTCTCTCTCTCTCTCTATATATATATATATGTATATACATTTTTTTTTTTTTTGGTGGGTCCACAAATGAGCTGATTGTCACTCAGATATTATCAGTCAAAACAGATATTTGTAAATTCTAACAATTTTGTATTTTGCTGGTGAATGGTTGTTCCACTGTGATTGTGTTTCTTCTACATACCTTAGTCACAGTGCCAATGTCAAGAGATCCATCGTCTGTCCCAAGCTGTTCATTCCTACCCTGAGGCCATCCTCTCATCTGTGCTGGCACCATTGTTTATGAAGGCATGCAATAAACTGGTGATAACTTAGCCAGGTCAAAAAGAACTGGGTTTGCAAGGCTATATTTAACACGTTTGGGTGTCTGATCTACATTATCACATGTCCCCAAAGGAAGGATAGTGTGAAGACTGCTAATGGCTTTAATTTTTATTTTATTTTATTTTTTTTTTAATTCAGAAGTGCAGCCCCACTTAAGATGAGACAAACTGCTGCAGCTGCCAGAGAAGTAGTCTTTTTGCCCTCGCTGCTCATCCTAGCATTTATTATGAGATAACTTGCAGGTTATTTGAAGTATTCACTTTTGTCTTTCACATTTCAGTACTTCAACCGCTTGTCTAATTTCACAAGAAAACGTGGCTTGTCATGTTTCCTTGACTAATTTGACATATTTATTTAGCTTTTTACTCATGAGTTTGAATTCAGTTGTCTTTGCATGTTTTAGCACATTTGTGTAAACAATGCAAGCTTGCACACATCCTGAACTCAGTAAATTAGTGTTCGCCCATTAAAATCACTGGTACCTACCTGTTGAGAAGGATGTAGCTCTTTATTTTTTTTAACATATTTTCCCTTGCAGAGACTTACTGTGGTTTAGAGGATAGTGTTAGAGTTATTCCCATCAATATAAAACACTCTTCTTGCCTTAAAAAAGCAAATGCCCTTTGTTACACCAGACCAAATGCAATTTAAAGTGAACACCGTTCTGTGTTTAAGGTTAAAACTGGTTACGAAATCCATTAAGATAAAGATGCGATTTAGTGTGTTACGTTAGTTATGTCACAGAGGTTAAGAGAGTTTACCTAGTAATCAAAGCCTGATTTAGTATTTCTTGTGGCAGAAGGTTCAGCCACTTTGCTTGTATTAGCTTGCTGCTAAGTTGATTGTGTTCTTATTATGTAAACATTCCTTTTGAAATCAGTTTTGAATGTCAAAAGTCTGAAACTTCCAATAAAGTTACGATGTGCCATTTTCCAGATGGTACAAGAATCAAGTCTGCAGGCTAATGTGCACTGTACATTGTGTTTCTTAAGGGAAGTTCTCCCAAAGCAGCCTTTAAAATGGTCACTTTTCAATAACTCGTAGAAGAAAAAAGTAGAGTTATATCCAAGTAGAACTAACACTAGGTGCATGGTGAATGGCAATCTGAAAAAATCTAGCAAAATATAGAAGTCATTTAATGTGCAAATTGCCATATATAGTAGCACCCTAATTTTCAAATCCTAAAAAGAGAAAACACAACCATTACTGTCATTTTGTCACTTTTCTTCATCACTTCTTATACCACTCTTGACTGCTCTACGGAGTGGTTCTTCAGTGCAATTTTGATCTGTTGCAATCAGTGGGACTTTTGCCCCAAAATTCACTTGAGCCAGGATTTTAACTGCTGTGTTTTTCCCTTTGAAAAGTTTTATGATGTATTAATTGCTTTTCTGTTTAGAACATCTTCCCCTTTTCTACTTGCACCTTTTCAGAAAAATCACTGTGTTCTGGAATCTGGCCAAGTTGTGTATCTCTTCTTGTTTTATAGTTAATCTTATTCTCTTTTAAATCAGCTCATATATGCTTAATTGAATTTCATTATCTTCAACAATTACTTTGAAAATAATTGAACAAAATGTTTATCATAAGCTGTATTTGGCATTTTTATCCCCTCAGGAGGCTTGCCTCTGTTATCATACAGGAAGTTTGGTATGAATGCTGACAACAGATACTTCTTTAAGAACTTCTACAGAATCACAGAATAGTTGGAAGGCACTTTTGTAGGTCCCATCCAACCCCCCTGATAAAGCAGGGACACTTCAAGCAGGTTGCCCAGGATCACGCTGACCCAGGACTCAAATGACTTTTAGCACAAGTACCCAGCACAGATTAAGCAGGCAGAAATGTTTTTATTAGACCTTCCTCTTAGACTTTCTTTCAGCAATACACTTAACTCTTGGTCTCTCTTTCCTTCCTTCACGTATTGCATGACCTTCCTTTGCAATCCAAAAGATACCATGAGTTTGGGTTACCCTCACTGGAAGTTGTTCCTTTTCAGGAATAATGTCATTCAACTGTCCTATGGTACTTCTTCATAATCATTGTGGGTTTTTTTTGTTTTGTTTTGTGGTTTGTTTTTTTTTTTTTTTCACTGTCTCTGTATGTCATGTTAAAAATTACCTGGAAATTCATGCAATAGTTGATTTTAAACTATTGCTTTCCTTTTACACATTATTCAATCTCCCTCCTCTGAAAAAACAATCAGCGGCAATAGTACATTTTTGCCCAAGTTTAGTGATGAAATGAAGCCCCAAAAATATAAATGAGATGCATGTTGCAGTTTAGAAATTTGTTTTATCTTAACTTGGAAATTTCCATAAGCTGAATGTTGAATGAAAGTATTGTAAAATGTCTGTTCTTCTCTGGCAAAATTTGGAAAACTTGTGTTTCCCTTATGTGGGCTGATTTCATCAGTAACATGCAAAGGAATTCTGCTCCATTCAGCTGTTAATGTCCTAACTGCTTCCAGGGAAATATTGTTGGTTGCTATAACTCAAGAAGTGTTATTTTGATTTTAAAATACAGTCACTGGAAATATTGAAGTCCACATGTGAATTTTGTTAATGGACTAAAACCATTACCATTACTCATATTTTCATATTTTCCTTTTTTTTTTTTAAGTTTTAGATTACTTCTATAGTTCAATTCTGTGTTTAAATTTTTACGTTGTATTGTGTTTTTTTTTCCACTTCTGCTTTGATTTTTAGCTATTAAATGTTCTTTGTCCATTATATTATGCTCTGCAAAGTATTTTTCATCCATCATCTGAAACATGATGTGTACACCCTTTGCATTATTTTGTGTTATACCTCTGGGACAGGAGCAAGGGCTGCCAAGGACGAGAGTGACCTCACACCAGCAGCCTCTCATTAACTGGTGGGAGAGACATAGAGTGATTCCTCTCTGCCTTTTACAAATCATTTTGAAAGTACATGTCCTTTTTTCAATTTATTCCTTTTTTTTTTTTTTTGTCAGATGAGAAGATTCTTTAGAATTTCCATTCATTCCTACCTTAAAAGTGAACTTGACTTGGGTATTTCATTTTGCTGTTTAAAATAAAGGCAGTTTTTCAAACAATGGCTATACCATCTCTTCTTAACCACAAAAATGGCTTGGGCAGTCACTTTTGTACAGAAAGTACAGCCAGCTTCTGCATTTGCCTGTATGTGTTGCTTGCAAGAATTGTCTTGTAACATGACTGTACACTTCTGACACTAAATGTAGAAAAAATGGAGAAAATACTTAATCTGCTTAGAAACTACTTTTCTCATGGAAATAAAAGTGACTGTACAATGATACTACTGGGTCCCATATTTTCCTGTGTTTGCCTTTACCATATTTTATCAGGTTGTAAATAAAAAGATCACTTTCCCTCCTAACCACCTTCCTTTCTTGTGAGGGAAGTCTTTGTGAGAGCTGAGAGCTAAGCCAGGCACCTTCCTGTGTGTGTATTGCCACCACAGTCAATATTGTCACAGCAGCAGGCATGTCCATGTAGGGTACTGAAACTGGGCACTGAATTTTGTATGAGGAATAAAGAAAGGGAAAAAAAAGAAAAATTGTTCAGGACTCTCATTTGGCAAAAATTAGAAAAAAAAACTTTTCTAAATTCTAATTGTAAAAAAAAATAAATGCATGAAATGGTTAGACAAAAATGTTAGATCAAAAAAAAAAAAGGGAGGTATTTCTGTACTTTTGTGAGCAGCAGGCTTAGCAAAGTTTGATTTCTTAAGGAAATCCTGATAAATAGATTGCTTCATGTCTAACAGATACAACTTCCAACAGAAGTGTTCGCTACCAAAGCATAGCCTTTCTCTCCTTTGTAGCTTCTATATAGTCTACAGGTAGTGAGCACACACTTCGTATGGTTTCTCAGTAGAGACTTTAATAAAGATTTGCCTTTTAGCTCATGACTTATTTTCAAGAAACTTGCCCGAATCTAGTAAGCTTGATATGTTTACACCTCTGATGGGTTTGGTTCAGACTGCACAAAAGATTTAAATGTAGGCAGACCTCCATGAACAAAAGTACTTTGTGAATTCCTTCTACTCATTTGTAGTAGTACAGTATGTGTCTTTGAATATAGCCAAAGGTCTGGTATAAAGATGTATTCTCAGAAAGTTTCATTTCCTCTTTTGTACTTTTTTTTCTGGATTGTAGAGCTGTTTTTTGATACAAAAAGATATTTTGAATTTCAGAAGTAATTATGGTGGAAAGATAAAAGGTTTTCACTTTTTTTTTTTCATGTAGCCTTGAATGTAAATAAGAATTGTTTTATCAATATAGATAAATTATGCATGAGATAACATTTTTTCTTGAGTATTTCCTGAATAAATAGATGTACAATAAAGTATACAGGTCTGAGATTTTATGGGGTTGCAGGAACAACTTTGTAGTAAGGTTACAAAACATTCTTTTTGTCATCTTGTGAGAACTACTTTTCTGTTTAACATTTGAATAAATAGAGTAACCAATGGAGTTCTTCTCAAGCGAAGCAGTGTAAATACACTTAGGAGCACAACAGGTCTTTGTTTTCTGGTTGAGCTTTTAGGGAAATATCGCTATTTAAAACCACAGGCAGATGTCCTTTTTCAGATTCTTGTCACACAGGTTACTACAGGCTGCTAAAACTGTCCAAATTTACCTTGCAGTGAAATAGTTTTCTGCATGTGCTTCCTAATATGGTTCAGACAAAATCAAATAATTTAGATCAACAATTTAAACTGCTTGAGCTATCTTAGCTCTTTTTGCTTCAAGCAATGTGATCACATTAGTAATTTATAGCAAGGAGCTGCTACTAAGCAGATACGGACAGAGATAGTAGAGGACATTTGTCTATGCTCCATGTTCAAGCACACAGTAATTTAATACAGGTTTTGGAAGGAGAAATAATTTTATGTATACATAAAATAACAATAAGAAATGCTAGTAAATTAAAACTAATGAACAAACAATTAAAATAAAAAAATACCAATTAAAGTATAATAAATGTAGGTTTGTGATGGTCCGTTTTGAAATAACTAACATTTCTTATGCTTGATTGGTCTGCTGCACCATTTTTTTCTGATGCTTTTTCATGTTGTTTTACAAAATTCTCATGTTACTAAGCCAAAATTAAAGAAAATGATCTGTAGTTAAACTTCCTGTGACCTGAGCAATATATCACAATGATCTTTCCATAACGTGGAAAGTTGCTAGATACATTATGGAAAAAAAATAATAAAAAATCTGATGTATACATAATGCTGGTATGCCCAGGCACAGTGTCAATTACTTTATCAAGCTACACACACTAATCTAGTTAATTTAAAATTACCTAGAATGCTATGAAGAAATAATCAGTGCTTTGGAAACTGGTTCTAAGTGTTGACTAAGCAAGCTTTGCTAAGCAGAACAAATCCATTTTACCAGAAGCTCTGCACATGTCAGGTCTCAAAGGAAATGTAGAGTCATGTTTGGCTATACTGACATGGCACATTCAGTGACATACAATGGTTGAAGGTGCTGCTAAGTTGGTGGTTGGTGTCCGTTTCTCTAAGTCAACACTATGCCGTGGTAGTTAGTAGTCTGTTACATGGCTGGCAGTTTAAAATATGAGGGTGTTTGTAGATGTGACTGGCTTGCTGCTGGAAAACCTTTCATGTCTAAATAGCTTTTGTAGTTTCAAGCAGTTGCTGTAGTCTATACAGATTCTTGTTATCAGAATCTGTAAATGGCATGCTGCCACTCCTCTGTGTCAGTGTTGAGCAAAATGATCTGAACGGATATAATGTAGATATGGTTTGTTAATCCAGTCTTGTACCGTGAGAGCAGGGTACTGTATTACAGTTCTTATTAGATTCATCACTGTCATTATTTACTTTAAAAGAAATGCAATTTCCTCTTCTTTCAAAATGTAATAATGGCCTTTCCAAGTTACTTTAAAATTAAAATCAAGAAAGATGCTCAGCACTACTGTCAAGGACTCACCAAGAAGTGCAGCAGTCCAGACTGTCAAGGCCCTAGGCAACCAGCAGCTATCCTGTTTGATTCTTTTTTGACTTTCAGTCAGAAGCAGTGTTCATTAAGGTCAAGCTTGGTGTAGTAAATGTTTACAGATGTCGTTATGTAAATGTACAAAATTATAAATTTACCAATAAATTACTGATGGGAAAATATCTTTAATTATTGGCAAATACTTATCCTTTCAGAGAGGTTATTAGTACAAAGTTGTTGGAACAGCATAAAACATGTAGACTACATCTGAATTAGGAAAACAACAACAACAACAACAACAACAACAGTTTTTTCACTCACAGCATTTAATAGAAGACATTCACTTTGAAACTATGAAACCTTCCCTGCTGGCAGAAAATCATGTATTACTTTTACCAAATCTACGAGGCATGGAAAACTGATTACTCTCTTACCTTCCTGCTGCCATCATATTCACACCTTGAGCTGCAGAATTTTAGTGATTCTGCACTTAGCTCTGAGGACAATGCATTTATGCTTAGTTTTGTATTCCAGAAGAGAGAGTGTGTAGGACATTGGGGCACATCTATAGGGTCTAGATACAGGTTTGTATACAAAGAAGAAAGAGGTAACTCATAGTGAAAAAACAGTTCTTTGTGTTTCTGTAGGTATGTTCCAGTATTTTATTTGAAACCCGTGTAGATGAGAACCTCTTATAGAAGTGATGCTTTGAAACTGGGGCAGCTCTAGCTCATCTGGTAAAAGATATCCCTAAAAATATATGTATATATTTTAGGGATATTTTATATATATATAATACATATACATATATAATACATATATAATGTTATGTATATATATATAACAAAACAATATATATATATATATATATAAATCAAACCGTGTGTTTCAAAGAAAAAATAGGAAGATAACCTGTTAACATGATGAAATTGGCTTTTTGTTTACATGATTGTCCTAGGATTATGGACAATGTGCTTTTATTGATGAATTCAGTCATGAAGTACAGATCTTGATTCCACAGTGCTCTTCCTTGCTGTTAGGAAATCAAACATTTCGGGAAACATGTGTTTGATTCTTTACTATGCCAAGTTTCCTTTTGCAGCACTGATGAGGATTAGTGATCTTGTTAAGGCTCCTTCATTCGCCAGACAAATTTGCACCTGAGCCCCAGTCAGCACTATCAAACCTGTCACAATTACCTCTGGTAAGATCCCAGACCCATTAGCCAAATTTAGCTGATTACCTTCAGAGGTTCAGAAATCTTGCTCTTGTTTCTTGTTAGAAAATAATAATTTTCAAACCCACTCAAAAATTTTTGGAACTGTACCAGCATCACTTAGAAAAATGTCTTATCTCTCTTAGATGGCATTATGAGAAGAGCAATACAAGGGCATTTTCAGACTGAAGTACCTCCACAGCCTGGCTGTTGGGGAAGAATCTCAGACAAAGCAGTTGTGGTGTGCATCTCAGTATCTCTTCTTAGAGCTGCTTCACTTTGTATAAATAAATAAAGCTTTGAGCCACAGAGATACTGATCATTTGCAGGGCTAGGAGGGTAAAAGCTTCCTCTTTATTGTGTATCCATATCAGAAGAACTTCAGCAGAAAAAAAAATTGAGAGACCAGCCTTGAAAATAGTAAACAACCCTGCATTTAGGATGCTTGTACAGGAAGTGGGAAAATGTAGTAAAAAAATTTTAGCCCTGTTTGTTCCAAGAGAGTTGCATAATAACCAGGCTGTTAGCTATTTTAGGGTAAGATTTTATATTATTGCATTTCAGGAACAAACAAACAAACAAACTTTGAACCAGTTAGGTGTCACCCTTCTGTAGAGCAGAATATATAGATAGTTGTTGGTGTTTTTTGTTTGTTTGGTTGGTTTTAAATCTCAAAAATTTTATGTTGTGGAAAAAAAAGTTTCCCATCACTTTTAATTTGGATCTGTACTCATGGAAGGAGAAAATAAAGTGTTGGGCAATCTTCCTCAATACACGAGCTCCAGAATGAGGTAGACGAATAATTACAGTAATGTATCTTTCCTTCACCTTTTATTTATTACCCTGCTTTTGATCTCTTTTACTTCATCTACCTAAAAGTTAGAAGCAGAGATCATCAGTTAATATGAAAGAGTGTGGCACCACTTAAATCAATGTTAAACATTTGGCTCAGGGCTTTAACTAAAAGAAAATATAAGGGGAAAAAAATCATTCTGTGGGTTTCAGGGAAATGAACTGTTAATGAATATTGTGAAAGAGCTGAAATTTGCTGTAAGGGAAAGACTGACACAGTGTTTGTCGAGTTTTCAACTTGACGCATGGAGGAGCAGGTTGAGCTGTCTTGTGGTTTTGCTGGATGACGTTTATCCGTTGCATACCTATCATCCAAAACAAACCCTCTCCCAGCCTGGCCTTTTCGCAGCAGCAGTAACAGTGACTGTTACTTACAATGTCAGCTAGAGGGCTGGTAGACTCTGGGATAATTTCCTGAGACAATATGACACAGAAATGTAGCAGAAAGAATGACTTACTCATTGTCCAGTGTAAAGAAACTGCATGACTAACATAGTTCATTCAGTTTAAACCGTAAGTTTCTTACTGATGACACAAACGTAATAAAAGTTTTGTGTATCTGACTTTCAGAGGATTATTTGTGTTCCTCCACAAAAGCAAATAATCAAATGGATGGGAACAGTATTTGCTTAGTAAACAGCATAAATAGGAAGTGAGGTTATGTTTTAAAAATCATGGGAGAGGACCCACAGGCTTGAAGGCTTTGCACCACCTGTTATATAAATGAGATCTAATCCTGAATGAGGCTCATGAGCACTACTTTTAGAACATTTTAATATATTATCAAGCAATGACACTAAAACAAAAGAGATAAGAAAAACATTCAAGATAACAGTAAAGGTGCTGTTAGAATTGGAGTTTTATAGAAGACAGGAGGTGCAATAGATGAACTGCAGATGTTAGTAAGGGTCTGATTTAGCACATACTCATTCACCAAGAGTATCCATTCAGACAGGAACTTCAGGTTTTTCTATTATCTTTAGTAGTGCACCGGAGTCCACTGATACGAAGCATACTGCTAGCCCGAATGCTTATTCAGACATCACTTGACCCAAGAGAGAAGCTTTATGAACAAAATAAATATTGAAGTTAAAGAGATACATTGCATGTTTTCTTGGTTAGTTGAAGACTGCAGAAGCGTAACGCTTTGTCCCATGTAAATACAGCCCAGCTAATGGCATGTGAAGGGAATGAGAACAGTTTCATTAAAGGAAAGGTGGAAAATTGATCCCTGCTACTGCCCTTTCTGATGCTTTCAGCAGTGAAGCTGAATGAATTTGCACCTTCTCCTAATTCCCAATTTGCTTTGCTGAAAAGAGAGAAGGCTTCCTGCTGCCTAACTGACGCAAGACTTGGAGGTTTCCTTTCTCTTACATCTCCAGGGCCCCACAATGACCTGATAAAGACTGGTCTCCAGCTGCTCTCCTTTGCCATCAGTTCATTTAGTTTATCTTATCAATACTGTGCAAATCTGTTTCAAATTAGAATTAACACTAGGAACACACTAGGATATTTTTGGGGTGTTTTCCTTAGAAAAAGGGAAGTATTAACTTCTGAAATCATTAACTGCTGTTAGCTAAGTCTAGAAGTGAGGTGGTGATTTGTTAAATTCATTTAATGCAACATGAAAATGGACAACTATAAAGGACACTTATTAACACTTTCTTTTAAGAAAAATAGTCTAATTTGAGCATACTTCTTGTTAGATGCCAGAGACTAGATGGAAAAGAGCCAATATGAATGCCTCAGTTCTTAGAAAGCTTTCACTCAGCTTTCCCATTTTATCAGACACCAGGAATTCTATTGATGTTTCTTTGGCAAAGTCCAGCTGAAACTTTTTCTAAACTTGGGCATCTATAAGTTTTAATATTGTGTTAGCTCAGGCTGCACCATTAGGTGTTGTTAAGTTCAAAACTCAAATCAACCAGGAGACACAAAAGCTTAGGAAAACAAACTGCTAGTTCTGGTACTTACAGATATCTTTATTTTTATTTTATTCTGTGGTAATTTCTGAATAGGCATTTGTAAAGTTTTTGAGGAACTTTCCTTTGAAAAACAAACAGGGATCCTGAAATTCTTTCGCAGATGGAATTCCCAGTTTACAAATTTCCTCTCAGTCTGAAAAAGTTTCAATTGGTAATAAAAATTTTATGACAAAACAGAGTTTCTGGGTCTTGCAGTTATTGGCATCTCAGACAAAACCATCAGTAATCTGCTTAAAAGTGAAGTCTGTGGTTTCTAATGGCTTATACGAGCTGTTGGTTTTGTTTGTTTTTTAAAAAACTCAAGCTTTTTTTTTTGTGTGTGTGTGTGTGTGTGTTTTCTGATCATATGTTCTAAGAAAGTAGGAAATCAAAATTGTTAGTAGGTCTTTTTAACACTAAAGTTCTCCATACACAAATTTAGTGATTTGTATTTCTTGTTACTTTCATCCAAGTGCCGAGCATATATAACAGCTGAGCTCTTCAGCAAAATGCTGATGGGGACAATGTAATGTCCTTTGATCTCTTCTAGTAGGATCAGACACTACTATAGAACAGCAAACATGAAAGTGTAACTATTTGAACCACCAACTTTTTGCCAAAATGGCTTTTATTTTCTTGACTGTTAATTTAATTTTGTTCTACTTTGAAAATGTGTGACTCCTCTCATGCTGAAAGAACAGCAGTATCCTACTCAGATACCAAATATTTTACAGCTGCAGGGGAAACTGATCTTCAGGATACATCCTAGCACCTAGAATTTTGTATGATATAAATAGGATATCAAAGCAGCTTGAACAATGAACCCAGTATTGGACTCCTTGTCCAAGAGTCTCAGAATCTAACCAACTACAACTGTTTGGAAAAATAAAAGGTTTTAAAAGGTACATACTTTTCCTCAAAATGCAGGTTGTTCATAAAAAGAAAGTGATAAAAATGTAAGCAGATGACATTTTGCTGTAGTACTACTTGAAAACCTCAGACAAACTTTCCTCTTTTTCTTTATTTTGAACAAAGTTGGTTGCTTTACAGGAGAATTTACTTCTTTTGCCAGTGAACAAATGAGGTCCTTCTGGCAGGTTCTTATGGACAGCGAAGAACTGTAGGAATGTACTCGACCTACTAGCAGGAACCTGCTGATCCTTTGCCAAAAGCAGCCAGAAGGGAGAAGAGCATTGGGTAGGAATGTGTGGTAGCAGAAGTTTGTTTGACCTTATGGGATTTTTGATAAGAGTAAAGAGCTGCAACAAACACTCACACTGCAAACATTTTGACCCATTGTGTCATTAAAGCAGTAAATCATTTAAATATGCTGCATGTATTGAACCTATGTTTTTCTGCTTGTCTTCAACGGAAGAATGTTTTTCTGATAGTCTGCTGTACTACTGTGGCATTGCAAGACTATTCAGATGAATTTGCAAATACTTAATGCAGGCATACTTCTAGACTTCACAACAATTTATATCTGTATGAGTGACTTCATTCCAGAGCGTCTTCCAAGAAGTAGACCAAATATTTAATAGAAAAAAAAAGGGGGGGAACACCATAGAGGAGCCACCAAAAGTAACACCCCATGTAGTGAAACTACACTACATAGTGAGAGTCTAATTATGTAGTTCTTCAAAATTTTTAGGAGTCAGTGCCTTAATTACTCTGAACTAACTAAAATTGATCTGTTTCAAGAGACTGGTAACTTCTTCCTAGATGTCCACAGCCTTTCTGTTATCTGGTTTTGTAAGAGTGTAAGTATGTTGCTCCTACCTTTGTCCCTGAAATATGCATATGTAAGTTATAAAGAGATTGTTATATGGCATACATAGAGTTCTCTGAGACCATGAGAGAAATACAAAATGTTGGTTAGTGAGCCATTTTTTCCCCCTGTGAAAATAGTAGTGTGCTTCCTTTAGGTCCTCATTTGATGTGTGTTTTGTATCTGTATTTCTCTATATGGTCATTTTTTTTTAAATATACATATAATATAGAAATAATTTAATATTTTGACAAGTTGTGCATAACTGAACTTTAACATTTTGCTCCTAATATTTCATGGAAGTTACAGCATTTTCTGTTCAGGGAGATAGGATGGTTTCCATAGCCTAAGGCTAAAGCTAGTGACATGGTGTAAAGCAGTTTATTGGGAAAGCCCTACTGATCATCACAGTCTGAAAGAAGACTAGTCCTGGTCATCAACACACAGTCTGTCCATGCATGAGGCCACTAACTGGTATAAAGGATTTTTCTTCACTAGAATGGAAACTTGGAGAGATTCCTGGCACGGAAGAAAGTGAGCGTTCAGAGTGGAACCATCAAAAAAGCTTTTGAGAAAACCGCTGCAGCTGAGTAGTCTACCCAGACGCTCACTCCAAAATCTGGTCAAGAGTATTCTGTTTTGCTTATGATTGGGGGGGGGGGGGGGGGGGTAGGAAATATTACCAGATTTCTAGATGCTAAACAAAAATATCCTTCATAATTTCATTTTATCAACAGTATGAGATGTGAACAGTCCACAAAGAAAGCCTTTTGAGTCACAATACTTATTTCTCAGTAATACCTAAATAATTTTTTTTCAGTTGTGAAATGGGTGACTAAGAAAATGGATGCAGTTTCTGTGCTGAATCAATGTTAATATGGCTATGTATAGTAGAAGGTGCCAACGTTGACTACAGTGTTGAAGTCACTTGAATATATAAGCCATCAGTTAAGTTAAGTACTAGCATCCTCATTTACAGAAAATAATAATAGTAATTTGAGCCACAGAAGATTTTTTGAAATGCTGTAGTATTAAGAGAAACTGCAGCTCTTGGCCCACTGATTCTGTTGCTCCAAACTTCAATCTTATGCTACGCGGAAAATCGTGAAGGTGGTCAGAAAACTCAGAAGATGACCAGGGTCTGAGTCTCACAGTAGATATTCAGCTCGTCTTTATTTAGAGTAGCCTAGGGGTTTCCAGAGCTTCTTCCACTTGCCAGCATCCTCAAAAGACAATACACATGCTGAGCCCATCTGGAGCATAGCACTGCTTTTCTGTGACCATATCTTGCCTCCAAGGCACTCCCATTTTAAGGCAACACAGTGGCCAGAGCCCTGCACTGTGTGCTTGCTGAGTCAACTCTTTTCTAGGCTCTTCGCATCACACAGTCTTGACTGATTAGACAACAATGAAGAACCTGTACTTACCTTTTCCTTCTGCTGTGCTAAAATTGCTTGAAGTACTGAAAAGGTTAGTGTAAGTACACTTCGTAGAAAAGAATAGTATTGCTTTTTGTCCTCTAGGAATACTAGGACACTGTATAAGAAAATCACGACAAACCATTTAATTAAGAGGACATAATTCCTAATTATTGTAATATGGTAATTTTCCCCTTTGAAATTTTTCAACAAAAGTTGTTCCCAAAGAAGGGTGCAGATAAAAGCACAGCTATTTCTGGTGTTTCATTAGGAGCTGTGCTAAGAATCAAGTATTTTACAAAAACAGTCAGTAGAACATCCTTTAAAAAAAAAAAAAACAAAAACTTGTGCAGTATCAAATGCTTATGTCTGAGCTTTTTCATCTTGCTAGCCTTTGATTTTTTTATTTATTTTTTCTATGTACCACACTGAAAGCTACATGTGGTGGGATTGTTTGTATTAATCTGTGAACTGTGAAGAGAATGTTTGCTGTCACTTCCTTTTTTTCGAAAAGCATACAAGAAGCAGCATGCAAATTTTTAAAACAACTGGTGTTAAACGCTGCTGTTAAGCCCTAATAAGTTATAAAAAAGAACTTTTTAAATGTCAAAA
The DNA here is from genome assembly GCF_964034855.1 of Anser brachyrhynchus. Classification (NCBI taxonomy): domain Eukaryota; kingdom Metazoa; phylum Chordata; class Aves; order Anseriformes; family Anatidae; genus Anser; species Anser brachyrhynchus. The sequence continues at coordinate 15,894,800 of NC_137697.1, read as the reverse complement.
AAACTCTGATTTACAAAAGTTGGTCTGGTGCTTATGCCAGAAAACTGATCAGTGCATGAGTCCTAGTTGGGAATTTCAGGGTGCTACTCTAGAGATAAGACGGAGGTCAGAAACAGTGTTGTGAGGCAGTCACAACTGCATGGCTGATATATATATGTGTATGTATATATATTAGTGCAGTGGTGATGAGGTGTTATACTTGGAAACCTGTTAACCTAGACAACATTTTCCACCACTTTGTGTAACAACAGTGTGGGCCACAATTATAGCTTCAGGACTGTTTAGAAAAGCTTCCCTTATAGTTCTCCTCTTCAGAACTGCTGGAGCAGCGGGGGATGTTTGCTTGATGAGGACTTTGTCATTGTTTAGAGTTCCTTTTATTTCCATTTAAGTTTAAGGAGCTAACCTGATGGTTCTGCAATCTGAGAGCTTGTGCTGAGTCCAGCAGGTCTTTCTGGTGGTATTTAGGCAAACATTGGCCATCAGAAGTTTCCTAAGTCAGATTGGGCAGCTGGGGTCCTCACTGCACCCCATTCCCATTCTTGAATGTGGGAGTCAGCAACAGGAGGATGGAACTTGCTTGTGGGTGATGTATTCTGTTCTCTAATGTGTGCTAAGATATACTGGGAAGGTGGGTAGGAGGTAAAGATTTGGAAATGTAAGGTGCTGTTGGAAGTATAAATCATTGCTACATGGATAACAAGAAGTTCAAGTTTGAAAATAACAGTGTTTTGTTACTTTTACCTAAATATGGCATCCTGCAAGTTTATTTTGTTGTTTTCATACTTCTCGGAAAAATCTCACACTTTTAGTTGTAAAGTATTAGAAAGGATGATGCTTAGTTTTGAAGAAAAACATGAGTTTCCCAATACCTGATTTTCAAGAACTGCTGAAGGGCAGGCTGCAGGCTAGCAACAACACAGCATTGCACAGATTCATTTTACCTCACTTCATTATGCGTGTTATCCGCGATGAAATCATTGTAAAGGTCATCAGATAACTATGCATATGTTAACCTCCTCTTCTGCTTCATCAAAAGCATTTAACACAACATACTATTACAAACATATTATAAACAAAGTGATTTCTATTTCTAGTATGTATCTCGATGGAATCTACAGTATGAGGTCAATACCAGCCACCTCCAAGAATTAGCTGCAGTTGCCACTCTTTAAAAATAATGTACGAAGCTAGTGAGCTGTGATGCCTGCTGCATTACAGCAGACCACAGATTCTCTTCTGATGGCTAAATAGTCTGGGAAATCCTGACTTTATTTACCAGGGGATTTTTGGGGGGATCAGATACAGTGTGCGTAGTAAGCATGACACGTTTGAAACACAGTATCTACAATTCAGTGAGAATCAGTTTTGGTGACTGCCTTTAAGTGTTGTGTTTGTTGAGGTGACAGATTAATCCTGATGTGGGCAAGCACTGCAACATTTCCTTTAAGCACTTTTGCCAATTAATCTCAATCCAAAATTGTTCTTGGTTTTTGCCTTCTGCCAAATGGAAATGGACATTATTCAAAATTCTAGAGTGTTTTTGAACTAGTCCATAATTATACAAGGTTTAACAGCTTTGAGGGAACCCAAAGGTCTGGAGCATGTGCTTTGAAATGTAAAAAAATATGAATCTGGTATCCTGGATGTTGAACAGTAAAGCACTGAGCTATTTGGCACTAGCCCATGCTGGAATTTATTACTGTAAAAGGAGTTTTAGTTAATTTGCTTACCTGATTTTTTGTGTCTGATATTTTGAAAAAAAAAAAAGAAAGAAAGAAAAAGTTATTTTTGTGTGGAACAAGTTGATGGAGATGTTTTAGATGGGAATAACAAGCCCACTGAACAAACATTTCTCTACTGCGGAGTTACATTTGCATGTAACTGATCCAGAACCATGCGTGCCAGGAGTTTCAAAACTTGATGTTTCAGATACAGTGCGTGCGAAGACAGCATGCCCGGGCTAAAACGCACCCAGCTCTCAGTTCAGTGCAGAGCAGCATTTTCCCTAGATATATTTAAGAAAAAAGAAAAAAGAAAAAAAAAAAGGCTGTGTAGGGGAGATTGCACCCCTAGACACTGGATTATTTTTCTGTAATTAGTTGCATACCGACAGATCTCCTGCAGCTGATAAGGGAACATCTTTCCCTGCGTGCGGGTCACTTCTGCAAGGTTTAGGCCAGGCACCGTAGGGCAATCGTGATCGAAACGTTACCGAGGGTCCGTTTCGCGCGTGGAGTCCCTGTCCAAAACTTTCACCATCCTTTTTTTTTTCACTTAGGGCCAACATGCGTTAGATAAGAGTATCTAACTCTTTGTGTGCACACACACGCACGGATACACGCGGGCTGCGAGGCTGGAGCAAATATCCCTGCAGTACCTGAGCCCTGGCAGCTGGCTGCTCCGGCCAGGCGCCCTTTTGGGACGGGGCCGGGGCGGGGGTCCCCTCGGGCAGCCGGGTCCCGTCGGCGGACCGAGGAAAACAGGAAGCGGCGCTGATTCAGAGCCCTGCCTGCGCCTCCCCGCCGCCGGGCCGGGGGCCGGGGCTGCGGCCGGGGGCTGCCTCCGTGCCGGGACGGGGCGGGACGGGGCGGGACGGGGCGGCCGCTGAGCGGCCGCGGAGCTCCGCGCACGGCCCCGGGAGGCGGTGCTGCGGGCGGCACACGCGTCCCCGGCGCGATACGGGGCGGAGCGGGGAAGTTTGTGCTCTCTGCCCGGCTCACGCCGCTGCCGCCGGCCGCAGCGCAGCGGGGGCTCCGGGCCCCGAGGGGGAGCGGAGCCGGGCGGCGGCCGTGGCAATATGAAGGAGCAGCATCCATGTGCCGGCACCGGGCAGCGGGGAGCGGGCGGCCGCGGCAGGATGGGCGCGCTGCAGCTCGCTGTTAGCCCCGTGAAGCGCTTGAGGACTGAGTACGCCTTTCCCTATCTCTTCGCAGAGGAGGCCTACCAAAAGCTGGCCAGTGAGACCCTGGAGGAACTGGACTGGTGCCTGGACCAGCTGGAGACCCTGCAGACCAGGCACTCCGTCAGCGAAATGGCCTCGAACAAGGTAGGAGCCCGCGCCCGACGCATGCCCGCGGAGCGGGGATGGGGACGCCTCGGTCCGCGGTCCTGGTCCCGGTTCTGGTCCCGGTTCCAGGGGTAGCCGGCGTGTCCCCGGCCGTGGGACGGCGGCACCGGGTCGGCGGAGCCCCGGGGCTGAGCGCCAGGGGGATGCGCTGCCCGCCGGGGGGATGCGCTGCCCGGGCGGCTGGGAGGCGCTCCGCGGGCGGAGAGGGAGCCTGCTGGTGCTCCCCAAGGGCTAGCGTTGGTCATTTTAAACAGGCAGCTCTGTTCAGACCGCGGGGACAAATTGTGAAAGTGATGCGGGCGTTTGAACTTGGAAAGTTACTCCTTTTCGCTGTGCGTTCCAATGTCTAAACCAGAAGAGACTGTTCCTGACTGCTGGTGATGTTCAACTGCTTGTTCTTCTCACACGCATCCCGCTATGAGCAAGGGCTCTTTCCTAGAGAAGCACGTAGAAAGCAGTGGTGTGAAGAGGCAGCAAAAGTAGTTCTCAATTCCAGGAATGATACAGACTTAATTGTATTTGTCAGCGGTAAGGCTGCCAGTTTTCCTAAGACAGTTTGGTAGGGATGAACACGCTCAACTGGTGTGCAGTTATAACAGTCATGATAGATACTGAGACCCAGAGGTGTGTTGCCGAGACCAAGTGCACCTGCCTTCATCAAATTTCAGATTATCTAGGGAACGTGTGCTGGGCTCTGCTGTGACTGGAAACTTTGTTTGTTTGTTTTGCAGTTTCAAGAGTTTCCATGTACAACATTCATGCATACACTTTCTTTCATGATTTTGGTTTATGAGCAGCATGTAGCTGCTACATTTCTGGTGTTAATTTCTGAAGCCAAGTTAATAAGCCTGCTGTCTTGCTTCAGAATGTATTTTTTGCATTTGTCATCAACAGATATTCCAAGTATTTGGGGAGCTACATGTACAATAAGATAGAAGAAGGTTTTAATTATAGCAAATAAATGGGCTGTTTCTTGCCTCACTTACGTCTGTAAAAGCCGCTCATGATCTGTAGTTTAGCAGCTATATTTTACAGCCCTTTTAGTTGCAATTAGGGTTTTTGAAAGTCAAAAAAAAAATGTTGAGAGTATTTTGTCTCCGCTTATGCCTTTTTTAAATTCTGCTGCTTTGTTTTGATTGCCCTTACCAAACATCTGCTATTTTTTCTTGTCTGCTTTTGAGCTTATGCTCAACTCAGCCTATGGGTAAGATGTGGATTGTTCGCACTCTAGTGTGGTTTTGTCCTGTAATAAAACCAGTTTATTTCTTTGTCATGCCTTGTGCTTTTCAAGTCTTTGGAGACTCTTGGCAGCAATTAAATCTCCATTATTAAGAGTTACCTGCTTGGCATTGCCCTATTCTCAGAACCATTTTCAGATTTTATTGCCAGTTGAAAGATCTAATTATTCAGGACATACTGGGTATGTGCCATCAAGATACAAAGTCAAGAGTTTCAGAGTTCATTTCAGCACTTTGAATCTAGTGGTAAAATTTACATTATTTTCAAAGGGAGTAAGGTCAGACCCATGCCTGGGGCCTGATCTTGCCTTACCGACAAGTTTGAACACCTGTCAATTCCCCTATTTGTAGTGTCCCCATCACCATTGTTTCACAAGACCACAGATAGACCTCAGGTATTTATTTGTTACCTCCCTAAAACTGACATTTGGTATATTTTACAAACAATGAAGAATAAGATAAAACCAATTATGAATCAATTCTACTCAAGTTCTCCCATATATACTCACATTTTTGTTAAAAGAGGGCCTATTTTTAATATACAACATGATGACTGCTTCATATCTTTAAGAAAATACAAGGGTGCTACATCTAACACTGTTTTGCTTGTATTTGTTTGAACTACTTAGAGAGTTGTTTGCTGTAGATTACAGGATAAACACTCTTCATGTGTATTTATTCAAATGAAAAGGAAAAAGTGATTCAGAGAAAGTTTGTCATCTTGTAATTTCAAACGTAACATCATGCGGACCACACAGTAATCCTAGTTGTCAGAGTTAATGTGAAGGTCAGTAAGAATGATGCTGAGTTTTACATCAAAATTGGAATTTGGTATTACAGCAGTGTATTACCTCAGTCTGCTTGATCTATCAAATATGGATGGACATCTCTAAAGCACTTAGCTGCTATGTGTAATTTCATATTGTGTAATTTCATATTCATTTAGGAAGAGTCTGCTATTACTATATTGGGAAGGAATAGCCACTGTCCAGCTTTGGAGGTCATACTCAATCCTTGAGGTATATCTTTATCCCCATTTTTGGGAAATCTTTCCACCTTGTATAAAAATCTGTGATGTCTTTCAGGGCTTTATATTTTTTTTTTTACTGTTAAAAAGTGAACAATCTTGCATATAAATAAGTGAGCCCGTGTAATAATGCAAGAAAACTCAGTGCAGAAGAATTTTACTTTTAGGTGTGAAACAGGTTATTCTAAATAATCATGGTACTCTTGAGTATGAAAACATATCCAGTATTTATACAGCACCTCCTATCTTAATGTAACTGCAAACTGCAATGTCTCTGTAAAGCACATATGTATGTGAAGTTATTTTAGTTTATGTTGAAGCCTGAAGCACAGAAACCATTCTCAAGGTTGAGGAAATAGAATTAAGTCCATCAGGAGTATTCAAAGGTACCCAGCCCTCTATACCATGAAAAATTCCTGCAGAATCAGGTGAGAATCACAGAATTGTAGGGGTTGGAAAGGACCTCAAGGGATCATTGGGTCCAACCCCCCTGCCAAAGCAGGTTCCCTAGAGAAAAGCAGGTTCCCTAGAGAAAATCAGGAGAAGGAACGTTGTAGGTACATAACATGGTTTCTCACTATGTTCTCCTTTCCCCTTATCTGAGTTTCTTTAAGAAATAATTTGTAATTTTTTTTTCCTTTTACCCCAGATTCTCAGCTACTTCTCTTATGTATACCCCACACTTTTTGCATATAACAACATTTTCATCCATCTTAGCTTTGCTTATTTACATGAACTTGTGTGAGATATAGGGGGTGAGCTCTGCATCATGTACGAGCTTTTGGCCAACATGCAACGGCTACCATAGCAGCGTACAAAATAACAGAGAAGAAACAATATGACATGTCCTGAATGCCTGAAGCAGGCCAGGGCTGATTCTGATCCCTCTTCTGGGTGGCGAGAGGGCAGCCAGAACCCCTGTGTCCTAGTGGAATCCCCTTACTGCGGTGATGCCTGCGTAGGACTTGCCTTAGCATATCCCAATCCGAGCGTATTTATTTTGTTTAGATGCTCCTGGTACTCAATTAGTAGTAGACAGTGATGTGCCAGCTCACAGCTTTGCATGACTGAAAGTAAGGTGATACAGAGAGATGAAAAGATCCCTTTTTTTCTTTTCCCTGCTTAAAACTGCTTGAACCAGGAGGCATGGTGCATTTTCCCCAGGGAATGATCCCTGGTATGTTGTGACAGTAAGTGTAACCCTGAAAACTGAAAGCGTGCTTTGGGTCATCTCCATGGGAAGGCAGCCACAGTGCTTGGCTGACGAAGTTATACTGGGATCACTGTAAAATCCAGAAGATGCCCCATGTCCATCTGTCCTGGTGATAAGGAGCTTTCCAAGGGCTGAGAGGCATTGCGAATGAAGTAACGGGTGGATTAGGGCCATGATACACCCATAGGCGTAGCTTCTTGATAAATCCCTTTTGAAGAAGACGCGTATTTAAAAGCATTATCAGTTGTTATTACGATTCTTACAATACCTTGTGTTCTCTTAAATTACCAGCTTCTGGAATTGGTGTTATCTACAGAATCCCAGTTTTTTAATTAAAAACACAGGAAGTTTCTTGTCCTTACACCTGTGCAAAAAACCTGTAAGATCTTTAGGCTCAGAAACTAAAAAACAAATGAGCACTTTAAATTTTGAAAATAGATGAAAATGTTTTTCATGTTTGGAGTCTAATTTCTAGTTTTCCACATGCGATGTACTGTTAATATTGACTAATATCTGTGGACTGTGGCTCTATCATTGTTGGTGTGTTTTGTTTTGTTTTTTAGTGATATTTATTTGAATTGAAAGAAATTAATTAGGAAATGCTTTAGCAATTTGGGTCACTAAAGATAGGATCCCAGGGCATAACCAGTTGCCTCTATGTTCTGATTTCCAGAGATGCTAACCTGCAACAGTTTCTTCTGAACTGAATTGTCAGTAATGTCTCTGTTGAAAAACATAGTTTTTATGTGGCTACTAGCTTGCTGATTGTGATTCCTTAACTTCAGACACAAGCACCCTTCAATGTGCTTTCACAAGTATATCATCTTTTTAAAATATCTAGGTTGCAGAGTGATGTTTCCTTATTTTATTTATTTATTTATTTTTCATTCACTATTTTCTGCTTTTAATGATTAATTTCCTTTCTCGGCTAAACAAGATAAAAGCAAAATTTCATAGGTTTAAAGTTCTCTGGGAGAATAACTGTCTTTTTCTAACATGTGGTTCTGCAGTATCCAGATTAAATCCCTGATTCTGGATTTGGACCTGAAATTATTACTGTGACAGACAGTAAATGTATATGTGACAGCCAATGCAAAGGTGCAGCAAACACTTTCTGCTGGACAGCACTACTTGTAGGTTAGTCAAACGTGCAGTAATACTTGTAATGAAACTGATATGCAAAAGCATGTTTTCACTTCTGTAATCATGATTTTTGCAAACACCTCTGGTGCAATGCTTTGGGGGTGCCTGAGTATTTGAATTTAGACATGGAAAAATTTCAATTTGTATTGCTTCTGTTTCAATGTTAAGTTTGCTGCAGTTTACAGCATATTTTTTTTCAGGATTTGCTAGTGACTGGTCACAAACAGGAGTGTGGAAGAGGTCACTTGAGATTAATGCAAGGGTTGTGACAGAGGTTCCTTTCCTGCTATATAAACTTCCTTTCTCGAGGAAGCTTTTGTAGTTATCAAAGCTAACAATTTTTAGGTTTCACGTAGTTTGACCGTGCCAACTGGTCAAAAAAGAATTTGAAAATACTTTTTAAAATAAGACCTCTATTATAGTTGTTCAACTTGTACACCAGTATGTTAAAATGCTACCGGATTAAAGCAAATGTCTATTTACAGACTGTTCCTAGTGACAGATAGTATTTCAAAACCCTCCTGGAATTTTTGAGTGCTGTGAAGATGCCCAAAGTGTTATCTACCAACTACCTTCCAAAGACTACACTAGTGTAATACTGACTGCAGATGTTAGTGGTGTTTTGGTATATGTTTATGGTGCTGTACTTGTCACCCATTACTTAAGCTCAGATGATAATCTTAATGATGTGTTTGTGTTTTTTTTTTTTAATTATTATTATATTTTTTAAATACAGTTTCCAAGCTATAAACATTTAGTGTAAATGAAAGTTATGCATGAAGGAAACAGACAACTTAATCTGCTCAGTTATTGTTTTTTTTCTTTTTTTTCTTTCTTTTTCTTTTTTTTTTTTTTTCACATTCCCTCATGATGTCTCCTGCCAATTTGAGCTGTTTTATAATCACATCTTCCTGCTGCTACAAAGTATTTTTTCCTTTCCTGCTCTACAACATTAAAAGGCTCACATGGGCAACTGGGAGCCAACTAACGTAATATCCAGGGAAAGAGTGAAGCTAAACTAATTACTTAGTTGAAATAATGGACTATGTATACATTTCCTATCATGGTTCAAACAGCAGTTTTGTTTTACCACTGATGGGTGTCCTAGCCACAAGGGAGAGCACCTGCTGCCTGCATCCCTGTTTTATCTTTGTCTCATTCTGTGGAAAAGCTTGGATGGCGTGGTGGTTGGTAACTTTGTAGGAGTCTGGATGAGCTAGAACTAATAAAAACGTCTAATGTCTCTGGCTAAATCTTGTATTACTGGGCTAGCTTTTAGTGTTTTCTTTTTTTTTTTTTTGAATTGTCACTGTCAACTTTGGTGACAGGTTTGTCACCTGTTTAGAAGCTTATCTTCAGAAATTCCATTTCATATGTAGGAGTATAATTTTTCTGCAATGCTTTTTCCAAATGTGAAAGCTCAGCCAGAGTAAAATTGTATCCTCTTCTGTCATAGACACCCATTAGAGTGACCTGTTTCCAATTAAGGGAAAGGATAATGTTGTCATATCCATTTACGAGGATTTAAACATCAGTCATTCTCTTGGGTTTCAGCTATGGCGCATGAAAAATACATGCTGGAAACGAGTAGAAAAAAAATTTGTTGTTATCATGACTAAATTGTTGCAAAGCAGACAAGACCTCTGTTTTGCTTCTCAGACATAAAGATAAGCAGATGGAAAAACTTGATGGGGTTTATTGTTTGACAGTCCTCTTATATAATGTCTAGCAATGCCATCACACTTGGCTCATTGACATGATAGTTTAATTGGCTCTTGACGTTCCTAGACCTTTCGAGGAAAATCCGAGGATTTGGTTAGCGCTTTAGAGTGCTGCTTCTAATGAAGATTACAATTAAGTAAGGGGCAGCTGTTATCAAGGAAAAGCTTGTTTGTGTACAACGTAAGGAAAATTTTTATTCATCAAAGATTTCAATTTGCACAGTGACAGAGTAAAAGGGTCCTGATAAAGTGGTGAGCTGGAATTTGAATTAATGCATATTTATGCACCAGTTTTCTTGCACTTCATAATAGGAGAAAAGGAAGAGGACTGTGGAGTTAAGGAAAGACTTCCCTCCCAGCTACTCTCCTCCGTTTTCATGGTCTGAAGCCAGCACACACAAATTTTAAGACCTCTGGGCTGGAGTGCTGTTCCTCTGGAGCAACCTTACTTGCTCCCATGTCAGACTACTCATGCTTCTGGAGAACAGAAAACTTGCCCTCGGGCAACTGCAGTGATGAGTGAGGTATATTTATATAAAGGAGATAGCACTTTGTTGCGTATATTGTGCAAAGACGTGCCACGGTGAGAGAATGAGATAGCAGCTGAAGCTTGTTCTCCAGCACATGGCTTGCCCCAGCTGCCCTTATCGCTTATGAACACATCCATCTTCTCAGAAATGAGGGGATGGAACAGTGACATCATATCAGTAGTGGCTGAATCTGATAGGTGCCAATGTGTGCTGCCTCCCTAGAGGCTGTTAGATTGGTGTCAAATGAAGAAGGCCTTGTTCTTCTGAGGCCAGAAGAGGGGGTTTTGGTGTTGTAGGTCTCTTGGAGACACCTGCCTCTTTGGAGATGTAGGTTTATTGCTGAGAGAGATGAAAACAAGTGTGGTGCATAGGGTTAAATGTCTGGGTTCAGACTAGCCCCTTCTCTTTGTGCAGAAATGGTAAATGTTGGCCACCCTGGGACACGATGAGCAGGCATTTGTGATTTACAAACCTGGGAGACTAGATTTGACCCATAATGGTAAATACAAAGAACAAAGTAGCATTTCAAGGCACTAAACCAAATCAGTAACCCTTAATTTCATAGATTCAGTATATAATTTAATAATAATAATAATAATAATAATTCAGTTCTGCATCTCCTATTCCCTGCTACCTAAGAGGAATGATGCATGTCTGAGACTTGCTATGACTTAACACTTTTCAGCTTCTTAGCTTCTTCTTGGATTATTGCATAGCTTTCCAGTAATTTATAACTTGATAACTTTCTTGAACTTCCCATAAATATAAGCAAATGGCCCATACATGCACACAAACAGCCCTTTTTGTAGCCTCTTCAATTTTAGGAAATGCAGCAGCATGAAAGGTTCTTTCATTTTAGCGTAATGGCATGGAATAATATAGACGAAATAGTATGGAGTATATAAATAGGACTTGACGTGAGAAAATACTTCCAACCACAACCATAATAGAGGATTTGGAAATTATGAAGTAAAAATGAAGACATCAAGGTACCTTTTTATTGCATTTACATAAAATACCAAATGTTTCAAAGATGTTATTTGGAAAAGGCCTCATGTATATGAATACTTCATAATTTCTTGTTTAACAATAATGGTGAAATATATGGCTAGTGAAAGATATGAGTGTCTAGCTACTTCTGGCTCATGTCAGTATTTAAAGCTTGTATTGTATTCTTTGTAGTGCATTGCTGTAATCAAGGTTAGACAGTAAGATATGAAGCATTTCATAAATAAGTGGATTTTTTTTATTATTTTATTTTGTGTTTCCAATAAAAGGCAGCTTCTGCATTCATATAAAGTTTTGGTACTATGAATGTGGTGTGAACTGAAACTTCAATCCAGCCTCTGCTTCATAAAGAAACTGCCCTAAGAAACCATTCTGCTCTCTCAGTTACGTTAGCAAGGGGTTTTGTTTGGTGTCATCTGCCAAAACTTTCCACATTTAGGAGACGTACCATAGAATTAAGTGTGTAACAGATGGATGTGTCCTTTAATGTGGAGAACATTTCTGTAATAGAAATGAATCCCAGTTCTAGCTGCTTGCAGCCAGCCCCCTGTGTAGCTGCAAAACTGCATGTAAATACGCAAAAGCGTCTTGGAAGGCAATGCTACTCATCCTGCCTTGAAACTGCGAGCAGCACGGTGGCCAGCACCTGTGCGTTGAGCTGGTTATTGCCTCTGAGCAGACCAGCTGCAGCTTCCATGTGGCTGCCCTTACCTGGCTGGTGGCGGAGCCTGGCTGTGGTGGGACATCTGAACGTCCAGCCCAGGGAGACACTGCTGTGCAAGTGCTGCTGTTCGTTGGTTTTGCTTGCCCACTCCAGGTGTTGGAGGGGAGCTGCACTGGTGATAGTATCTGCCATGAATCACAAGCAGCGGAGCAGCAGTGAATCAAGCTGGTGTGCAGGGCCTGTTTACAAGATTATCTGGAAATAAAACTTAAACAGCTAGCTTTTTCTATTAATTAAGTTGTAAGCCACTAGTATATGATCAGCTAATGAAATTGAGCTGACTGACCACTTCTATCAAATTCCTCAACAAGAGAGTGTTTAACTAAACATGCTCTTGCCGTTGCTGTGGGAAAGGCTGCTGGCTTATTGATGCATTTTTGTTATTGGCTTTAGATGGAGAGGCAAAGCAAAAGGACAAAGGGAAGTTAAACTGAAAGCAGACCTTTCAGATAAATTTGATTGATTTGCATCTTTTAGTATAACAGACAAATGTCTGAGTTGCAATTAATATACAAGTGTAGTTCTGCGTAGTAATGGCCAATCTTTCCCAGTTCAAGATGGTTTCTAAATTATACAAAAAATATGGAAGCTACTTATGGATGTACTTAAAACAGCACAGAATACATAACATCAATTTCTGAGTTAGCATTTCACCTGTGAAACCGCACAGGTCTTTTTCATCTACTTATCCTGAAAGTTAGCTTTAACAAAATTGCCTATGCTATGCTACAGTGATATTCCATGGCATGTATGCCACTGTGTTCGTAGATGAGAAATATTTCTGTTTTGCAGGTTTGGGAACTGAGATGGAGTGATTAAGATGTGTTTGTAGCTGTCATAGTCATTGACTGACTGAAAATATCTTTCAGAGCTGCTTGCTCTGACTGTTATGTGCTCAGTCATGCTGTTCGGGTGGAGTGTCCATATGGGACAGCCCAGCAGCAGGATTTCACTGAGCACGCATCCACACAGAAGTTGTTTTACAGTTAGAATGATCACTCGTTAGTGTGTTTTCAGAACATAAGAATGCAATCCACTCTCATCAACACTAGATGTTGGCAAAATGTTAATGAGGCAGCAATTATTTTAATGTGTACTAGTCTAGGCTGGTTTTCAAGCTCCTCCATCATTCTCCCTCACTAATTTAGTATGTGTTAATGGTATTTTTTGCCTGCATACATTCATAAGCACCATATATTAACTAGAAACATTATCATTTGTCCCCAAAACTTGTCTTTTTGAAGAAATTTACAAGCAATTTATTCAAAATCCTGTAAAGATATCAGAACAAAAGTAGAGTTAACTTTATTCTGGAATAGATTACAGGAAATTTATAGTTAGCTGCAATATCGTAACCATTCTGCTGTATCAGTAATATTCCTCTGATACATTAACTCAGCAGTATTTTTTGATGGATAGAAAGACAGTGCACTTCTTAATTCTATTATTTTATATGATTGAAAGGACCTGTTCAAGTAAGGGTTAACATATTTAAACCAGACTATCTGATCTTGTTGTGGCCAAGGTTGACTGTAGAGCCTTAGTGCGATAATTTACCCAGAATCACAGACAACCTTGTGCTGCCAGCTGAAATAGTTATGTTGCTTTCCTAAACTGATTTTGGCAATTTGGAATGAACAGTTGTAACAGAGATGTCTTTTCTGATAGGCAAGAGCAAGATGACTAAATATTTATATTTTGTATTTTATTTCAATGTTATGTACCAGAAATCAAGTTTAAAGGGGAGACCACCAATCTTCCATTGAAGCGATAAGGTTGAATTTAATCATGAAATGCCCTTATCTTGTTGTATGCTGATACCAGTCAAAAGATTCAGGAAGGCAGCACTGCACCAGTTTGTACTGAAAACATAATTTTAACTGCTAGAAATAAAGGAGCCAAATATTCTTTTGTACTTTTTCTCAAGGTACCAGTATATAAATGCTCTATAAAATGTAAACTAAAAGGTAGCTCACCATGAAGTGTTTCTTATATGTAGAAACAATGATTTTCATAATACATCAGCCACCCACTGGATCTTGAAAGGGTGTTCTAAATGAACAGTAATTTTTACTAAGTGAAGATATGATTCATGTGTACTTGCTGACCCAAGGAAGCAGTCATTAGTTTTCAGAGCTGGTTTCTACAAAGAAAGGGTAAACACCTGTGTTGGCATTTTGGCTGTGCTCTTGAGAGATTGTTCTACAAACTTGGGACACTGGAAAAGTGGTTTAACTCCAATAGAAAAGAATGGCAGAAAGAAGGCATAATAGAGGTTAGCGAAGAACTAAAGAAGTAGCAAGATAGTGGTGTTTCAACAATAGAGCAAGAAAGAATTTGAAGAACAGAAGCAAGTGAAAAGTAGGCTGCCAAATAGGCATTGTGGACTTGAGCTTATCTGAGCATGTTTTAATGAAAAATGGGCACAAAAGACTAGAAAATAGACTTTTTCATGCATTCAGTCTTGTGAACTGTGTTTTCTGTGCTTGAAATTTGCCAAACTTTATTGGGGCTGTCATAAATAATGATGATATAAGGAATATTTGAATATATTTGTATATTTTAAAACTTTGTAACCACTTTTTTTTTGGGGGGGTGGGTGGGCTGTGGGGAAGGTTTGATTTGCTATGTGCTTCTGTAGATGATTCTGAAGGATGATACTGGGCTCTAAGCTTTATTACCAGTAGGCTTGCAGGTGGTTGATGTTCTTCAGTATGTCAGCAGTATTACCAGTCTTCGGCTATGTAAGTGCTTAGTTACTGTTGATAAACTTTATTTGCCACAAACATAACATCAGTGACATAGTTTCCTACCGTAGAGTGGGTATGAATGCTGATGCATTAGAATTGATGGGTGGGTGGTATGAGAGTTACTATACCTTTGTTTTTGGCTGTGTTTTCCTTATGCACAAATTGACCTCCCCTCCAAGTACACATGAACAGACCAAAATGTTTTCAGTACCCACAGAATCTCATAGATATTCATATCTCATGGTATCTCTCATTTAGGCTGGAAAAGACCATCAAGGTCACCAAGTCCAATGACCAACCTAACACTACCCAGTCCACCACTAAACCACGTCCCTAAGTGCTATATCCACTTCTCAAATACCTCCAGGGATGGCAACTCCACCAATTCCCTGGGCAGCCTGTTCCAATGTCTAACTGGCCTGTCTGTGAAGAAATTCTTCCTGATATCTGATCTAAACTTCCCTTGCACAACTTGAGGCTGTGTCCTCATGTCCTATCACTTGCCATCTGAGAAAGGAGCCTGACACCTACCTCACTACAATCTCCTTTCAGGTAGCTGTAGAGAGCAATGAGGTCTCCCCTCAGCCTCCTCTTCTCCAAACTAAACAGCCTCAGTTCCCTCCCCTATTGTGTCTGAAAGGAATGAAAATAAGCTATAAAATACTAGATAGAGATTTGAAAGTTAATGAGGATCAGATTTTTACTGTGCTCTTGCTATGTGAATTAAAATGCTTGCCTCTTTGAAACTCAGTAGCAGCATCCGAGAACCAGGCAGAAGGACAGGTGTTTGACATCTTGCAAAATGCCTTAATTATTTTACTTTCATACACATAGCTCCCTGTGATTCTCCCTTTTCAGCCTTAGCTGAGCTGTGTTCAGTGTTTGCCACCGAAAGGGCTTTTCCGGCCAAACCTAGGCTTGGTATTTGTTGGCTCTTTAATGTTTCTTGAGGCGGCCCTGGAGCACAGCTCTGCAGCGAGCATGCTCGGATTCCTCAGCATCTCCGTCCCCTGCTGCATTTTGATCGCCTCGGCAGCTGCTGCGAGCACACGCTGCGCTGATGCAGGCACCATAATAGGAAGCACCTAGGCCTGTCATAGACAAACAGGGCTGGGGAAAAAAAAAAAAAAGTGCAAGCCCTGACGTATGGCGTGGCCATAGCAACAAGCAGAGATGAGGCTGCCATTTTGGAGTACAGGCAGGCTGGTGTGGCTCAACAGAAAGTATCTGACTGGATTTACAAAGCTGTTCTGTATGTGCACATCAGGCAGAGGTTTTATGAAACACACTACTTGCAAGAAGACAGGTTGCAAACAAACAAACAAAAACTGAAATTAAGTATATAAGGGTGTCTTTGAGTTTAATTATTTTTCACTTGCAATGAAAATTTTAGCTGGAAAAACCTCTAAGCATATTTACTCCTGAGAAATGGTGATGAGTTATTTGACAAATCATAGAATATCTCTGTGGATGCAAAAACTTTAAAGCCCAAAGCTGATATTTCTCAGTAAAATGACTGTGTATTTCTTATACTATGAAGCATGGGCAAAGTTTTGTATGTCTGAATACTGGACCAAGGTAAGATTGCATTTGCTAATTTGGGAATTAGTTGTGCTATTTTTTTTTTCCTATTTTACTAGCGTCAGTAAAACATATGTGCATTTCCTAGTTGGGTGGGAGGGGATTTGCTGCAGTTCTTTTTGGTTGTTGCTGAAATGGTTTCAGAGGCTTTATCAGAGGTGAGCTCTTAAAGAAAGCTCCCCACCATGTAGATAATGCAGTTGGTCGATACGTAGTCGGTGCTTGGGATTTCTAGGACAGCTTTTAGTATATCCCTGCATACAGAGCTTAATTTTCTTCTTCTTTTTTTTTCTTTTCTTTTTTTTTTTTTTTTTTTAAATGGAATGACTAGATTTTAACTGCAAGAAGATAAAATGCACTGGAAAACTTCTGCTGAACCAAGTCTTAGTAGCACTTGGGAGCTAAAACTTAAAGCTTTTCTTTTGTTGTCAGAGACATACATCTGTCTTTGTTTCACAATTTCAGCCACATGAAAGATCAACTGGTTATAGAAATGATATAAAAATAAAACTGCTCTTGAGATAAAGTAGAAGTGCAGAAAGAAGAAAACAATTATACTGAGATTGTGGGATTTATTTTTTTTTTCCTTTCCAGGTAGCTATTATTCCTGTGCTCATACCTTTTTTAGATGTTTCAGATGTGGTATAAATAGAGGCATGCAGATGTACATAGAGGGTTTTTTGTGTTTGTTTTTCTGGTTTTTTATTTTTTTTTCAATTAATATCAGAACTTGAACAATTTCATGGTCATAGGAAACTGAAGTTGACTGACAGACCTAAGTAGGGGATGAGAGGACAAGTTTGGGTCTTAAATCTTACTTCCACTCTGTCATTTAAACAGTAAGCATCTGAGAATGAAACTGCACCTTAATTGCTGCTTGAAGGAGGAGCCGGGGGGGGGGGGGGGGGGGGGGGGGGCTGTTTCTGTTTTCTTTTTTGGTTCCTTTCCCAGTGCCTTTGCTGTTGTGAAATAACACACTCTGCACAAACCTACACAGTTTGTATTTTCACCCGGTTCCTGCCCTGCAATACTCTCTTGCCTTTAGGGACACAAGTAATCCTGTTGGGAAGCAAGCGGTACACCAGGCCCTCCCGTATTCAGTGCATGCCTGTGTCACAGGGGGGTAGTTGGTGGCAGTGTCACTGATGCGATCTGTTGTGACCCATCCCTTTCCATTGCCAGAGGACTTCAAGCCTGTTTGCAAACTCAAATAGCTCAGCTTTGCTTCTCATCCTTTTGTTTTTGGAAAATTTTCTAAGCAAGACTGGGCGTTTATATATTTATACTATTATTTTAACGTGAGATGATGAATACAACAGTAAGCTGAACAGCACACAAGGCAAGTGTTTGTTTCTAGTCAGCAGAAGTATGTGGTGTGCTTACAGTGGACTGTACAATATTGGGAATTCACATTACCTAATGTGTGCTGGGGAAAAAAAATACAGAAGCATATTTGTTTTTTAAAGCTAGGAACATGCTTTTTACACATGCATCGTTAACTTAAGCAGTTGTTAATAGAACAGGCAGATCAACCTCATGAAGTGAATATGAACATTAACTTTACTATCCATTAAAATTATCAAATGCTATATTCTAACTCATTTTTTTAAGGAATTTGCATCAGACAAGAAATCAGCTCCCTAGTTAACTATATGGTCATATGCAGATGAACTATACTACTTTTTTCTCTGTTTTGGAGCCTGAGCAAAAGCACTGGGGGCTGGAAGATGGCACCAGAGCATTGCATTCCATGTCCCATGGCATTTGAGCAGTTTTTTCAGATTCAACTAGAACTTGATCTAGTGCCTGCTGGAGCTGATGAGTATTTTTAAATTGACTCCACCAGGCTTTTGGGTTGAGCCCATAGCCAGTTTTATTTAGCATTTTTACATATTTTTCAAAGAACTGGTAGAATCAACTGTTGAGCTTTGGAGAACTAGAGGAACAGTTTCATTTTTTTGCAGAATAGGAGGTTTTTTTACTGCTTCTCTATGTTTCAATGCTTCTGCATGTTTTAGAGAAGAAATGCACTGGTGCTTGTTTGAGTCCCCATGTAAATGCGTAGACAAGGTGTCTCCAGTGTTTCATGCACTGCTTAGGGCTTTCCAGCTGCTCCAAACATCGTATGTGAATCTGTGAATCTGTAAATGGTCAAAAAGCAGACAGATTTTCTGAGCAATTTTTTTTTTTTTTTTTAATAAGAATTCAAGCCGAAGATGCCAAATCTGTTTAAAGCATATTGGTTTTGTTCGGTATTAAGACGTTTTTCAAATAGGGGATGACTTTTATAGAGATTTGAAAATAACAGTTTAAGCAGATTGAAATATGAAAGATGCCTTGTTTCTCTATATCTAGTAATAATGAAAGGTTAATAGTTAGTCTTTTCTTGAATAGTGTCTATTGCGTACCTATTTGACAGCTTAGTCAGAGAATATACCCCAATACCCTGTGTACTTTTCTTTCATTAGTGAAGCTCAATCAGTTTCCAGTATGTGATGCTTTTTCATTATTTTCAGCCTACATTTGGCTTCTAACCTTGCATGAATGGAAGGATTCAATACAATTTAGTGTTCAGAAAAGAAGGTCAGTGATGGTGGATTATCATTGATTAAGCAGGTCTTATGTTTCAAATTAAATTAATTTCCTTAAATGCTTTGCTATGCTGTAGAAGTTCATAAGTGACCTAAATTATCAAAGCTTAAGCAAACTAATTTATTACTAATATAAATTTTACATTTATTAATTATGAAATATTCACTTGAAAAAAAAACATGAATAAAAGCAGTGTTTACAGAGGTTGATCACAGTATGGGTTTGTAGTACATGCTGAGCATTGCTAAATATAAGCTGCATTTGAGCATTTTGAAAGGAAATATTGATTTAGCTTTAAAATTGTTTCCTTGTAAATACTAATTTATTGACACTGTGTTGAACCAGGAGCACCCTACAGTAACATTACTGGGGGTTGAGTACATAGACATAGGGAGTAAACTGATAACTTTGTATATTCCATCCTATTTTATTATATCTGAAAAGTTAGCTTAAAAATATTGTCTGCATTCGAACAATCATTTGTGAATATCCAAAAATGCTGTTAAAAAAAAGTTGGAGGATTCACTTAAGGGTATATCTCACCTGAAAGCCAGTTCTACAAAGGTAACTATAGGTGCAAATATCTGTTCCCTTATATATTAGGAGATAATCTTGGTACTTTTGGTTGGAAATGGATCTAACACAAGGATGAAATTCCCTCAGGTGAGAGGGCTTGTACAAAATCCTTTAAACAGGAGCACTGCTTTGATTAGACTGTACTAAGCCAGTAGGCGTAGTCTTTGTTCTTCAATGGCTCTGTGCAGCTACCTTAAACAGCAATTAGTGCAAAAGTGGCTATATATGGGAGAATACACACTTGTAGGCTGTGGGCTCAGAGATGATGAGATGACAACCAGCACCTGTCTTGAAGGTACATCAGCTATGGAACATCGAAGTGAACCTGAGCTACTATCCCCAGCCTCTCAATACTGAGTGAGGTAGGAAGGAACAGATGTTTGCAGGATAAACTGACACTTCAAGTCTACATTCATGGAAGAACCAGGTGTCCCATTGCATCTCCTGACCCCCAGCCATTTTTCCTGATGCTTTTGGTGAGCATGATTTCCAAGAGCACTTTCTCCCAAGTAAGTCCAATCTTTTGTCTGATCCTGGCTATATTATGAGTGATGAGCTACACAGAAACTCCAGTAGATGAAGGTGAAAGATGGTAACAGTTAGTTGCTGCATGGCTGAGACCCAGCTGGGGCAGCCTGGGCACTCTTCCACTTTGATCCAGTGCACGCTTTAAATAGGGTTGCCAAAACCAAACGAACCCGTCCATGTTTGCAAGGGGAAGTGTTCCCTGTCAGATGTGGATGTGTCACTGTTTACAGAGCTCTTACTTCCCAACACTTGGCTAATGCCTCCCCAGTGTGTCCTGATCTGAACCCTATAAAACCCAGGGCAGATATGCAAACATCCACAGCTAGCAAGAGGTGCATCAGATGACAGATCAGTGTGATTGCTCCATGCAATTGTAACAGAGCAGAATGTCACTGAGCTCTGCAAGCACATGAGAAGTTGGTGCCCCAAAACTTGGATCCTATATGGAAGATACGAGACAATTTATGGGCATCAATGTACAAGGGAATAAGGAAACAATTCCATGAATATACCATGAGCTTCCTCATACAAGTACTGAGGCTTTTTGTAAGAGAGCTTGGAAAGACACAGGTAGTAAGTATGCAATTTGGGAAATTATAAAGCTGCCTCTGGCCTGGTTTTATTATCTTGTCTTCATCTCTCTTTCATGTATACCAGTAAACCCAACCTCACAGTACACCTGACTGGGGAACTGGAAACCACTTGTGTTTTGTGTTTGTTTGCTTAATTTGACCTAGGGTCACTTGGGTGCAGTTTTAACTTTCACACACACACACAAAAAAAGAAGATACACTTTTGTGTGTTTTCCTCTATGCAAGAGGCAAGAGTGTAATGGATAAGACTGGTTATTTGTCCTGTTCTGGACTGATAGATATTATTTTTGTGAATCTGCATCTACTCATAGCATGTAGTCTAAATACATAATCAAACGAAAGATACAAAGGACATGGTGGAATGAATATTCGTTGGTTAATGCCCCTCGCTGATCTTTTTCCTTCAACGAACAATGACACCATCAAATGCACTTTAGTTAGCAGTGTATGAGCCACGCTTTAATGAGAGCTGGAGCCTGAACCAACAAAACTGCATGAAACAACTTGCAGCCTGCTTTCAAAATGTTGATATCTGCTGGGAGTTTGCTAAGGCGTGTATATATCAGAGCCACACTGAGCTTGTTTCCGTGTTAGTCTTAATTTGCAGTCCACAGTTCTCTGCTTTTCTCTGGAGTATTATTGGTTTTTGGTTTTCATAATATGGCTTGTACCTTCTGTCATTTTTTAAATTAATTATTTATTATTATTATTATTATTATTATTATTAAGCTGAGTAATAGTATTTATAAGGATAGAAAATAATTTTAGTTCATGTTTGGTTTTCATTTATATTAAAATTAGAAAAGAAACATTTGTTTTAATTTTTGCTTTTTCACAAGAATAGCATGTATGTTAAGTAGGACTGTAGCTTTAAAAAATATTTAAAAACTCATTTGTTTTAGTATGAAATGGCTACTATTCAACAAGATTTCTGATGAACTGTTAGAACATGTGCTTGGCCAGGTCTACAGTAGGAACACCTCATTAAAGTAAGAATGTCACATTACAGCAGAAGGGAGATGAACACAGCCATACCACTGAAGCTGGTTTTTGTACTTATGTAGCAAGCCAGTTTTCTGTATGAAATATGCACTCTCTATAAAGCTCTTTGTTTTGGTATAGCTGTATCAGTTTTAGGATGCATATGCCATCACAGCTTAGTGAGTTAGGAATCACTGTTCCTTGCACGTTTGAATTCATGTGTGCAAAAGTGCATAATGTGGCTACAAGCTTCTTTTGTAGCTATCCTACAGCAGATATCTATGGGATAGGTACACATGCGTGTGCACACAAAATATATAATATATGTATAATATATGTGAGTTATTCAGATGTTTCTGCATTTAATATTCCTTTTATTACAGACCTTTTTATTAGTCTGAATTGACACTTATGACAGGAAAACAAAACAAACAAAAAACAAGGGAAGACAAAAGGGGAAATTGCAAAAGTTTCTGAGGTTTGCATAAGATCTGTGAAGTGCTCAAGGAATAAGTGCAATGTTCTTTTTTGTTACTGGTGGCCAGCTGGAATCTTCTACTTTTGTTTTTCACCTACTATGTCTGTCAGATGTGGCTGACTGTTTATTAGGCAAGTGTTAACTAGAGGTGAGCTAGAGAGAGGAGATAAACTTGGTCTGATGTGTTTAAAGCCAAATCCTTTCAATTCACTAAGAAGGGATCTGTTAGAATTCTCTAAAATATATATTCTAGGAAAAAGAAAAAAACAACTGTTTTTCTTTTAACAATATTCAAATGACAAAATACTTGTTTGCCAAGTGCTTTGATGTTAGAAGAAACTACTTTATTATTCCTCCAGTTTAAATGCCTTTATGGATTCATCACAAGTTGTCCTGGGAAAAGATTAAACTTTACTGTAAGGAAGGTGTTCCTATCCCATAACGCAAATATCCTTATGAGGCATTATACAGATGCAGCTTGTAAATCTAACTTACGCAAATAAACAGTTTAAAAAAAAAAAAAAAAAAAAAGGCTGCTGCCATTACTGTAGTTTGGATAACATATTACAAGTTCTAGGAATTCCCGTGCTGCAGGGCAGGAGCAGTTAGTTGGAGCTATGAACAAGAATATCTCCACGGCACAATTTCTTGTTAACAGCAGCGTTCCTCCAGCAAAGGTACCACGTAATTTTAGAGACATTATTGAAGCCTTATGGCTTCGCAGTACCTCTACTACATTTACTCTTCATTTCTTCAGTGTCTTTGGACTGAAAGTCTCTGCCCAGCTGCAGTGAAGTAAGCGTTTAAAGGAAGTGCGTATACTAGATCACAGTGGTCTCTTGAGTCCAATTATTTTTTCTTCTTTGCTTTTTGTGAAGCCTCTTTGTAAAGTGCCTATAGCCTAGTATGGGCTCTGCCCTGGGGCTCTGCTTACAACAAAACCTGCCATTTCTATCTACTAGTTGCCGTGAAAATGCGTGCTTGTCTGGGGCTGTACTTTGGGAATGGGGCAATGGGTATCAATATGCTTGGAAAATGTCCTAATTCAAAGCATGACAAAGAAATGGCAACTCAATGAAATGCAAAGCATGGTATAAGCCAAATCCTGCAGCTGTGTCTGAGGCTGAGATTTCCGTCATGTTTTGTCCCTGTGTTTTGCATGGTGCAGGTGGAGAGACAGGATTCTTCTCTGGTTGCAGATAAAAAGAATTGAAGCTGATAGCAGTGCTCTATCGGTACAGTATGGCTGTAACTAAATATATATATATATATATATTATAAGTATGGTGGTCTGGTCATAGTTGCTGCAAAGACATGAATGGATATATATATATATAATAGAAAGAATTGAGGTGAGAGACCTGAAGTGTAGTGTAATAGTGTAACCTCCCCAAGGGCAGTCTCTAACAGAGAAAGGACAAAAAGATGTGGCTAAAATTGACCTGCTGTGCCATCCATGGATGCAGTTTTAATGAAGTCTTACCTTTTCCTTTTGTCCCATGTCTGACTTATTTTGTACTTGCTTTTATTTTCATTTTGGGAATTGTTACGGATGTTACACTGTCCCCTACAAGTTACTATACATATGGTTTACATAATCCAAGTGTTAAGGGAGGGGAAGTATTTTTTTCCTTTTTATTTATGATAGATTTTTGGATCTGTTCTTCCAAGAAAAGACTCCTCCTAAAAGGAGTATACAGCCATTCCAAATTTTTAAGCTTCAGCTGAGTATTATTCATGATTTCCTTTCCTGCATGGTTGGAAGGCCGGAGAATGAGTCTTTTTTGGAGCACGAAACTATTTGATGCTGAGATATGGTTGTGGTAAAGCCTTAGCTGGTCATATAAGAGGACTTTTGGGGAGAGTCCTTAAGTCATCTGTCTTGATCCTTTGACTGCAGCTGGCCAGGAATTTTTCAGTCAAGCAGGGAGGACAAATGGGAAGAGAAGAACCAATCTTAAAGAGCCTGTAGATGGACTTTTATTTTTTTTATTTCCCAGCTGGGGAATTTGCATTACTGGTTTACAGCAGGCTTTTGTTCCTAATGGTAGTTCAGCAGAAATATCTGCCAATAAAGACTAGGTGCTGTCTTTTGTGAAGGAAAAAAAAAAATGATCATAAATACAGTTTTTGTCTTCCTGAAATCTTTCAAGAGAGATTTTAATTATACCCTCAATATACCCTCAAAAGAGAACTTTGTTATAATAGCATGATAATGTCATTTAGTGTCACCGGGAGTTGTTGTGATCGATACAAAAAATAGATTTAAGAGAATGTAAATGGCAAAATTTACATTTGCCATTCTTGTATGGGAATTCAGAGGGATTCAGCATCAGTGTTGATTACAGATACAGAACCTGTGAGGTATTGATGCTGCTAACTCCTGAACTGTTTCCATAAACAATTATCCGTTTTAAAGGCTTAGAGAGAGTTTTAATTTAGCTGTTTTCCAAAGGTGTGATGCATACCTTTTAAACTTTCTTCTTCATTTTAAGGTCTTTTGTTACTGCTTTAACATTACCTAGCAATTCCTTTACATTAATAGCTACAATCAGAAGTACATGTTTAAACTAGTAATAATATGAGTTGCTGTTTGTTTTGCTTTTAGTGATAATTAATTTCTATTGTACTTTTCCAACCAAACTGTAGTTTCTATCAAATACAGGAATTAAGTGAAGCAAACAGACTGCTGTCAGGGTATGGTAAAGGAATGAATTATTATAAAAGAGTCTGGGCTGGCTCCCTCCTGCAGTATTTTGTAGCTTTCTCTGGTGCTGTTTTTTGAAAGGTTTGTTTAAGATTGTTCACTGCAAAGCTGATTGTCATGGAGGAGTAACAGAAAGAGAAGCACATCATTAAAATACCTAGCATAAATGAGATGTATATCAGGTAAAGGTTAGAAAAATAAATAAAAAATCATAGTATGCTCGAAGGTCCCAGAGCTCATGTCCACTGCAAGCTGAGCATACATTTGATTTGCGTGTGTGTGTGTGTGTGTGTGCACCAGTTATCTTTTATAACTAGAGCGAGAACCTTTGAGCAAAACAAGCTGGTGTCCATTGAGAAATATGCAGATATGATGAATTAACTGTATTTAAGAAAAAAACCATTTTGCTTAAACGTAGGATATTTGCTTGAGGCATATCCAGACCTGAAGTACAACTAACTGCCCTGTTGGTTCTCAGCTTTGGCTGTTATGATGCAGAAATATATAATATTTATAACAATAGCTGTGGATACATGAAAACACAAAGGTTGTGTGTGTTTGTGATGTGATACATATATCCAAGTAAAGGTAAAGGATTTTATTTTGATATCGTGTTTTAGGGCAGAACTTCAAAGGCTGTCTATATCCACATCAGATCATGTTCACAGTAATAATTTAATGAACGAAAATACTGGATTGTGGTTACATGTTCAATTCAGTCGGTTACAGAGCAGGATAGAGAGATAACATCCTGAGCTATTCATCACTGCTTCTGCCAGGAGCTATCGCCCCCTCAAATCTGCTCTTATAACTGCAAGTGTAGTCATGTCCCAATCCACTTTTTCTCCGATCCAAATTAGCTTTTAACAGTAGCTTTTGTGTAACTTGCATCATTTTGACAGCATTGTATTTGAGGGGGAAAGTGAATATATAACAGAATATTGTAAACTGGAAAGTACGTGTCGAAATTAAACTCCATTTACTGAAGGTTTTTTTTTAGATCTGTTATAATCTTACTGTTCCCCATCATTGTTTAGAACAATTGCTGGAAGAACGCTGTAGGTGAATATCATGTCTTAAAGATTGACATCAGTCCTCAAAGCATGGGCTGAAATAGGGTGTAATTTATGTTGCTTGTGCAGTTGCTCCGGAGTGTCTATGGAAAGTACTGCAATTGTAGAGAATGCATCTTAAGATCCTGGTTCAACGTGGTTGAAAATTCGTGGACAAAATTGTGACATTTCTTCTCTAGTAAAGTGCAATGCGTTCCTGTATATACATTGCTCATGTTTCTATTATCACTAGAGGGCAGCAAATACAAACACTGAATTATGTATTCTACCAGAAAGTTGATTAGTTGATTTATTTTATTTTATTTATTTTTTTAATGAATAAGAGAGCCAAACTCTTCATTAAGCAGTTCGACTGCTGGGTTTTACTACGTACTTACCCTGAAGTAATTCAGACAAACTTTGTCATTTCAGTCTGTTCAGCAACATAAAATACTCATATTTGATGCATGAGAATTATATATCATTTCCCAACTAAAATGATCTGTAAAATGGTATGGCTTAGGCTATTCCATTGTGTTTAATGAATGTAAATGTGACAAGCAGGAGGCTGCCAAGAAAGCCTTTTTAAAGCAGCGTAATTATGCTGCAGTTCTGATCCTTAAAGCTGATGATTCTTCAGAGGAGTTATGGCTTTGTTCCAGTTATAGCCACCAGTTGTTAGCCGCCAGTGGAGTTCATCTCTTGATATCAGTGTAAAAAACAATTTTGGCTCCACCTTTGCTGCTTTCTTGGTGTGTGGCAGCCGATTGCTGCAGCTGGAACAACTCAATATATTCCAAATTTCTTTCTTTTTCATTATTAATTTTAAGTTCTAAATTTTCTCTCCTTCCAGTAAGGGAGTCTTAGGTAGAACCCAGAGAAGATTGGTGAAGCTGATTGATTTGGTGTTGTTTCTTTGTCCACATCTGTCCTGCTTCTTCCAGACCAGTTATGGTTTTTGGCTTGGTTGAGTCCATCCATACACCCTTGCTTTCTGGATGAAATGATCATTCTTTACTGCTGTGCTCTCCCAGCAAAAGGTGGACTTTACATTTTGTGGAGAGCCTTTCTGTTAGGGCTCATGCCAGCCTAAATGCCAGATGAAGTTGGCTAATCCTATGGGAACAGTCTTGTGTTTGTGACCAGTAGGAGTCAGATTTGACATGTGTGACTGTTGCTGTTCTCTGGTGTAGAGGTCAGTCTAAAAATGCTTTTTTTAAATTTATTATTTTTATTTAATAATTTTCAGGCAGGATTATCATTTGGCTCATGAAATATGTTCAGGCTGTCTATTCCTGTTATACAAGCATACAACCTTAAAAGCTAAAATCTAGGATGCATTTAGCTGTCTTCTTCTTAATTTTTTATCATGCAGTAGACAGTATGCACTGCATCCAGTATACTCATACTCAGGGCTGATGCTTGGACATCTCTTTGGAGTCTTCTAGTGCAGCTTTATAGACAGTCCAGTGCATTGTGGTTGAATTAAAAAGCAGTTCTCCCGCCTTCAAAGCTAAGCACATTTCTGTGGGAGCTCCCATATTACTACTTACTGACCTGCAGGAGGAAACACTAGGAAACACTGAGACTGTAAATCTCCAGAGGGACAGCTCAGAAGTACTGCAACTGAATCAACAAGGTGGCACCTGAGCCTTTTCCTCAAGACAGAAGCATAGCCGTCTTACTTGCTTGTTTGACTGTACCTTCAGGAGTTTTTGTTTACTACCAAGATAAAGAAAAGGACATGGTTGCTTTATTTCAGAGGATCAGGGTTTTTGCCAGGCTTCTAAAGATATAATTCTCTTTCTTGTCCTTGTCAGTAATATGTTTCTCTTTATAAGAAGCCCTCTACTGGATCTCAGGGGAAACCAAGCTTTTCCTTGAAGTTTATATTCCCTAGGATCTTTTGGTCTGGTCTGTATGCTGTAAAGTGGTCTGCAGGCATCTCTAGGTCATTGTTGCAAATCATGAGCATTAATATGACAGATGAATAAAAGGATTAAATCCTCACTAATATAGGTGAAATCCATGTGCCTTTGCACAAACATGGGATAGCATAACAACAGCAAAAGGCAGTGTAATAATGAAGTTCACATTCTTGTGGAAGGAATATAAAATTTTGGTTAATAGTCATCTATTAGTAGTCATAACTACATCAGTGGTACAGGGCTTTGCAGGGAACCAAGAAATAGTTTAAGTAGTACAAGTACTGACGACTGTAGAACTTTGCACAGAAGTAGTTGTTACAGCTTCTACATTGTTGAAGTTGCTTTCAAGGAGAGCAGTTTTGTAGGAGATATGCAATTATCCTTCATGATACAAGTTACTTATAAGGTAGACTTTCTAAAACAATAATCTGAAATAGATTAATTTTCTGGGGTGATAAGCCTTTCATTAACAATCAACCCTGAATGAATGTGATCTACCTAGTACTTAACATGCTGTGTTTTTAGTATGAAAGCTGATTTAAAAAAATGCTCCAAAAAGATCATTCTAATATTATTTTTGCATCCAATTTACTGGTATACTATGTCGCAGTGTGCTTTTTACTCAGAAAGTAAAATGTACTTCTATGTGTTAAATGGCTTAGAAAAGTATTACTCTTCTGTTAAAGGAGGAGACAGAAGTCTGCTAGAAATGGCCATGTGACATCCACCCTGATTTTCTTTTAAGTTTTTGTAGACTCATAGACCCAAATGGATTACTAGATCTGCTGTCTCTCTCAGATGACTGACTTGCACATAAAGGTGAAAGTAACGAAATCACTGACTTGTATGTAATTGAAATATCATTCGTTTGGGGTTAAAATGTAGCTTCCAAAATGATAACGTTCTTGATTTGAAGAGAGCAGGCAGCAGAGAATCTATGACTTCACTGCCCTTGTGCTCTAATTTACTAATTCTCATTGCTAATACATTTGTCTTGTAAGCATTTTGAATTGGTTGCAATTCATCTGCTGTCTATTGATTCTTGTTGCTTCCTCAGTGCTAGTTAACTGGCACACTGTATTTTCTTCTTTGTGCCTCTACACAGTAACTGCTGTGTTTTGTTTTTTTTTTTTTTTTTTTTTGTTTTTGTTTTTTAATGTTAAACAGGCTGTTTTTCTTTTACTACAGAACACTTTTTTCTATCCCTTGAATAATAATTGTAACTCTTCTCCTACTCACTGTACCTGTCAGCCTTTAGAAAAACAGAGATGCCAGAGCTGCGTGCCCTTCTCCGTCACTGGGGCTGCCAGAATGGTGTGTTAGGAGTGCCTCTCTACCTTTATTTATTGCTATAGGGGATACAGGTGTGGAGTGTGGGGAAGGCCACTGTATCACTATGAGATGTACTGTTATGTTTCCTTTCTCCAGTGATTCTATGAGCTCTTCAGGGTTACTGCTTTCTTCAGTGAAGTCCAGCATTTTGTACTCAAGGACAAAATGTTCCTTGTTGCCTTGGGTATATTTGCAGTTAAATTCTGTGAATTCTAGTTTACATGAATGGTCAATATATTGAACAAGTAATAGTTCTTTCTGTGACCTCCATATCCTCATAATTTATTAGTATTATTTTTTCCAATTTTTGTTATCTGTAAGTTTTCAAAGGGTGGAAGTTCTCATAGCAATGACTTAATTCTAGATCATGAATGAAAAATGGAGTACTGTAGCATAGTTACAAGACCAAGTAACATAGGTCTTGCAGAAACCTATTTAAAACTGCCCTATTACACGAGGACATCACATAATTACCATCAACATGTTGATGATTCTAAGAAATCCATCAATAGTAAGGTTCCTAAGCGATTTAATGTGTCCTTTCTTGACGTTAGAATTGCTATTGCAGAATGTTGTATGGTACTAAATCAAATGCCATACAACAATTCAAGAATATTACATATTCAAAGGCTTAAAACCATATTGACTGGCATTGTTTTCCTTTTATATAGTTCTTTATAAAGCAAATGCCTAAATGTGTGCATTTCAGCTTTTCCTTTGTTTTACCCTGGACTTACATTTCATGAACTGGCCTGAAGTTACCCAGCCATCCTGCTTACAAGTTTTAATTGGCACAAAATTAACATTTCTGCAGTCTTTCAAAATTTCCTAAAGCTGAACATCCCAGCTCCTGGGATCTCTGCCACCTCTTTTATGATTTTTGTAGAGAAAGTCATCCAGGCTTGTTGATTAAATAATAGCTAACATTTCCTGTGGGCATTAAAGGTCTTGATCATCTTTCTGCCTATCAAGGTCATTGTCCCGATTCTTTCTAAATATACAACAGTACTCATTAAAAAACTTCCTTGTTTTCTGAATAATTACTCAGTTACTTTCTTTTCAAGTTACACTTTTCTCATTTCCATATTCTTTGCTTGATTAGACCCACTGTAGAAAAATGTTATTATTCCCTCCTTTCCCCGTGTTTTGTCTTCATGGATGTATGTGTTTATGAAAACAAGAATATCCCATTCATGTTGCTGGATTTCCACTTATTTCTCATTTCTTTTTATTTGTGCT
This sequence comes from Anser brachyrhynchus, assembly GCF_964034855.1. Lineage (NCBI taxonomy): Eukaryota > Metazoa > Chordata > Aves > Anseriformes > Anatidae > Anser > Anser brachyrhynchus. The sequence goes on along the minus strand of NC_137697.1, from coordinate 15,864,789 downwards.
GAATGTCACTCATTATTTAGTTGTGTGTGGAAGCTATTTACTGTACACTCATCTGTCCACCATAACTTCCTTTAAAATTCATTATTCAATCATTCCAACATGGGAATTGAGGGTGAAAATCAATCAAAACAATTACTACAAATCAGCACAGGTGTGAATTTCCCAACTGTAAATTTCTAAGGTAGTCAATCATACTCTACATGTAGCTAAAATCAGAGGGTGGACTTGCTGAGTCAGTAAAGTCATACCAGTAAGTTATATTGTAGCTACTGGTACTTGGAGATGATTGAGGCTGTGGGTCTCAGAAAAATCATACAAATGTGTAACAAACTGTTAATACCAGTCATCATTTCCTACTAAAAGTGTAGTTGTCAAGCAGCTAAAATGAATAGCTATAGCATACATTGTAAAAATCATGAAAAATTGTTTTTCTCCATGCCAAGAATTTTGCAGATTCAATGGAGTACATAAGCAGTTTTTCTACAGACTTGTAAACATCTTCAGAAAAGATAGAAATAACAGAGGAGTCTCACAAACTACCTAATGTTAGTAAAAGACATCAAAATTATCTAGGTAATAGCTCTATAACACCTTTCATTAATAAATTTAATAACCTATAATTCACTCTGGATGCATCTTTGTCTAGTATCTTGGTGGGAAGTAAAATAATCAAGGAAGATTTTTTTTTACATACTAAACAAGTAGTGCTATTTACACACCAGATGTTTTAAATAGTTCTGTGCTTTTGAGGACAGTAGTTAATAAAATTTAAATAGGAACCAGCCTTTAATGTGACAAAATAAGAGAAATTACTTTAAACCTTGTTTTTCCAATGTCTATTTTTACTACCGATTGCAACCAAACTTTCACACCTACACACTTCACTTCTTTAGTAGCCAGAAGTACAACAACTGTTATTTTACCTCCTTCTAAGTCTTCTAATTTAAATTGCCTTTTGAAGGGAGGCAGCATGGTGTGAGGATCAGGGATTGTCCCAGGAGTGGCCTGGCAGAGTTGTCACATCCTTATCTCCCTCTCACTCCATTTACCTTCTTGTACAGGTTCATGTCAGCACTGGGCATCCTCTTGCAGGTTTTCCTCAAAGATATAAATAAAATGTGATGCCTATCTATAAGAAGGGTCGTAAGGAGGACCTGGGGAATTACAGACCTGTCAGCCTGACCTCGGTGCCAGGAAAGGTGCTGGAACAGGTCATCTTGAATGCTATCACACAGAATGTATGGGACAACTGGGGGATCAGGCCCAGTCAGCATGGATTCATGAAAGGCAAGTCCTGCCTGACCAACCTCATCTCCTTCTATGACCAGGTGACCCACTTGGTAGATTAAGGAAAGGCTGTTGACATAGTCTACCTAGATTTCAGCAAGGCCTTTGACATGGTCTCCCACAGTATTCTCCTGGAGAAGCTGGCAGCCCATGACTTGGACAGGTACACTCTTTGTTGCATTAAAAACTGGCTGGATGGCCAGGCCCAGAGGGTCGTGGTGAATGGAGTGAAATCCAGCTGGCGACTGGTCACGAGTAGTGTTCCCCAGGGATTGGTGTTGGGGCCCATCCTCTTTAATATCTTTATTGATGATTTGGATGAGGGAATTGAGTGCACCCTCAATACATTTGCAGATGACACCAAGTTGGGGGGAAGTGTCCACCTGCCGGAGGGTAGGAAGGCCCTGCAGAGGGACCAGGACAGGATGGGTTGATGGGCAGAGGCCAATGGGATGAGGTTCAACACGGCTAAGTGCCCGGTCCTGCACATTGGCCACAACAACCCCATGCAACACTACAGGCTTGGGCCAGAGTGGCTCGAAAGCTGTGCACAGGAAAAGGATCTGGGGGGTGCTGATTGATGCTCGCCTGAACATGAGCTGGCAGTGTGCCCAAGTGGCCAAGAAGGCCAACGGCATCCTGGCTTGTATCAGGAATAGTGTAGCCAGCAGGACCAGGGAGGTGATCGTCCCCCTGTACTCACCTCTGGTGAGGCCGCAACTTGAGTGCTGCGTTCAGTTTTGGGCCCCTCACTTCAGTAAAGGCCCCTCACTTCAAAAAAGACCCTTGAAAGATCAAGGCCTTGAAGCATGTCCAGAGAAGGGCTACGAAGCTGGTAAGGGCCTGGAACACAAGTCCTATGGGGAGTGGCTGAGGGAACTGGGGTTGTTTAGTCTGGAGAAGAGGAGGCTCAGGGAAGACCTTATTGCTCTCTACAACTACCTGAAAGGAAAGTGTGGGGAGCTGGGTATTGGCCTCTTCTCGCAGATAACTAGTGACAGAACTAGAGGACTAGAGAATGGCCTCAAGTTGTGTCAGGGAGGTTTAGGTTGGAAATGAGGAGACATTTCTTCTCAGAAAGAGTAGTCAGGCATTGGAACGGGTTGCCCAGGGAGGTGGTGGAGTTACTGTCCCTAGGTGTGTTTAAGGAAAGGTTGGACATGATGGTTAGGGACGTGGTTTAGTGGGTCGTACTGGTGTTAGGGGGATGCTGGACCAGATGATCATGGAGGTCTTTTCCAACGTTGCTGATTCTATGATTCTATGAAAAGGAGTCAGAAAAAGAGAGTAGCTAATGGAGCCTCTAAATCTTTGCATTTTAGGAGGTAAAACTTAATTCCCTTTGTGCGATCTCCGTGCTTGCCTGGTCCAAGCTCTTCCAACTCCACAGCTTACAAAGGATCCTCCTCAAAGGCTGGGAGAAGAAGGAAGATGAGGAGGAGGAGGAAGAGGGGGAAGGGTAAGGGAGCTTGGCAGGGACCCTGCTGTGCCCATGAGGATGACAGCCTTCCTACCATAGTCTCTGCTTACTTACAAATTTTGGAAAATCTCTCTGGGCCTTTTTAGCTGGTTGTGCAGAGGAGTCTTTTGCAGTCCTCAAGTGTTGAGAATTTTGAGACGAGGTGGAAGGTAATGTTGCAATTTATTCAGCTAGAGAAATCAACAAAATTGTTTCTAATCCCCAGTGTTAGTACTGGGTAGGTGGCAGCAGTGTTCTCTCATGGGTGATCAGAAAACAATGCAAAGCAGATGTTTTTTATTTTAATAAATTTTATTTTAAATGATTAAATTTAATAAATTTTAAATTTTGTCTACTTTAATGTCTTGCCAAGTCTCTAATAATCCAGGTCTGTTTTCAAAACTTACTTTGTATTCATCTTCCTGTAAAGACCTCGGACAGGTATAACTTCTTTTTACTGAAAATGTATCAGTAATGTGTTCATTCACATATATATATATTTTATATTACCTATTTTAATGAAAACAGTGTGGATTCCATAGGAAAACATGTAAGTGCTGGATGGTCTATTGACTGTAGCCAGTTGTCACATTGAGATATAGAATCACAGAATCGTCTAGGTTGGAAGAGACCTCCAAGATCACCCAGTCCAACCTCTGACCTAACACTAACAAGTCCTCCACTAAACCATATCACTAAGCTCAACATCTAAATGCCTCTTAAAGACCTCCAGGGATGGTGACTCAACCACTTCCCTGGGCAGCCTATTCCAATGCCTAACAACCCTTTCAGTAAGGAAGTTCTTCCTAATATCCAACCTAAACCTCCCCTGGCGCAACTTTAGGCCATTCCCCCTCGTCCTGTCACCAGGCACGTGGGAGAATAGACCAACTCCCACCTCGCTACAGCCTCCTTTAAGGTACCTGTAGAGCGTGTTAAGGTTGCCCCTGAGCCTCCTCTTCTCTAGGCTGAACAATCCCAGCTCCCTCAGCCACTCCTCGTAAGAGTTGTTCTCCAGACCCCTCACCAGCCTCATCGCCCTTCTCTGGACTCTCTCAAGCACCTTGACGTCCTTCCTGTAGCGAGGGGCCCAAAACTGAACACAGTACTCGAGGTGCGGCCTCACCAGAGCCGAGTACAGGGGCACAATCACTTCCCTAGCCCTGCTGGCCACGCTGCTTCTTATACAAGCCAGGATGCTGTTGGCCTTCTTGGCCACCTGAGCACACTGCTGGCTCATATTCAGCCGACTATCAACCAGAACTCCCAGGTCCTTCTTGGCCAGGCAGCTTTCCAACCACTCATCTCCCAGCCTGTAGCGCTGCTTGGGGTTGTTGTGCCCCAGATGCAGGACCCGGCACTTGGCCTTGTTGAACTTCATACAGCTGGCCCCAGCCCATCGGTCCAGCCTATCCAGATCCTCCTGCAGAGCCTTCCTTCCCTCGAGCAGATCGACACACGCACCTAACTTGGTGTCGTCTGCAAACATACTGAGGGTGCACTCAATCCTCTCATCCAGATCATCGATAAAGATATTGAAGAGGACTGGCCCCAGTACTGAGCCCTGGTGGACTCCACTAGTGACCGGCCTCCAACTGGATTTGACTCCATTCACCACAACTCTTTGGGCCCGGCCATCCATCCAGTTTTTAACCCAACGAAGCGTACACCAGTCCAAGCCCCGAGCAGCCAGTTTTTTGAGGAGAATGCTGTGGGAAACAGTGTCAAAAGCCTTACCGAGGTCAAGGTAGACCACATCCACAGCCTTTGCCTCATCCACTAAGCATGTCACTTTGTCATAGAAGGAGATCAGGTTCGTCAAGCAGGACCTGCCCTTCATAAACCCATGCTGACTGGGCCTGATCACCTGATTGCCCTGTAAGTGCCGTGTGATGACACTCAAGATAATCTGCTCCATGAGCTTCCCTGGCACTGATGTCAAACTAACATGCCTATAGTTCCCCGGGTCTACCCTCTGACCCTTCTTGTAGATGGGCATCACATTTGCTAGCCGGCAGTCGACTGGGACCTCCCCTGATAGCCAGGACTGCCGATAAATGATGGAAAGCGGCTTGGCCAGCTCCTCCGCCAGTTCTCTCAATCCCCTTGGGTGGATCCCATCCGGCCCCATCGACTTGCGTACATCCAAGTGCTGTAACAGGTCGCCAGCCATTTCCTCGTGGATTGTGAGGGCCACATCCTGCTCCCCATCCCCTTCCACCAGCTCAGGGTACTGGGTATCCAGAGAACAACTGGTTTTGCTGCTAAAGCCTGAGGAAAAGAAGGCATTAAGCACCTCAGCTTTTTCCTCATCCCTTGTAACTAAGTTTTCCCCCGCATCCTGTAAAGGATGGAGATTCTCCTTAGTCCTCCTTTTTGTGTTGATGTATTTGTAAAAATATTTTTTTTATCTTTAACAGTAGTAGCCAGATTTAGCTCCAGATGAGCTTTGGCCCTTCTAATTTTGTCCCTGCACAGCCTCGCAACAGCCTCATAGTCCTCGTGAGTGGTCCGCCCTCTTTTCCAAAGATTATAAACCCTCTTCTTTCTCCTAAACTCAAACCATAACTCTCTATTCAGCCAGGCTGGTCTTCTTCCATGCCGGTTCATCTTTGGGCATGTGGGAACAGACTGTTCCTGAGCCATTAAGATTTCCTTCTTGAAGAGTGCCCAGTCTTCCTGGACTCCTCTGCCCTTCAGAACCACCTCTCAAGGGACTCTGCCAACCAGTGTCCTGAACAGCTCAAAGTCAGCCCTCCGGAAGTCCAAGGCAGCGGTTTTACTGGTCCCCTTCGTGGCTTCGCCAAGAATAGAGAATTCTGCCATTTCGTGGTCACTCTGCCCAAGACAGTTCCTGACCACCACATCTCCCACCAGTCCGTCACTGTTTGTGAACAGAAGGTCTAGCGGGGCACCTCCCCTAGTAGGCTTACTGACCAGCTGCGTCAGGAAGCTATCTTCCACGCTCTCCAGAAACCTCCTAGACTGCTTCCTCTGGGCTGTGTTGTGCTTCCAGCATATGTCTGGGAAGTTGAAGTCCCCCATGAGGACAAGACCTGATGATTTTGCAACTTCTGCCAGCTGCCTGTAGAACTCCTCATCCGTCTCCTCATCCTGGTTCGGTGGTCTGTAACAGACCCTCACCAGGATGCTTGCCTTGTTGGCCTTCCTGCTGATCCTAACCCACAGAGACTCAACCTTATCAGTCCCAGCCTCAAGTTCCACAACATCAAAACACTCTCTAATATAGAGAGCCACACCACTACCCCTTCTGTGCTGCCTGTCCCTTCTGAAGAGCCTATAGCCAGACATTGCAGCTCTCCAGTCATGAGAGTGATCCCACCACGTTTCCATGATGACAACCAAGTCATAGCCTGCCTGCTGCACGATGGCTTCCAGTTCCTCTTGTTTGTTACCCATGCTGCGTGCATTAGTGTAGATGCACTTCAGTCGGGCCATTGCCTTCTCCTCTGGCCTTGCCATTGTTCCCCCTGGCACAGCTCCAACAAGCCTTATTTCAGCCCCGTCCCTCTTCTTACCTAGTTTAAAGCCCTTCTTATACTTCTCTGCTGTTAGGAAGAAATCTCTTAATCTCATATTTTGCCCTATTGATTTTTGCAGGCTCAATTCTTTCTCAAGCACTTAGTGTTTTTGACATTGCTATACAGCGTCACCCAGAGAGCTAGAAACCACTTCAGTCAGAAGGTTTCTTATGACTGTTGGTCAGCAGCCCCCAGTGAATCAGCAATATGGGCTTAGGCTGGATGCTATACCAACTTGTCCTTAGACGTTTCCTCATTGTCATGTTGGGAAACTGCCTTCTTTTGATACAGCAAAGACTCAGAAATTTGCTGCAGTAATGCATATGTCTTGCACAAAGGGATGTAAGATAACGCATTCCTCCATTTAAATTTTGGTTTCTGAATGGCAGATGGTAGAATACTTTTTTTAATGCTCTGAGTCAGCTCATTGACATGCTCCACTTTCAATTAATCCCCGCCCCCCCCCCCCCCCTTTTTTTGTGATATATAGTTGTAATTGATTATATTAACCTGCCAAGGCAGAAAGAGTAAAATTTAAATAAACACAGTGAGAATTTGGTTTGAGGACTCTAATATCTTTATTCTAACTTCTGCGTGGAAACTTCATATTTTTGGGGTATTGTAAGACACGTGACCTGCTTCATCTTAATAACTGCTTTTTTTCTATTAAAATTAGAAAAAAAAAGTAGAAAAAAAAAACAGTAGAAAATGGCAGCTCATTGGCAAGCAGATCATTTTTTAATCTAGATTGCATAAAAGCCCAAACCATTCTCAGTATTACAGTATACCAAAGATTTCTCAAGAGTACTGGCAGCTTTATTGGTTGCTTTTAATTCATTTTAAAAACTCATATATTTCCCTTCCATATGAAAAATTAAAAAGAGTAGGAAAGCCAAATGAGCATACAAAATACTAATTTTAACCGCTTGGATGGCATGTCCATTGAAGAGAGCTGGCAAATGCTGCTGAAACTACAAGAACTCAGACTAATTATTTTTGAATGGAGTGTGAATGCTGCAGGCGGGGATGCCATTATTAAATGACATTTGTTGTTAAAGAAAAAAAAAAAGAAAAAAAAAGATATACCCCATGCCCAGGAGAGTCCCCAGTGACGCCCAATCAGAAATTATCCTATCTCATGTCACCAGCCCCCTGCATTTATATCTTTTAGGGTGACATACTATTGGCTGCTAGTTAGGCTCTATGGGAGGGATTAGTGGCACTCTTTGTGGCTTCCCCTTCAGATCCTTATTTGGTAGCTGTTGATAGAACAAGTCTTTACAGCAGCTGAGCATCTTGACATACATTATTCATTAAGTCCTGGTGTTCGGGAAATATGCATATCCCTAGCTCTTTAGATATTTCTTCAACTCATACAATATGTCTCTTCAATACTGCCTCTGAGTGCTTGGAGTTTTATAAATGGCATTTATACAATCGGAAGACCACACGGTTGGATTTCATTTCAGAGTGCCTCCTGTGCACACAGTTGCTGAGAACCTGAAGATCAGCGAAAAGAATTAAGAGAGAAGAGAAGGCTTCTTTCTTGTTGAAAGTCTTTTGCTGTATCAGATAGCAAAGAACTGAATAGCTTAGATTTGGTAGTATAGAAAAAAAAATCAAAAATGCCTGAGGCAAACTATTTACTCTCAGTTTCTTGGGGCTACATAAAGGTAGGATTTTGTTTTACCTTTTGAGAACCTTGATTTGCGGTGCATGATTGCATGATTACTGGATAGCACGAGTATTTGCGGGTAAAAGGACTATGAGTAATATGCATATAAAGTCAAAATCAGAAAAGCAAGGCTTTGTTCAGCAGGGAGAATGTACTGCACAGTATATAGTCTTTCTTATAAATTGTGCTGGGACTTTTAAAATAATTGCTATAATGGATAATTATACCAAGTGTAGAGCCATATAAATTCAGAAGAGTTTTGTGTTCCTTTATGAAAGATTGCTACAGAACTGTATTTCTAGATGTTAAAACATTTCACAAAAAAAAAAAAAAACCTCAAAACTGAGATAGCATACAATGGAAGACAGCATGATTAAAGAGGCTGAGGATAATGGATGAATGCATGACTCATACTGGCTTTAACAGCTGAAGAAATGTGAAATTATCAACAGTATGTTCCAGCAGCATTTTCTGGTAGCCTGTGTGTATGTGACAGCTTATTGATTAAAACACTGGGACACTGAAAATTATGTTCTTCTAAGATTGATCTATATTATTATGTAGAGAAGCTTTGAACTAGCTTGAAACTGCAGTAATGCTAGAAAATAGAATTAAATAAGCTTTATCTCTTTTATGGGAAAGTTTCTCACCAATTAATTAAATCAATATGCCATTCAACAAAATTCACTTAATACAGAACCATATGTGAGCTTTGTTTTACCCCTACTTTTGTGTTTGTGCTTAAAAATAATGTTTTCTTATGATTTTATTTATGAAGTATGTAAAAAGGAAAAAAAATGAAACAATCTTATTCTTGACAAGCAGTAACTGTTCCACATCATAGTATTAAAAAATAAATAAATCTCATTTCTACTGAACTAAGTAATGCAAGTATTTAATTAAATCACTAAATATAAGCATTATATTCACACATGACTGAATCTGTTATGCTCACTTGTATTTATATCCACTTTTATCACAGATTTGTTTTAAAAGTAGAAATATAAAATCCTCATTAGGTCATTGTGTCCGATCAGGTCATTGTGACCATTTTCTGCTATTGGAGAATTATTACAATATATTCTCAGGGATTTTGTTCAGTCATCTGTGAAGAGACTGAAGTCCATTATGCTATCTAGGTGGATTCTTTTCTCATTTACCAAAAATATAAGATGGAATTATTTTCCGTGTAGCTGAGAGGTATTTATTTTACATTGCTTGGAAGTATATTCTGGATTTCCAGGCAGCTGCTGTAATTTTTTTACTTGGTCAATCACAAAAATTCAATCATTGATCTTCAAAAAAAATTTCACTGTTGCTACATAGCCTTTAAAATGGATATAAATTTTTAATATTTAAAGTTCAGCAAAGAGCGTGATAGCTGTAGTTGATTACACATGGTAAAATATGTCCTGTATAGACAGTGTCCTGTACTGTGTATAGGCAATGATTTTAGTTAAGAAGCTAAATAGTACTTAAATGTAATTTTAGCATAGTGCTTTCTAAGTTCACAGAATACATGTTTTAGGAAAAATATGAAGATCTATCTGCTCTTTCTGACAGTCAAAATTGAATAATTTAGGATATTTTTGAAATATTAAGGAAAATTGAAATGTCTTAGTCTCAGAGATCATGACATGTATTTACATTTCTCACTACACATATATTCGTAATTTCTGTATGCTTCAGGCTGTGCTATATTATCTTCTGTTAAATTATATTGGAGAGAATGGTGGTCAGATGGATGCCAGAGATTGTCTCTGGCTATCTTTGAGAATGTTTCCTTGAAACAGTGAATACTACTGTCGCAATGCCAGGCTTGGAGACAGGAGCCTGACTATAGGTTATGAATTAAAAACCTGTTTGTGATCTTAATGTAAATTAAATGCATGGGCTTCCAACCAGCATTCTTATTTTTTGAGAATGCTTTTTACTTATTAAGAGTCTTGTTAAAGAAATTTTTGCACTGATAAACATTAAAAACAGAAGCCTTATATTAACCTCTAAGACTGGCCTGTTTTCAGTTCCTTTTCTTTTTTTTTTTTTTTTTGTAGAATACACCCCTTTCCAAACCCCATAAAATAATATAGTTTATTATATTTTAAGTTATGAAAGTATTTTTAAAATAGCAATTATACATACTTCAGAAACAAAACACACTGCAATGTGTGATATTCCAAATATTGAATGCATGTTTCCTGTATGTATTGTATCCGTGTAAGCATTTAGAAGTGTTATCTAGAAAAGAAGCAGCCAAAAAAATTGAATCTGAGATCTGTTGCCATGTTGATTTGGGAACCCGTGCAAAGAAAGACTCCAGTGCTTTCAAGCATTCTAGTTCCAGCCTCTGCAGGGTTTGGAGCTCAATTAACACTCAGATTGAAGGACTGCCAGGTAGGGGCCTTTTGGTCCATGGACCGCCTTCATGCCTTAGCTTTACCTTCTTTGCTGTTGCCAAAGGTAGTGGTTACCTCTTTACAGTCCTTGGGATGCAGCAGATTGCCTATTCATGAAAAGAAAGCCCGGGTGGAAGAAGCCCTCCTGGGGCATCTATGTCAAGCGTGGTTCCGCATCCTTCCGCAGACTGCACATTTACTTCAGCTTTGAGTTACTGATCCACGGACTTTAAGCAAAAATGGAATCAGTAGACCCAATATATATTGAGTGCAGTCCAAACTTTTCATAGCCATGAACTGACTCTGTAGTTAGATTGTCTCCTTATCTTGGGAATTGAACATGAATCTTCTTCTTGCTATAGGCACCAAGTCTCCCCAGAATTACACTAGTGCTTTGGTCACAATTTGGGAATATATTTACTGCAAAAGGCTGTCCAAATTTTTTTTATATACCTTTGTTGACATCTGAAAAAAAATATTATTTTTTTTTCTTCCACTAAAAAAACATTTAAATTTACCCTAGGTTGATAGCAGCGTTCTACAGAGACACGGACACACTGCTATGAGCCCAGAAGGACCTAAACTACCTAGTTCAGTCCCCACTGTGTAATCTGTTCTTTGGAGATGACCACTATTTAGGAAACTGTTCATGTCTCAGCACTTTTATTCTCACTCTATGAGACTTTTCATATTTTTTTGTTGAACTCTGCTGCTGTGACATCAGTATTCAGTAGTGAAGAACTGTATAATTGAATTAATGGATGTTTTATAGCCTGTCCATTTCCACAGGGAATTTCCTAGAATATAGCTGAGGGCAGTGATAGTCCAAAGGGTAGTTGTGTCATTTTTTCAGTCTAACAGTGCCTGGCCTGTAAAGTGAGAAAACCCTTACGAAGAATACAATGTATGCATAGCTCATCCAAAAACCTCTGATTGCTACCTGTGCAAAGCTGACAATATTATAATTAAAGTGTATGTAACAACATATTCGATCCATTGTGATTGATTTTCTTCAACTACAAAACTATGTGGCATTCAGATTTTTAAAATTCCTACTCAAAATAATATCTTTAACATTTACTATTTCAAGGATTTTTCATGTTTTGACTTGTTTTGAATAAAGAGCTAAACATTATTTCCAAGATGAGAAATGAAGAGAGAATATGAGCAGTCTAGCCAAGTTTCAGGCACTTAAAAGAGATGTTTTCTGGTTGTTACAGAAACTTCCCTGATTTGCAATAAGATCTTGTGGGAGCAACATGAAAGTTAGGCAGAATTTCATTCTCAAATAATAATGCAAGGATGCATAAATATGTGCAAAATGGTGCTCTATGAAACAGCAAGTTTTTGAGAAATTTGTAAATTCTGGAAAAAGTAGAGGCTTTGGGATTTTTTTTCCCTATATTTTAGGAGAAAAAAAAAATTCTCCCAAAGGACAAGATATTAAACACCAAAAGATTAAGTAATATACAGATATACTGCAAAAGGACATAATCAAGAAAACTATTTCAACATCTTAATTGCTGTTCAATTAATGCTCTTTTGTTTTTCTCATGCTGCATTGTTGTTCTTCATCAGAAACAGCTGTCTGCGTATGGTCTCCAACTCCATATGTTCCAGTGTGGATGACGGTCATAAGGCTTTGTCATGTATAATTAGGAAATCAAAGCCATTTTCTAAACTCCACAGTCCAGATGTTCTCAGAATAGATGTCAATTAAAGCTGTGTTGGTGTTGCGTCAGCAACATGTGAAAGAACGTGAGGAAATCACATTTCTACATTCCTTTAAAGCCCAAAGGCTTCTCTCATTGAATTCACTGTTAGCAGGAGGGCTTTCAAAAGCGTGGGGACTTGTTTTACTGTATGCTCATATTCAGCAGCAATGTAGTCTTCACCAGGTTTTATGCTGATGGTCTAGCTTATGTGCTCTGTTGTCTTTCGGGGTGATGTGAGGTGGGCAAGACTTTGCATCAAACCACTCAGGAACATAAGATTGGAAGAGACTGCTGTGTCTCTTGTGGGCAGCCCATACAATTGTGGTCGGCCCATACAATAAAGATTTAGTTGGAAATTCTTAAAGAATGTCTATTCCATAAACTCCACAAGATGATTCCAAGTATACAGTAAAAAAAAAAAAAAAAAAAAAAAAGGTTAAAAGACAAAATTGTATTCAATGCAGGAAAACAAAAGCAGAGATTGAGATCAGCAAGGTGTACCGAACTTCTGTGTTTATATGATATTATTTCTGTGCAACACAGAAATGGACTAAATTCTAAGCCACAGGTGAGGGCAAAAAAGACGTACAGTGATTATTTCTCTGACCAGGTTGTAAATTGTCCTCCTCGCTGCTGGTCATTATTAAGTGAGCTTAACACTGAGTGTGCAAACAGGACACCAGTCAATCACTTGAGAAAATGTAATGCCTTTAGCAGCATCACCATGTGCATCACCATGTGCATCATCTGCATTCTTTAACTGGAACTAGCCCCCAGTGTTAGCAAGTAATGTATACCCTGTCTTTCTCCTTCTGTGCCCCCAGTTAAATTTATGGAGCAGAGGAAAAAAAAAAACCCTTCTTGTATCCTGCTGTATCAGGTAGTTGAGAAAAAAAAGCATAGTATAAACACTAAGTTGTTCTTTCAAACATGGGAAATTTTTAAGTAGATGGAGAGCTCCTGAGCCATAGTTACTGTGGCTGGATGGTCTTTTTTTGAAGTGTGGCAAGTGATCCAATTGTGTTGCTCTGCAGCTGCTAAAACAGCTTGGCAACGTTGGGCATTAGCTAGGATGGCTTATCAGGAAGCAGGCAGACAGATGAGGACTATTGAGGGGGATCCATGGGCATTAGCTGTATTAAACCGAGAAAGAAAGAATGTTGGAGTGGTAATGGATTTACTGATGACAGACCTGTAAGTTAATGCCATTTTGTCAAATTCTTGCATTTTTATTAAGATTCTTATGTATGATATTTAATTTAAAGCTTCAGTTTCTGGGTATAGTCTGGAGACAAATAATCTACAACTTTGTCAGTTTTTGCTTTAAATAATTCAATTTTTCACCTTGGGTGCAGAACAAAAGAACAACAACAAAAAACACACCTATGTAAGTGTGTCTTAAATGCATGTTAAAAGTTTCAAGGTCTTTTAAAAATACTTTCAGAATTTTTGGCCCAGTCATGTTATTTCTTGGCAGGCTTGACTCATTTTTTTAAAACATTTGTAACATTGGTGACGAACATCTGACTTCACTATGGAGACTAGCACTGGTCTCATGCAGAATATATAGCTGTGTAGTTCATAGCCTACGTAACCGTATTTGCGTTATGGTTCAGATTTTCAGAAATCTGTTGAGTACTTGCTAGCACACAGCTGTATCTGAGATCAAAGTTGTGCCTTTGGCTTGTGACAGAAGTATAATTTGTTGTAGGAGTCTTTGTAGAGGGAAATTCCTGGGCTGGTGGTATGTCAAGATTGCAGGAAAATGCGGTGGCTAATGGTTAGAATGTTATATTAAAGGTAATTTTTATATTGTGTGAGCAATACAGTAATTGGTGACTTCCAAAGACATTGAGAAGAAAATAACACCTTTCACTGTTCAAAACTTCTTTGAAGTAAGGGCTTTGATGATTCCACTGTGGTGGAAAGGAGATGGTCAATGTTTAGTCTACTGCTTTATCTAGTATATAGAAGAAGGATTTTGTAATTTTCAGCATAAAAGGAATGTTTACAGGGTTATATAATAAGGATAACTATTGCTTAATATAGTAAATGATCATGTCTAGCTGAAAAAGTAGAAAATGAATCTGAAAAGGGCTGAAAATTATTTGGCCTTGTTAATACAAAAGAAGACGGGAAACTAACAACAAAATGAAAAAATGGCACAATGGCAGACAATATTCAGTAGTGACAGCTATTAATTTGCACTGGAAGGAACTGGTTGAATTGATAATAAATATTGCTGAGTTGTATTTATTGGTAATATCAAGGCAGAGCTATATTACTATATGTGAAATGACATGTAATATAGAGCTGCGTTGCACAATTAACATATGGTACACAATGCTGCAGGTTCTCTCTGTGGAAGGAAGCACTTCTTCCCACACCTGTTTAGGTGGTGGAGCCCTGGAACAGGTTGCTCAGAGAGGTTGTTCAGTCTCCTCCTTGGAGACCTTCAAAAGACATTGTCCTGCGCATCCTGCTCTGGGTGTCCCTGCTTGAGCAGGGTTTGGGCCAGATGGACCCAGAGGTCCCTGCCAGCCTCAGCCATTCCAGGATTCTTTGAAGGTATCCTGGGCTCTTGAAGGAGTAAAGAAAGACTCAATTATAATGATGCAATCAATTAACGCTTTGTGGAATGCTAATATGCACTCACATCAAATAGGCTGCCCGTGTGAATTAAGAGGAAAGGAAGAGGTTTTCAAGGATGGTTGTTTTCTACTCTGATGTTTCATACAAACACTGTCAATTTTCTGAGACATTTCTGACCAGAAGTGGCAAGTCATTGGTCTGGTCGATTAAAATATTTTTAAGTAAAAGATAAGCCTACATATTGGTGTGTAGGAAATCAGTAAGATATTTTGATGTTTTTAAGGAGTGCCGTCAAATTCTTTAGATTAATGACAAGGGAAGAAACTTGAAAGGTTTTGAAAAGTATGTCAAATATATACAAATAGATTAATTTATAAATATGATAAGAAACTCCTAGTAGATAAGGGATCTTGTGTAAATATGTTTGCATTTTCTCTTCAAATTAAAAAAAAAAAAAAAAACATGACAAGAAAGGAACATTAATTATTTCTGAGTTTATGCTTATGCCTTACAGCTTTCAGTTACAAGTAGGACCCTGTGCCTCAGCAATCGAATCGTGATTCAGTGTTTTAGGTGGTTAAGAGTTATGTTTTTCAACAGATAAGGAAGTTAGTAGGGAAGAGCAATATTATACGTCATTTTTGCTTTCACTGGTATCTTAGTTTAGTGTATGTTCTTACTGTTGTGTCCTTCCCCCTGTTATAAATTGACTGCATCTGCATTTTCTCATCCTAACCAAAATATGTCTTGATCACTAACTTATGCTTTTTTGTTTTTGGTTTTCCTTTTCAGTTTAAAAGAATGCTCAACCGGGAGCTAACCCACCTTTCTGAAATGAGCAGATCAGGCAATCAGGTCTCTGAATATATATCAAACACATTCTTAGGTAAGACCATGATGAGAGCTAACTTTTTTGCCTTTGTTCTTTTTAGTCTCTTTCTGTGTTGTGATAGAGCTTAAAAGCAGGTAGCTTTCCATATAATTTTCTGTTTTCAGAAGCTGTACATTCAGTACAGAGGTTATGGTAAATCCATTCATTTACAGCTTGTTTAGTTTGTGTGTGTGGTTTCCCTGTGTACTTGCAGAAAAATAGTCATCTACATATTTTCATTATTATATTGCTACCATATTAAGAAATGAATATATAATAGATTGAGTATTTCATATATTTAAAATAGTTCTTCCATTCTGTTTCCCTTATGGCCAGAAGGAAAGTTAGAACAAAGAGGTTTCAGTGTGCTGAAGGCACACAAACACATGTAACCTCATTAAATCTCACAGTACATGGTTCTGATGTTTTGGTATTCCCTGCCTGCACATGAGAAAGCTGATGAATTTTACTAAGTCAACATCTGAACAGACTGCTGCCAGAGAATTTGTGCAGCTAAAGAGCTTGCACTGTGGGATGTGAGCACTGAAAATCCTGACATGATATTATGAAGACTGTGTTTCTTTCTCTATAGCTTTGCAGAAGGCAATGTTCTGTTCTGTTTTGTTTTTCATATGTATATAAAACTGGTGAAAATGAATAAAACTTGGTTCCATGTGGTTGATTGTGAACAAGAAAATAAAGTTAATATATAAATTTTAAGGAAGTTTTGAGTGAAACACAACTGGTTTGTGACTGTGCACATAAGGGGAAGCACAGCTGGATATATCTAAATTAGGATAGCAAATACATTAAAAAGGGCCAAGGCTAAGATAAATTTTGTTTTATTTGTGTGAGATAGCTGGGGCTTTTTGTGCTTTTTGGAAAGAAGTGGGGTTTTTTAAAGTCCCATTTTGTCCTGCTGGTCACCGTAACCTAAATGGATCTCTTCATGTGCCCATTCAGTTTATCCATGATTGCAGTAGCTGCCTGAGAAGTGCAGCACAGCAGGGTTTCATAAAAGAAGAAAGAGATATGCCTGTGTTGTGGAGAAGCGCTATTGCAGAGCTTCAGGAGCCACTTAGGCTAACTGAAAAGACTTAGATACCAGTCTCTGTATGGCTTTGCTTGAAAACTTAAGGCTCATTTTGACAGGGTAAGGAAATGCATCTGTCTACCTTTCAGAGGAGACCTCGGTATGGAGCAGAAAGAGCACTGGAAACGCAATCACTTACAAATTGCTGAGCTATGGGTTTTCTTTAGTGGCTGCATATAAATGAAAACCTAGGCTGCTAAAAAAAATTGTGTACCAGAGGAATACAATGGGGAAAATACCTGAGATACAGAATTATTGCTTAAATCTAGTATTTCCAAAATATGCTGTCTCAACATATAGATTCTGAGATACAATGAAAAGAGGGAAAATATTCTCTCCACAGAAAATTCAAATGAATCTAGTAAATTGTTTTCTTAATACATAACTAATCTCCTGAACATCTACAGACTTTCACATTTGAGATCTAGGAAGATGTAATGAGAAAACAGTTTTTAATGTTTTTCTTCTTTAAAATAGATAGACTGTTTTCCTAGGTAGGACTGTATGAGATGTATGAAGTTATTCTTTCTGACAACTAATATATTTCTTGTGTAAGAATCAAGGTTCCTATCTTGAGTCTGATAATATGTAAGCTTTTTATTTTTCAGTGTAATTAATCTGTTTTCCTCTGAAGTGAAAGTGTAAGAGAACCTGTCAACGAGTATAACATAATCAGGGTCAAAATGGCAAGTTACCTTTTCTAGATGTTCAGATAGGCCTGGGATACTTTGCCTCATTATTGCAAAAGCATAGGCAATCCCGTGGAATTCCTTAGGAGATTTAAAGTCGTTCAGACAAGACCCTTCCTTTCACTTGAGTTGCTCTGACAAATCAGCGTATGAACCTCCCTTTGATGGGTCTAAACGTTGTGCATATGACCAAAACCATAACCATCAAAACATGAACACGGGTCCCTGCTCCTCATCTGTTGTCGGTTTGCACCAGTCAAAAGCTCTAGTACTTATCCTCCCCCTTTTTTCCTGATTGTCCGCAAGCAGAGAGCAAAGTAGGGGGGAGTGGAAGGGGGACTGGAGAACTTGGTGCTGCAGGCTAAAGCTTGGTGACATTTCTGCAGTCTCTTCTTCATTCTGATTTGTTTGGAATTTGAAGTGTCCAGTAAAGGCAGACTGCTAAAGGGTAATTAAAAAAGAAATGAAAAAAAAAAAAGAAAAAAGAAAAAAAAAAGAATAAAGTGAAGAAGCAAACACAATAACAATCTAGAAATTAGGAACGGACTCACTAACCTTGCCTGGTTTCAGTGTCTTTCTTGAATATGACCATTGCAGGAAGGATAAAGTAAACATCTATTTTTAGGAGTCCCAATTTTCTTCTTTGTTGTTGTTCTTTTTGTTTCTTTTAAGTTGTTTTTAAATCGTAGTTTTCACTCAGCTCCTGTGTTAGAAACATACGTCCTTGATATTCCTTGTTCTGCTGGAATATTTCTTAAGGACAAGAAAAGATGCAGGCACATCTTATCAGAGAAGAGATGAGTTGAAGGAAGTTATTAAAACACTACATTTAAAAAATAGCATGAATAAAATGAACAAAAACTAATGCAAATTCCTAGCAGTTTTTGGCAGGAAAATCCTCTGTTGCACCAATTTCAGTTTTCTCTGTGGACCACAGGTGTCTGCAGTGCTCCACACCCCCATACTGTTTCTGCAGTGATCAGACGACAATAGCCTAAATACACTTTATTATCCCTTTGATCTTTGCCTATAGTGGTAGTAAGATTTGCTGGCACAGACATTGAGGTATATGAAATAATGCCACTGATACTGCTGTGGTAGCAAAAGGCCACAAGACAGAACTCTTTTTTTTTTTTTTTTTTTAGCAAAATAGTCTTTTTTTCAGTATTACTTACTCTGTTTGAGAGGTGCTATAAATTGTAACAGAAAAGAGCTGCATTTCAGATGTGAGCTGCCTCTACATGCAAAGCATTTGTTGATGAGGCATCACTGGCAAAAGCTTTTCTGAGCTGTACAGATAGCATAAACAGAGCCAGCCCCCTTTAAGGGGGTTTTGGAAAGGTTTACATGACATACTGTTTTATTTTTTTTAGTGTTTTTTTTTTTTCCCCCAGAAAATAAAAAAATTCAAATTTTCTTGCCAAGTGAAAATACAGACTTCTGTTCACCTGTAATAACATTTATAAATGAAAGAGCTAACAATATCAGCAGGGCTACGGGTGCAGGGAAAGTGGAAATTAGACAGTCACAAGGCATATTTAAAGCCAGTTCAGAAATCTGTGAAATAGAGCGCTGCTTTAGTGAGGACCTGGTCTATGTTTGTCTCATTTCATATTTTAACTGCTGTTGATATGAAATATCTGTTGAAAATTCTCCAGCCACAAATATAAACAAATAAAAAAGTTTTGTTAAGCATTACAACATCCATAATATGAAACTCAGCAGTAAAGCAAGCAAAAATATTTGTAATTCATATCAAAAATATCTTTTTCTTCATTCTTTTGAAGACAAACAACATGAAGTTGAAATTCCTTCTCCGACGCAGAAAGAGAAAGAGAAAAAGAAGAGGCCAATGTCTCAGATCAGTGGAGTCAAAAAACTGATGCACAGCTCCAGCTTAACTAATTCCAGTATTCCCAGATTTGGAGTTAAAACAGACCAAGAAGATGTTCTTGCCAAGGTAGAGAATATTTAAATCCTTGAATTTAAACCGTTGAATTGAAATAGAGGTTGGTCAGGTGGAGTTACCAATATTATTCCATCTTTCACTTACAGCTGTTGATTGCAAGCTGTAGCAGTAAAGGCTGATCTCACTTAAAATAATGTAAATCCAGTGAAGTGGAAGAGTGAACTGAAATCAGAATCAGGCCGTAAGGGTTGATTTCTGCTTGAACAGGATTTCAACAGCAATGTTTCCTGTCAGTTGCATATATTAATAATAATAATGCTGCATATTCCTTAATAATACCTGAGGAAGGAAGAATAAACTTATATACTGTCAGAGGAATGAAAATCTACAGCAGACCCATGCTTTTCAAAATTGCACAACTGTATAGCATTAGAGCTATCCTTGCACATCCTGTCTTCAACTCCATTTTCCATGTACATATTTTGTTTTTAGGGACACTTATTGAGATTTTTGCACCAGCAACAATTTGGCAATAATCTAACACTGGTATAAAGTGATTATTCATTCAGTTTTAGATGTTTGTATTTGGAAATATGCCTATCAATATGTTCTCAGGAATCTCCCTATTTATTTCAACAGCCTGTTTTTGAGGATCAGGAAGACAGCAGCAGAACTGCAGTGTCTCTGCAGTTCACCTCCTCACTGAACTTTGCTCTTACTAGGCAGTGAGATAGAAAGGGTGTCAGCTCATTCAAGATAATGCTGCATCTCTTCCTCTGGAGCAATCCACTTAAAAGTGGCATTCTTTCCTCCCTAGTGAATTAAAATCAGGAGAGGTGGTAGATGCAAGTGCAAACATTACAAGATTAGTAGCAGCAGCTTTCCCCCTTTCAGAGTTTAGCATATAATTTTCACAGTGACTCTAGCAGGCATCAAGCTTTGCATTTTCATGAGTCTGCCATTTGTAGCTGTTTTAATCAAAAAATTCTGGAATCTGTGTGTTAGATTTCAGTGGTTCTGTTGCTTGATTCTGTCCTAGGAACTAGAAGATGTGAACAAATGGGGCCTTCAGGTTTTCCGAGTAGCAGAACTATCTGGAAACAGACCTTTGACAGTCATCATGCACACCATTTTTCAGGCAAGTAGGAGCAGCCATACTGCTTCATGCTTATCTCAGAGATTTTTCTGTGCTTTGTAATCTGAGTTGTTTCCCTTTTTCTTTTCTAGGAACGAGATTTGTTAAAAACATTTAAAATTCCAGTAGACACTTTAATAACTTACCTGATGACCCTAGAAGATCATTACCATGCAGATGTGGCATATCACAATAACATACATGCTGCAGATGTTGTTCAGTCAACGCATGTCCTGCTATCAACCCCAGCATTAGAGGTAAACTACACCGAGGTGGGAAAGAGGCAGGCATGAGAGAAAGGAACACACTAAGACTTTTCTCAACTAAATGATAAACATTTTAGTTTCTGCAATATTTCTCAAAAAAAAATCTTGATATTTCGTAAGTTCCTCTCTCTAAAGATACTTTGTGAGGATCCAGATTTATTTGTATGTAAATATTGTGCAGAAAATGTCATGTTTTTCTTCAAAGTCATGGTCTTATACTTGCAGATTTGTGCTGTCATAACCTTTTTTGTTGTAACGCAATTTGTAACTTGTTTCCATCATTTCGCTATTAACTGCATCCTGTTCCGTCATTACTTTCCATGTGGGACTCTCACTAACCACAGTGGAATTGCATAGGAAAGACAGTGATAAAACAGGATTCTCTCAATAAGGCCATTTGTTTATTTTTTTGTTGTTGTTTTCAAATTGTGCATATTTGTTCTGAACCTGAATGACAGTTGGCAAAGATCCACAAAGACTCTGGAATTCTCTTGGGAAAGATTTTCTATATCTCAAAGAGGGAGATCAGCTTATGCTCTTAAATCCCCACCATCTTCACCAAACAGCTAAACTGAACATCAGGAGCATTTTTTGATTTTATTGTTTTTTTGTTTGTTTGTTTGTTTGATTGTATTTAAATCAACTGTTTTTGATGACCTTGCTCTCTGCAGTTTTAACCAGTAAAATGGCAGTATCTGCCCAATGCCATTGCTGATCTACGTACTTCTAAGCTGTTCTTGATCAGTTATGAAAGCCATTATGTAACTTGGGAACTTGTAACAACCGGGGATAGGACTCAGTGACACGCGAGGTCCCTTGCAGTCCTTGCTTCCTATCTTCCTAATATTCTCATACAAAGAAACATCAGTAAATGCTAAGTAAGATTCCTTGTAGTCTATCACCGTTTCCTTTAGTGTCATTGAGGAGATGTTCATTCTTCAAATGCAGGACTGTGTGTTTATTGTGTAACATAGACATGTCAGATGTAACATTAAAGAATCTGGCAGGAATTTTTAACTTGAATTTGTGCTATGGGTCAGAAATCTAAATCTGTAACTACTGGTTTAATAAAAGTTGATTTATTTATAGACTGAAGCTGCAAAACACTTCAGTTGTTACTGAATTTAGTGATGCTGTCAGTGTGAAGTAAGGATAGTTTTACTTTCATGGCCAAGCTTGAAATATTTATGGAATTCTACATAATGGATGATTTTACAAAAGGTTGTGTTAACCTATGTGTAAAATATCTTCTTAAGATTCCAGATGCATTTCAAATGTGTTTTTTTAATGTTCAGATCGAGATTAAAAGTAGTCCTTTTACTGAAACCATTTTTTCATTGATTAGTGATTGTCATTTCTGTTTCGTGGTTTTCTAGGCAGTGTTCACTGATTTGGAGATTCTTGCAGCAATTTTTGCCAGTGCAATACATGATGTAGATCATCCTGGGGTTTCAAACCAGTTTCTTATCAACACAAGTAAGTTTGATGTTCAGTGGTTTTCTCAAAAATTTGTTGCAAGATCTGCACATAGCACCTGAGAAATACAAAATCTGTTAATTGTTTGCTTTTATTTGTACCTTTTGGTAAATAGGTAGATGTTTGTTTTTTCAACTGGATAATGTTTTGTATTACTTGTAACTTTAGAAATAATATACACAGTACTGGTTAGCAAGAATTAATAAGACATGAAAAATAAGACATGAACTATAATCCTGCCACTACTTCAATGTATTGGATGTGGTCTCTTTCCTGGAAATTGGTTGGTTTAAATTAAATATATAAATAAAGTTGTGGGAGATGAAGTAAGATTATATAAAATACCCCCCAAAAAGAAAGAAAAACAACCGTTAATGTGCTTATACTGCATATGGTATGACCAAGGATAGCAATACTTTTTTTAAGAAATTTAGAAAGCAAGTTTTCTGTTTAGAAATGGGACTGGTAGATGCATTTCTGTCTCTGCCTGGCTGCTGTACTTTTTTTCTGATCTCTGCATAGTCATGCCTCATGGACTGAATTTTCTCAGCCGGCCCCTGTGACTGTGGCAAATGTCTTCTCTTTTTTTTTCTTTCTATGAGACTCAGTGATGCTTCATATATGGAGGGTCAAGCCCCAGTGAAAAGAGACCCTAACACCATCTCCAAATGTGAAACCCAGTGTACTTGTTCTGCATTCCTCAAGGCTGTTCTATGCAGCACCGCATGAACCACTTCCCTCTTTTATCTTCTGCTAGAAGAAAAGTACTGTTAGCCTCATTGAACCTAATCACAGCACATTTACCGAATGGCTTCTTGCCCCGGTGCAACTTGCTTTGATTATCTTACTCTCTTTTCCTACTATAAGTGGGTAGCACATTTTAGCAAATTCCATCATATGCTCTTATTTCTTTTGCCATCTGTTGTCTTCTCCTTTTACAATAACTGATCCAGAATTACAAAAGTTGAAATAATTCTAAGAATCCAAGCCTATAAGAAGAAAAAGCTACAGAAATGGAAGCATACCTAGAAGTTGTGTATTTGACCCATTGGGTTGCATGTTCATAGACACTGTCTGGGTAAATAGATTCACCAGGTGAATCTATTCCACTGGTGCTAAAATAGTATGACCCCATATCAGCAGTATAGTTTGAAGAAGGGAGATCCTGTTCTGACTCATTTCTGCTGTACATTCAGATAAGACCTCAAGTCTAGCCTGTATCTAATTTTATTTGCCTTAATGGCCTGAGGGCTACCCTGTAGTGAAATTTTATTTGGTGACTCATCTGCAAAG
This sequence comes from Anser brachyrhynchus, assembly GCF_964034855.1. Classification (NCBI taxonomy): domain Eukaryota; kingdom Metazoa; phylum Chordata; class Aves; order Anseriformes; family Anatidae; genus Anser; species Anser brachyrhynchus. Next base: position 15,841,391 of record NC_137697.1, on the reverse strand, counting down.
TGAAGGATTGGGACTGTCTCTAGATTTCTGGTACTGTGTTGGTAGTAAGTGCAGTTAGCAATGTAGTGTAGAAAGACAGTGAATCAAGCATTGTTCATGAAACTGTGTAAAGCCCAAACACGTAAGAGTAGGCACATATAAGTAAAGTTTTTGTTTATTTAATTAGAAATTGAACAGCAGGATATATTGGTGGCTCCGAGTTGCTATGGGGAAACCAGTGAGTTGGTTACATTTAATCAGCTTGACTTTCTAGATGAATGGGCCAGTAGTGCTACGTAAAGCTTTCAGTTTTAAGGCAGATGGTTGAAACTCAGCTGAGTTAAGAGTGATTCTGATGTAGCAGCTTAGAAGAAATGTCTTGTTATTCTAAGTTCCTTCCGATGGAGAAGACTTCCATGTAAATCAAGTAGTGCCACTAACTGGAACTGCTGTTAGTAAGCTCAAAAGAGACAAAGGGGTTTTATCCCTTTTGAGTTGTTATATGCTTGAGGAAGAAACCATAGGAATAGAGATAGACATAATGAGCATGTAATTCAGTTTTATTTAAGATTTTAACTCATTTTCCACGAGGACTTGAGAACCAATGCCCACATGACTTCTACAAAAGTTACAAAATCTCTCAAATCCCAGATTTTCCTAACCTCTAGAAGATCATTTTCTTAAACCTAATTTTATGTTTTCCAACGAACCTTGCAATGTATTAGCATTTCACTAAGAACTATAAGAATACATTTAAAAAATCATTATAGACTTATAGTATGTAACATGTGTACATATTTTCCATATTTCAGGTTATTCTTTATAATTATTTACACATTATATTTCAGAGTTTTATTATATTGTTTCAGGATTTAAAATCCATTTAGAAAGTTGTCCGAAAACTTGATCCCTCATAAACACTATTAAAGTATGAACAAATGTGGATTGTGCTAGCATCAGGGGAGGTGCATATTTGACGACTGTAAGTCTATCCTTCCAAATAGTCTTGAAGCCTATAGTGTGCTACAGATGTTACTAAGGGGGAACTTTCTTCCATTTCCACCTCCATTACAAAGTTGAGCATGTTTTAACTCTGTCTGTAGTTGCAGCCCTTCCAAAGTAGTTCAGCTATGTTGAGGGTTTTGCAATTGAAGCTCTTCAGAAAGCAGTTTGAAAGGAATATAAACTACTACCTGTCTTCTTTGTAAGAAAAATGACAAGAAGGCAAACTTTATAAATATTCTGTGGAAGACAAAAGAGATACCATTTGACAAACTTCCTTTTTCCTTTTGCTATTACAGTTTTGCTACCATTAGGATAAGGGAAGTTAGAGGAAGGGTTTCCAAATTCACAAGATCGATGCGTTCAGGACAAGAGAGGAAGACAGAGGGAGAAAGCATAATGAGACTATTGAAATATGAAGAGCAGAGCGTACAAAAGCACCCCATTGAACCAGAAAGATTTTAAAACAAAGCTTTTGTAGAGGAAGATAAAGAGGACAAGGAGTAGAATAAACTCATATGTGGTTAGATTTCAGATAAAACAACTGCAATAAACAGCAATTAATGTCAGCACAAATGTGATTGCATAAGAAGAATGCTTTTTGGATGATAGATTCATTTTCACCCTGTGTCTTAAAAAGTGCAAGCTGATTGTGTGGCGTTCCTGTGTAGAATCTAAATCTGTGCAGAAAATTGTCTAAACTGTTTTTATTTGTCAAAGCTGTCTTCACATGTGCCTTGGTACAGGCCTAAGAAAGGAGTATGAGCTTCACTTATTCTCACAGCCACATGGCGTGACTGAGCGAAGAATAGTTTTGTTAGAGAAGGTACCATTTTAGCATCACAAGTAGATCACACTCAAGTATGAGACAGTAGACAAGGCCACTGCTTGCACTTTCAAGCCACATAGCTTTTCAAGAAAAAGATCAGAAGTGTAACTGTGACTGTCCTACCAGCCTCCTCTCAAAACATCCATTGTCACAGACTAATGGTGCCCCTTAGGCATAACTTGATACTCAGCTGAGTGTCTTAGATAACTGCAGAGGTACATTATTTGGAAACCAAGACGGGTGTTTGCCTGACCTGCACTGAAGCCTTAGCTGTGTATTCACAGGTCTGAGTAGTGGATAGGTGCACCTTCACTTAAGCAATTCAGTTCTAGTGGGTGTGGAGGGAGGGAGGACGGGAGAGAAGGAGGACAAAAAAACATCAGAATGTGTTTTAGTCTGTGTGTTTATGCATAATATTTTCCATGTGACCTCATGCATATATGGAAATGTATTCTGAAAAATATCTTCCTTTTATGGTTTTCTAACTTGCCATTCCAGGCATGTGTACACACTCCACTGCAAAGCTGGCTTTTTATTTTTCTCAGGATACTTTGCCTTGATTTGTTAAGATGTTCAGTCGTTAATTCTGCAAGTTTTGATACTCTGTGAACTACCGGAAATTGTTTTCTAAACGTTCATCTGTAAATCTTGTTAGGAATGTAATTAATTTGAAAAATCGTAAGGGATTTGGTGGAAGCAAAGGCTTTAGTAATGTTTTGCCCTGTGACTGTTATTGCAGATTCTGAACTCGCCTTGATGTACAATGACTCATCAGTACTGGAGAATCATCACTTAGCTGTGGGCTTTAAGCTGCTACAGGAAGAAAATTGTGACATTTTCCAGAATTTGACCAAAAAACAGAGGCAGTCATTGAGGAAAATGGTCATTGACATTGTGAGTTCCTCTTTAGAGTCCCTTTTGCATAGTGCTAGCAAACTGAATGATTATGCACAGCAACATTTTAGGATAAATTACAAGTTGTTAGACTTAGATGAAGTAAAAACCTGAAGTTGTATTGTATTTTGTCCAAACATGAATAGTGGGATCTTTTCAGTTTCGATAACCATGTATACCTTTCTGGAAGGTATACAGCCCTGTTTCAAGCTGTTTTCATACTGATGTCTATGTTTGCCACTTCAGTATCACAGCTGGAAATTTTCTACTGAATTGATGATAATTAACTTAGACTGATCAGATTTTCTCCAATTATTTTGTCAAATTCTTAAAATAATCAAAATGAAACCATTAGGACACTCATGACATATGGGACCGAGACTTCTGTAGTGTATTCAGATACAGAACTTAGGTTTTCTACTGAGAACCATTTGTTTCTGGGTCCAAAGGTTTCTTAGAAGTCAGTAGAATAATTTAAATGATACTCATTTATTCTTTTGTTTCTTTCAAGGTACTTGCAACAGACATGTCTAAGCATATGAATCTGTTGGCTGATTTAAAAACTATGGTTGAAACCAAAAAAGTGACAAGTTCTGGTGTCTTACTTCTTGATAACTATTCAGATAGAATTCAGGTAAGAAAATTTATCTGTAAATGGCTATTTGTATTACCGTGAGTTACATCATCAACAGCATTTGCCTACCTACTCTTCAGCTTGGGTTAGATCAACTGTCCATTTTCACACCGTGACTCACTCTCTTCCCTCTTCTCTCTTATATGTTTCTTGCATGTGACATATTCTGTCAGGTACTGAATGATTCTTTGGGAAAGTAATGAGGTGGTAATATACTTGTGGGCTGATTTTGGCTTTGCCCTGCCCTTCAAATTATCAGCACCTTCTTGGTCTTTCTCTGCAACATTTTCTGTCTCTTACATGGGGAGAAGCAGTAGAAGTGAGGTAATTCATGGCTATTACTGCAAGTGTGAAAAACACTCAAGGACTAAGTTTTTGCTCTCCAGAATAAATCTTGCAGTACATGTATTTTCAAGATTCCGTTTCACAGCCACCAAATGTGTAAATGGAAAAGGAGCTGTTTTTCTCCAGTGTAATAACACAGCAGGTGTTCAATCTATTTTAGGTTCTTCAGAATATGGTGCACTGTGCAGATCTCAGCAATCCAACAAAGCCACTCCACCTATACCGCCAATGGACAGATAGAATAATGGAGGAATTCTTCCGTCAAGGAGATCGGGAAAGAGAGAGGGGAATGGAGATAAGTCCCATGTGTGATAAGCACAATGCATCTGTAGAAAAATCACAGGTAACTGATTTCAGTAGGCAGATAAATAGCCTAGTATGACATTTTAATGGAAAAAGATAGTCCATAACCATTTTTCATATTTTGATGAATTTCTGAACGCACTATTTCCTTGTTTTTCCTCTCTGAGTTAATTAATTCAGCTTCTGGGTAGCAAGTGAGAGGAGTTAAGATTCTTACTGTGAAAACATAGTTCATAGCAGTGTGTTTCCTGAAGGGATTCCATCATTGTTGTTATCTGCAATGAAGCATATTCTTCAGAAAGTAATATTGTACAGCTGCTCATTAGGGTTTCCTTCAAAAGCAGAATTAAATATAAAGCAGCTGTTTGGCTCACTAAATGCAATGGAGTTCTTTGGAAAGAACAATTCAGTTGAAAACAAATCCTTCCCAAGTCCTTATCCAACATCCTGAATGAGAGGTTTGAAATGCTGAGACCCTATTTTCTGCTTAGAACAGCATGGACTCCTTTCAGCCACCTTAAGAGTGCTGTGTATAGTGTCTCATGCTAGTGTTATCTTTCTCAGGCATTATCGTCTATTTCTTTTAGACAACATGAATATTGAAAGCTTCTGTACAGTAAATGGATTGAATTACTGTGACGTTTATTCATAGTTTTTCATTTTTTGTGAATTAGATCTCATTCTAATTTTGTATTGTTTGAAACAGGTGGGTTTTATAGACTACATTGTTCATCCTTTGTGGGAGACATGGGCAGATCTTGTTCACCCAGATGCCCAGGATATCTTAGATACACTGGAAGACAATCGAGAATGGTACCAGAGCACAATCCCTCAAAGTCCCTCTCCTGCACCTGATGACCAGGAAGAGGGTAGACAGGGACAAACTGAAAAATTCCAGTTTGAATTAACACTGGAGGAAGATGGGGAGTCAGACACCGAAAAGGACAGTGGAAGTCAAGTAGAAGAAGACACCAGCTGCAGTGACTCCAAGACTCTTTGCACCCAAGATTCAGAATCCACTGAAATTCCTCTTGATGAGCAAGTAGGGGAAGAAGTAGAAGAGGAAGAGAACCAGACAGAACCTTGTGCAGTGGAAGACCACGCTCCTGACACATAACAATGAGGACACATCCTCTCTCTCTTGCCCTCTCCCTTTCCCTCTCCCCTCCTTCCTCTCTCTAATTAAGTAATGGTTTCCAAAGTGTATGTCATATGCTACAATCATGATCACAACTCACTGTCATCTGCTAGGACGTTTGTCAATCAAAACTGACCTTGATGACTCAGTTTGGCACTCAGGAATATTGTAACCAGAATCTTCACCTCCACTGCTTCAGAAAGTGGGGGAAGAAGATCCATAAACTACATCTTACTAAGCTCTCAATTTCACAGATTTGATTAATTAAATCAAATATTTTCAGAGGAGTACCACCTGCCAACCGAATGCTGGTATGCTTTGGTAGTTTTTTATTTTATTTTAATTTTATTTTATTTTATTTTTATTTTATTTCACAACTTAAGCATTGGATAATGTTCGTCATCAGAGGAAACAGACAGAAAATAAACTGAGGTTCCTACTGGAAAGCAAATGCACATAAATGATGGGACACAACACGAATCTGTTACCAATAGGAAGATGAGCTGTGGAAATTGCATAATTTTCTAATTTCAAGTCTTCCTGATAAGTGACTGAAAAAAGTGTAACCCAACGGGTTGCACTGAACTCTGCATTTTGTATAATATGTAAAAGAGAGATCTTTTGTAGAGCTTACTTTTATTATTAAATGTACCGAGGTATTATATTTAAAGAAAAACACTTTCCGACTTCATCTGCCACTGGTTATTTTTTCCAAAGAGTAACTTGCAAGTTTTCAGTACAAATCTGTGCTACACTGGATAATACTTCTAGGGTTTTTTCTTTCCTTCTTGTTTTGCACCTTAGAATTTCAAAACAATATTGAATTGTAAACGTCTATTATTTTATGTATTATTGAGTTTCATGAATATCCTTTATGTTACCCAAAACTCCTACAGTATGATGGATTTTTTTTTTTCGTTTTCATTATAATGTTCCCAGACATATTAGAGGAAGTTATGTTTTGCTGTTTTCCTCGTAGTGGCCTGATCCTGTCAATTCTGACTTAGTACCAGAAGTAGTACTACCATCGAAACCAACTGTTAAGATTAAGATTTGCAGGACTAGGGCCAGTAAGAAAGGTAATGAATTGTCTTTAATATAAAGGCAGCTCTTCTGCTATATTTATAAAATTCATCCCTCTGAAACATGATTTTCAGACCATTTTTTTGCCTGGGAACTATAAACTGCTAAATCATAACAGGCTAATACAGTGTGTGGAATATATATTTTGGCATAAAAGCATTAATGTAATATTTCCAATTTTGATTCCCTTAGTTTCTTTTTATCTTTTAGCGATCTAGTTAAACCATTTGCTAATCTGAGACGTGTACAACATAAAAATTGTGATTAGCATTATTTTTTCATGTTTTTATTGCAAGAAGAGCCAGGTCCATCTTTTTTTCTATGTTTTTAAGTAATTGAACAATGTATCATGAGAGTGGTAGTTTACTTCACATTATTTTAATCTCAGAATTTTTCATCCTTTATACAGCTTGTGCTGAGAGAAGCCTACTTTTAGGTTTGATTGGTACTGAAAACTTCCATAACTTGGAAAGCTAAAGGGAATTAGGAGTTCATGTTTGACATTTGCCAGTCCTGTTGCTTGGTCACATGAAATGGAGGAATTTTTTATCTCTGCTGCTTTACCCTTCATTAAAATTGTAGTTTTCAGTTGGGAAATAGTTGCCTAGAGAAGGAACAGACTCCGGTCTGTAAAATTCTGGTACAATGACAATATCGAGATGATTTCTCAACAAAAGAAAATGGAATCAGACATTATTTCCCTTGTTTGGAGTAATTTGGTAGTAAATAAGCAGATATAAATATTTTTTGTTGTTGTTGGTTTTTGGTTTTTTAATTTTTTTTAAGTGTCTGAGATCTTCTTTAAGATAAGAACTTCTTTAAAAACTATTGGATAATAATTCAGCCTTTAAATTCATTTCACATTCTTCTATATCCAGATCAAAATTTTCTCTAGCTTTAGCCCTCACAGGGCTTTAGCACAGATGATACTGAAGGAGGAAAGAAAATGAAGAGAACTCATGTTTTTAAGGTTTCGACTATATTTTGTTCTTCATCATTTCTTCCTGAACCTGACCCACCTAAAAATCCTCTCAATCCCTAAGAGTGCCTGGAACCTTAATAATGGAAAAGCAATATAAATTCCAAAATGACCAATGGGGACCTGAAAAGTTTTTGTATCTGCACTAACTGAAAGTAAATGAAGAGAAAACACCATATTGTATTGTGAGATATACACCCATACATATGGACAATCAAATCATAGAAAATTGTATCATTTCTTAGAGATGGGGATATAATGCACTGTACAATCTTTTTTTTTCTTTTTCCTCTTTTGCCAAAGTGTGTTTTAGCATTGCACACTGCTTTAAAACAATACAATTTACAAGTGGCTTTATGTGTTTTAAATAATTTTGCCATAATAAAATGCGATGAGTTGGGTATTGGGGGGAGGGAAGGGGGGGAGAAAATTCACATTGCTTATAACAGTACACTTTAGCTTGCAAGTTACTGTACTCAATAATGCTGTATTTGAATTTTTAAATTGTTTTGTGTCATTGTTAAAAAAGATAATGAAAGAATATAGATAGAACAAATAGCATTCAGAAGTTTTAAAAACTTGAATGAAATGGATTTTTCAGAAAGCTTTGACAATTCTTTTAAAATGCATTATTTATTTTATTTGTGCCATGCATTTTTCTCACCAAATGACCTTACCTGTAATACAGTCTTGTTTGTCTCTGTTTACAACCATGTATTTATTGTAATGTACATACTGTAATGTTAATTGTAAATTACCAGTTCTTATTATAACATCATCCTTGTGAGGGTGGTGTTGCTATATTTGGAAACTCTTGGTGAGAGAATGATTATTGTGTATACATATTCCTTGTACATTTTTTCTCCTGTAATATACTCTCTGTCACCTTAGAGCTTGTTTATGGAAGATTCAAGAAAAGTATAAAATACATAAAGATATATCAATAAAAAAAAAAAAAGGAAAAAAGAAAAAAAAAAAAGCTGCAGGTCTTTGGTCCCAGGGCTGTGCCTTAACTTTAAACAATTTTTTCTTCTGTTTTGCTGCATTTGAAAGTGAGGTAGCTGTGGGGCTAGGGCTGGGCATATCTACCATATTTTTAGTGCTAGCTTATGGGGATTACAAGTACAAGCTAGTATGCATGATACTACAGTGAGCTTTCATTCATGACCCTACTGGAAGTTCAAGCTTTTCCAGACTTCGGGCAATATAATTATACTGCCCCTCTGATTATCTTTTTACAGGCTATCATCAGGGATTATTGCAGCCATTACTTGCTACTACTAAAAAATAAAAAAATAAAAAAAAATACTGACACTGTATTTCAATACTGAATTTTGCTGAAAGAGCTTTGGAAAGCAGCTCTACTAAGCATCTGATTTTAATGCATATTGGCAAATGAAATAATTGGAATTAAAATAGTATATCATACACTTTTTTTTTTTTTAGTCACCTAATATTCTTTCTTTACTCAGTAGCACAAATTGCCACTGTATAAGCAGAATCCATAAAGTAGAACAAAAGACAACTTCAGACTTGGAAATGCTTTCTAACACTAATAATAGTGTTATAAGCAGCCAAATCTTTTATTTTGTATAGATGTATCTAAGGCTTTGTACAGGTGTGTATAGCATAATGCACTAGATCTGGTAAACCTTTTAATAACACTAGCATTAGTTTTGCAGATTGGACTCTGAGCATCTCTTGCTGTTTGAATATCACATTACTCCAGACTGCTTAGGACTGATAGCAGTGAATTTTCCAGAGCAAGGTAAACGCCTGTCCTCCATTCCAGTGATGCCCAGCCCTTGTAGCATGCAACTTTTCGGTGAAAGGAGCGATTCTTTTTCAAGTAAAAACAGAGCCTCCTTTTTGACACAAACTGTAGATTTTAGCAGCCCTGGCCCAAAGGAAAATGATTGCTTTTGTTTTAAACAGTATAAAAGGGACACTATAATGAGAGAAATCCTGAACAATTTTTTGTTGTTTTAGTTTGATTTTTTCTTTTGGGGATGTCTTGAGAGTGGCAACTTGTGTGAACATTGCACATGACAATTACTTCACCGGTTTCTTAGCCTCTCTTACAGCCTATGGGATAGTACTGTACATCAATACCTTCATATGAAATTTTTATATGCAATGGAAATAAAAGCATGGGTTGATTCTGCCTAGTTACTGTATTTGACTTCCTTTTGCAAGTTTTTTTTTTCTTTTTTTCTTTTTTGTTTTATCATAGCCGTGACATCTTAAGAGAAAACATATCGGTAGAATACTTAGGTTATGTTATTTTTTTCATCATACTGAGTTTTGTGTAGATAATACAAAATAAATGTGGGTGCTAATCAGACAAGTTAGTCAAATGTGGTATTTCATAAAGTCTAATCCAGAGATGTGCTATACAGTTGTATAGAAAGACATTCAGTCTCAACTTTCAGGAATTTTTACTATTGACTTGAGTGGCAGAAGAAGCCTATCTTGAGAAAATAGGACTTCAGCTGAAATGAGGTAGAAGAGTAGAGATTGCTGCCAGAGCAATACATGGGGGTATCAGAAAGAAGAGGAAAAAAAAAAAAAGAAAAAAAAAAAAAAGGAAGAAGAATACTGTAGGTAAATATCGACCAGAAAATCCCTGCTCAAATGGATGATAAAAAGAAATTGTTTTTTTAAAATTAGACTTCATAAATGCCAGCTCTTGTCTTGAAGAAATGTGGTAGAGCACTCAGTCTTAATGCTTTTGAAGTGGCTTTCATAAGCCACTTGATCAGAGTACTTATTGGGGGCGGGGGAGATGCTTAGCTGAAAATATTTTCAGATTGAGTAATAATAATAAAATCAATGTCCTTTTTTTTTTTTTTTTTTTTTTTTTCCCTTAAGATCCTCCTTCTTAGATCCTCCTTTGGATTTGGAGTTAGTTTGCAAGGAGTACAACCCTTAGGACTCCTTTTAAATCACGCTTTGGTGGCAGAAGAGGCTGGTAAGAGCTGGGCTGTGAAGATGAAGGAAGCTGTGCTGAGCACCATGGGGCAGGTAAACCAGGTGGTGCCCCTCGTCTGTGCTGTCCCCATCCTCACACATTCCCAGTGTCCCTAAGGGGAGAATGTTCTGCATACATCATGGATTTTAGCCTGAAGGGAGGAAGGAACTCCAGATTCCTGTTAGCTCTATTAAAAACTCTATAGTGAAGAGCTCGGGTATCACACTTGTACAAGCGGTGAGCTTGAAGCTGGCAGGATTGGCACTGTCTCAGTCTGCATGCATGGCAATAATAATGCTTCTGGTAGATTGGCATGTTTCAGAGCAAAACCAAAATGAATTCCTTGTTTCACTGCAGTCAGCTGCTGCTATAGGAGCTGAACGTATTTTTGAACTAATGACTCCTCTGTTTCTTGGGGACACAGTCTGACTAGCTGCAGCTTCATTTACTCAGTCTCTCTGCTGCACTGAAAATAAAAATCACAGCTGCTGGAAAACACACTGGGATGACCATCCCAATTTCTCTGCCAGCTGTGAATAATTTTGCATAGTTTTATTAAGGAAATAAAAAGGGGGTGGGGGGGAAGGAGGGCAGAAATTCAAACGTTATAAAAGGCTTTAGTTGGTTCAGTTTAGTTTAGCCTACAATGTACAGAAAATGTCCAGCTTGATCCTGTGAAACTGGCTGAGAAATCTGCAAAAGTAATAAAGTAGGATAAGACATCCTAACAACAGGAATCAGAGTGATAAACTGGGAGAAAAGCCTGGTCAGGGAAAAATATCCTCCAAACAAAATCATCTCATCCCATCAAAGGTGATCCCATAGCCTGGATATAGACACAGGAGAACTGAGTTTGACTTTATTATGCCTCAGTTCCCTAGACCCCAAGCTGTAATTTTTTCTTCTCACAAAGCAATTATGTTAAGGTCCTCAGAGCTATTGTGGTAGTAAGAACTAAGTGCTTGTCAGATATTTATAAAGTAAAAAATTGTTTTGATACAATGCAATTTAGCAGAGCTTTAAGGACTAAAAATGTGCAATGACTCTCTGCTAGAAGAGGCTGTAGCACAGAAGGAGGAGGATGACGATGTAACTAGGTACACAGACCTCAGTGAGAGCAAGAGGGAGAAGATTCAGGATGTTTGGTCCCAGCTAGCTCATACTGTCTAGCACTGTTGAGCTGTGCAGACAGCAAATGCAGATCAGAAAGTTGTCACCTTGCATGGTTACCTCCAAACACTGAACCAGCCTTTACAAACACCTCCTGAACAAACCTCCTCCTGAACAAACACCTCCACGAGCCTTTATGTTGTGTCCTCTGTGGTCTGTGGAGTGCAGATGACTATGATATCAGCATACCTACCATGCAGCACAGAAGGCTGGAAAATAAAATACGGGTTATGCAGCATGTAGCAATCAAAGTCCAATTGGCACGTGTTGTACATGTATGGGACTTGGCATATAGCAAGTGCCTACAAGCCATCAATATGCAGGGCTAGACAGAGAGTTAGAGGTGGTTTAAAAAAACTTCAGTACCTTCTGAGAGCTGAAACTCTCGAGAACTAATATGCCAAAACTCTTATAAACCTGTTTAAGTTTCCAAAAACTGGACTGGCTGCAGGGTTGACCAAACCAAGAGGTGTGCCTTCCTCATTGCATTCTCAGCCTGTGGTTAGCATTGTACATTGCTGTCAGGGGTAGACCTCCTAAACCTACGGTGTTTTCTGGAGCCTGCTACAAAGGCTACTTGAGCTTAGATGCAAAGTACCACTTGAATGCAGAGACACTGAGCCATGTCCCTGCTCTGATGGAAAGAGCAGCAACAGCTGATGCAGAGCTCCCTTTATGACCCAGCTGGCTGTGCACCTACAAGCAGGAAATCCTCCACTGGCACCTAGGTTTGTAACAGTGCACTACACAAAACAGTTCTTGGGTTTAGGGTCTTTGCCACTGAGCGGAAAGAGAAGCCTTCTGTGGCATTTTAAGATCGCATGTGTTTATTTAATACATATAGCACAAAGACAAAGCTGGTAGCAAAACAAAAACAAAAAACATCAACAAAAAGCAGCCCTAACCTTGCTTCTTGCACACTCGCTTTCTCTCTCTCTTCTCCTCAACAAGTGGGGGAGTATGTCTCTACTAACCACTTGCAGCTGGGAATGGAGAATGTGGGATACATTTAGAAGGTGAGAGACGAACAAGGAATCAGTAACACAGCCTGTATGAGATGATGCTGGCTAATGGCAGTTGCAGAGAAGTGCTTCTTACAAAGCCGAGCCTGTAAAAAAAAAAAAAAAATGCTTGAGAAGTATAGAATGTTATTTAAGCAACCTTTAGTAGTGTTGAGGATGTTAGTGGAATTGAGGTGTTCAGGTTTGATAGTGCTAGCTGGAGATGCAGTTTCAGAAAAAAAGGCAAAGAAAAAATAAGTTATTAAAAAGCTGGAATCTGGCTGTCTAGCAGGAGTCAGGGAATATGACCTGTTTATTTCATCCAAGAGAAGATTAGGATATGGCTTGATCATATGGGTCCAGAAATGTGATAGTCCCTTGGCCTGTCCTTTTGCCTATTAGTCAGAACCAATCACCAGCAACGGAGCCAACAGGCTGGGAGCTGGCACGTGAGCAGTTCAGGCTGCACAGAGTGCAGCAGCAGCAGCTGCCTTTGTTCCTGCCTCGTGTTTGCAGGGACCACGCTGGGGAGCAGGGTCTGAGGCAATGCCACCCTCACAAATGAGTGATGTGCTATATGTATGGATGCTGGGAGCATCCACAGGTCTTACTTTTAAGGGTAATTATAATGATATGCACAATTCACTTTGTTGTAGTAGCCCTGGAAATGGGCTTGTTATTAGTGAATTGTGGGGACAGGGGAATGGAAGACTGGTGCTGAGAGATGGAAGGGCTTTTTCTATCACAGTACTTTTCAAACTATAAAGTAGTAGGGCCATTTATTGGAAAATACCAAAGCATTTTCTTCCCAGGCAAAAAACTTTATCTTTCTGTTTATAATAACAGCCTCCAATCTGAGCTGATTTTCTCCTTTAATCTTCATTGTCCTGCTCCTTCCCATGTGCTTGCAGGAGGGAAAGGGCACACGATTTAGCAGTGCAGGCAGTTGTTGTTCCTAGTGTCTGTGTGGGTATTTCCCCTGGAGAAAGGGCTCACGCAGCAGGGGAAGATCAGGCTGCAGCGCTTGCTCCATCGTGGCATGCTGTTCACTGCAGCGGCTGTGTGTCACCCTGTGTTAGCGTCACGGCAGTGTCCCCGTTTTCCTCAGCTGAACTGAAACAGCAAGGGATATATAGTTGTGTGTGTGTGTTTTTAATGAGCACAGCCCCAAGCATCCAGGCTGCCGGTAGGGTGAGGGCACCCAAAAGGACTGGGAGGCAGGCAGCCTCCTGTCCCACTCATCGAGATGCCACCAGATGAAGACCCTAAAAGAGCACCTAGGTCTAGGGACTGGCTCTTTCCACTGTACGGACCTATTCCTGCCACCCCCAACCTGCATCACTGTGGTCCCTGAGAGGTGGGTGGGCATCCCTATGAAGAGGGAGGGAACCAGCCCCTGGGTTTCTGTCCTAGTTGGTGCTTCTCTCTCTTGCCCAAAAATATGTTAGGGTTTCCTCCTCCTTTCACCATCAGGTAATTGAGTTTGATGGTGTTGGTTCGCTGTGTTGGGCAACACGGACACGTGCATCCAGACATGGGAGAAGTTGCCTCTGACAGTGGAAGGATCTGGGCAGTTTGCAGAGCCAGGCTCCTGCTCTCTGCTCTTGCCATATGATTGAGCTGTGTGCACCAGTACACGCACATGCCTTTCGCTTCCATGTACATCAAATAACTTTGCACTTGGATGGCCTAACCAGCTCCCAGATCCTGTGTTTCTTGTAACGTTCTCCCTCCATCCCAAAGGAATTCCATTAAAATGTTTATGCAAGAGCTACACAGCCTTCTGCACTGAGTGTTTGGACATTGCCTCCAGTCAATAACTCAAGGGTAGACTGGTCAGTTCCCTGGTTTTCTCACTCTCCTGGTGCCAAGGTGATGATATCCCTCCAGAAAGTCTCCTTGTCCAGCAGGAGAGAAAAATTTTGTCATTTACCCAGAAATGGGTCACAGCATCATGCCAGGCTGTGTTGTGTAACAGCATCCTGCATAGCATGTTCTCATAGGCTCACTTTCATAAAATGAGCACTGGTTGTAAAAAGCCACGCATTTCTGCCCATCATAGATCTTATGGAGCCAGATCTCTTGTGCCTTCTATCCTCGCTCACAGGTTCTGTTGGTTTTTTGTTGCACGCTCCTGGCTGAGCCTACACCAACATAGGTAGATGTATTGATAGGGGGTGGAGGTTAGGGGGGTTCTCCTTTGGCTTTTTTCATGAAACTTAAAGCCTTTAAAGGTGATAGAAGTTGGCTGGTGGATTCAAAAGTTAAAGAACAGCCATGTAGACAGCTGGTGTTAGTGCCTTAGCTGTGTTTCCTAGGGACAGGGGAGTGGGGACTCCACAGCTCACAGTTACCAGCTATCTCCTATACAGCAAAGAGCTGCTTTACTGCAGGCACCATTTCCCTGGTGAGCATCATCCCTTAAAGAAGTGCAATGGTTTCCAGTGTGTCTAAATGCAAAACAAACTGAAGAAGTCCTTACTTATGCAGCAAGCGCCTGGGTGCTGAGTGGCATGGAAGGAGGCACAGAGCAGGGGATATCTCCATCTGAAGTGTCCAGCCACAGGTGTTGAAGGATTTAAATTCATTTAATTAAGTAAGTTGGAGTCTGTGTGTAGGAGCACAGCTAGGATACACTAGGTCTTGGTTAGATTTTTTTTTTTTGCTGGTGTGGCTTTTCAGGAAAAGAGCCGATTACAGTTTTGCTGAAGGCTATGCATATAAGTCATCTTCAGGTACAATTAGATGATGAGACCACATCAAATCCTATCAAAAACTGTCTGTCCAGGATTGCTTTGAAATCCAGTATGAAACGCACAAATGACTAAAGGAAAATTGGAAATATTTCATGCAAATTTATATAAAAACAGTGAAAAAAAAAAAAGGAAAAGTTTATTACAATCTGCCCATGGTTCTGATACTTTTTTGTAGTAATGCAGCTCCTTGCTGTCTACTTTGCTTTCTTCAGTCCCCCAGTGCTGTAGGCACCTGGGCCTTTGTGTTGAAAAGCCATGGAGAGGCTGAGAACCAGAGGGGGAGAAGTGGAAGGACATCAAGAAGCAAAACAACCTCACTCGAGAAATATCTTAACCTCAGACAGCTCAACAGGCAGAGAGAGGGGCTGTCTTGCAGGAGCCATAAGACCCAGGCTGTGTCTCAGTGCCCTCCTCACAGTCAGTAATTAATATTAATGAACACCATTAGTATTCAAACAAGTTATCTATCAGAATTTCTGACTTGAAAAAACAGCATGACTTGTAGCTGAATTGGATGTGCTTTATTTATTTATTTCCCCCCTGCAGTTGGGCAAGGCAACTCTCAAACATGCTTTACCAGAAGTATTTTGTAGGATTTTCCTTTTCCTCACCCCCATCCCCCAAAAACTCCCATGTGTGAGTCCCATCTTCATAAAATATTTATTTATAAACGTTATATCTGCAGCTGTCCAGAGAGACCAGCAGGGA